>NC_139458.1:147635833-148258125 GCF_057233095.1 Heloderma suspectum
GGAATGGCGGTGGCGGCAGCTGGTCGAAAGACCGGCTGCCGCTCCCACCCCGGATGAACACCCGCCGAACCTCCGGCTGGACCCGCCGCCGGGAGGGACATTCGGCAAAGGTAAGTCCCGTCCTGGGGGGGGGGTGCGGGGGGCGGGGGGGTGCAGAGAATTTCTCCCCAAAACTTGTTCGGGGGGCCGAACACATTGGCGCTCAGCCCCCCGAAGTTTCGGGGAGAAATTCTCCGCCATCCCTAGCCTAATCACACAGCAAGGGCCACTGAGCCTGCCATTTGAGCCCTAGAGTTGCTGCCGCTTTTAGTTCACATTCTCACTTGCCGGAGTGTATGACAGGAGTCACTGGGTTACATTATTACTTTGTTTGTACTTTCCCTTACTAACAAGTACACCCTCTCAATCATGGTGCAGGCCAGGTTTTTGATTTCAGCTATGAGTCATCCTATTGGCCATCTTTCATTCTATTGGTCTCCCTCCCAGTCACTCTGACTTCCTTCACCTTGTATTGGCTGGCTGCCATTTGTTCCCTCCCCTTTATTCATGGGTTCTTTTCTGACTGTGGAGAGCATTTAGTTTCTCTCCCCTGTTCCTGCAATATCCAGCAAGGAAGCCTCTGTTGAACATTTTAATAGTGGTATGAGATTCAGTGTGGATTATATTGTAGTAGTGGTTACAGATTCAGTCTCTTGCATTTTTAGTAGTGTTCTTTATTCAATCTGCTCATTATAATTGTTGTACTTTTTTTTAATCAAGTCCGGTGGATTCAACTTTTCTCCTTTCTTACGGGGCCTTTCCGAGAAGCGTAAACCTACCTTAATGTGTTTCTAACAAATAGTGCCTATGACAAAATTACATTCCGGGCAATGCCGGGTATATCAGCTAGTTCTTAATAAAATTAAATAAATTGGTAATTTGCAAAGATATATGCATTCATCTGGCAGATATCAAGTATAACAATAGTAGAAATAAGCCATGTGCTCAGCACACAAGAGAAGAACACGTAGGCAAAAAATCAAAGTCAAGACATCCATTTTGGCAAATGAATCAAATGTACACAAGAGGAGGATCAAGAAGGCTGTGTAGATTGAGAAATTGAAGGCTAGTGTGAATGCAAGAGAAGAAATGGTCCAGGCACTTAGATTTGTGAATTAACTGCTTTCGGAGCATGAGCTAAAGTGAGCTTTGTGTATGCCTGTAAGTGGTTAAGTGGTGTGTCAACTCTGTGCAGGCCTTGCTAACACTGTAATTGGAGGCTTCTTCTCCTTCTCAGACATTGATAATATTAGATAAACAACAGTTCTTCCCCCCGCCCCACATTCTAAATCAGCTGTGATGGGGGAGCTAGAGAGAGAGCACGCTATTGTCAGGAGTGCCCTAGCGGCCTCTTTCAGGACACTCCAATAGCCAACTCAAGACACAGATGAAAGGATTCTTTTCAAGGCTTTAATCCTTTTACAACTTAATGACTCTTTCAGATGCTAATCACCAGCGACTAAGCAATGAACAGCAGAGTAGCCTATGCTCCGGGTAGGCAGTTGATCCCCATTTGAAGGAGAATCACTTGAAGACCCTGAACGTATGGGCTAGGGAGAGATCCTCCCTCTTTCCCTTGGGTCCACGGGACATGGCCATTGCTTGCATGCCAAATGGGCACTACGCCTCCTTTCCATGCCCTCCATCACTCGTCGCTCCCTGCGTCTGCGTCGAGTGTCCAGCAAGCCCCCCTCCCTCACTTGCTCACTGCCAAGGTCACTATCTATCTCAGGAATGCTGGCAGGAGGAATCTCTGCCAGCTGCTGTGCCTGTGAGGGATGAGCTGGCTCCTCTCCCACGGTTTGCTGATCCTCCTCAGAATCATAACTGCTCTGGGTTTGTATCGGCTCAGTTTCCGCCCTTTGAGAATGCCCATACTTATGGTTCATTCCATTTATTATCATTCAATTTTTTAAAAAGCTTATTTTAAAGACTTAATGAAATAGAACTTCAAAAAAAAGTTTCACGAGAAGAATACACTTCCTTCATGGTTTCTGGTTAAAGTTTTTTGGTCTCTTTGGGAAGTGTGACTACAGAATGGTTACCACCAGTTTTTTCAAAGAGATCTTTGACAGAGGGAGGTTTTTCCTTCATTTTGTTTTTAAGCTGCTCTTTCTCCATCAACATTTCACCAATCACCCTGAAATTTTCAAAATATGTACATTCAACACTTCTTTCTGGCATTGGAAAATTTCAGGAAGATTGGTCATAACATTTTGAATTTATAAAGGTTAGAACAATCCACCCTGATCATCATTTAACAGGGTGGAATGCTCAATTTACTGATGGGCCTTAACATTACCATGACTACTGTGATGGTAACAATACACAAACCAAACAGTCTTTGCCCTCAGGCTTACAATTTAAAAGTCACTACAAAAAATGAAAAAGGGATGGGGAATGATGTTAAGTGTATGTGTTCAGTTTTTACAAAAATGTAGACTGCATCTGCTGGGGGGCGGGCAGGCACTAATGATTATGGGGATCATCTGTGTGGGTTTAACCCTTTCCTCCCCTGCTGTGGCCCTGAGGAAAATCCCTCTTTGTGAGTATATCCCCATTTGCGCCTATGAAAATGTTTGGAAAGATGAGAAGTTCCAAGATCTAGTCAAGCACTGTAAAGTTAGAGACATTTGACATGAACTCCCTTTTCACCCAAAATGTGAGGGGCTGTAGCTTAGTGCTAGAACACAGGCTTCGCATGCAGAGAGTCCCTGGTTCAATCCCTGGCATCTCCAGGAAGGGTTGGGAAAGACACTCTTTGACGTCCTTGAGAGCCACTACCACTGGGCTAGATGGAACAATGGTTTGACTCAGTATAAGGCAGTTTCCTATGTTCCATTCACTCTCTCATCCCTTATCACACCTTATGCGATGTCCAGCTGTGGCTTTCAGCACTGCCCTTGATGCCTTTGCCTCAGTCTAGAGTAGGGATGCTGGAGAATTCCACCACGGACTCAAATGAGGCCAGATACCAAAGAATCCGACCTCTGGTGTCCGTGGCGGTGTGGCTGCACTTACCTCTGGGTCTGGAGGAGTTCCTGCAGGGTGGCTCTCCAGCACCCTATAAGACGCGATACACTAATGGCGGCTGCCATTAGCTTATTGCAGGAAAGGTACAGCTGTAAATGGCATATTGTACACCATTTGCGGCCGTAAAGCAGTTTGACTTAAATACAGCGGTAAACACCTGCAATTTAGGTCAAAGTCAGTGCTTTATGTCCGTCTAATCAAAGCTATGGTTTTCCCAGTAGTAATGTATGGCTGTGAGAGCTGGACTATAAGGAAGGCTGAGCGCTGAAGAATTGATGCTTTCGAACTGTGGTGCTGGAGAAGACTCTTACGAGTCCCCTGGACTGCAAGGAGGTCAGATCAGTCCATCCTAAAGGAAATCAACCCTGAGTGCTCATTGGAAGGACAGATACTGAAGCTGAAGCTCCAATATTTTGGCCACCTAATGCGAAGAGAAAACTCCCTGGAAAAGACCCTGATGCTGGGAAAGACTGAAGGCAAAAGGAGAAGGGGACGGCAGAGGATGAGATGGCTAGATAGCATCACGGATGCAATGAATATGAACTTGAGCATGCTCCGGGAAAGAGCACAGGACAGGAAGGCCTGGCGTGCTATGGTCCATGGGGTCACAAAGAGTCGGACACGACTGAACGACTGAACAACAACAACAGTGCTTTATGGCCGCAAATGGTGTAAAATAGCCATTTATGGCTATATTTTTCCCACAACATGCTAATGGCAGCCACCATTAGTATATCATGCCTTATAGGGAGCCGCTCTGCCAACTCTGGTGGATGCGGCTGGGCTTTGGAGGTTTACACAGGGCTCTGAGCAACTTGAATTGCCCCTCTACGGCCGCTGGACCCTGAACCCATCCCTAGTCTAGAGCACATAAGGGTGCAATCTTATGCATGTTTAGACAGAGAAAAGGCCTACAACTGGCCCATGCTGGCAGGGGCATGCTGGGAGTTGTAGGCCTTTTCTCTGTCTAAACATGCATAGGATTGCACCCTAATACTCTCATCCTAGCACTTCAGCATCCTCTGTTTGGCAGTGGCTATCTCATGGGGAGCTCTCAGCAGAGTGGAAGAAAATTTGATTTAAAAGGCTGGTTGTATATGAGGAGCAGTTATCCTCCTTATTTTTAGCTACAAATTTGATTAAAAAGTAACAGCATAAAGTTTCGGGCTAAAGAGGGGCTCAAAGGTGTTCCTCGCTGTGCCTTGCTGAGATCCAGCTGTTCGGAAAGACCTGCTGCTTTAGAAAAGCAATTCATCTATTTCTCCAAGCCCGTTGGTAAGCCATGCATAATATATGAAAGGTACCAAACCGTCCTTGACCAAACTCTTGATGCGAAAAAGGAAGTATGCATAGTGCTGTGTCTAGCTCTCCCCCCCCCTTTTTTTTTTTTTTACAAATTGTTGTACTAAGTTTGCTGAACGCTAAGACTGCTGGGAAATTCAAACCTGGTTTCCTTTTATATGTGGTTAACTCCCCCATACCCCACAAGATTTTTTTAAAAAAATTATGTTGAACATAATAAATGCAGACCTCTTTATATGTACCCTGGTTAGGTAGGCACCGATGAGCATGATTACCTGCCATCTCAATGGTCAGGGATAGCATCAAGGGTAGGCATGACTGGGCTCCTGTCAAGGGCCCACTGACAAGAGTCTCATGGATCTGCTCCTTCTCTTCACCATTGCAACCTGTGTGTTCATCTGCCCCTCATTCTGGCCCAGACAAAAGTGATGGTAAGAAGGATGAGCAGTAGATGCCACTGCCTTCTTGCTTGCTGGCTATCTGCCTGCAAAGCAAGCAGGTGGCAGCAATGATAAAGAAAAGGAGGAGGAGCAACAGAACCTGGTGACGGTGGTGAGAAGGTAGTCTTGTTGAGGGACGGAGGCAGTTGAGGGTGTCTTGCCCAATGGCCTTCAAAAACTTGGAATCAGCACTGTCAGTGGTGGCTCCATACCAGCTGGAGTCTGTGTAAAGAAGATTTCTTCACAAGCGGTTCCTCGAATAGTGGCTTGGATCCTGAGAGCAGTGAAAGCAAGAAAATTCATGGAAGGGAACTCTCCTACTCCTTCCTACTGCCTGTGTATCCTGAAAAGCCTCTCCAGATGGCCGGGGGGGGGGGCATCCTGGACAGTGTGGGATGGAGCATGGAAGACAGATGGGGAAGAAGGGAATAATTCAAAGTTGGGTTTGGGCAATTGCACTTCCCACAGCAGCAGCCCCCCCCCCCCAGCTCTATCCCACATGCTGAGAAGGGCCCTTTGACCATGAAGAGAGGATGTACAGGCATTACAGATAGATGTGTGTGTGTGTGCGTGTGTGTGGGGGGAATGTTCCCTTCCACCAACGTCTTTGTTTTCATGGTTTGTAGGATTTAAACCAATATGTTTTGTGTCTGTGCCTCTATTGACCCCAACATCTGGTTCACAATATCTTTTAACTGTATCTAAACACAACTACTTCATGATCCCACATCCTGATTACTTCATGAGTCATTTAGAAGGTTCACACAAACACCCCCCCCCCACATGCACACACACAGTGTGCCCTTTTAACACACTATAGCAATTCTGGTGCAGAGGGGAGTGATCTGGGTGCATGGATACAATGGTACAAATTCAGAATTCAGAAGAAAACCTGGAGCCTTTAATTACAGGACAATAAAGAACATATATACACGATATGGGCAAGGATTACTTCTGAGCGCAGATGCCTCAAATGCTGGATTCCTGCCCTTACTCAGCCCAAAGCTCTCTGGGTGGTTTGGGCAATGACGTCTTCTGAGCAAAAGTCATTGTAAGACTACATTCCATGAGGCTTACAAAGCACATGGAACTCTGAAAATGCTATATATAAAAGATAAGTAGTAATGTATAAATGGACAAGAAGTTATCTATTCTGCATACAGTTTCAAATAACTGTGTTTGGCTTATAACACAACAAACAGGCATAGAGGTTAAGGCCATGTTCACACAAAGTTTCTTCAGTTTAACAAAATTTTAATGCACTTCATTGCATGTCATATCCTCATGGAGGCCGGCTAATATCACAAGCCACACAGTGCCCGGTCGCATGAATAATATATAAGCCCAGATCACATGGACTGCTTTGGTGACACAGTAAACTTTCCACACCAGTGGCAAACCACAAATGGGGGCGAATGCTGAAGTAACCCCAAGATCCTAGTGAGCCATGAGGCTTGGCAAAGCATTAGAAACCACGCAGCAGGTTACAGGAACCATCGAGCCAGAGAACATAGTGAAGGCACATGATTAGATTCTACTCCTGAAATTAAGAGGTTTTCCCTGCCTGGATGTGACATTTCTTGGGAACCATTTGAGGGCCGCTCAGAGTTTAAAGAGTAGGATAAATCCATGTATAATCATAAAAAAGGATGCGTGTCTGTCTTTGCCTGTCTGTCCACTAGGGGCAATGTGGACAGACAGACTTCCCTAATCAGCACATAACGTTTTAGTCCATACAGTTTGAAGCCAGGGAAGGCTAGTAGGCTGAGGCACACCAGGGGAGATTAGTAGGCCAAGGGACAGAGTTGTATGTCTGCCCCTCCCCACTGCTGTGGGGCAGCACCCTCGGGGCAATAGAGTGGACAGACCCCTCAGATGGCAGGGGGGCCTCAGACACCAGGTGCACCATGGCAGGGGATGTCCTCAGAGTGCCAGTGGGTGTGCCTTCACTCAGACAGGGTGGGCACAACGTGTGCAACTTTGACAGTTGTGTAAGCTTGCTTGAAGGCTTTGCTTTGAGGGAGGTTATCTGGGGATGTGGACTGAGGACAACACCCAGCTCTCTCTCTCCTTTCTACTGAATCCAGGTGAGGCAATGGGTGCTCTGCATCAGTGCCTGGACATGGTAATGGACTGGATGAGAGCCAAGAAATAAATAGACAATACTGTTAGTGCATGGCTCGTCTGACTGGCTAAGGGTGCAATCCTATGCATGTTTAAACAGAAAAAAGTCCTATAACTCCCAGCATTCCCCAGCCAACAAAAGTTTAGACTTTTTTGGGGTCTAATAACATGCATAGGATTGCACCCTAAGTGGTTTTCAACCTGTTCTGGAGTGGGTTACATTCCCCTTAAAGAATCAGTTTCACAGTTTGGGGCTGATCCAGCTTTGTCAACTGCAGGCACAGGTGGCTGAGGGTGATATACTGACTATGACCTTATCCGGACAGAGACAGCCTGGCTGCAGTAATCCATGCTCTGGTAACCTCTTCTTTGGAGTACTGCAATGGATTATGCATGGTGCTGCCTTTCAAAACTGTCTGGAAACTTCAGCTGGTCCAAAATATGGAAACAAGATTGTTAATGGGGACTGGTTGATGTGATCATATTGTGCCAGTATTCTGTGATCTGCAGTGACTTCTGGTCTGTTTCTGGGGCCAATTCAAAGTGCTGGTATTAACTTTTAAAGCCCTAAATGCCTTGGAGCCAGCTTACCTGAAGGATTGTCTACACCCATATATACCTGCCCAGACCCTAAAATCATCCTCAGAGGTCCTCTGGGTGCCCCTGCCAAATGAAGTGAGGCAGGTGGCTATGAAGGGTCTTTTCAGTGGTGGCATCCCAGTTGTGTAATGCTCTCCCCAGAGAGGCTCACTTGGCACCTACATTGTGGTGCCAATTTAAGACCTTTTTTATTTCCCCGGGCTTTTTAGTTCCTCAGTTTTGTTTTAAAATGTGTGTTGTTGTGCTTTTAAATCTTCTTCTGCTGCTGGGTTTTATTCTGTTTCAAACTTTTCAAGTTTTATATTATGTTTTAACTTGGTGTATTTTAGGGTTTTCATTTTTGTGAACTGCCCAGAGAGCTCTTGCTGTTGAGTAGTGTAGATATGTGATATAAGTAATAAACTAACTATGTTAGGGAGCAATCCTATGGCCACTAGACACTGTCTAGAGGGCCATAGGATATGCTCTTTTCCGGGAACCGACCTCAGAGCCCACGCTTGGAGGTTGGTTCCCGGAAAACCGACTTCCTCCCTTGTTCGCGAAGAAGCCCCATCCTCCGTGCTCATAAGAGGAGCGTGGAGCGACTGAAAAGGGGTGGGGCTGGGGGCATTCTGGGGTGGGGAGAGCGGAGCTGCGCGTACGACATATCCTATGTGTTGTACGGCAGCTTCTTCTCCTGGTCGCCCCCCCCCCCCGCTAGACAGCCAAAAATAGCTGTCTGGTGAAAACTAGCAAGGCAGGAGAGGCACAGAGGGCATGAGTTTGGAGGCGGCCGCCTATCTAGTTGGGATTGCGCCCTAAGGGCTATTCCAACTGTGTGAAGCCTGGTCTGTTTGCTAGTTCATAACAACAAAAACTGCACTTATGGTTCTGGTTGGGCCAGTACCAATTCTGGGATGCAATGATTTACAGGATTAAGCTGTCCCCCAAACCGGCACTGGTTCCTTTGACCTTGGCTGCCAATGCATTCTGACTGCAAGCCCGAATGCCTGAAAGGGAAAAAGAAAACCCTAATAATCTTAAATTTGGTTTCAACTGAACTTTAGCTTCTGTGGGGGGGGGAGGGGGGAAGAGAAACTTTTCCGCTGCCTACTGACTTACTCAATATGAGATTTAATTTAAAAACATCGGTAGCATCAATACCACAATAATAACAAGCTAACACTGGAAAATGAAAGCGACTACTTATGTGAATACAGAGGCTTTTGCTGCATAAATACATAGATTGTGAAATGATGAGGTTGGGGGAAGAGGGAGAATACTAATAAAACAAATTCTAAAAATAAAAAGCTAGATGAAAGATGAAGCATTAGCCCTGAAGCCTCCAGGTTATGGGACAAAAGGTTAGGAGAATATGATTTCCCATTTCTTATCATCCATAGCTTGTATCACATTTTACTATCAGCTTTTTATCTGCCTGTCAAAATCCTTGCCTTTGCCACACAAACTGAAGGAGGATTTCTAAGCATTAGATGTATTAGTCAATTCAAAGATCTTGGGGTCTTCAGAGGGATTTAAATTATACCTGACCCCTTTAACATTGGTAAGAGGGTTAAAATATCTGTTAATACAGTTGTTTTTCAAAACCACAGCTTTGTCCAAACTGGAGAAGGGAATTTCCACAATAATAAAAGGAAAGGAAGTTTTAAAAAGTAATATATCTTAGACTCTAAACTCAAGATATATTACTTTTTAAAACTTCCTTTCCTTTTATTATTGTGGAAATTCCCTTCTCCAGTTTGCTGTCTCTGATTAAATGAAAACTCCCAAGATCAGGTACTGTGGATTCAATGTGACCCTTTCAACACACTCTAACCTGTCTTAAGTGAAAACAGTATGGATGGGTAGAGTAGGGCAAAACGAAGAGCTTTCCCGACACTTTCAAAAGGTGAGCGCTGATTTTAGTCAAGTTAAATATTGCAGTAAGATTTCCATAATTTATTTAATCTGGAATGACATACAAAGTATGAGCACTGTTAAGGGTACATAAATGTGCATTGAAGTATGGAAAACAGGCACTTCTCAAAAGTGGTGTGTGTGTGTGTATGTGTGTGCGCGCGCGTGTGTGTGTGAGGGGTGGGGCACAGTTTGCCTCTTGGATTCTGGCCCAGTCAGTTCTAGGGCCTGAACCAATGTCAGATGTTGATTTAGTGGTTCCTTATACGGTTAAAGATTCTAAACTTCCAGAGTTTCAAAGGTACAAATTGTCCATAAGATAAGGAAGGGTAAAATATTTTCCAAAAGGGACATCTTTTGCAGCTCTCTAGGGCTACAAGCTGAATAGGTGATTTCCATATCAAAGAAAAAGTTGATAATAACTGGGGAAAGCTTAATGAAAGTATTGTGCTAATATGGATTTTAGCATTTTCTTTTGGAATGTTTTAGGATTGACATTAAGCAGGCATGTTTATAAGACTGAGTACCTTATTCTGTCAGCTAGCCTTTATGGATGATGGCTCATAGATTACTCACTCAGAAGTCCCATTAAGTTCAATGACTTTACTCCCAGGAATGTTGGTATAAGATTGCAGCTTTATTGTATCAGAAATTGTATTGGATGAGAAAATGGCTTTTCTGTCACAAGGGGGCAGAAGCAGGACCAGCAGGATGTATATGTCCAGAGTGGTTCTCTGTTGACTGTTTCTTCTCCCAGGTCTGGCAGTGCTTGTTGTCCTCTCCATTAGCAGCACCAATGCTCAGTGATCACAATGGGAAAAGGTGCTGCAGAGTGGGTGGAGGAGAGCAGAACTTAGTCCCAGATGTGATGGTGGTGATTTCTCTGGATCTTTGCCCTGGAGGTAGATCAGGCATGGGCAGCCTGCAGGTTTAGGGCTGTGTGCAACCTAATTTCAAATGCCCTGTGTAGGCAATATGTTAAGGCCTCTGGCAAGTTTGATCTTTCCCTTTCCTGGCAACCTGCGGGAAGGAAGAGAGAAAAAGAGAGAAAAGGGAGTGGCAGGAAGAGTGAGAAAATGAGATGGCAGAGAGAGAAAGAGAAAAGGGGTGACTCACCTTCGGCTCAGGCCTCACTCACAGCCAACATGCAGCCCCCAGTAGATTAGAGATGAGCGAATACAGCCCTCAGCAGAAAAAATAAAGGTTGCCCATCCCTGAGGTAGAAGGATCTTCACGTCCAGGTCCTTCATACTAAAGAAGGCTATGTGGCATTTCCATAAGAATATGTATTATTCTGAAAGCATTTCAGAAGACTGGCCTTTGCATTAATTGTCTAGATGTTAGCATAACACACGTCTTTTGACTCTTGCACATTCAAAAAGTGTATCAGCTAAATACACAGACACACCCCAAACTGGACACACAGCAAACTGCACACTTGGGGATGGGGGAAAAAAATCCTCTCTTGTTTTATTCAAAGCTTATGTTTTCTTAACACTTAGTGTTCCCCCAGTGAAGGACCACCTTTGGCTTTTGGAGCTAAATCATCGCCTTGTTTTGTACTTTGAATCAATCTGTTTCTATTTCCATGTAGAGAATACATCTCCATGTATTTGGCTCATAATCACAGCAATATGTTTTCAGATTAACCACAAAGAGAGATTAAAAACAACAACATAGCTTCTTTCTGCCAAATATATACTGATAAATGCATGTTTGTAACATTTCTTTGTTGTTTTGCATGCAGACATTAATTTGCTGTGCTTGGGAACAGGTTTTTCCCCCCTCCTAGATTCATACTTTTCAACACAAAGTGCTGCTTGGAAGTGGAGCCAAATAAACGTTTTGAGAGACTTTTACAGTTCAACATTCAAAAACTACTTATTCATTTTAATCTGGGATTGGCAACTGGTGGCTGGCAGTCCATATACATCTAGGGATGGCGGAGAATTCCACCACGGACTCCAGTGAGGCCAGATTCTTAGAATCCGGCCCCCCAAGAGTCCATGGCGGAACAGGCCACCCCACCCCACCACCCGACAAAGTCGGACCCGGCCGGATCCTACCTGGCACCGCTGGGTCCGGGTCCGGCCAGGTCCGGCCGCTGCCCCTCTGAGGATGCAAAATGGGGTCCGACGTAGTGGACGCCATTTGTGCCCTTCCTTTTGCCGTGATAGGCTACATAAATTTTTACGTAGCCTATCACGGCAAAAGGGAGGTAGGGATGTAAGAATCCCTTACCTAGCTCCGCGCTAGGGCATCTGCGGTGGGGGGAAGGCACTCCATCCCTCCCCCCAGAATCCTCCCTGGCCAACTCCGCTCCACGGCGGCTCCGTGGAGCCAGCGGCTGAGGCCGGCCAGAGCCGGAGTACCATCTGCGGCCAGGCTGCTGCGGCCACAAATGGCGGCCATCATAGCGGCCGTCATTTGCGTCCTTGCAAGCAGCCGTGATAGGCTACGTAAGTATTTACATAGCCTATCACGGCAAAGAGCAGGGATGCAAATGGCGGCCACTATGCCATTTGTGCCCCTGCTCTTTGCCGTGATAGGCTACGTAAGTATTTACGTAGGCTATCACGGTAAAGGCAGGCATGCAAATGGCAGCCGCTACTCCATTTGCGTGGCTGCCTTTACTGTGATAGGCTATGTAAATACTTACGCAGCCTATCATGGCAAAGAGCAGGGGTGCAAATGGCATAGCGGCCGCCATTTGCATCCCTGCTCTTTCCCGTGATAGGCTATGTAAATACTTACATAGCCTATCACGGCTGCAAGAACGCAAATGGCGGCTGCAGCAGCCCGGCCACAGCCGGCCGGGAGACCAGCTGGAGCCGCCGCCGCCACATTCACCCCAGGTAAGTTCCGTCCCAGGGGGATTCCGCAGGGTGGCGGGGGGCAGGAGGCCATTAAGCCTCGGATTCCAGGGGGCCGGATTCTAAAGAATCCAGCCTCACTGGAATCCGTGGCAGAATTCTCTGACATCCCTAAAGGGAGGCACGCAAACGGCGTCCGCTACGCCATTTGTGTGCCTCCCTTTGGCCATGATAGGCTATGTAAATCTTTACGTAGCCTATTATGGCAAAAGGGAAGCACGCAAATGGCATCTGCTGTGCAGGACACCATTTGTGTCCGTAGACCAGCCGCAGCCGGAAGTCCGGCAGCAGCCGGCCCCAGCCAGCAGCTCCACGGACTTGCCGCAGAGCAGAGCCGGCTGTGGAGGATTCTGCGGGGAGGACCGGATTGCTTCCCCCGCCCCGCGGACCTCCCAGCGGATGAAGGTGACTGGGGTTTGTATACCCCTATATGCATCCCATGAATGGAATTTCTAAGATGCATCATAGAACCTCCATCTCCATCACCAGGAAACCACTCCACCCTGGAGCAGGCCTTGAGGGGCTGCACGTGCTGTTGGGCCATACAGACAGATTGGGGATGCTGCTGGCGTACCTCTCACCCTGCTGCCCAGCAGCATCCCTGAGTGAGCTGGTAGAGGTGGTCTCAAGTGTGGCGTTGGAGGAACCCAGTGTGGTAGTTCTGGGTGACTTCAGCTTCCATGCTGAGGCTGTCTCTGGAGCTCCAGCTCGGGACTTCAGGGCCTCCATGACAACCATGGGGCTGTCTCAGTTTGTCATTGGCCCAACACACAAAGCAGGGCATACCCTTGACTTGGTTTTTGCTCCAAGCTGTGAGATGAGTAATCTGAAAATTGGGGAGGTCCAAGTAACCCCAGTGTAGTGGTGAGATCATTTCCTGGGGAGATTTGAACTCATGGCGTTACTTCCCTCCTGCAGGGGTGGGGGATGCATTTGGATGATCCACCCCAGGAAACGGATGGAATCCGATGGATTTCTGAATTAGGGGTGTACAGATTGTATTTACCCTCATCCGCCCGTGGGTCTGCGGGGGGGGAGGTGATCCGGTCCTCCCCCCGGAATCCTCCCTGGCCAGCTCTGCTCTGTGGCGAGTCCGTGGAGCAGATGCCATTTGTGTCCCAACTAGGGATGTCAGAGAATTCCGCCACGGATCTCAGTGAGGCCGAATGCCAGTGCATTTGGTCCCCCAAAATCTGTGGTGGAACAAAGCCCCCCCCCCGCGAAAGGCACAAAAAACAAGGCACCTACCTGCTGCCATTTGTGCTGCGTTGCGAATGGTGGCTGCATCCACGGCCGCCATTCGCTTCTTCACTATAGCCTTGATAGGCTATGTAAATACTTATGTAGCCTATCATGGCTAACACAGGGACGCCATTTGCGTCCCTGCGGAAGCCGTGATAGGCTGTGTAAGTATTTACGTAGCCTATCACGGCAAAAAAACCACAGCAAACGCAAATGATGGCGGCGGCTACGGCGGCCGTCATTAGCGTTCCCTTTTTTTTGTTTGCGCCGTGATAGGCTACGTAAATATTTACGTAGGCTATTACGGCAAAAGACAGGGGTGCAAATGGCGTAGTGGCCGCCATTTGCGCCCATCTCTTTTGCCGTAATAGGCTACGTAAATATTTACGTAGCCTATCACAGCCCCCCAAAAAGGGAACGCAAATGGCGGCTGCTGTAGCCGCCGCCATTTGCGTTCGCTGTTGTATTTGGATTTTTTTTTGCCATGATAGGCTACGTAAATATTTATGTAGCCTATCACGGCAAAATACAGGGACGCAAATGGTGGCAGCTATGGCCGCCGCCATTTGCGTCCCTGCAGGCTGCCCAGCGGCTGGATGTCCAGCTGCGGGCAGCCCCGGTTGACGGCTCCACGGAATTGCCACAGACTGGAGCCAGCTGGAGAGAATTTCGGGGGGAGGGATGGAGCGCCTCCCCCCCATCGCGAATGTCACCCTTCGAAAAGATAAGTGACTTTCGTACATCCCTAGTCCCACCCTTTTCCTTTGATAGGCTACGTAAATCTTCATGTTGCCTATCATGGCAAAGAGCAGGGACAAAAATGGCGTCTTCTATGCCAGATGCCATTTGTGTCCACAGACAGACAGGAGAGGATGGCAGCGGACGGCAGTGGACAGATGGAGGCAGGTAGGATCCGGCTGGTGGGGATTCCCCTGGGTGGCGGAGGTGAGTCTTTCATTCCTCCGTGGACTCCAGGGGGCCGGATTCTTAGCATCTGGCCTCACTGGAGTCCGTGGCGGAATCCTCCGCAGAGCAGAGCTGGCCGGGCAGGATTCCGGGGGGGAGGACCGGATTTCCTCCCCCCCGTCGAGGATTCTGGGGGGGAGGGACGGAGTCCCTCCCCCCCACTGCGAATAAACTCCACGAAAAGGTAAGTCACTTTCGTACATCCCTACCTGGATGTCGGCTAGAGCGCAAATGGTGCAAGTCTTGAAGCGAAGATGTTTGAACATGCTCTAGAGCACACAATCATGTCTATTGTGTGGCGGTGTGGGCAGCAAAGAAGGCTTATTTTACTGCCTCCATTGCATCCTCAAGTGGCTGTCCAGTGGAGCTCTTTTGGGTGGTCCAGGGGCTGTTAACACTCTCCCCAGTGAATGGGGTCCTGGTCCCCTCAAGGACCTGCTGTGACCTTTTTGCATCACACTTTGAGGACAAAATCGCTTGTCTCTGCAGCAAACTTGATGCTGTTGTGATCACAGTTCCAGTTGAGGTGTCTGATGCCACCATGTGCCTGATTTTATGGGTTTAGTGTCTGTTGTTGCAGCCTAATGACATGGACAAGGTGCTTTTAGTGATGCAACCAACCGTGTGCCCTCTCAATCCTTGCCCTTCCTGGCTAATAAAAGCTAGCTGAGAGGGTATGACTGGGTGGTTCCAGGTCAGTGCTTCCCTTTGGGAAGGCATGGTCCCTGCTGTCCTTAAGGAGGCAATAGTGTGACCACTCCTGAAGAAGCCCACTCTGGACCCAATGGTATTAGACAATTACTGCCCAGTTGCAAATTAGGGAAGGTTCTGGAGAGGGTAGTGGTGGAACAACTGCAGGCACTCTTGGAGGATACTGATTATCTAGACCCATTTCAATCTGGGTTTCGTCCTGGTTATGGGACTGAATCAGCCTTGGTCACCCAGATGGATGACCTTTATCGAGACAGGGACAGGGGGAATGCAACCCTGTTAATTCTGCTCAACCTCTCACCAGCTTTTGATACCATTAACCATGGTATCCTCCTGGATCAACTCCGTGGGATGGGTGTCGGTGACACCGTGTTACAGTGGTTTTGGTCCTACCTACGGGGCCAATTTTAGAGAGTAACATTGGGTGACTATTCCTTGGCCCCTTGGCAATTGAGCTATGGGGTGCTGCAGGTACAGTCTTGTCCCCAATGTCATTTAACATCTATATGAAGCTGCGGGGTGTGGTCATTAGGGGATTTGGAGCCAAGTGCCATCAGTACGCGGATGACGCACAGGTCTGTCTCCCTGTGACATCTGAATCAGGGGAGGCTGTGGAAGTCCTGGACCAGTGCCTGAACTCAGTAATAGGCTGAATGAGGGCCAATAAACTGAAGCTGAATCCTGGCAAGACGGAAGCCCTGTGGGTGAGTGGTTCCCGAGTCCAGGAGAGAGGCACATTGTCTGTTCTGGATGGGGTTGCACTCCCTCTGAAAGATCAGGTCCTTAGTTTGCACAGTACCCCTCAGTCCATCACTGTCACTCGAAGCACAAGTGGCTGCTGAGGCTCCAAGTGCCTTTTACCAGCTTCTGCTGGTTCATCAGCTACAACCATTCCTGGACAGAGTTAGCTTGGCCACAGTGGTACAGGCATTAGTAACCTCAAGACTGGACTACTGCAATGCGCTATATGTGGGGCTGCCCTTGAGGCTGCTCAGGAAGCTGGAGTTAGTGCAGAATGCATCAGCTCGGCTGTTGTCAGAAGCTGCCCCTTTTCAGCTTGTAACTCCTTTGCTGAGAGAACTGCACCACTATTCGCTACCGGGCCAGGTTTAAGGTATTAGGACTAGTGTACAAACCCCTAAACAACTTGGGACCAGGATACCCGAGACAGCGCCTTCTTTATCAACCTGCCCAGTCACTGAGGTCATCAAAGGGCTTGCTTCTGGTAGTTCCACACAGACCTATAGCCTGGTTGGAGTCCACCAGCAATACAGCCTTAGGTGTGGTAGCCCCCTTCCTATGGAATTCCCTGCCTTTGGAGGTCAGGCAGGCACCAATAGGGATGGCAGAGAATTCTGCAATGAACCCCAATGAGTTCTTTGGAATCCGGCCTCTGGAGTCTGTGGTGGAACAGAGCACTTACCTTTGCCTCCCTCCAGAATCCAGTCTGAGCTGGCCCCTCTGTGCGGTGATCCCACAGAGCCGGCCACCGGCTCCGCATCGCTGGTGATATGGCCAGCCGCCATTGCCATGCCGTATCGCTGGCTGACTGAGTGAGGGCTAGGGATGTTAGAGAATTTCGCCATGGACTACCCCCCCTTGCCACCCCCTGAAATCCCTGGAACGGACCTACCTGGTGGCAGCTGTGGCAGTGGCTGTGGCAGCAGCTCCGGCGGTGGCTCCGGGTCATCTTCCGGGCTGCTGTGGCCACAAATGGCGGCCATCGTAGCAGCCACCATTTGCGTCCCTGCTTTAGCCGTGATAAGCTACGTAAATATATACATAGGCTATCATAGGCCAGCATTGAGATGCAAATGGTGTCCCCTATGCAAGACAACATTTGCGTCTGCAGCAGCCTGGCAGTGGCTGGTGACCCCGCTGTGGGTTGGCCCGGCTGGTGGCTCTGCGGACTGGCTGCGGAGCGGAGCTGGCCGGGCAGGATTCCAGGAATTCTTTGGAATCCAGCCTCAGGAATCCGCAGTGGATCAGGACCACTTACCTCTGCTCCAGGAGGACTGGAGGTGGAATGGCACTCGGCTGCTTCTTCCAACCAGACCCATTCGCCTCCTCCCTGTCCCTGCTGATTGCCTTTAAAAAAACTGTCTTTTTATCTTTTAATGGCGATCGGGGGGGGGGGATGTGCCCATAGACTTATACGCAAATAGAGTCATGAATCTTGCGTATAAGTCTATGTGTCCATAGGCTTATGCTTATACGCAAGATTCACCGCTCTATTTTACATATAAGTCTATGGGCATATCCTTTTTTTTTTTTTTAAAGACAGTTTTTTTAAAGGCAATCGGCAGGAACAGGGAGGAGGCAAATGGGTCTGGCTGGCAGGAGGGAAGGTAAGGGCCCCCAAGCCAGTTTCCCCCGCCAGAATCTGAGCGGATTGGAACTGCTCTGGAGGATTCTGGGGGGGAGGAATGGATCACCTCCCCCCCTCATGGATTCCCCACCTGAACAGACGGTGGGGAATCTGTACATCCCTAGTAATGGAGACAAATATCAGCACTTTTCAAGAAATGGAGTTTTATTGAAAAAGTATAATAAAACAGTAATCAAATGTTTAACCATTGAAGGCTTCCCAGGACAGAAGAGAAAAGGAGAAGGAGGGTTTGAGGGTGAGTTTGTGGTGCTGATGTACAATGTGGCTTTGGGCTTCCGCGGAGGGAGAGGGAAGGGGGAATTTCAGTGAGACTCAGAAGAAGCAGGAGAAGAGATTTAAAGATGGAGAAAAATAATTATTACTCATCTTTCCTTACTTTATGTCTGATCACCAGGGAGGGGAAGATGATTCAAGGGTGCCAGATGGACATCACCCAGGAGATCACTAAATTGAGGCAGGAGAGGGGAAGAATCAGGGAAATTAAGGAACTCTATGGAGGGGAGGAGTACAAATCCAGAACTGAAGAGAACTCTGGTGTTCTATTGCAGTTATAGGTTTGGATGACAAAAGCTTTACAAGAGAGTAGAGTGGTCCTGGAAGGGCAATTTCCAGGTGCACAAAAGGGAAGAATTAACTTGTATCCACTTAACAGAAGGGGATTTTGTTACTGGTGCTACTGGTGGATTTTGGAGTGGGTTTTGGAGTAATTCTTGTTTGGCACCCTTTAATTCTCAGGACCCTCATAGCCAATTCAGTGAGGTTTGATTAGATTAGTACAGTGATGAAATTAGATTAGAATCAGAGAGGCAGTTTGGGTATCCAATCTCAGGAAGGCCCATGCTAGCTAAACAGCAGAGTGGGGGCCACTTCCTCATCCCTGTCAACAGAGAATTTTGTCAGGAAACATACATGTATCTCTTGCTCCAATTTGCTAGAGCTTTACTAGTAGACCTTTTCCAGGCAAAATAGAACCTTCCTGAGCCAAGCTTCTAGGGAACACACAAAATGGGATCAGAATCTTGCTTTCTAGCAACACAACAGGCTGCTGTATAATGCAGTTTCATATGTTCATGTGTTTAACGCGGCAAGAGTCATAATCAAAAAGTAAGCCCTCTGTTCAAGTTATTCACGTGTGACAAGGATTTTACCCCATTCCCCTGTCCCTTCCACATGCATCATACTCATGCATTTCAAATGTTCCTGAATATTTTTTTTTTCTTGAGGGAAGCAACTCGTAATAAAAATATGATTATTTGATTTGTAGGAAACAATAAAAATAGAGGCTCCCGAGATCACAGCATCGTACTTCATAATTATTCTGATTGAAGCATCACTACGGCAACCTGCCCTCAGTGGAACATCTCTACCTCCGTGGCACTTGTTTTGCATATATGGCATATATTATTATTTGTGTGTGTGTGGGGGGTAAATCATTGGTTTATGAAGCAGACAAGACCTGCATTCTTCTGTTCTTTTCAGCAGGAATATGGCAGTTCACCCACAGTAAAGACTTCTCTTCTTCAAAGGTAGCCATCTTCTCCCCCACTCCCAGTTTCATTCCAACAGCTGTGATATTATAGCAACTTCAGAAGTTGGACCGAGTCCTTAGAAGTATGATTTTCTTTGTGCACTGGTAAGAAAAAATGTGTTTCAATTAATTAACCACCAAGGACAGAGGAAATTAAAATTCATGTTTCAACATTGCTCAGTGAAAGGGGAATCTGTCTTTGTGTTTGTAAGAGGTTTTGCTCTGGTGGGAAAAAGCTTACAGGTGCCACTGCCAGCATGTATCTCTGTATGTTTAACCTTCTGTTCTGTATGCATTCTGCATTCCCCCACCCCCGATGTTCCCTGCCAGTAATCAGATGTATAGAGAACACAAGGCTTACTTTTTACAGCTCCTTGGCTAAGAAACATGGGTTGTTGTCTTCATGCTGTGTAGATTTATCCTATTAGCTCCAGAGGATTTCACCCACCAGTGATGGACAAAATTATCCCTTTCATGAATACAAAGCAGCTATTCTCATTATTTGGCTCTCGTGCCAAATGTGCGTGCATGCAAACCCAGGCTTCATGCAGTCAGATGTGAGTGGTAGTAGCCAATTAGATATCATCATCATCACACCACTGTGATGTGCATGCACACTGCCACCACCGTCGTCTTCTTCTATAGTGCCCCTGATTATTATTATTGTGTGTGTGTGTGTGTGAGAATTAAATTCTGACCAAGACTACACTGGCGCTACATAACATGTAAAATCCACACATTCTTGCCACAAGCTCAGATATTCACAGGCTTATATTCACAGATATACATCCTACATAAGGAAGGGGGAAGTTAGAATAGAAAAAGAGAACTTTGCCATGAATTGTGCAACAACAAGAAGAAAAATGAAAAAGGAAGATTGCCAGAAAGCCGGGCAGGTGCATGGAGCTGGCCTCTCATGTGTGGCCCTTCGATGTCCAAACTCATATCTCTAGTGCTGAGAAGGCCCACAGAGCAGAGCTATGGAATGCTCACTTGGAGGGGAAGGGGTTTGAAATGATGTGTGGGCTCCTTGGAGGAAGACTTTGAGGGCACTTCAGAGACTAAAGTGTGCAAGGGGATTCTGGTGCATGGAAGCTTATGCCAGCCTTCCCCACCTTGGTACCCTCCAAGTGTTGGATTACAATGTGTTGGATTACAACTACCATCATCCCCAGGGAGTTATAATCCAACACATCAGGTAAATTTAGACTTTTCTGAATATGTTTGTGTTGTGGGAGTGATGCCGAATGACAAAAAAGACGGACACGGATTGCATTTAAATATTTTTCTTTTTCACCCCTGCTTGGCAACTAATTTTCAACGTTTTTGGCAACCACTGACTCACTCCCGCATAAGTGAAGGGCTTTTCATTTTAACCACCTCTCTGTTCCCTAAGAGTAAGAGAGGTTTTGGCGCAGCCATTCCTTAGGCATCTTAGCAGTTCGCTACATTTTTCTGCATGTTGACTTTTGTACCTTGAGGTGCATAATAATGTGTGTGTGGGAGGTGGGGGTGGGTGGGGTGGGGCCTCTCAATGTCCCAATGCCTATCTCACTATTTTTGCTGCAGGAGAGGGGATGAAGAGTCCTTGCCTGTGCTTTAGCTTAGGGTCAGACCTACCATTAGCCAGACTGACAAACTGGCCTCAGGCAGAGGACACTAGGGAACACCATTGCTCTCCCCCCACCCCACCCCGCCCTCCCTCTTGATTTGAGCATAAGAACATAAGGAGAGCCATGCTGTATCAGACCAGGGGTCCATCTAGTCCAGCATGCTATTCACACAGTGGCCAACCACCTGCCCGCAGGAAACCCACAAGCAGGACATGAGTGCAACAGCATCCTCCCTGGGTGCTGTTGCACTCCAGACGTTCCCATCCTCCTGAGCTGGTGTCTGGCAGCAGCAATGTTTGCTTGCTGCTGGCCTTGTTGCCTACTTCCAATGCATCGCAGATGGTGCTCTTGGGAAAGGCTCCTGACCGAGCAAGCAGGTAGAGAGGCAGCCAGGCCAGGCTACATGGTCCAGCAGGCATTGCATGTGAGCATGCATTGTTCTGCTCATGTGTTGCGTGCTGGTGGTGCCACTGCTGCATTTATTTGAGCGGGTATCGAGCTGGCACTGGGCAGAGTGGGGAGTCACAGTGAGATGTGGAGGACAGAGCTGTGTGTACCACGCAGCCTGCCCTGTGACTGCTAAGCTAGCCTGCTGCCTTCAAGTGTGGTGGAGGACATTAAAAGTAAGATTCAGATCCCGGATTATTTGAATTAGTTCCTATATGTGGGAGGGGGAGGGAGGCCATCTTGTTCTTCACTCCAGATGGCAAAATGTCTTGGGCCAGCCCTGAGTAGCTCCCATAATAAGGGAGGAGTCTTTGCCAAGCTTCTCTTGCTATTTGCACTGGAAGAGTGGAGATTAACAAGTCCTTTGCATGTGTCCCATCTTAGGGGAAAACTAGCTGAGGTCCATAATCGTCTCTCTCTTTTTCTGTTTGTGGGGTGGGGGTGGGGGTGTCCTTGGGATAAAGGGCTTTTGCGGGGGACAGATGGAAAGCCATTTTTGTGATGTGGAGGATTTGGACCTTAGCCTCTACTTGCCTGTCTCTTTTCTATATTATTAATTGTTCTTCTCCTGGAACTTATAAAATTACACTTATCCCAGCCAGCCAGACCAGAAACACTCTGTACTGCTGTGTACAATGATGTGTTTTTGTAACATATGCTATGTATTTTGGGCTTTTACAGATTCAGAATACTTTTATATCAGCACTTGAATAGCAGATGGTGCCCTTTAATACTTGCATGGATGAGGGCAGTCGTGATAATTTACCAACACAAATAACATTTGAATTTCAGATACTTTTACAAATAACTTTTTAAACTCCTTTCCAGAATTGACAAGTAAATGTGGCAAAGGTTGATTACACACACACACACCCCGCCACACACACACACAACAACAATATGCTATCTTTTCTTATTGGCTCCTCTAGTAGACTTCTTCAATATGGTTCCCTCGAGTACTCTGGAATCTGTGCTACAGCACACCCAGCTGAGAATATACTAAGTGTCAGGGGGGTGGGGGTGGAATACCTAAGCTAGAAACTAGTTGAGAAACTCTGACTGCTGTTCTTGCACTGATTCTGACTTCTTGGTGCACAGTTGTTCAATTTATTTGGTTTTAGTTATTGATTCAAATGTTGCATTTCTATTAAACTATGGAATTCCTTACCAAAACATGTGGTGAAGTCCACCATCTTAGATGGCTTCAAAAGGGGATTGGGTAAATTGATGGAGGACATGGTTGTCAATGTCTACTAATTATGATGTCATTATACTACTGCCAGGATAGAAGCAGTATGCCTACTTGCTCAGAAACAACAGCAGGAGGGTGCTGTGGACCTCATGCCCTGCTTGTGCACTTTTCATAGACATCTGCATGGTCACTGTGGCCAACAGGGTGCTGGACTAGTTAAGCCTCTGATCTCTTCTGATGTTAGCCACCTTGAGACCCAAACTGCACCTTACTTTGAAGACGTTGCTAGCAATTATGTCTTTCTTTCTTACTGCAAAGTAAGTGCAGGTAGGGATGTACAACCCCCTCCCCCCATCTGGTCTGTGTGTGTGTGTGTCTGCTGCTGGGCAATTAGGGGCAATTTGGGCTGCTTGGGGGCCCGCGGAGTCCTCTGGAGCCCTGGTGCATCTACCAGAGTTGGTGGAGCGGCTCTCTGGCTTCCTATAAAATGTGATACATTAATGGTGGCTGCCATTAGCCTGTTGCAGGAAAGTTACAGCCATCAATGTTGTATTGTATGCCATATACGGCTGGAAAGCACTCACTTTTACCTAAATTGCAGCTATTTACGGCTGTATTTAGGTCAAAGTAAATGATTTACAGCTGCAAATGGCATACAATATGCCATTTATGGCTGTAACTTTCCTGCGATAAGCTAATAGCAGCCGCCATTCATGTACCGTGTTTTTTAGGAAGCTGGAGAGCCACCCCGAGAGAACTCCTCCAGACCTGGAGGTCAGTGCAGCCAGTGTGCTGTGGACTCCGGAGGTCGGATTCTTTGGAATCTGGCCTCATTTGAGTCCGTGGTGGATTTCTCCAGCATCCCTAAGCACAGGTGGCCTGATCTGGATTGGAACCCCAGCATGGAGGGCACTGAAGCATTAACCATTTGCTCCCACTGTGATCCGGATCTGATTGAGCTCCCAGCACCTGTAATTTTCATTGCCCCAAAGTGACACCTGAATACAAATGGATCACTTTTTGGCAATGAAAACTACAGATGCAGGGAGCCCAAACCAGATCGCAGCAGTGGGAACAAGGTCAAATGACCCCCCCCCCCGCCTTGCAACTAGGGCCCTGATCTAAGCCACTGCACTTGTATCTTGGCCCTGAGTGTATTTTTTGTTTGCTTGTTTGGAAAAATTGGATAGAAATGTGATAAACAAATGAAAAATGAAACAAAAATAGTTGTGTGAATTGCATGGCTGGTAGGGGTGTATGAAACCCCACTTACCTTGCTCTTCTGGGGTCTGTGGGGGGAGGGGAGGTGATCCGGTCCCCCCCCCCAAATCCTGCCCGGCTGCCTCTGCTCTGCGGCCAGTCTGCAGAGCCGCCGGCCGGGCTGATCCTCACCGGAGCCTCCATCCGCTGCCGGGCTGCTGCGGACACAAATGGCGTCCTGCTGCTTAGGGGATGCCATTTGCGTCCCTACACTAGGCCATGATAGGCTATGTATTTGTTTACGTAGCCTGTCATGGCTAAAGCGGAGACGCAAATAGCGTAGGGGACGCCATTTGCGTCCTTGTTTTAGGCGTGATAGGCTACGTAAATAAATACGTAGCCTGTCACGGCCTAGCGTAGGGATGCAAATGGTGGCTGCTATGCCGGCCACCATTTGCAGCCACAGCAGCCCAGATGGATGGACCGGATGGCCGACACAAGGTAGGTCCGTTCCAGGGGGATTTCAGGGGTGGTGGTGGGGGTAGTCTGTTCTCCCACAGACTCTGGGGGGCCGGATTCTTTAGAATCCAGCCTCACTGGAGTCTGTGGCAGATTTCTCCAACATCCCTAATGGCTGGTGAAGACCCTTATGACTGTGCCTGTTTGACATGTAAATGACTTGTTGGGAGTCAATATGAATAAAAACATGCACTGAGAAAGGGACAGGGAACACTGCTGAGAGAGAGGGAGAGGGAGAGGGGGAGAGAGAGAGAGAGAGAGAGAGAGAGAGAGAGAGAGAGAGAAGCACAAGGAACATATCTTCAGGCCTCTGAGAGAGATAAAGGCAGCCCTGCTGCTCAGCTGGGAAGAACACTGGACTGGCCACTCTGTTTGTGACTGGTGGGGAGAGAGCTGGAGTTGGAACTGTGGGGGAGAGGACTGGCTTTTGTGGCTTTTAACAACTCTGCTGCCTTAACATCTTGCTCTGCACCTGAACTGCCCACCCCCTCCTCCAGCCATCTTTGCTGGTACTGAGTAGAAACACCTGCTGGGAAGCCTTCTCACCATGGCAGGATGCTCTCTCTCAGCCATTGGACATCCCCAGGCCTCTGAGAGAGATAAAGGCAGCCCGGCTGTGTGGTGGTGGGACGCCCGGCAGGGTCATCCCCAAAGGGAGCGACACCGATGGGGGTGCACCCCTTTGGTATGCCACAAGGGCGGGAGCGAACCACTTTCTTTTTTGGGTGTTCCTTACCTTTCTGTCTGCTTGTGCCATTTAATATCTGGTGTGTTTATGTATGGGGGAGGTTCCCTGGATGAGAGCAGGGGCCTCCTATAATAGCAGTTACCTTCAGCAGTTGCTCACTCTGGGTGAGAGACGGGGTTAGGGAGTCTGTGTGTCACAAATGCTTCCTCTGCCAACTTCCGGTCGGAGCCATGATGTCCTGACAGTGACTTGCGGAGCTCTGCAGGTTGCTTATCTCAAACAGCTACAAAAAGGTTGAGAAACCTTTTTAACTTCCCCTGGAATTAAAAGGGGAAGCTTACAGTACCATCCGGATGAAATCTTGGAAGAACAGCTGCTTCTGCAGAGGAGCAGAAGGGCTGGAATCTAAGGATAGTCACTGGAGTATCATCTACTGAATGTTGTTTGAAACTCCTAAGCAAATAGGAGACACAAGGACAGACGAGCTCCAATTTTAGTTAGTATTTGTGAATTTAAACTACCAGCAATGTCCGAGGACTTGCAATTAAATGTGCTTAAGTGTTTGTTTTTCTGTTTCTGCAATCATATTTGCTTGTTGTGCTTTTGAAAGTGGAGGATGGCAGTACCAAAGGGAAAAAGAAAGGCTTGGGAACGCCACCTACCCCCCCAAGTGCTCCCCCGGCAAACGTTTCTAGAAATGCCGGAGGTGAAGAGGAGTTGCTTGCTTTGATAAAAACTATGTCTTCTCAGCTATCAGTGCAGTCAAAGAAGCTTGAAACAATTCAGGACTCAATCATTGCCCTTCAAGGGGCTGCGGACTTAATTAATATCTCTTTTTAAAAGATGGAATCGAAGGTTAATGATTTCGAAGATCGGGTTACTGCTCATGAAACTGCTACGGAAGCTTCTCATAATATTTTGTCTGCTCGAATTTCTCAATTGGAGGCCTTCACACGTAAAGCAAATCTTCGTATTCTTGGTATTAAAGACGTGGCTACTGATATCTGTCTGGTTGAATTTATGGATAAACTTTTGCATCAACTATTGGTTTTACCATCTGATTTTCTACTTGACATTGAGCATGCATATCGTGTTCCTGGTTCAATACGTGGCACTAAAGAGACTTTTGGGACTGTTGTTGTTCAATTTTCACGAGTCTCTACAAAACATTATCTTATGCGTCTGGCAAGAGAAGAAGGTGAACTTCGGTAGGCACCAGCAAATGACAAGATTATGCTCTTTCCTCATTGGGATGTACAAAAGTCACTTACCTTTCGCGGATTATGTTGATGGTAGGGGGGGAGGTGTTCCGTCCCTCCCCTTGGAATCCTTGACGGGGGGGAGGCGCTCCGTTCCTCCCCCCCAGAATCCTCCACGGCCGGCTGTGCTCCATGGCAGCTCTGCGGAGCAGCTGGCCAGGCCCAGCCAGGCCAGAGCCATCCGCAGCCGGATTTCCAGCCGCGGAGGGCTCTGGGGAAAAAACAAACAAACCGTGTACGCAAATGGTGGCGGCTATGGCCACCGCCATTTGCATTCCTTATTTTTGCTGTCTTAATCTACATAAATATTTACATAGACTAAGACAGCGAAAATAAGGGTAACGCAAATAGCATAGCAGACGCTATTTGCGTTCCCCTTATTTTCGCTATCTTAGTCTACGTAAATATTTACGTAGACTAAGATGGCCCAAAATAAGGCTGTAGCCGCCGCCATTTGCGTACGCCTTTTTTTTTTTTTTACCCAGACGTGATAGGCTACGTAAAAACTTACGTAGCCTATCACGTCTGTGTAAAAACAAACAAACAAACAAACAAACTGCAAATGGCGGAGGCGGCAGCCAGTCGGAAGACCAGCCACCGCCGCTGCTGCCGCCGCCCGGAAGATCCACTCCAGGTAAGTCTCATCCTGGGGGGGATCCGCATTAAACCTTTAATGCTTATTAATACACATTAATTGAATGGTAATATATGGCCAATGGAAATTGATTGTTTGCTCCCATTCCTTTGCTATAAGACTGAGGTTATGACACTGGAAGATAAGGTTCACCGTTTATGGTGTAGTGGATTGAAGACTTAATAATACTTGCAGTGTTTGGAAGAGTGCTGTATAGGTATAATCTGCAATTGGATTTATATTTGGATATTTGGTTTGCTTTTATTGAAGTTTAGATATAATCCTTTCTTTCCCCCGTCTTTTGCTTCCCTCCCTTGTTCTTCCTCAGAATACTGTAATGTCTGAAACTGAAGATTTTGATTATGTTGTTGGTATTGTTTATTTCATTTATAAAAATAAAATAAAAATAGATTTAAAAAACAACACAAAAACAAATAAATGCTTCCTCTGCCCAGAGTGAGAGCCTGTGGTGGCTAGAAGCTGGTAGGGATGTACGAAATGTACTTACCTTTCCGTGGATTATGTTTATGGGGGGGGGAGGTGTTCCGTTCCTCCCCCCCGGAATCCTCAATGGCCGGCTGTGCTCCGCGGCAGCTCCGCAGAGCAGCTGGCCAGGCCCAGGCCAGATTTCCGGCCGCGGAGGGCTCTGGGTAAAACAAAAACAACCCCCCCCACCACGTACGCAAATGGCGGCGGCTATGGCCGCTGCCATTTGCGTTCCTTATTTTTGGCCATCTTAATCTACATAAATATTTACGTAGACTATGATGGTGAAAATAAAGGGGAATGCAAATAGCATAGTGGGCGCTATTTGCGTCCCTTTTTGATTCACCATTTTAGCCTACGTAAATATTTACGTAGGCTAAAACGGCAAATCAAAAAGGGACGCAAATAGCAAAAAAAAAAAGCGTACACAAATGGCAGCGGCTATGGCGGCCGCCATTTGCGTTCCTTTCCCCCCTGCTGTTTTAGCCTATGTAAATATTTACGTAAGCTATTACGGTGAAAAGAAAGGAACGCAAATAACGCCCACTATGCTATTTGCGTTCCCCCTTTTTTTCCCGCCGTAATAGCCTACGTAAATATTTATGTAGGCTAAAACGGTGAAAAATAGGGAATGCAAATGGCGGCCGCTGTAGGCGCCGCCATTTGTGTATGCTGTGTTTTTTTTTTTTTTGCTTGCTGTGATAGGCTACGTAAATACTTACATAGCCTATTATGGCAAACAGCAGACGAAAATGGCGGCTGCAGCAGCCAGTCGAAAGACCAGCCACCGCTGCCGGAGCTGCCGCCGGAGCCGCCGCTGCCGGAACATCCGCCCCAGGTAACCTTCGTCCCGGGGGGGGGGAATCCGCGGGGGGCGGGGGGTGGGAGGCCATTCCACCACGGATTTCGGAGGGCCGAATGCCAGTACATTCGGCCTCACTGAAATCTGTGGCAGAATTCTCCACCATCCCTAATTTGGCCTCACCAAGATCCGTGGTGGAATTCTCTGACATCCCTACCCACTCTGGACCTAATGGTATTAGATAACTACTGCCCAGTTGTGAACACACCTTTTTTAGGGAAGGTTCTGGAGAGGGTAGTGGTGGAACAACTGCAGGCACTCTTGGAGGATACTGATTATCTAGACCCATTTCAATCTGGGTTTCGTCCTGGTTATGGGACTGAATCAGCTGTGGACACCCTGATGGATGATTTTTATCGAGACAGGGACAGGGGGAATGCAACCCTGTTAATTCTGCTCAACCTTTCATCAGCTTTTGATACCATTTTCCATGGTATCCTCCTGGATCGACTCTGTGGGATGGGTGTGGGAGGCATTGTGTTACAGTGGTTCCAGTCCTACTTGCGGGGCCAATTTCAGAAAGTAACATTGGGTGACCATTCCTCAGCCTCTTGGCGGTTGAGCTATGGCAGTCCGCATGACACCGTCTTGTCCCCAGTGTTATTTAACATCTATATGAAGCCACTGAGAGTGGTCCTTTGCTGGAGGTCAGGCAGGCACCAACACTGCGTTGTTCCCAGCGCCTCCTGAAAACAGCACTGTTCCAGGAGGCATTCCTTAATTGACCAGTTATGGATTTTATTTAGGGATGTTAGAGAATTCCGCCAGAGACTCCAGGGAGACCAGATTCTTTGGAATCCAGACCCCTGGAGTCCGGGGCAGAACGGAGCAATCCCCCCCCCCAGGAAAGCTCCTCAGGACAGACCCTACCTTGTGTCGGCTGTCTACTGCCCTCATCTGTGGGTGCGAATGGTGGCCTTGGTCAGCGGGCACCATTTCCCTTGCTACGTTAGCCATGATAGGCTATGTAAGTATTTACGTAGCCTATCACAGAAAGAGCAGGGAGGCAAATGGCATAGCGGCTGCCATTTGCATCCCTGCTCTTTGCCATGATAGGCTACGTAAATATATACGTAGCCTATCACAGCCTAACGTAGAGATGCAAATGGCAGCTGCTACGCCGGTCACCATTTGCAGCCACAGCAGCCCCGCAGCGGATGGCAGTCCAGCTGCGGATGGGCCTGGCTGGCGGCTCCACGGACTCGCCACGGAGAGGAGCCGGCTGGGCAGGATTCCTGGGGGATGGATGGATTGCTTCCCCCCCACCGCGGATACCCCTGAGTGGAGCCAGGTAAGGGATTCATACATCCCTAATTTTATTGGCATTGTGTATTTAAACAAGTATAATTTTAATGTGGTGTTTTAAATATTTTTATTCAAACTGTTTTATTTGTTGTGTTCACAGCTCCAAAATGTGTTCTAGATATGGAGTGGTATGTAAATATTATAAATAAATAAATAAATAAATCACATCAGTATGGAAAGAATTTTGCTGACTTCTTTTTCTAGGCAGATTTATCTGGGGGCATCATTGAGCTAAACACCACTTATGTCTGGGTAGACATTCATAGGATTGCACTGTTAGTTTAGTTTTGTTAATATTATATTATTGTGGTTTGGTTTTTTTTATCATGTTGTAAGTCACTCTGAAAGCTAACTGGCTGAAAAGTGGACTATAAAAGTTGGAAAGAAATTATAGATATACCCCCTAGTCTGTTGCTTGGTTCCTCTCTATCTCCCCATGCAATAAATGCTGCTGGTGTTCTTTATATATTCTCTTTTAAGTCCTTTATAAGCTCCGCTGTGTCCTAAGAGCTCCTAGGGGGAATGTGATGGGATGCTGTTTATCTCAAAGTTTAAGGGATGTCAATTAAGACATTGCAAAAGTTGGTAGAAAACAGACCTCTCATCCTCCTAATTTCCTTCCTTCCTGTGATGGATGAGAATTGGGCTTCCCCATTACCTGGGGGCAGAGGGGTTACATTCACACATACTAAAAAATGCTGTCAGAAACAGTCTGACATTCTTTAGTAGGCAAAGTTGAAGTGTGTTCAGTCTCCAGTAAGACTGCTGCATGCAGATGCCATTAATTACAGGGGTCACAAGAGGCATGTAGTATTATGCTGCTATCAGGGGCTAACTTATTAGCTTGCTTTGGTGAAACAACCCAACTCCATCTCATGTGCTACTATGGATAATCAGCCATCGATGGAACTGTAGTATTCTACTTTCCAAACCCTGTAGGATGTAAGGATGGATGAAAGTCCCTTACCTGGTCCCTCAGCTTGCTTCGCGGTGGGGGGGAGGCGCTTCGGTTCTCCCCCCGAAGTTCTTGGCGGGGGGGTGCCCCGCCCCTCCCGGCCAAAATTCAGGCCGGGGTGGAGGCGCCTCATCCCTCACTGCCGAAATTCAGGCCGGGGGGGGGGAGCGCCCCGTCTCCGCAGCCATGAAATGAAAAAAGTAAAGTAAAAAAACACACGTGATAGGCTACGTAGCGATTTACGTAGCCTATCACGGCTAGATTTTCAAAGTCAGCCGTGATAGGCTATGTAAATCTTTACGTAGCCTATCACGGGTGACTTTGAAGAAAAAAAAAAAAGCGCATACGCAAATGGCAGCGCCCATGGGTGCCGCCATTTGCGTACGCGCTTTTTTTTTTCTTCAAAGTCACCCGTGATAGGCTACGTAAAGATTTACGTAGCCTATCACGGCTGACTTTGAAAATCTAGCCGTGATAGGCTACGTAAATCGTTACATAGCCTATCACGTGTTTTTTTTTTTTTTACTTTACTTTGTAATGGCGGCGGCAGCCGGTCTTCCGACCGGCTGCCGCCCCCGCCGAAACGCCGCCGAAACGCCGCCGGGACCCACTGCTGAGAGGGACATTCGAAGGAGGTAAGTCCCATCCCGGGGGGGGAGCAGAATTTCACCACCAATTTCGGGGGGCCGAATGCGTTCCTTCTGAGTAGACACACATATGCTTGTGCTGGAAAAGAGTGTGTGGGGGAGAACACAAAGACGGGAAACCAGCTCCCATTCTGCAGGATCTCTATAATGAAGGGTAGAAGTAGTTACTTCCTAAGGCAATAAACCAAACAAAGGAGAATCAGAGACTTGAGATTGCACTTTACCACACTTAAGGGAATTGAGCTTTAAACTGTGCCACATCAATTGAGGGAGATCTCTGTAAGTTCTGATGTGGCATTCAGAGGGCAAGCCTCATTAAGCACAAGGGGAGTTACTTCTAAGGAGATACTAATGGGTTTGTTGTGGGAAAGAGAGCAGTAAACACAAAGACAGAAACCAGCCCCCATTTGAACCCACAGGATCTCTATTAAATCAGACAAAGGAGAATCGGAGCTTCGAGATCATGCTTTACCGCATTTAGGGATTTGGGCTTTAAACTGTGCCATGTCAATTGAGGGGGATCTCTGTAAATTCTGATATGGGTATTCAGAGGGCAAGCCTCATTTAGCACAAGGGAGTTACTTCTGAGGAGACACTAATGGGTTTGTGCAGGGATGGGAAACACACAGGAAACAGCCCTTGACCAGAGTCATGGTGAAAGGCACACCCCTGGGCAGGGCTAGCATACCCGAGGTCAATGCGGGGGTTGAGGCACACAGCAACTATACTGGGGAGAACCTGACTTAAGGAAAAGAATTCGACTTCAAGCAGTCTCAGGAAATCCATTTTTCCCTGATAAGCTCTGGAGTGGCTGCTGGATGGCCACAATGTCATGTATCCAGGGCCTGCAGGAGAAGCTACCATCACCACTGGGGAAGAGGTGTGCCTGCTGCTGCTGGGCCTGCTGCTGCTGCCGCCGCCGCCACTACCACCAGGCCTTCCCTGTAGACTTCTGCCTGGCAGACTGCCAGTCCCTGCAGGACCAGGCCCCCAGGTACTGAGCCAGCTGTGCTGCTCCACCTGCCCCTCCCTGGAGGGGCTACATAAGCTGGCTGGCTGAGGTGTCCTGGGAGAGGCAAGGCCTGCAGCAGAAGCTACCACCACCACCGGGGAAGAGGTGTGCCTGCTGCCGCTGGGCCTGCTGCCACTACCACCAGGCCTTCCCTGTAGACTTCTGCCTGGCAGACTGCCAGTCCCTGCAGGACCAGGCCCCCAGGTACTGAGCCAGCTGTGCTGCTCCACCTGCCCCTCCCTGGAGGGGCTACATAAGCTGGCTGGCTGAGGTGGCCTGGGAGAGCCAGGGCCTGCAGGAGAGGCTACCACCATCACCACCGGGGAAGAGGCGGGCCTGCTGCTGCTGGGCCTGCTGCTGCTGCTGCTGCTGCTGCTGCCGCCACCACCACCACCACCACCACCACCACCACCACCAGGCCTTCCCTGTGGATTCCTGCCTGGCATTATTTTAAAGGGGATTTTTAATTGTTTTTTGTTGCTGTTTTGTTTTGTTTTTCTGGGGGATTTTGTTGTGTTTTTAGGGGTGAGTAGCCTGCCTGATAGGCGGGAGTAAGGGGGCATGTGTCCACCTGATGGAGGCAGTGGGGGGAGTGTTGGGGGCCAGAACATACCGAGGCTGGGTGGCAGGCGCTGGTGGAGCGCTAGGGGCAGGCCATGCCGGGTAAGGGGAACAAGGGAGAGATGTGTAATATCTGTCTCCTGCTCCGGGCCTGTCCAGAGCCAAAGGATGGCTGGGGGAGGTGTGACCCCATCTTCTGGCCTTCGTTTGCTGCTCTGCAATGCCAGGTCTGTTACCCAGAAAACCTCCCTCATCCATGACATGATCCTGGATGAGGGTGGAGACCTGGCATGTATTACGGAGACCTGGCCAGCCGAGGCTGCTGCTCCAACCCTTGCAGCCATGTGTCCAGCTGGATTTTCATACGCGCAGCAGCCGAGGGCTGGGGATCGGGGAGGGGGAGTGGCTGTTATCTACCGAGAGTCCTTGGTCTTCACCAGACCACCTCTCCGGGAGACCAAGGTTGCTGAGTGCATGTACTGGAGGTTGGGCCCGAAGGGCAGTCTGGGGATTCTGCTCATGTACCGTCCACCCCGCTGCACGACTGACTCCCTGGCTGAGGTGCGTGCTTGAGGTGGTCTCTGATGTGCGTGTACAGTCCCCTAACTTATTGGTGTTGGGGGACTTCAACGTACATTCGGAGGCCATCCTCACAGGAGCACCTCGGGACTTCATGGAGACCATGGCCTCCTGGGAGCTGCACCATATTCTAACTGGGCCCACCCATGTAGCCAGTCATGCACTAGACCTTGTGTTTGTTTCTGGAGAAGTGGGGAGTGATCTGGAAGTTGGGGGTATATCCACCACCCCCTTGTCATGGTCAGATCACTATCTGGTGATGTTGGACTTCTCGGTTCCACAACCCCTCCGCAGAGGTGGAGGACCCATTAAAATGGTCCACCCCAGGCATCTTATGGATCCATATGGATTCCTGAACACGCTTGGGGATTCTCTGGGGCATGCCAACGGCCACTTGGTCGAGACCCTGGTGGGTGGCTGGAATGCCGCAATCACTGGGGCATTAGATCAGGTGGCTCTGAAATGCCCCCTCCCCCTGAACAGGGGTCGGACTGTACCATGGTTCAATCCGTGGTTACGAGCTCTGAAACAGGAGGTGAGACGGCTAGAGTGCCGGTGGTGGAAGTCTTGCTCCAAAGACGAACAGACATGGGCTAGAGCTGCATCTTCAGCCTATCACGTGGCGGTGAAGGCAGCAAAAAAGGAATATTATGCTGCCTCTATCGCGTCTGCAGAGTGCTGTCCCAGGAGGCTGTTCCAAGTGGTCCAGAGCCTGGTCGGTCCTGTGGCTCTGGAACCACTGGAACATTCTAAGGCCTCCTGTGAGGTCTTGGTAGAGGTGGACGAAAGTCACTTACCTGTCCTCGAAGGACGTTCGCGGTGGGGGGGAGGCGCTTCACTGGTCCCCCCGCGAAGTTCAGGCCGGGGGGGGAGGCTTCCCGCCTCGGCCCGGCTGAAATTCAGGCCGGGGAGGAGGCTTCCCGCCTCGCCCGGCCACGAACGCGAAAGTTTTAAAAAAAACAAAAACGCGCCCTCATTGGCTACGTGATGATTCACGTAGCCTATCACGGCTAGATTTGCAAAGTCAGCCATGATAGGCTACGTCAATCGTCACGTAGCCTATCACGAGTGACTTAAAAAAAAAAAAGCGTACGCTAATGGTGGCCCCCATAGGGAGCCGCCATTCACGTTCCTTATTTAGTCGCTGTAGTCTACGTAAATCTTTACGTAGACTACAGCGACCAAATAAGGAACGGGAATGGCGGCTCCCTATGGGGGCCGCCATTATCCGTACACACTTTTTTTTTTTTAAAGTCACCCGTGATAGGCTACGTGACGATTGACGTAGCCTATCATGGCTGACTTTGCAAATCTAGCCGTGATAGGTTACGTGAAACGTCACGTAGCCTATCAGGGGGCGTTTTTTTTTTATTTCATTGCAATGGCGGCGGCGGCGGCAGCCGGTCAAAAGACCGGCTGCCGCTCCCACCCCGCTCGAACACCCGCCGAACCGCCGGCCGGACCCGCCGCCGGGAGGGACATTCGGCGAAGGTAAGTCCTGTCCCGGGGGGGGGTGCAGAGGATTTCTCCCCGAAACTTGTTCGGGGGGCTGAACACGTTGGCGCTCGGCCCCCCGAAGTTTCAGGGAGAAATTCTCTGCCAACCCTAGGCCTTGGCAAGGCACTTTGCAGATAAAATTGATCAGATTAGGTGTGTTACTCTGCACGCTGTGGATAAAGTTAGTGAGCAAGAGGCAGCCTGTGGCAAACCGGTTTTGTGGGATCGGTTCCAGCTTCTTTCTTCTGATGAAGTGGACAAGGTGCTTTCATCTGTATGGCCGACCACCTGCTTACTTGATCCTTGCCCATCTTGGCTCATTATGGGCTGCAGAGAGAGACTGGGTGAGGGGATCAGGGCAGTGGTGAATGCCTCCCTTGAGGAGGGAGTGATGCCATCAGCCCTCAAGGAGGCAGTGATAAGACCGCTCTTAAAGAAGCCCTCCTTGGATCCTCAAGTTTTGAACAACTTTCGCCCAGTCTCAAATCTGCCGTTTTTGGGCAAGGTGATTGAGCGGGTGGTGGCGGTGCAGTTGAAGGCACACTTGGAAGAAACTGATTATCTAGGCCCATTTCAGTCGGGCTTCAGGCTTGGGCATGGGACAGAAATGACCTTGGTCGCCTTGGTGGATGATATGAGGAGGGCTCTGGATAGGGGTGAATGCTCCTTCCTTGTTCTCCTCGACCTCTCAGCAGCTTTTGATACCGTTGACCACGGTATCCTCCTGGACAGCCTGGAGGGGTTGGGCATTGGAGACACCGTATTGCAGTGGTTCCAGTCCTTCCTCTCCAGCAGGTACCAGAGGGTAGCTCTGGGAGAAGAGGTTTTGGACCCGTGGCCACTTACTTGTGGGGTGCCACAGGGTTCCATCCTCTCCCCGATGCTATTTAACATCTATGTGAAGATGCTGGGGGCTATCATCAGGAGGTTTGGGGTGCAGTGTCATCAATATGCGGATGACACGCAGCTCTACCTCTCATTCAAATCTTCACCAAGGTTGGCCGTAGAATCCCTGTCCAAATGTCTGGAGACAGTGAGTGGCTGGATGGGGAGGAATAAGCTGAAGCTGAACCCTGACAAGACTCAAGACCGAGGTACTTTTGGTGGGAGACAAGAGGAGGCTGGGGGATGTTGACCTGGTGTTGAATGGGGTACGGCTACCCTTGAAAGATCAGGTCCGCAGCCTGGGGGTCATTTTGGACTCCCAGCTGTCCATGGAGGCTCAGGTGTCAGCTGTGAGCCGGACAGCGCTGTATCAACTCCATCTGATACGGCGGCTGCGCCCCTTCCTTCCCGACCATCTGCTCCCATCGGTAGTACATGCCCTGGTCTCCTCTCGTTTAGACTACTGTAATGCGCTCTACATGGGATCACCCTTGAAGATGGTTCGGAAACTGCAGCTGGTACAGAATGCGGTGGCTTGCCTGATTAAAGGCAGCCGCCGGCGAGATCACATCACTCCAGTGCTGAAGGAGTTGCACTGGTTACCAGTTGTTTTCCGGGCCAAATTCAAGGTGTTGGTTTTGACCTTTAAAACCCTATATGGTTCCGGCCCAGCCTACCTTAAGGAGCACCTCCAGCAGCATCAGACAGGCAGCTTAACAAGATCAGCCTCGGATGGCCTTCTCTCTGTCCCATCAGCCAGGACAGCTAGACTGGTGGGGATAACGGAGAGGGCCTTTTCTGTGGTGGCCCCCACTCTGTGGAACTCCCTCCCTAGGGAACTCCGTCATGCCCCCTCTTTAATGAGCTTCCATCGTGCATTAAAAACATGGTTGTTCAGGCAGGCATTTGGGGTGGGTTAGGGTATTTTAGAAAATGTTTTTATTGTAGAATTTTATTGTTTTAAACTGTTTTATTATATGTTGTACATTGCCCAGAGTGGCTGGGTGACCAGCCAGATGGGCGATTAATAAATTTAATAATAATAATAATAATAATAATAATAATAATAATAATATCCCTAACGACCTCAGCATGCAGCCAGCTTGGAGTAAATCGCTTGTGGAAATGCCCCCTTGGCAGGGAGGTTCCCTTCCAAGCAGGGTGGGGGAGAGAGTTGAATGTTAGAGGGATCTCCCTCTTGAATAGGCTGATCAAGTATGGAGCAATAACAGCCAGCAGTAGGTTGAAATTCTGAATCTAATTCCATGGCCTTATATTTGTTCTGGGAGGCAGGGGCAGAAAGTTCATTTACGAAATCCTCTGGTGACAGCAGATCATCAATATGTAGTTGTTCAGTAGGTTTAGGTGGAGAATCCAGGTCTGGTCTTGATCTTACTCAGCTTTTCTTCCCCATAATGGCTACAACGAGCTTCTCTGAATGACAGCCATCTCACGATGGTAACACTGGTGAGAATTCCTCAAGAGACAAAACAACCAGCTGGGAAGCACTAAAAGATATCTGATAAGAACATAACTAACACTCAACAGATAGAAGCACCAAATAATAACAAGGAATCAAAAAGAGGTGTAAATGGGAGCTTCTTACTCCATCACCATCTTCCCCGCTTAAAATTGAAAGTGTGAACACAGTCCCTTGCTACCACAAATTATGTGGCCGAGTTTCCTGCATTTGGGGAAATGCAGGGGTCATCACACTTGGAGTGCAATGGATGACCTTGACCTTGGGAAAATCACCTTTGTGATCATGGTGCCTCCCCTGCCGTGTGTAAGCAGACTATTTTTATGCTCTTGAGACCCCTAAATACTGCAGAGCATTTACCTTGGCCCATTTTAACGCTTTACCATCAGTTTTTTTGGATTCTTTTCAAAATCGATATTTGAAGGGAGATATTTATGACTCTCGCCTTCTCAAGGTGTTTGCCCCTGCCAATTGGGCAGGGTTGAAACAGTTGAACACGTTTGATTATACTGTTTATATTATAAGGGCATTCAGTCCCACTATATTGCTCCGATTTGTAGGGATGGATGAAAGTCCCATACCTTATCCCGCAGCTTGCTTCACGGTGGGGGGGAGGTGCTCCGTCCCTCCCCCCCGAAATTCTGGCCAGGGGGGGAGGCGCCCCGTCCCTCCCCGCCAAAATTCTGGCCAGGGGGGAGGTGCCCCATCCCTCTGGCCGAAATTCTGGCTGGGGGGGAGGCACCCCATCCCTCCGGCCTCGAATCTCTTCTGCCGGGATGCAGATCCTTACGTAGCCTATCTCGGCTGACTTTGGGGAAAAAACCAAAAACGCGCCATTTGCGTTCTTTATTTTCGCCGTCTTATTCTACGTAAATATTTACGTAGACTAAGACGGGCCAAAATAAGGAACGCAAATGGCGGCAGCCATAGCCGCCGCCATTTGGGTATGTGCGTTGTTTTTTTTTTAGTCAGACATGATAGGCTACGTAAATCTTTACATAGCCTATCACAGCTAACTACAGGGATGCAAATGGCGGCATCTACAGCTGCCACCATTTGCGTCCCTGCTAGCCGGCGGCTGGATGTCCGGTTGCTGGCAGAGCCGGCCGGCGGCTCTGTGGAAATCCCGTGGAGCAGAGCCGGCAGGCCAGGATTCCGGGGGGGGAGGTGCGGAGTGCCTCCCCCCCGGTGAGGATTCCGGGGGGAGGGACGGAGCACCTCGCCCCCCAGCGGAACCCGGCGGAGACAGGTAAGGCCAATTTCGTACATCCCTAGTTCTGATTGAATCTGCCATCTTATGTATATTCCGTACTTACAGTTTGTATTTGTCAGCTTGATTTCATATTTTGTTAGGGATGTACGAAAGTCACTTACCTGGTCTCGCAGCTTGCTTCACGGTGGGGGGGAGGTGCTTTGCTTCTCCCCCTGAAGTTCAGGCCGGGGGGGAGGCTTCCCGCCTCGCCCGGCCGAAATTCAGGCCGGGGAGAAGCGCCCCGTCTCCCTGGCCGCGAACTTCAAAAGAAAAGTAAAAAACAATAATGCCCCGTGATAGGCTACGTAACGATTTACGTAGCCTATCTCGGCTAGATCTGCAAAGTCAGCCGTGATAGGCTACGTTAATCGTTACGTAACCTATCACAGGGGCGGGGTTTTTTTTTTACTTGTATTGGCGGGGGAGGGAGCGGGTCGAAAGACCGGCTGCCACCCCCGCCCCTGACGAAGACCTGCCGAACCGCCGCTGGGACCCGCCGCCGGGAGCGAAATTCGTGAAAGGTAAGTCCCATCCCGGGGGTGGCGGGGGGGGGGTGGCGGAGAATTTCTCCCCGAACAACCTTCGGAGGATCGAATGCTTTAGCACTCGGCCCCCCGAAGTTTCGGGGAGAAATTCTCCCCCATCCCTGTATTTTCAGTGGCTGGTCTGCAAGCATAATTCAATCAAATTCAATTCGAATTTGAGTATAAAGTTAAAAGGGAGCACTGCCTGAGGAGGGCTCCAGCTGACAAAGGAAGCACAACACCACTGTGGGAGAGTGAAGCCTCAGCAGCAGCAGCTGGGCCTCATCAAGCTGCCTGTCAGGGTGGAAACTGAGCTGACAGAACCCCAGAGCAGTTCTCATTCTGAGGAGGATCAGCAATCCATGGGAGAGGAGCCAGCTCATCCCTCACAGGCACAGCAGCTGGTAGAGATTCCTCCTGCCAGCATTCCTGAGATAGATAGTGACCCAGGCAGTGAGAGAGTGCAGGAGGGGGGCTTGCTGGACACTCAATGCAGATGCAGGGAGCGATGAGCGATGGAGGGCATGGAAAGGAGGCATAGCGCCCATTTGGCGCGCAAGCAACGGCCACATCCCGAGGACCCAAGGGAAAGAGAGAGGATCTCTCCCTAGCCCATAAGTTCAGGGTCTTCAAGTGATTCTCCTTCTGCCTACCAACTGCCTACCTGGAGCGTAGGCTACTCTGCTGTTCATTGCTTAGTCGCTGGTGATTAGCATCTGAAAGAGTCATTAAGTTGTAAAAGGATTAAAGCCTTGAAAAGAATCCTTTTGTCTGTATCTTGAGTTGGCTATTCGAGTGTACTGAAAGAGGCCGCTAGGGCACCCCTGACACTGCCGCTATAAAGCTCTGGGAAGGAACAGGACAGTGGTGGGAAGAGCAAAATAAGGTAAGACAGATTGGCAAAAATTGTTTGCAAGAGGACTCCCGCACTCCCTCCAAAAGCAGATGCTGGAGGAGTGCCTCACCTGCAACTAAGGATGTTAGAGAACTCCACCGTGGATTCAAATGAGGTCAGATTCTTTAGAATCCAGCCTCAGGAATCCATGGTGGATCAGCCCCACTTACCTCCTCTCCTGGAGGATTCTACACGGGATGGCACGGCTGCTAGTTGTACCAGGAGCCCTTTGCCTCCGTGCCGATCGCCATTTTTTTTAAAATGGCGATTGGCAGGATGTCCCCATAGACTTATATGCAAAATAGAGCCGTGAATCTTGTATACAAGTCTATGTGTCCATGGGCTTATGCGCAAGATTCATGGCTCTATTTTGCATATAAGTCTATGGGCACATCCTGCCGATGGCCTTTTTTTTTTTAAATGGCAATTAGCGCGAGGCAAAGGGCTCTGGCTGATTCAGGTAAGCGGCCCTCGGCTCTGCAGAATCCTCACAGAGCGGAGCTGCTGCGCAAGGATTCCGGGGGGGAGGAACGGATCACTTCCCCCCCCCCGTGGATTCCCCACCAGAATGGATGGTGGGGAATACGTATATCCCTACCTGCAACCACTAGCCAGGGCTTCCTTTGCTGGGAGACCTGGGAATTCCCAGTTGGCAGCTACAGGAAGACCTCAGGTCTAACAAACCCTGGGCTTAGTGTCTCTGTCTGAGGCACCTAGTCCCACCCACTGCTTGGTCTGGAGAGCTGCTTTTCTAGAAATGGACAACCTCTATTGAAGGAAATCTGTGAAGGTTTGCCACCTGAAAGGCCCATACTTCTAAAGAGGATAGCTGGACATGTTCATAATTTAAAGCCAGGAAGTGGGGGAGGAAGACATAATCCCTTGCCTTGAGTTGTAAGTCTATATGCTTACCAGTCCTCAGTGCTGTAACTAGAAGAAAAGACAATAAAAAGCTGACTGAACTTTACTTGTGGACTCTTGTAATTATGGAGGCTATGGAAGAGGGTGGGTTTAATGTACCCCTTCTGGGGGACCCTTGCACACACCCTATAAGAAAAATATATATTAAAATTTGTAACCCAGTCTGTTGGGAATATAATCCAGTCTGAGTTTTCTGCATGTCTTTATAGAGATGAGTACACTAATCTCAAATGACAGGTTGTTGGAATGGTCTGAGTGATGCTTGAAGATATATTGTTAAAACAGAGCAAAAGTGCCTGCAATAATATAAATCAAATCTAGGTTCAGCAATCAAAGGTGACAGAATGCAAGTTATGGCAGCATTTTTTGTAGTGATGTGAGAGACAGGATGGCATTTAAGGTATGCCTGTCTTTTGCTTCTGGCAGTCTTACAGCGCTTATAACACCATGATGAAACTACAAATGTACATAATGTGATAAATACCATTAAGCGGCTCTGAAAAGTGATTCCTGGTTATCTCCTGTGGAGAAGCATAAACAGGATCATTTCAGCAGCAATGCTGGGGATGCAATGGAGGCAGCTTGCCAAGATTTCTATGTGAGGGAACAAACCGTGCTTCAGATAATACCTATTTAGTGCCAAAGCCATTGCTTTCCAACTGGAGCAGGGAGGGAATTATTTAATTTTCGTATCTCTGGATTGCCTTTCTGGCAATTACCTGCCTAAAGCTATTTATACTGTCCTCACTCCCTCCACAATTAGCCATTTAAAAATTAAAATAATGAACTAAAAATATTTTTTGTTCTTGTTTTAGGATATGGGCTTCATTCAGCTCTCATGGCCATGCTGAATATAACAAGTCATGTTACTGGAAGTACATCAAGTTATGAGGGAAATGGTGGGGCCGCTTTCATAACCATAACAGGATTAGCAGAGGAGGCATGCGAGGGGTCCCTTTCCAGGCTTCTGGTCAGGGCTTTACTCTGGGCCACACAACAGCTGTCCAATAATGTCAAACACTGAGGCATCACATATAAACTGTCCCCTTATGACAAGGCCAACTGGCATCCTGCTAGGTTTGGGGGTTCATCGCATGAGGCTGAAATCGAGGCTGAAATCCCGCATCCTTACCGGGGCTTTCTGCTTCTGGATCCTTTGCAGGATTAAGATCAACATCTTTACATAAGAGGACACATGTGTTGAATTGAGGACTTCCTTTTTCAGCACATTCTACATGTTTCATTTTACAGCCACTAGATGGTGCTGTGATTATAGTGCAATGCTATCATGATTACATACAGCCAATAGATCAGATTAACATCCCTTACACCATTATCTCTGATCTTTTAAAAAGAGGGATAAAAGGTCATAAACCATGGGAGAGTCTCTGCAGGTTGACGAGGTCATGTAAAGGACCTGCAAACTTCCATGAGCAACCAATCTTGATTGCATGACATAAGTCCCATGTGGAGAAGCTCCTTGTTTGAGGCCTCAGTAAACGTCTGGGTCATGACCAAACCAGACCGTTGGTTAGGCAGAATTTCTTTGTCTGTTCTGTGGAGAATCCTAATGCACTGGCTATATAACCATGCTCTGTAAAAAAGTGGGGTTCCTTTTCTAGGGGTGTACGGAACTCACCTCCAAGTCTGCCAGGGGGTCCGCGGGGGGGGGAGGTGATCCGTTCCTCCCCCCGGAATCCTCCCTGGACGGCTCTGCTCTGCAGCGAGTCTGCGGAGCTGCCGGACGGGTCTGTCCGCTGCCAGACTGCTGGTCTTCAGACGCAAATGGCATCCACTATGCTGGATGCCATTTGCGTCTGAAGACAGGCAGCAGCAGACGGGACAGGTGGCAGCGGACAGCCGGCAGCAGGTAGGATACGGCCCATGCAGATTCCCCCGGGTGGCGGAGGTGAATCTTTCGTTCCGCCACAGACTCCGGGGGGAAAGATTGGAGTCCGTGGCGGAATTCTCCACCATCCCTATCCTTTACCTATCCGACCCTTTGGGTTACCATTAACTGTATACCTCTCCATGAACCCTTTTCAACAACCTACTACAGCTCACTGGCCTATAATACTGCATACCAGCTCAAACAGACTTCACACACTCTAGGCCCCTTTGCCTGCCAACTGGTCTGTCTTGTGTCCCAGTAAGATCAGTCTTTTCTATTCCCTTTGGCTGGTCCCAAGCAGCAAACATATATGTGCTATGATGAAACTAGGAAAGATGCAAATGTCCTAAGGGCTGTCCTAGATAGCTCTCAATAATTGTCTAATGGAAAAGTTGGCCCTAACTCCTGCTTGTGAACCAGTAAAACCTAAGACTAAATGTACACATTACATGGAGGCCTGTGCTTCCCCCCCACCCCACCCTGCATCTCTTTTTAAGCAAACCTGACAAGGCAGGCTGCATCACAGCAAAACAACAGCAGGTGTTTTCCCCCAGATCAAATGATCCCCCTGATCGTTTTTCCCCCAGATCAAAATTGCCACCTTTAACTTTTTTTTTTTCCCCACCCGCAGGGAGAAATATACAGGGAGCTATGGAGACACTGTATCTTTGCTCTGACAGATGAAAAAGCTGGAAAGGGATCAGTGGAGAAACAGTTAAGCAGCCTCTCCTACCCATAGGCTTAGTCTACACATGCTGCAGGATGAGATGGCAGCAGGGCTGGCTCTTTCATGAGCAACAGCGAGCCACATGGCTCAGTCAGCAGTTCAAAAGAGGTGGCGGATTATGCACTGCCCCCACCCCCTCTGTTGCCTGGACGCTTGCTTCCAACACAGCCATATTTCCTTGGTTGGCATTGGCAGCATCTGCTGTCACCACCTGCCAAAGTGTTGTGAAGTGCTGTGGCTGCTTGCTTGTATTGCCCCAGCCATGGGCTTCGGCCTCTTAATTTAGAGGTGCCAAGATAGTGATAAATCAGACCCAGGTTTACTTACAAGGAGAACTTTACTGAGTAACTTACAGCACACAGGCGTACCCAATGGTTGGATCAGACAGCTTCTCTGAACCCAGAGCCATGGGGTACAATGGGTTTTATACCATACATGTTAGCAATGAGGCAGCATGACAGCAGCAAGCACCCCCTAGTGTTCATTCCCAGCATAGACTAACAGCACTTGGTTCTCAGCACAGCCACCTGTAGCTTTAAGGTAAACAAACCTCACTTCCCAGGCACATCTTGATTTACTCAGTAATATGGTATGTGCTCGGCCACGCTATCGGCCCTTTGACTCATCTTCACATGCTCAGAGGCTTACTAGCAAGGGGATTGCACTAATAATGAACTTAAGCAAGCATTATGAATCTCTAGGCCCCTCTAACACTACAGGTGACTTGGTTATGCTCCTGGGGCCAATACATTGCTGCAGCAAGAAAGCAGCCAGTGGAGTTCTCCAGAGCGCCCTCCCCACATTTCATTTCTTCAGAGCAACGCAATGTGGGAGAGGCACTCTGTCATTTTGCTTGAATGCTGGCAAATGTTTAAATTAAAGTTTAAAGTAACTTTAAACAGTATTCTCTGCCAGTCTCTGTGCATTGCTTACAATGCATTGCTCTGTGGAAGGACCTCTCAGAGTAAGGCATGGGATGGATGGACAGTCAGCAAAATTAAAAACCACCACCACCACTAGAAGTTGGAGGAAGAGTTGGCAGCAGAGGGTCCTCTGCCTCAGGCAGCACAACCTTTGGTGCTGGTGCTGGTTGGTAAGATCCTGAAGTGACAGAATAGGCTACACCACTTCAGCCTCCATGTAGGAGAGACCATTTTGACTGCTCCCCAACAGAAACAGTTGTCTGCAAGTAAAAAGCTAACACATCAAGGTGAAAGGTTCTAGCACAGTCTCATCCCTTTTGCATTTTTTTTCTATTTGCAGGGTGGTGTTTATTTGGGGCAGTCTACATAAATGTGGGTACTACCTGTGATATGAAGTGGTAGAGGCCATTTTACTGCCTCAGAACTCTACCACCTCATTCTGCTGCATTTGTAGGCCAGGCCTGAGACTCATAGCCTCTCCAAGTTCCTTTAGATCAGCCTTCCCCAACTTGGTGCCCTCCAGATCTTGGGCTTCAACTTCCAGTACAGCCAGCCAGCAAGGCTAATGGTCAGGAATTCTGGGATCTGTAGACCAAAACATCTGGAGGGTGCCAGGTTAAAACAAATGAACAGAAAGCATCACAGACGTCCATTCCTTGGTTTAACAAAGAACAGCAAGTTTCTGATGCGCTGAATACATTAAGAAGTCTGGCGGTATTTTTTTTAAAAAATGAATTGGTTTTCCGATGTGCATTTTCAGTTCATGAAGAAATCTGATGTCAGAGTCCCTGACATCAGCTTTAATTTATTGAAAATGAACACTAAAAAACAATACCCCTGTTAAACAAAAATCCAGCCAGATTGCTTTATGTATACAAATTACTCCACATTGGTACCTGGATATTCAATTATAATTCTCCCCAAGGTTGGAAACATCTGGACTGGATATGCCCTTAGCATTGGCTTGCATAACTTCATCCTGTTCTAAGTTCAGCAGCTGCAGAACAAGAGAAGAAGTCAACCCCCAGGAGACTTCTCATCTTCTTAAAAATCAATTAGGTGTTTTCTGTTGAGGTACTCGGCCACCGAACTCAGTGTGTTGTGAAGGGAGGAAATGAAGACAAACTGACTTTCGAGATATACAGCACAGTGACTCGAATGGCTTAAAGCGAAAGGCTTTACTGCAGCATTCACTCAAGGCAGTCATTTTTCATATTCTCTTTACAAATCAGGGCCTTCTGTAAAGATAAATACAGCCACTTGCTAACAAGCACAGCAACATAAATGGATATGGAATCTTCTGAGCCATGTTTAGGGTGGCCATGTGTCCTAATTTACAGAGGACGGTTCTCTCTTTGAAGGCATCCTCTGTTTGAAGGGCTGTCTGGTCCAAGTCCAATTTAAAGATAAGGATCCATAAGAAGGGAGAACAGCAAGGGCCTTGAAGTTGATCATCAGTGATAGTGCCTGGACAGCAGAGTGAGCAGGTAAACAAGTCAGCTTATTCACAGCCTTCCCCACTATGGTGAGACTGTATTGCATTGCATTTCTAAATGTACATCTATACATATTTATTAGCCTATGCAAGTGTTACACAAATTGTATCCTCTTTTGTTCTTTCTTTAGTAATGCAGTTCCGCTTTTTTTCCACAGTGTGTAAGTACACCCCAGCCATATTGTGTTGGTGTGTGTGTGTGTGTGTGTGTGTGATGACAGAGTATCCACTTTTACAGAAGATGAGTCAAGGTTTGCTGGATGCATACAAACTCAAAGAGAAAAAGCAAACATTCCTGTGCTAATATACTCAGGAATTAACGTGTCTGATTTTTGCTTTAAAATAGCACCCATGGGTGTGTGTGATCAGGACTTATGGTAAGTGGGCAGTGAGGTTAAACTTTTCCCTTCATGATGCAGTTCTATCCTGACAAAAATTGCCCTCAATCTGTTATTACTCTCTCTCTCTCTCTCTCTCTCTCACACACACACACACACACACACACACACACACACCACCCTCCCCACCTCAGGAGGGAAGCTGCCATTGGCACCACTATTTTTGGAAATAAAGAAGAACAATAGAAATTAAGTTATGATATGTGTTTTTAATAACCAAAAATGCTAATGAGTGATAGGGAAAAAAGAGAGGTGTTGCACTTGGACTGTGTCTTTGGCTAGAGGAATACTGTCAACAAAATAGATATTCTGTAAATAAATGGCTAAACTGGAGTCAACAGTTAATTTCTGTTGTAGAGACATAATACAAACCTGGATGCAGATTTCCCTGTTGAGTAAAGTAAACACAGGCCCAACAAAGTCCATTTTTTTGCAGCTTGAAAAAAAATCCAACTTCTTATTCCATTAGCCATAATGTTTGCAGATTGAAAGTGGCAATATTGGAGTGTGGGAATATACACAAAATAAAGTCTGGATTAAAAGGATGTATGGCTTTTTCACACAAATACATCCTATGGAGTACTCAAACCTACCATGGCCAAATGTATGGTTAGTTTCCAAAATGGTGCTTGATAACACAATACAGGAAGAATTAAGGCACAGGGTGGTTTGTTTTCTGCAGGGTGAGTGGCATCTGCAGGTTTTCTCTTTCCACAGCTTCAGCAAGACTGTAATTTACTTTGGGTTGGATCCATGGTTAGCCTTCCATGAATGGAAAGGCTCCTTCCATCTGCAGAAAGCTTCTGATCCAGTGGAGCATTTTCACTGATAGAACTGGGGGGGGGGGGAGGTAATCTTTGCTGATTCTCTTCTCCCTCTGCAGTCCCTATTCCTCCAAAACAAATTCTGCTCCAGAGGTTGGGAACCCTCTGGAACAGTGGGGAAGGTGATGCTGGAGACTGCAAAGGGAGGGGAAAATCGGGAAAGATTGCTTCACCCCCTTTCCAGTGGTGGGAGCATTCTGAACTCTGCTCAGGCAATGGTCCTGATAACCCAGATCCAAGCCTTTGTTTCTACATGCACCTTCATCTCACTTCACCTTTCAAAAATATTCCAGGTTTGCTACAATGCTATCATTTGACTCTCACTGAATGCAAATGAATCCAGAGCATTCAAATGTGGGCAATTTCATTTGGGGCATAGAGAATTAGCAGACAAAAGTGGCTTCCAGTGGGTGTGGGGATGGGGCTCACTGTGAATGGTGCTGAACAAACTACTGCTCAAATTATGGGCGGAAAGGTATGGGGGCTCTTAATGAAATGCACAACCCCCAACCCTGGACTCCCTCCATTGTTAGACTAATCATGATCCCCTGTACTCTTCTAAAAGCATTAGCTAAGGGGGCCACCATTAAAGGCAAGAACATTCCCCCTCTGGCTCCCCTATAATTTGAGCACTGGAATAAACTACTATTACAATCAAACTATTATAGTACTACTATAGTAGTACTATAAGGTACTATTTCAGCAAAAATGGTGAGAGGTAGCTGTCAAACGCATAGCAGGGGATCACAGATGGCAGGTGGGCGGTGTTTGACTTGTTACATTTGGAGTTGTTCAGACCTGAGGCCTGGGTAGACGGAGTGCTATCTCAGCCTAAGAGCCAGTCTACAAAAATACATAGACTGTAGATTAGTTCTGTGTAGACTGGCTCTAAGGCCGCACCTGCACTGTGCCTATAACAACCTATCCCCTTTTCAGTTGGTGTGGGAAGAAAGGACTCCTCTGTCAGCATGAAAGATGGGCCTTGTGTCTGTTTGTACAGTTCCCTCTTCTGCTGGTCACCGTGGGCTGTGACAGAAATATAAGCTGCCATTGTGGGTCTGAAATCACCCTGAGAATTAAGCAAGTGGAGCCAGATCCAGCTAGGCAGTTATAAAGTCTGAGAAGAGGTGTACGTTCAAGGACAGTTGACATGGAATTAAAACAACAACAACCAATCAATACAGGCCCGAGGCAAACCAATTTAGTCTCCTCGCATAGGAGGAGTCTTACAACACCACAAGAAATACCCACAAATAAAATATTTCATTTTAAAACTTGTCCTCGGTCTTTTCCTATAGTGTTTTCCTGTGAGATTCTAGTTCCTTTTGCTTTTTAACTTCAGAACACCCTTCAAAAACAAACATATATATTCACACTGACAAGCTTGTGCATGTTAAGGAAAACAAGATATCTGAACTACAATGAAGTAGTTTTTGTGCCAGGATCTTCTCTTTTATGCATCTCAACACTTGTTTTGTTGCCACTTAAAATTCACTTTTTGGTATCACATCAGTGCAGGACAGATTGGCGTGTCTATTAGGAAGCTTTCCATGGGTATTTTTGCCAAATGTCAAGGTTTGACATTTGATGTTATTATCTGCTATCAGTTAATCGCTCATCCTGAGTTTTTTTTGGTTTCTCCTGATCTGATATTGAACTGAGCTGTGCTGCTAATCAAATAAACAGCCACGATCTGGCGTTCAGTTCTTCTTGAGGGCAAACAGCAATATTTCAATTAGTCCCCTTGTTCTCTTCTGTGCAATCTCCATATCCTGGTGGTTTTTGATGTAATGTCTGATTGATTCCCTTGGGAAGGAGAGAATGACTAAGTGTGTCTCAGTGGGGCTGCCTTTGCTCTCAGATGAAATATTCTTTCCGGCTCTCATCCATGGCGTCTTGAAGGGTAGGGTCATTTTTCAAAGCAGCATCTGCGCTTTCGGCAAATTCAGTTCCCTTTGCTTCATTGGTGTGGTAGGTGCCCTTGTGCCGGTACATGTATCTCAGCATCACCACCAACAGGCAAATCAAGACAAAAGCCACTGCGGCAATGACACCTATGGGGAAGAAGGAACATTTGCATTTGCATTTCTCTTTTAATTAACCATTTCAAATAGCCTATGTTTTGTTTTTTGTTTTGCATAGATGGGTACTTTCTCTTGGATCCTTCAAAGAGAAAGCATGCATAGATAACAGCACATCAGAAAGGGGCTTTGACATTGTGATGATGAAGCCTGGATTGAGAGAAATGGGAGATACAAAACAAAAACAAGAAAACAACAGGGAAATATTCAGATCCCCTGTCTTTAAATTCGGGTTAACTCGGAGGTAAAGAAGTTAGGAATAGGTGCTTGAGGGATTCACATCTTGTCAATGCTGAGCACTTCCAAAGTAGGAAATGGGACTCTACGCCCCTCTGAATGAATCTTGGCTCTGGCTACAGATCTGTGTACAGATTACGTGATCTCATGCTACTTAATTCCTGTTCCACCCCTGCCACAGGCTTGTCCATTGCTCCTAATTGAATGAGTAGGAGCTTGTGAAGTGGAACAGATAGAAGAAAGAGGCTGTGATGGGGGATAACAGGCCATGATTGGAAGCATGGGATGGTTTTGGTGGCACTGTACATTCCATTCCTCACCCCTCTTGCCAAGGGACAGTCACCACTAAGGGCATGGACACTCCCTCCCTCTCAGATGCTGCTCAGGTCTTTTGCTACTATCTGTCCAAACAATCTGACTACAAATCCAGCACTTTCATTTGACTCACTGCTTGTTGTGTGGTTCTGGATCTGAGCTTGGACAGCTAGACTTTTGAGCCGGGCTTAGTATTAAACTATAAGTACAGGAATACTTGGCTTCTAAATCTATCTCTTTTCCTGGGATTTTGAAGCAAGCTCCCAGTTGTTATGGAAAACCACTTTAATCTAAAGCATTAACAAACTTCAGAGCTTTGAGCTGCCTGACTCCAGGAACCAAAGTTCCTGCTATGAAAAAGAAAATTGCCCCTGTAAAGATTTTGCATCTACCATAATAATGTGACCCCAATAGGGGGATTCATCCATTTTTAAGGACCACAATGGACTCCCAAAACACAATAGGCTTTAATGCTCTTTAGATGTTGTACAGTATTAATAAGCCTCAGGGACTTGGCACAATTCAATTTTCCTCCTAGTAACTTGTAGGAAGCTGAAATTAAAGTTATGTGAGATGGAACCAAAGGGAAACACAGCAGTGCTTCACTAATTTACACTAATGACAGGGAATCCACCTGTTGAATTGCTAATATTAGCAAGTCTGGCATGGAAGTGAGCAAACACAATATAATTTTTTAACGGCCCAAGTAATGCATCTTAACATTGAAGATGTTTCTTTTGGGAGGAATAGTAATTTACGTGAACAACTTGAATTAGCATGACAGCGTGCCAATGGGACCGCAGCTAAATTGTTGTAGAAAGTTTCTGTCATGATAGCTCTTATCAGTGGAGAATTTCAGTAACCCAGAGAGCCAGTGTGTGGTGTAGTGGCTAGAGTTTTGGACTGGAAGTCGGAAGATCCAGGTTCTAGTCTCCACTCAGCCATAGAAGCTCACTGGGTGACTTTGGGCCAGTCACACACACACCCAGCCCAACCTACCTCACAGGGTTGTTGTTGTGAGGATAAAATGGAGAGGGGGAGGATTATGTATGCCACCTTGGGTTCCTTAAGGAGGGGGAAAGGAGGGATATAAACGTAATAAATAAATAAATAAATAAATAAATAAATAAGACCAGTTGAAAATCTAAGCCAGGTTTTCTCAATGCCCCTTCCGTTCACTGTGGGGCTTGTGGGGTGAGAAAGACTGATGGAGGAAAAGAGGTCTCATGTTGTAAGGCTTTCGGCTAATGTCCTCTGGAGTCCCATGAGACCAGAGTAGGGATGTCAGAGAATTTCGCCATGAATCTCGGGGAGGCCGAATGCCAGCGCATTCGGCCCCCTGAAATTGGTGGTGAAACGGTCTGCCCCCCCACCCCCCCCGGGATGGGACTTACCTTGTGTGAATGTCCCTGGTGGTGGTGGCTCCAGCGGCGGTTTGGCGGCAGTTCAGCAGCGGCGGCTGCGGCAGTCGGTCTTCTGACCGGCTGCCGCCGCTGCCATTTCCAGTAAAAAAAAACAAAACAAAACACCCCCAAAACATGATAGGCTACGTAAACATTTACGTAGCCTATCATGGCTAGATTTTAAAAAAATACCGTGATAGGCTACGTAAATGTTTACATAGCCTATCACGGCTGAGTGAAAAAAACAAACAAACCACGTGCATGTAAATGGCCATCAAATACAGGACACCTCCAAAATAAAGGACTGACCTCTGTAAAGTAGGACACCTGGCCACCTAGGTAGAGTTCATGCTTTGCATGGGGAAGCTCTGAGGTTTAACCTCTAGCATCAGCATGTGGGGCGGGGAAAGACTCTGTCTGAAAGACTGAAACCTTGGAGAGCTGCTGACAGACAGCGAAGGCAATACTGAGCTGGATGGTACAGTTTCCTATGTCCCCGAGTGTGCTTTAGTTGTCTTTGGCTTTTGGGATAACTGTATTTGTCCTTTCATCACAACGTTTGGCAGAAGGACCAGTGAGGACTTGGGAAAGCACCAGCACTAGCTGATGTTTGGGAAGATGCCAGAAAGGGCTGTCTTGGCAAGAGATGCTGATGAGGCTTGCCGAGCTCAGGCCCAAATACGACCTTTGGGGAAAGCTGACCTCCAAGAAAATGCACCTTTATAAGATCTTTATAAAATGCAACCTTTATAAAATTCTTCTCAGGCTCCAATTAAAATCCAAGGTTGAGAAGGATTCCTGGTTTCCATCTGGGGATGCTCAAATTGCATTTGGTCTGCATTTTTTTTTTTTTTTTTGTAGTGAACCAACTTAATTTGCACTTCCAGGACTAAGATGCGTATTGAATTACACACTTCTCTGGATTTTGCAGTGCAGTCCTCAGTTCAAAGAAGTGTAACAAATGGTGCATTTTAGGGGGAAATGAATACAAAAATGTATGTTGTAAGGGCAAATGCAATGCATAGAAAATGCATATTGTAAGGGGAAATTCAATTCATGCAATTTAAATGCGAACGTTCTTGTACTCACAGAAAACAGGACAGAATGGACATGGAACACATGCAAAACTGACACGGACTGGAAATATTCCTACATCCATCCCTACTTTGATCCTACCCTTCCCCAACCCCTCCCCCTTCCCTGTAAAGCTTTACCAAGCAGGGAGAGGGAAAGAGGTTTGGTTCCTCCTCTCGGGCATCCTGCATATATCACCCATGGGACATGCTACATGTTGCACGAGGGATGGGGCAGGGGGACCTCCCTCTTTACCTCCCTCTGATGCTGCTGCTACTATCCCCCATCACTGATCCCCATCACTGGCCAGAAAGGCTTTATGGGGAAGAGGGAAGGGCTTTTGGGGGATTAGGTGTTTTGAAGATGAGGTGAGGGCTGGCAGGAAAGGTTGCAGGCCCATTTTCTGAGCATCAGATTTGTTCACAAAATAACCTGAGTTATTTCTGATTTTCTTGTAAATAACCCAACACGTGAGAGAGTTTGTCCATCTCTAGGTTGAGGTCAGGGATGACAGGTTACTCATGAGGATGAGCTGCCAATAGTCGTGAAAGGCTGATAGGGTCAGAGGAGGTTGCAGGCACCACCAGTGGGGAAGCTTCCACTGCACAGCTATCTCTCCCAAAGGGAAATGGGTCATTTATCAGCTGCAGCTCCTAGCTGACTTGAATTGTGTCAGCGGAACATCTTGGCTGGTAGTTTAGGTCAATTTCCCCAGATGTTGCAACAGGAAGTGCCATACTCACCACCTTCATACTAGTTTGAATAGCTAGTGTGTTGTGCTGTGTTCCCTTAGATCTTCAAAACATGAGGCTAAAATCCCGCATCCTTAACAGGGCTTCTGCTTCTGAATTCTTTGCGGGGTTAAGATAGGCTCCTTTACACAGGTGGACATGTGCTTTGAATTGAATTAGGGAATTCCTTTCTTGGCAAGTTGTATAAGTTTAATTTTACAGCCACTAGATGGTGCTGTGGTTATAGCGGAACTGCGCAATTACACACAACTGATATATCAGATTAATGTTCCTTATTGGGTTATCTCTGATCTTTTAAAAAGCAGGATACAGGTCAGGAGGTGCAGGAGATGCCCTGGAGGTTAACAATGTCATGTGAAGGACCCACAAACTTCCGTGAGTGACTAATCACGAGCATGCAATAAAAGCCTCATGTAGAAATGCTCTTAATAAAGTTATGCCCTATTTAACCCCAGCTATTGTTGTCTGCCTCTTTATTGCCTTTTACCTCCACATTCTTTGTTGTTGTTGTCATTGTTAATAATCTGATAACAGTATTTCCATCTTCCATATCTATATAGGATTTGTCTCTATGATCCTTTCGGAGGGTGGTGGGATTATCAAAGAGCTATGATTTTCTGGATATAGTGAATAGCCATAGCCTTTAGCACTTTGATCATGGTCTCTGGACATAGTCCAGACCTTCATTCTCCCTGTAACACAGCATTTCTCAAACATGTTGTGGTGGTGCCCACAACAGTTTCTCAAATTTCCAAATGTGGCCCTGGGTCCAAAAAGATTGGAGACCTTTGCCTCATGCAGTTCTAATTGAGTGAGAGATAGAGGGCTTCTCCACACAGAGGCTTTTTATCCCATGATTTTACTGGGGCTTCTGTTTCCAGATTCTTTGCGGGATTAAGATCGGCCCTTTACATGTGCTTCTCTTCCCCCTTCTCTTCCCCTTTATCTGTGAGTCCTATATGTTTCATTATACAGCCACTAAATGGCTCTGTTGTTATAGTGTCTCTTCCTCTTTATACCGACAAATTCAAACTGATTCAAACCAGTTCTTGTTGTTAGCTCATTATTTCCATTTCAAATTAAGCTGTGGAAATGGTTGGAAACCATGGGAAAGGCACTGGAGGTTGATGATGCCATGTAAAGGACTTGCAACTTCCATGAGTAACCAATCCCAATTGCAGGATAAAAAGCCCCATGTGAAGATGCCCAGAATTAGGGATGTCAGAGAATTCCGCCGCAGATCTCGGAATTCGTGGAATTTCACCCGAAATCTGTGGTGGAACAAAGCCCCCCTGCCCCCCCACCCCGCAAAAGGCATGCGAAATGGGACACCTACCTGTTGCCGTTTGCGTTGCTTTGCAAATGGTGGCCGTGTCTGCGGCCGCCATTCGCTTCTTCATTATAGCTGTGATAGGCTTAGGGATGGCCGTGAATTTCTCCACAAATCTCAGGGAGGCTGAATGCCAATGCATTCGGCCCCCCGAAATTGTTGGTGAAATTCTCCGCCCCCCACCCCCCCCTGGGATGGGACTTACCTCCTGCGAATGTCCCTCTCGGTGGTGGGTCCCGGCGGCGTTTCGGTGGCGTTTTGTCGGGGGTGGGGGCGGGGGCCGGTCTTCCGACCAGCTGCCGCCATTGCCATTACAAAATAAAGTAAAAAAAAACAAAACACCCATGATAGGCTACGTAATGATTAACGTAGCCTATCATGGCTAGATTTCCAAAGTCAGCCATGATAGGCTACGTTAATCGTTATGTAGCCTATCACGGGTGACGTTGAAAAAAAAAAAAGTGTGTATGCAAATGGCGGCGCCCATGGGCGCCGCCATTTGCGTTCCTTATTTGGGCCCGGGTAGTCTACGTAAAGATTTACATAGACTATGGCGAAAATAAGGGCAACGCTATTTGTGTTGCCCTTATTTTCGCCGTAGTCTACGTAAATCTTTACGAAGACTACCCGGGCCCAAATAAGGAATGCAAATGGCGGCACCCATGGGCGCCGCCATTTGCTTACGTGATTTATTTTTTTTCAAAGTCACCCGTGATAGGCTACGTAACGATTAACGTAGCCTATCACAGCTGACTTTGGAAATCTAGCCGTGATAGGCTACATTAATCGTTACGTAGCCTATCACGGGTGGTTTTTTTTTTCCCCATTCACTTTTTATTTTGCGGCCGGGGAGACGGGGCGCTTCTCCCTGGCCTGAATTTCGGCCGGGCGAGGCGGGGTGCCTCCCCCCCTGGCCTGAACTTCAGGGGGAGAACCAAAGCGCCTCCCCCCCACCGCAAAGCAAGCTGCGGGACCAGGTAAGTGACTTTCATACATCCCTAGATAGGCTACGTAAATACTTACGTAGCCTATAATGGCTAATGCAGAGTCACCATTTGTGTCCCTGCAGAAGCTGTGATAGGCTGCGTAAGTATTTACGTAGCCTATCATGGCAAAAAAAGGGAACACAAATGGTGGCGGCTACGGCGGCCGCCATTTGCGTTCCCTTTTTTTTTTGGCCGTGATAGCCTACGTAAATATTTACATAGGCTATTACGGCAAAAGAAAGAGGCGCAAATGGCGTAGTGGCCACCATTTGTGCCCATCTCTTTTGCCGTAATAGGCTATGTAACTATTTACGTAGCCTATCATGGCCAAAAAAAAAAGGGAACACAAATGGTGGCCGCCATAGCTGCTGCCATTTGCGTTCGCTTTTTTTTTTTGGCCGTGATAGGCTTTTCGTAGCCTATCATGGCAAAATACAGGGACAGAAATGGCGGCGGCCATGGCAGCCACCATTTGCGTCCCTGCAGGCTGCCGGGCAGCTGGATGTCCGGCTGAAGGTGGCCCCGGTCAGCGGCTCCACGGAATCACTGCGGAGTGGAGCTGGCCAGAGAGAATTTCAGGGGGAGGGACAGAGCACCTCCCCCCCACTGCAAATGTCACCCTTCAAAAAGGTAAGTGACTTTCGTACATCCCTACCCAGAATGACTGAGTGAAGCAATTGACAGAACTGTATTGCATCCTACCATTGATTTTTGTCTACAGAAAGATCGCCAGGTGCAAAATGCTTGTTTTGCTGGTCAAACAGACCTGTTCTATTTCTTCAAAAAGTTTTATGAACTACAGTCTTTGTTCTATGAATATGGTATTCTTACCTCCAATTACTGCAATATCAGCTCCTGTTGGAGAGCTTCCAATATTTGCGGCTAGAAGTAGAATATACAAAATCTAATTAGATAGGAGATCTCAGGTGATAAATAACCACAGCTACTGCACTGAGTGGAGCAATGATGTTTCTTTAACCCTTCCCTTCTTGTCCTTCCCTTAAAGCTAAGAAATGTGAAGGATCTGAACTGCAAAGGGCAGCCATAACAATACCTAATTAAAACATAGACATCTGACAACATTATGTTATATGCAACAACAAATAAATCTCTTCCATACTGAAGTGGTAGCTGCACAATGCCATTTTTAAAAAATGAAATATTATGAACATTTTCTAGAATCATAGAATTATTGAACTGTAGGGTTGGAAGGGGCCTATAAGACCACTGAGGCCAACCCCCTGCTCAGTGCAGGAATGCCAACCAACATCTCTATGTGAACATTCACAGGAACATAATTCATAGGAACTTAGGCAGCTGCCTCATACCAAGTCAGACCCTTGGTCCATCTAGCACAGTATTATCGGCATTGACAGGCAGCAGTTCTCCAGGGGTTCAGGCAGGAGATTTTCCACCACTACCTGGTGATGCTGGGAACTGAACCTGGGACCTTCTGCATGCACAGCAGGCACACTACCACTGCGTTATGGCCCTCCCAGCCAACCCCGCTCCCTTTCTTTCACAAGCAGGAAATCTATTAAAGAAACTTGTACTTTTGCATGTGAATGGCAGAAGAAGCATAAGTGACATCCTGAACTGGTGAAACACCTTGCTCTGGCAGCAGTATAATTAGAGGAGGGAAGACTGAGGGGAGATATAATAGCGCTCTTCAAGTACTTGAAAGGTTGTCACAGAGAGGAAGGCCAGAATCTCTTCTCGATCATCCCAGAGTGCAGGACATGGAATCATGGGCTCAAGTGACAGGAAGCCAGATTCCGGCTGAACATCTGGAAAAACTTCCTGACTGTTAGAGCAACACAACAATGGAACCAATTACCTAGGGAGGTGGTGGGCTCTCCCACACTGAAGACATTCAAGATGAGGCTGGACAGCCATCTCTCAGGGATGCTCTGACTTGGATTCCTTTATTGAGCAGGGGTTAGACTCAATGGTCTTGTAGCCCCCATCCAGCCCTACAAATCTATGATTCTAGAAAATGTTCATAATAATTCATTTCTTTCTATGATTCTATGATACCTATAGCAGACATCTTGGGTGGTGGTGGTGGGGATAAGGAAATTTCTGGGGTTGCTACCATCAGGATTGCACAGGTATTGAGCCTAGTCATGCTAGCGAGAGAGAAAAGTAGAGGCAATTCAGTAGCAAGGGTCCTCTAGTCTTTGTTTTTCTTTTTTGAAGTTTGTGCTCCATTCCCTTTTTATTTGCACAGCAAGATTTACCATGTACGAGCCCTTCCATGTACACTAAATGAAAGAAGGCATTAATCTGTGAGAACAGAGAGCACATTCAAATGGTGAAGTCCTTCATGAGTGGGTAGAGGGAATACTCCAGTTCGCTGCACCCCTCACACACTGAGGTGCTTGCTGGCCCCTGGCTGTGCCTTTGGAATTCATGTGAAAGAGAAGCACGTGCATATATTTGTACCCATCTGGGGATGATTGGCCAGGGTTCCCAATTGGGGGAAGGAAGTGTAGGCACATAGAGCCTCTTCTTCTCTAACGGCAAAAATGAAGCTTCAGGGAGGGACATGACCAGCATGTCAGCATTTAGGGTTATGGACAGCAGGCATAGTTCTGCATCTCCCCACTCCCCCGTTGGTTTGAACACCCTAGAGATGTAGCCCAATGCATGTTTAATGGGACCTATTCCCAAGTAAGTGCACACAGGAAGGCAGTTGTGGTTACTTACCTGAGAAATATATACCAGAAAATGGATCATTGATTGTCTTCTAATGGCTTGCTCTCATATTTTCTCCCCATCCTATTATTTCATTCATATATCAGCCGAAATGTACTGCATCGACATGTGGAAATGGGCACCCTGAAATGGGGTGCTGGCTTTTGAGGATGCAGAAAGGCTGCCAAAGTGTTTCAGTGGGGAAAACAGTTTCAAACTGTCCCCCTCCCACCCTCTTTTGCTGCCAGCTCTTCCTTAAGGTGGTAGTTCTCTCCTCTTGCAGTTGCAGCTGACTCTCAAGTAAAGAGATCTGGGATCAGGCTGCTGCTGCCTGCTGTCAGGGTTGCCTCTGAGCACAGGGGGTGGCACAGTAGCTCAGATTCTGAAGAAGAGTTGCAAGATGTGGGGGAGGAAGGTTCCCAGGCTTGTCCAGAGATGGAGACACAGATTCCTCAGGTTTCAAAGGCCCAGCTGGACAGAAAGGGCCTCTCTTCAGGCTCTCCAAGCCCCACCTCTCCCTGTTCACTGTCTCTTACAGGGGTGTGTGAAGAGAGGCCCTCTCTGTCCAGCTGGGCCTTTGAAGCATGAGGAGTCTGTTTCTCCATCTCTGGACAAGCCTGGGAAACTTCCTCCCCCACGTCTTGCAATTCTTCTTCAGAATCTGAGCTACGGTGCCACTCCCTGTGCTCAGAGGCAACCCTGACAGCTGCATGCTTGCAGTTCCTGGGTGCCAGCTGCCATGGTTATTCTCTGGAGCCCTACTGCTATGCTGACGTCAGGGTAGAGATGTTGCAGAGGAGCATAATGGCTGCAAAGAGCTCTTTTGGTGCCAGCAGAGATAGCTGGATACCACAAGGGCCATTTTGCTTCTGCTGCTGCAGCAGCAACAGCTGCCTTGAGTGGGTTTTCTGTTTGCTGTTGCTTCAAGGGGCTCTTTCTCCAGTACAGTGTGTTAATCAAATATGTGTTACAAAGCAACCCACTTTCAGATTTTATGGTCCTTTAAGAAAAACATAGTAAAACAGATGACATTTAAGGAGAGAGTTTCTGAGGATCCATGCTGACTGGGGTAAAGGGGGAGTCGCTTTCTTTCTGCCAGCATGGAAGCCAAACGAGCTGCTGGACATGGTAAGAGCAACCTGTTTGTCCCCCAGCAGCCAGCTGCATTTCTATGCTGGCTGATGAGGAAGAGAATCCCTGTGGGATGTGGATGAATGGGAGAATGGTGTGTGCGTCTTGGTGTGTGCACATACTAGTGTGTGTTTGTGCAAATGGATGGATGGATGGTGTGCGTGTGTGTGTGTGAATGTGAAAGGGTGGATGAGGGGTGTGGATGAATGGATGTTGTTTATCTACTTGTGTATGGGGGTGGGGGTGGATGGAGGGGGGGGTGGTCTGGATGAATGGATGCAGAAGGAATTTTTGCACCCCTGCAAACCCCAGGGTTAATCCAGCTCTGCAGTTCCCTCCCTCTTGTCTCTATGTGGTGTACCTTTGGCTTCATTTGCATGAAACTGGGAGGACTGAACAGAAATTGAATTATTTTAATTTATGACATTAAACTGTATTACAGAGAAATTGAATTCCGGTACATCGGCAACTAGTTATGCTTGACATTATGTAAATCTTTGGTAGTCATTAGGGATATACAGATGTTGTCAAATCCGTTCCGTCTCTATTTTGCGGATTGTCAGGTGTCTTTCATTCCATCATCTGCTCATTGACAGAATTGGATTTTTTTTTTAGGGCTGTATGAGAATTTAGTTCCACTCGTGCTAATGCACATTAGTGCTAATTCACACTTGCAATAGAGCACATTAGCACAAGTGCAAAATTTGTGCGAATCTCTCCTGAAGTAAAAACTGGTCCAGAAATCTGCATGATTTGGAAAAAATCTGGTCCACTGCAGAATCTACAGGTCAGATTTATAGAAATCCAAACTCATTTGAATCTGTTGATTTCTACAACTTCCCTAGTGGTCATGAAGACAGGTGGCTGAGGGAAGTCAGAGTTTTGAACTGGGCGTTCAAAATCATTTAGGGAGACTACACAGGTAGAAAAGGTTCCCCGCTGCAGACGTTATAGAATCATAGGAACATAGAATAGTAGGGTTGGAAGGGGCCTATAAGACCATCGAGTCCAACCCCTGCTCAATGCAGGAATCCAAGTCAGAGCATCCCTGACAGATGGCTGTCCAGCCTCGTCTTGAATGCCTCCAGTGTGGGAGAGCCCACCACCTCCCTAGGTAACTGGTTCCATTGTCATATTGCTCTAACAGTCTGGAAGTTTTTCCAGATGTTCAGCTGGAATCTGGCTTCCTGTCACTTGAGCCCATTCTTCCGTGTCCTGCACTCTGGGATGATTGAGAAGAGATCCCGGCCTTCTCCTCTGTGACAACCTTTCAAGTAAAGGTTGCGACAATGGACTGGATGAGGTCTAATAAACTGAAACTCAATCCAGACAAGACTGACATGCTGTTGGTGGGTGGTTCTGCTGACCGGATGGAGGGTGTTCAATCTGTTCTGGATGGGGTTGCACACCCCCTGAAGGAGCAGGTCTGTAGCTTGGAGCTCCTCCTGGAACCATCTTTGTCGCTTGAGGCTCAGGTGGCCTCAGTGGCACAGAGAACCTTCTACCAACTTCGGTTGGTGGCTCAGCTACGCCCTTATCTGGACAGGAATAACCTGCCTTCAGTTGTCTATGCTCTGGTAACCTCCAAGTTAGATTACAGCAATGCATTCTATGTGGGGCTGCCTTTGAAGACACTTCGGAAGCTGCAGCTCATGCAAAATGCAGTGGCCAGATTGCTCACAGGGACCAGAAGGTCTGAACCTATAAGACCAACTCTGGCCTGCTTGCACTGGCTGCCTATATGCTTCCGAGCTCAATGCAAAGTGCTGGTTTAACCTATAAACCCCTACATGGCTTGGGACTGCAATACCTGATGGAACGCCTCTCCCGAAATGAACCTACCCATATGCTAAGTTCAGCATCTGAGGTCCTTCTCCGAGTGCCTCCTCCGAGGGAAGCTCGGAAGGCAGCAACGAGGGAGAGGGCCTTCTCAGTGGTGGCCCCCATCTGTGGAACAAGATCCCTGATGAGGTCCTCCTGGCACCAATGGGGGTTGTGCAAACTCATGTGAGTCTGCCCCGCAACCCGCTCACCGCAAGCCGGCTGGTGGTTCGCAGGGGCCCAGTGAGCACTGGTGCTGCCACGACCAACTGCATCCCTCTCTGCCGAGCACCAGCAGAGAGGGGCGCAGCTGCTCTTGGTGGGGGCGACAGCAGGAGAGGGCCTCTCCCGCTGCCACCACTGCCCAGAGCGACTGCGCCTCTCTCTGCTGAGCACCGGCAGAGAGGGGCACAGTTGCTCTCTGCAGCAGGATGGGAAGCTTTCCCATCCTGCTGTTGCCGCTCAGGCAAGGCGTGGGGCTGCCACGCCGAGTCGGGTAAGGGCAGGAAGTCATGGAGTGGAGTCTGGGGGGCTGAACTGGTGGAAACCCACTGAGCTTGAGCCCCCAAATGGATGCTCGTGACATCCCTAGTGCCAACATTATTATCTTTTCGGTGCCAGGTTAAGGCCTATCTCTTTTCCCAGGCATTTGGCAGCACATGATGAGTTTTAATCGGTCCTGGATGAGTCTTTAGTTATGACTGATAGTTCAATGTTGTTTTTAGTTTTTCATGTATATTCTTTGTGCTTTTATGGACTATTTTGTAAATGGCCTTTAAATTTTTTATATAATATTTTAATGTTTTAACTTCTGTAAACCACCCTGAGAGTTTCGGCTATGGGGCGGTATAGAAATGCAATAAATACATACTTGAAGAGTGCTGTCATATCTCCCCTCAGTCTTCTCTTCTCAAGGCTAAACATGCATGGAGGGCTTTGGGAGAATAAGCAACAAAGATGAGGTGGAGGGTGGGATTGACAATTTGAATTGTGTGGAGGTGAACTTCTGAACAGGGCCTAGACGTTAGAGAGAAGCGTTCTAGTCATACCCTTTCTGTGAGAGTTTCCCAATTGCCACGTGCAGGGGTTTTTGTTGTTTAAATGGAGAAGTGTTCAAACATGTGGGACTCCCCCTCCAGTCTGAAGTGGAACAGCTGGCCCCAAACACAGATGCGCCACCTCACTAAGAGCAGCCCTACCTCAGAGTGAAAGAATGGTTTTCCTACCATCAGTTGCAACTACAGAGTTTTACTACAATGAGCTGCTGCAGCAGCTAAGACATATATCTAAGTCATTCGTTGCAAGCAAGTACAATGTTTGTGAAGCAGCACTTTTTCTTTCTTTCTTTTTTTTACAGCAGGAATGAATTTGGCTCTCGGAACCCCAGTTACATTCTCTACTGGACAATAATAATGCCAGAGTAGATAACTCTGCAATTTAAAAGCATATGAAAAACCCAACTATGGCCTTTTAAGAATCGGTGATAAGGAATTGGTTTGAGAGAGTTATGAGAAGCTGAAAAAGTAGGTATGAAATTGCAGCCTTAATTATAGCCTTCACTAAAAAAAAAAAATCCCACCAGACTAATAAAAAGCAAAGCCGTTTTACAAGGGAAAAAAAAGAGAGAAATTTTTAGACAATCCCCTTTTCTTTCCTATCATCTGATAGAATACTTAATACATCAATAAATTGAGATACTCTTACTTCCCTCATTTCTTTCCCCTTCTCTTCTTCTAATAAGCTGTAATGGCTACAGTCTAGAATCCATTTACCCTAAGGAAGTTGTATAAAGGTGCAATGGTGTGTATGTTTAGACAGAAAAAGATGTTCTATAGCTCCCAGCATTTCCCAGCCAGCCATACTGGCTGGGGAATGCTGGGGTGTTATAGGACTTTTGTCTGTCTAAACATGCACATGATTGCACCCTAAATATAACTGGGGTCTGTGCCAGAGTACATAGGCTGGGGTTTGTAGCCAAAGCCAGAGATAGCCAGCCCAACTCTGATTAAACCTTCTTGAACCTGATACAGTAAGTGTTCCATTTCATACTGCTGCTTAGGAATGCGTGAAATGTTTTTTCAGTTTTCCCATGCCAGAGTCATGGCTTTTTGTGGAAAATTAATCTCCTCTCTTGGATATTGGTTTCTCCCATTCATTCTGCCACAGTTTCAGTATTGATAAATACTTGCTTTGGTTAAAGAACCTTGATGCTTTTTATGCATAGTTTCTCCTTTGCTGAGACCTTTCTGTCTTAGCACTCTGGCATTTCCAAAGGTCCTACTGGTAGGCGGACATGAGGGAGGAGTGACATTTGCTGCTCTTCCTCCATTGTTGTTTAGCCACTGGGAGGTGAATCATTTAGACCACCTCCAAGGCTGGTATAGATGTTTCCCTGTGTTGTGGGTGTGGTTGGGGGCTAGGAGGGCTTTAGACTCTTCAGATCCAGTCACCCCCACTGTGCCCACACCACTCCCTTTCCAATTCTCCAACATTGAAGAGGTGTGGGCTGTGGATACTTCCATGGGGGAAGGGAAGAGGGATCTGAGATTGGATCTCTTCCTCCAAGATCAGAGACCTTTCTCTGACCTCAGAGGGGAATTTCTGTTCTATCCTATGGCCCCTGGGATGCTGTCTCAGGGTCCATAGGATTGTCCTGCCAGGAGGTATAAACAGGAGGGCTGTGCAGAGAGCCCCCGACCCACTCTAGAGGCTGATTCGGAGCTTCTGAATTGGCCCTGACCTGCCTTGGGCCGATCTCGGCCAATCCGCTTCAGCCTCCAGATCCAAAGCACGATCCAGACAGCCCAAGTGCCCTGCTACCCTCCAGCCACACGAGCCCTCGCTCCTCTTTAGTTGGACTTGTGGCGTGGGGAGCACCCACAGCCACTGATGTCTTGGAGGGAGTTGCCATTTTCTTTTTAAATGGTGACTCTTCTTCTGCCAGTAAATAAATGGTGCATAGATTGTGGCCATAAAGGGCCCATCCACGCAATATTACAGGTATAAATGGCCCATTTACACCTGTAATATTGTGTAGATGGCCCCTTTATGGCTGCAATCTATGCGTCATTGACTTACTGGAAGAAGGGTCACAATGGCAACTCCCTCCAAGATGGTGATGGCTTCAGGAGCTCTCTATGGGTCTGGGTAAAGAGCAGGTGGCTCACGCTGCTGGGTGGGCAGCTGCCTGGATTGGGCCAAAGCACTTTGGGAGTGGTCAAACCTGCTTCGGGCCACTTTCGGCTGCCCCCAACCAGCTCTGGAACCAGAACGCTTCAGCCTGAATCACCACGATCCACTTCGGGGTTCGGGCTGAAACGGTGTACAGTATAACAGCTGTGTATATACAGTATAACAGCTGCAGGCCTAAACATGGTTGTAATGTTGAATGACAATATGAATTATTTTTGCAACAAGCCTCTCCACAGTTGGCCTACCAAGAGTTTTAATTCTTTCTCTCCCTGACATGGTCTCAACAAATTTTTTTTCTCCAAAGCTATTTGCATTTCAAGGGAAGCCCCCAATAGTCCCAAACTGGTCGGTGTCCAGAGGAGGGTGCCCAGGATGGTGAAGCATGTGGAAATCAAGGAACTTTTGAAAGACCTGGGTAAGTTTAGCCCAGAAGAGAGAAGATTAAAGGAAGATAGATGTGAAAGGCTGAAACTCAGAAGATGGAGCAGACTTTTAGGGATGTACGAAACTCATTTACCTGTTTGCGGATGTGATTCGCAGTGGGGGCGAGGCGCTCCGTCCCTTCCCCTGGAATCCTCGATGGTGGGGAGGCAATCTGGTGCTCCCCCCCAGAATCCTGCCTGGCCAGCTCCACTCCATGGCGGCTCCGCGGAGCAGCCGGCCAGGGCCATCCGCAGCTGGATTTCCGGCCACGGACAGGCTGGTGCGGACGCAAATGGCAGCTGCTGTAGCGGCTGCCATTTGTGTCCAGCCAGGCTATCATGATAGGCTACATAAGAATTTATGTAGCCTATCATGGCTAACCCCCCCCAAACCAGTGTACGCAAATGGCGGCTACGGCAGCCGCCATTGCATTCCCTATTTTTCGCCATTCTAGCCTATGTAAATATTTACTTAGGCTAGAACGGCAAAAAATAGGGAACGCAAATGGCGGCTGCCATAGCCGCCGCCATTTGCTTACGCTGTTTTTTTTGGGGGGGGGGGTTAGCTGTGGTAGGCTACGTAAATTCTTACGTAGCCTATCACAGCTGCAAGGACGGCAATGGTGGCCGCAGCAGCCCGGCTGTGGCCGGCCAGGAGACCAGCTGCCGGAGCCACTGCTGGAACTGCTGCCACTGCCGCCGCATCCGCTGCATCCGCCCCAGGTAAGTGCCATCACGGGGGGATTCCACGGGGGGGTGGGGGGGCAGGGGGCCGTTCTGCCATGGATTCCGGGGGGAATTTTCTTTACAGTAGGGCCTCACTGGAATCCATGGCGGAATTCTCTGCCATCCCTACTTCATTTATGTATTTTAAAAGCATGTTTACTTACTCTTCAGCTGAAAAACATTTCCAGAGTGGCTTACAGAGTTTAATAAGACAGTCCCTGCCCTCAGGCTTACAATCTAGAAGATACAACTAGGGATGTTAGAGAAATCCGCCACGGATTCAAATAAGGCTGGATTCTTTGGAATCTGGCCTCAGGAATCCATGGCGAATTGGCCCCACTTACCTCCTCTCCTGGAGGATTCCGCATGGGATGGCATGGCTGCTTGTTGCACTGGGAGCCGTTCGCCTCCACGCTGATCGCCATTTAAAAAAAAATGGCGTTCAGCAGGATGTCCCCATAGACTTATCTGCAAAATAGAGCTGTGAATCACAGCTCTATTTTGCATATAAGTCTATGGGGACAACCTGCTGATGGCCATTTTTTTTTTAAATGGCGATCGGCGTGGAGGCAAAGGGGTCCAGTTGATTCAGGTAAGCGGCGGTAGTCCTCGGCTCTGCGGAATCCTCGCAGAGAGGAGCTGCTCTGCGAGGATTCCAGGGGGGAGGAATGGATTGCCTCCCCCCCACAGATTCCCCACCAGAACGGATGGTGGGGAATCCGTACATCCCTAGACACAACACAATAGAAAAAGGGAATGGGAGGGAGGAGGGGAAGAAATCAAACTTAGTTACAAAGTTCTGATGGGTGTTCTTTCTGGTGGGGAAGGGTGAAGCACACTCTGGCTTCTTCTCTGGCTGATATATGGGGGCCAGGTTGGTCTCCTCTTTGCCAGGATGCTCTTCCTGGGAGGCAGGGGGTGGAGCCTTCTAGCCTTCATTGGCCCTCTACTGAATATTCTTAGCCAGAATATTCTGTTTCCCCAGAGGACAGGACTAGAAGCAGTGGGTGGAAATTACAGCAGAGAAGATTTCAGCGAAACAGTAGCGGTAACTTCCCATGAGCAGTTTGACAGCAGAACAGGCTGTCTCGTGGAGTGGTGTGCTCTCCTTTGCTGGAGGTATCTAAGCAGACACTGGCCAGCCATGGCAGTTCCCACACTGCATGGCAGTTCCTGCACTGAGCAGGGGGCTGGACTAGATCACCTCCGGGGACCTTCTATGAGTCTATGCAAAAAGCAGCTTCAGACAGGCATTTTATTGGAAGTGTCACAGGGAGTTAAACTCCCCCTTTGCTGCTATCTACAGCACAGACTAAAACAAAAGGATTCATGCCATTAACGTCATAGTGTGACTCACTCAACCCTAGAATACTCAGGTTCTAAATTCTGACAGCATATGCTCTCTTTGCAGTGACACTGCCAGTGTAAGTGATACATTGGAAAAGGTTGGGGACCTCCCCGCCTGTCAGGCCACGGCTTGAAGACCGTATCTTTGGCTTTGGACAATGTGCTGTTACATCATAGAACACACTGCTTATGCCGTTGCTGTCTGTCCTCCCTGGCTTGTGCGTGCTTTTGTCTACCCACCACCTGATATTCATTAGAAAACCACTAATCTAGTCTTACCATATGGATTTAATTCTCAGGCTATTGGCCAGGCAGTGATAAAGAGTCTTTCACAAGGGCACTTCAGCCTATTATATTTTTGGTGTGCAACTAAGACAGCAATGCCCCCTAGACAGTGTCTGGTTGGATATAGTATTGTTTGGTTTCCGGAACCCGAGGTCAGAACCAGGGCTCCAACCTCAGAACCAAGAAACCATGCTCCCCACCTTCTCCCCCAACTTCTCCCCCAACCCCTCCTAGCTGGCACAGTTCTCTCTGCACTGGCTATATCTCTGTGCTCGGAAATGGAGCATGGGGCAGTCCTGGGGGTGGGGAAGGGAGGAGACCATGCAACCTGCTTTACACAACTTCCTGTTGGGTCTCCAGGCTCCTTACCTGCCCCTTCCCAAAGCTGCAGCTGGACAAATGAAATTGCCTGTCTAGTCAAAATGCAGGGTGGCTGAAGCACGGAAGAGAGGATCTAATCTGTGCTGCAGCTGTCCTGCATAGGATAGTCAGCAACCTCCGATTTCAGAGGCTGGAGACTTATCTGGATAGGATTGTGCCCTAAGATGTTTTAAGTGTGCACTTAAAAATATAATTTGTGAATATGATAAACACATGTATCATCATCATGCAGGTACACTTATTGGGAAGCCACGATAGGCTGCAAGTTTCCATTAAGTTTATACTCAGTGGCAAACCCAGGTTTGCCTCTGCATAGTGCATGAGATGGCCTAAAGGTAGATGAATTAAAGGAGAAAACCTGCAAAGCTTCCATTTTATATTAGAAGTATTCAGTTCAAAATACACATGCCTTTGTAGAGTTAAATTTTTTACCCATTATCTATTTAAATACTGCCTGCTAACTCTGGTGCCCCACTGGAGTTGGCATCCACTTTTTCTGAAGGGGTCATCAGAGCTAATTCATCAATCTGACACTCTCTCTGCTGAAAAAACCCATTGCTGTCTTCCATGAGATGGTGAAACTCATCAACACTGCTCTTTGAAAATTAAGGAACAGTTTCTCATCTGTCAATCTGGACAGGAGACAGAATAATTTGGCTTCCATTTATATGCTAAATTATTACAAGGATAATAATGGTGGTTTGGGGAAAGAAAAGTAACAACCACACTCATCATTTAGGTGACTGTAAAATGGATTGTCTTCAAAAGGTGAGGTTAAAGGAAAAAATGCAGGTAAACAAGCCAATTGCTTCAAAATCAAAACACTTAAGGCCCAGTGTTCATCACTCTGCAACTAATGGCCATTCAGAATGGATCTGGAATAGGATTCAGATGCAAATATTTAATTGCATCAGCACCAAATAAAATGATAGATGCTGGTGTTTGCTGAATATCCCCCCCCCTCACACACACACACACACACAAGCAACATAGTTAAACTGTGGAATGTTTGATGAATTAAATTCATTATGTTAATAGACTCCATATAATCTGAGCAGCCCACCTTTGGCTTTAAAATATACTGTGGAACTGCCTGGGTTTATTCCTGCAGCCTACTGGCACTTCAGAAAATAAAAGAGGAGATTAATTAACCTAGGGGTTTACAGTTTTCTTTATGCCTTCTAAAAATCAAAGGAAGACATTATGGCTATGAGCCACAACACGGTTATCCATGTGGTACCACTGCTTATTGATCAAGGCGGGATGGTACACTTTAGAATACAGCACCCGGAGCATAGATGCTCTTTTGTTTCAATGTTCTAAAAGCAATGAACAAAGATCACATATTGTGGTCAGGAAAACAGGAGCCATTCCTTGTTTACATTATATATATATATATATATATATATATACACACACACACACACACACACACACACACAACGCCCAGATGAAATCCAGTGACTCTGGATCATCTTGTTTATTTTTGTAGTCTTTCAATATTGATACCATCAACCAACATAAATAGGGCTGAGTGTTCTCTGACACATTCACCCCAGTTTGAAATTCTGTACTATGAGAACTCCAAACCAAGATTTGGAACACATCGTGGAAATGGGCACCAAATTCCTACTTTCAAATGCTGTGCTTCAGGGGTGCAGATCCTCTTTCAGCCTGAGGGCTGAATTCCGTATCAGAGAAGGATTCAGGGGCTGCATTCCAGTGATGGGAAGGGGCTGAAGCCCTGGGGGTGGAGCCAGTGACAAAGGGGTGGGGCCAAAAACACAAAAAATGCCAGCCTAGTTTTAGCTTAAAGCTTTTACAGCCAGTAATTAAGCCGTAGCAGAAACATTTCAACCTCCTAGAGTGGAGAAAACTTGCACAAAAGCTGGGAATCCACCAAACAATCAGGGGGTGGGAGAAAGGGGGGGCAGGCCATCTGGGTAACCCCAAAGGGCTGGATTGGGACCCCATCAGGGCCAGATGATGACGATGATGATGATTCCATTTTATTTTATTTTCGCCCCCAGACCTGAGGTTCTCCACCCCTGCTGTACTGTGACTGCATTTGTGATTTTGTGAAGTCTAAAAAGTACGGGCAAGGACTGAGGTGACAAAAGGTAGAAAGTCTGGAAAATCGATGATAGAAGGTTTTAAAAAGAAAGCTGGCATGGACTAAAGCAGAAAGGGCAAGGGGACAGGAACTAGAAGCTAATGCTACGTTCAGCATCTAAGGTCCTCCTCCGGGTGCCTCCTCCAAGGGAAGCTCAAGGCAGCAATGAGGGAGAGGGCCTTCTCAGTGGTGGCCCCCCATCTGTGGAACATGCTTCCCAATGAGTTCTGCCTGGTACCAGCATTATTATCTTTTCTGGACCAGGTTAAGACCTATCTCTTTTCCCAGGCATTTGGCAGCACATGATGAGTTTTAATTGGTCCTGGATGTGTCTTTAGTTATGACTGATTGTTCAAAGTTGTTTTTAGTTATATGTTGTTTGTGTATATTGTCTGTGTGCTTTTATGTAAATGCTTTTAAACTTTGTATATTGTTGTATTGGCCCCAGGAGCATAGCCAAGTCATTTGTAGTGTTAGAGGGGCCTAGAGATCCATAATGCTTGCTTAAGTTCATTATTGGTGCAATTCCCATGCTAGTAAGCCTCTGAGCATGTGCAGATGAGTCAAAAGGTCGATAACAGCCTTCTCGGTGCATTCCTTGCTAATGAGGAGAATGTCTTATCACTGATGTGCCTGAGAAGCAGAGTTTATTTATCTTAAAGCTACAGGTGGCTGTGCTTGAGAACCAAACACTTCTAGGGTATGCTACGGATGTACGAAAGTAACTTACCATTTCAAAGGGTGACATTCACGGTGGGGGGGAGGCGCTCCGTCCCTCCCCCCGAAAATCTCTCCAGCCGGCTCCACTCCACGGCAATTCGGCGCCGCCGCCGGCCGGGGCCACCCACAGCTGGACATCCGGCCACTGGGCAGCCTGCAGGGATGGAAATGGCGGCTGCCATAGCAGCCGCCATTTGCATCCCTGTATTTGGCCGTGATAGGTAGGGATGTCAGAGAAGTCCACCACGGATTTCGGTGAGGCCGAACGCCAGTGCATTCGGCCCCCCGAAATCCATGGCAGAACGAAGCCCCCCACCACCCACCCCACAAAAAGCACGCGAAACGGAGCACTTACCTGCTGCCATTTGCGCTGCTTTCCAAATGGTGGCCTCATCTGCGGCCGCCATTCGCTTCCTCATTATAGCCATGATAGGCCACGTAAATAATTACGTAGCCTATCACGGCTAATGCAGGGACACCATTTGCGTCCCTGCGGAGGCCATGAAAGGCTACGTTAAGTATTTATAATAGTGTAGTGGCCGCCATTTGCGTTCCCTTTTTTTTTGCCATTTTAGCCTACGTAAATATTTATGTAGGCTATTACAGCAAAAAAAAAAAGGAACGCAAATGGCGGCCACTACACTATTTGCGGTCCCCTTTTTTTCGCCATAATAGTAAATATTTACGTAGGCTAAAACAGCGGAAAAAAAGGGAACACAAATAGCGGCCACCATAGCTGCCGCCATTTGTGTCCGCTGTATTTGTTTGTTTTTGCCATGATAGGCTACGTAAATATTTACGACGCCTATCACGGCAAACTACAGGGACGCAAACGGCAGCGGCTGCAGCAGCTGCCATTTGCGTCTCTGCAGGCTGCCCAGTGGCCAGATGTCTGGTTGCAGGCGGCCCCGGCCAGTGGATCTGCGGAATCTCCGCAGAGCGGAGCCGGCCAGAGAGAATTTCGGGGGAGGGACAGAGCGCCTCCCTCCTACCGTGAATGTCACTCTTTGAAAAGGTAAGTTACTTTCGTACATCCCTAGTGATAGGCTACGTAAATATTTACGTAGCCTATCATGGCAAAACACAAACAAAAAACCAGCGAACGCAAGTGGCGGCAGCTATGGCGGCCACCATTTGCGTTCCCTTTTTTTTTTGGCCGTGATAGGCTACGTAAATATTTATGTAGCCCATTACAGCAAAAGAGATGGGTGCAAATGGCGGCCACTACTCCATTCACGCCCCTCTCTTTTGCTGTAATAGCCTACGTAAATATTTACGTAGACTATCAAGGCCAAAAATAAAGGGAACGCAAATGGCGGCCGCCGTAGCCGCCGCCATTTGTGTTCCCTTTTTTTTTCCGTGATAGGCTGCGTAAGTATTTACGTAGCCTATCACGGCTTCTGCAGGGATGCAAATGGCGTCCCTGCGTTAGCCGTGATAGGCTACGTAAGTATTTACATAGCCTATCATGGCTATATTGAAGAAGCGAATGGAGGCCATGGCCGCAGCCACCATTGGCAGAGCAGTGCGAATGGCAGCAGATAGGTGTCCTGTTCCGTGTGCCTTTCACGGGGGGTGGGTGGGCTTCATTCTGCCTTGCATTTTGGGGGGCCAAATGCACTGGCATTCGGCCTCACCGAGATCCGTGGCGAAAGGGATGTACGAAAGTCACTTACCTGTTTGTGGATTATGTTGATGGTGGTGGTGGGGGTGTTCCATCCCTCCCTCCGGAATCCTCACCGGGGGGGGAGGTGCTCCGTTCCTCCCCCCAGAATCCTCCGAGGCTGGCTGTGCTCCGCGGAAGCTCCGCGGAGCAGCCGGCCAGGCCCGGCCAGGCCAGAGCTGTCCGCAGCCGGATTTCCGGCCGTGGAGGGCTCTGGGTAAAAACAAAAACAAAAACCGTGTATGCAAATGGCGGCGGCTACGGCCGCAGCCATTTGCCTTCCTTATTTTTGCCCTCTTAATCTACGTAAATATTTACGTAGACTATGACAGCAAAAATCAAGGGGAACGCAAATGGCGTAGCGGGGGCTATTTGCGTCCCTTTTTGATTTCCCATTTTAGCCTACGTAAATATTTACGTAGGCTAAAATGTAGGGATGGACAAAAGTCCCTTACCTGTCCTCGTAGCTTGCTTCACGGTGGGGGGGAGGCGCTTCGCTTCACCCCCGAAGTTCATGCGAGGGGGCGGAGGCGCCCCGCCTCGTCCAGCCGAAATTCAGGCCGGGCGGGAGGTGCCCCATCCCTCGCTGGCGAAATTCAGGCCGGGTAGAAGCGCCCCGTCTACCCAGCCGCGAAAAAACAAAACAAAACCCACCCCCGTGATAGGCTACGTAACGATTTACGTAGCCTATCATGGCTAGATTTCCAAAGTCAGCCAAGATAGGCTACGTAAATCGTCACGTAGCCTATCACGGGTGACTTTGAGAAAAAAAAAAAAGCGCGTATGCAAATGGCGGCCCCCATAGGGAGCTGCCATTTGCGTTCCTTATTTGGTCCCTGTGGTCTACATAAAGATTTACGTAAACTACGGCGAAAATAAGGGCAACGCAATAGTCACGATTAACGTAGCCTATCACGGCTGACTTTGGAGATCTAGTCGTGATAGGCTACGTTAATCGTTACATAGCCTATCACGTTTTTTTTTTTTTTTTTACTTTCCTTGTAATGGCGGCTGCCGCCCCCTCCCCTGACGAAGACCCGACGAACCGCCACCGGGACCCGCCGCCGGGAGGGGCATTCGTGAAAGGTAAGTCCCATCCCGGGGGGGGCAGGGGGGAGAATTTCACCGCCGATTTCGGGGGGCCGAATGCATTGGCATTTGGCCCCCCCAAAGTTTCGGGGAGAAATTCTCCCCCATCCCTACTAAAATGGGGAATCAAAAAGGGACGCAAATAGTGCCCGCTACGCTATTTGCATTCCCCTTGATTTTTGCCGTCATAGTCTACGTAAATATTTACATAGATTAAAAGGGCAAAAATAAGGAATGCAAATGGCGGTGGCTGTAGCCGCCACCATTTGCGTATGCGGTTTTTTTTTTTAAACCCACCCAGCCATGATAGGCTACGTAAAGATTTACATAGCCTATCATGTCTTTCTTTTTCTTTCTTTCTTTTTTTTCCTTTACAAGAGTGGAAATGGCGGCGTCAGCAGCTTTTTGGAAGACCGGCCGCCGCTGCCTAAGCTGCCGCCGGAGTCTCCACCGGAGCCACCACCGCCCGGAAGATCCGCCCCAGGTGAGTCTCATCCCGGGGGGATCCGCGGGGGGGCGGCAGGCTGTTCTACCACGGAGTTCGGGGGGCGAAATGCACTGGCATTCGGTCTCACCATGATCCATGGCGGAATTCTCCTCCATCCCTACCTATGCTAAGAATGAATGCTAGGGGCGTGTGCTGCTGTTGTGCTGCCTCATGGCTAACCTGTATGGTATAAAACCCATTGTACCCCATGGCTCTGGGTTCGGAGAAGCTGTCTGATACAACCATTGGGTATGCCTGTGTGCTGTAAGTAGGGATGGCAGAGAATTCCACCATGGATCTCGGTGAGGCCGAATGCCAGTGCATTTGGCCCCCTGAAATATGTGGCGGAATGGCCTGCCACCCCCCGCCCCCTCACGGACCCCCCCTCCCAGGATAATACTTACCTGGGGTGGATCTTCCAGGCAGCGGCGGCTGCCGCCGCCGCCATTTGCAGTCTTGTCGGGTTTTTTTTTAACAAGATGTGATAGGCTATGTAAAGACTTATGTAGCCTATCATGTCTGGCTTAACCCCCCCCAAAAAAAACGCACGTACGCAAATGGCAGTGGCTACGGCTGCCGCCATTTGCGTTCCTTATTTTTAGCCATCTTAGTCTACGTAAATATTTATGTAGACTAAGACGGCAAAAATAAGGGGAATGCAAATAGAGTAGCGGATGCTATTTGCATTCCCCCATATTTTCGCTGTCTGTCTACGTAAATATTCACGTAGACTAAGACAGCCAAAAATAAGGAACGCAAATGGCAGTGGCCGTAGCCATTTGCGTATGCGAGGTTTTTTTTTTTTTTTTAAGCCAGACGTGATAGGCTACGTAAGTCTTTACGCAGCCTATCACGGCTGACTACAGGGACGCAAACGGCGGTGGCAACGGTCACTGCCATTTGCGTCCCTGCTAGCCAGCGGCCGGATGTCCGGTTGCTGGCAGAGCTGGCCGGCAACTCTGCGGAATACCCGCGGAGTGGAGCTGGCCAGCCAGGATTCCGGGGGGAGGGACGGAGCGCCTCCCCCCACCAGCGGAACCCGGCGGAGCCAGGTAAAGGCAGTTTCGTATATCCCTAGCTGTAAGTTACCCAATAAAGTACTCCTCGTAAGCAAACCTTTGAGTCTGATGTATCACTGTCTTGGCACCTCTAAATTAAGAGTTCGAAGCCAGGGCAACACAGTTGTATTTTAATGTTTTTAACTTCTGTAAACCTCCCAGAAAGCTTTGGCTATGGGGTGGTATAGGAATGTTTAATAATAATAATAATAATAATAATAATAATAATATTTTCTTATTGTGCCTTTTCAAGGCACAGGAGAAATGCTTCTGGTCTATGAGATGGCTTTCATTTGTGAGCTCCCGCCAAATCCTACTGGTGCATTCTCATGCAATTCCAAAATGCTTTTTGCAAACAGTAGACATTTCTATGTGAACTAGTCTATTGGAATATGAGCTGTCTTTTTCTGGCATCCCTCCCACAACTCTGACCTGTTTTCTCTTAAAATCTTCTCTTTGACCCCTAGTCTTGCCCTACCCCTCTTAGTATTATTGCCTGATCTGTTCTGATATCATGGAGGACCTTTTCAGGCAGAGATGTCATTGTCCCTCTGGCTGCCATTGGCTTAGCTGTGGTGATGTCACAGATGACCTGGTGCCTCCTAGAACAAGGCAGGTGAATGCAAAGAGGAACTTTGGATACCCTAGAAGTTAAAAAAAAAAAAGTCAAGGCACTTGACTATACCATAGGGTTTCAAATGATGCCTTCTGGTGCAAATCAATTCACATTTCAGTGAAGATTAGAGATAAGGATTTGCTTTGGGATGAATGGAAAATGGAACCAAATGGCACCTATTTGTTTCATTTTTTATTTGTCCAACAACAAAAAATGCAAAGAAAAAAAGGGGGTACATTCATGCCTATTGATGCCATTCATGGCATTCAGGCATGGGATGGGTCTCTGACCCCAGCAGCTGCTGACTCCCTCCCTCTGGCACACAGCAAGTCCCTGCTACTGGGACCACCATTTTTGGCGGCGAGTGCGGCAGCTGCAGGTGCGGCAGCGGGGGCGGTGGCTGGTCTCCTGGCCGGCCGCGGCTGGGCACAGCATACGCAAATGGCGGTGGCTACAGTGGCCGCCATTTGCGTTTGCTATTTTTAGCCGTTCTAGCCTACGTAAATATTTACGTAGGCTAGAACGGCGAAAAATAGCGAACGCAAATGGTGGCCGCCGTAGCCGCCGCCATTTGCGTATGCATTTTTTTTACTTTGCCATGATAGGCTACGTAAATATTTACATAGCCTATCACAGTTAAGTACAGGGGCGCAAACGGCAGCAGCTATGGCCGCCACCATTTATGTCCCTGGTGCCCCACGGCCAGATGTCCGGCTGCGGGCGGAGCCGACCGGTGGCTCTGCGGAATCCCTGTGGAGTGGAGCTGGCCGGGCAGGACTCCGGGGGGAGGGATGGAGCACCTCCCCCCCATCAAGGGTTCCGGGGGTGGGGGCGGAGCGCCTCCCCCCCACTGTGAAGCAGATCCACGAAACACTAAGTGACTTTCGTACATCCCTACTCCAGATGCATTGGATTGTAATGCTCCCACCAAAAACCCAGGCTTGCAGTTTGGGGGTACTCTAGGACTCGGCCCAGAACCTTGATGCCCAGGTCTTGGAGGTGGCCAGGAGTGCATTTGCACAGCTGAGGCTAGTGTGCCAACTGCGCTGGTTCCTAGAGACATCTGATCTGACCACGGTCACACATGTCTTAGTTACATCCCATTTGGGCTACTGTAACATGCTGTACACGGGGCTGCCTTTGAAAACTGTTCACAAAATTCAGCTCTCCAAAATGATGTGGCCAGAGCAGACTGTTGACTGGGGCTGGTTACAGGGAGCATGTGATTCCCTTATGACAACAGCTTCACTGGTACCAGTCTATTTCTGGACAGAATTCAAACTGCTGGTTATGACCTATAGAGCACTATACAGCTTGGGACCAGGCTATGTGAAAGACCGCCTTCTCCCATACAACCCTACCTAGTCCTTAAGATCTTCTGGAGAGGTCCTTCTTTTGAGACCACCACCTTCAGAGGCATCTTTGGTGGAAACCCAAGAGAGGACCTTTTCGGTGGCAGCTCCCAGGCTGTGGAATTCCCTCCCAAGGGAGGCTAGGTTCACTCCCTCTCTGCTCTCCTTCTGACAGCAACCAAATACCACTTTATTCAGAAAAGACCTTTGGCCTGTAAGTGGGTCTGTGGGTTGGATACAGTTTTTATTCTGTAATTTTTGTTTTTTCATTGTATTTTAATGTGTGTTATTGTTTTAATCTATATTAAATTGTTTTGTAAGCTGCCTTGCATACCATTTTTGGGGGGGAGGGTCAGAAAGGCAGGGTATAAATCAAATAAATAAGCTTCCATAATTCCCAGGCAGTATGGCCATGCTGGCTTGGAATGATGGGAATTGCAGTCCAGCACATCTGGAGGGTGCCACATGGGGGAAGACTGGTGTAGGCAATTGGGAGAAAGCTTCTGCAGATCCTTATTATATTACCGCTTTTAGGACCACCACCTTTAGGACATCTAAATAAGAGTACCTTAGTCACTACTGAAACAGTCCGAATTGCCTATATTTTGGGTAGGGTGAGTTTAAAAGCTGATTCACACATCTGCTTTGCTCATAGATGGTTATTTTTTTCATACCTACATCCTACCAAGGTGGACTGGCTTGGATGTCAGTGGGGTCCTGCAGAGGCCCTAGAGGTCACTGCATAAGCCATTGTAATTAGATGTCTAGTAGCCCAGACTGTCAACTGGGTCCATCCTTAGCATAAACATATTGGAAGTAAACTCCTGCTGCCAGCTACTGAACTAGAGAGCAGTACAACTCTCCTTAAATATGTTTGACTCTGCAGATAAAGGCAAGAACATAGGGTGAAATATATACCCTTGAATCCACCCAGACCAGAATAGTATTTGCAACCACTATAGTATTTATTTAGGGAATACAACCGACCAGGAACATGCAGTCATTCAATAAAGAATAGAAAATCATGTTTCTCCCTAATACTTCATTTATTAAAATAGTTATAGACTACCTTTCACCCAAGTGGGTCCCAGCAGGGCAGTGCACAAACATAAAATTACACAACAGCAATATCATAAACACAGTAAAGCATCAGCCATAAAACTGAGAAGAATTCAAACAAACAATGCCCTCGCCCCGCCCCTTCAACCACCTAAAGAACATAGTCCTACTGAACTCTGGAACAAATTAAAATGCTCCAGCAAATAAAAGCATTTTAATTTGGCACCAAAATGAATATAGCATTGGTGCCAGTTGGGGATCTCCCTGAGGAGAGCATTCCAAAGTTCGGACACCATGGAAAAGACCCTTCCCTTCCTGCCCTCACAATGGACTTCTGCTATCGAAGGCACTTGGAGAAGGGCTTCATCTGAGAGTCTTATGTGCAGGCAGATGAGCATGGGAGGAGGTGCCCCTTAAGGCCTTTGGGTCCCAAGCCTTGAATTGGGCTCAGAAGTGAATAGGCAGCCAATATAATACTTGACAGAATTGTTACAATGTGGCTTTACCTAGAGAGGCCAGTCAGAATTCTTCTAGCTGCTGAATTCTGCACTAGTTGAAGCATTTAGACCACCTTCATGGACAACCACACATATAACACATTACAAACCAACCTGGAGCTTATCAGATATATGGACTTAACACATCCGCCTAACCCTTGCACCAGCTATCTTGACCACCAGCCATTTTACCAGTTCCTTCTTGAACTCTTTCTTCTGTCTTTCCCAACACTCTCTGTTGACTGTCCTTCTCAATTGACACTCCCCACCTGTCACTCATTCTAACTCCACTGACCATTCCATCTCTCCTGCTGTCCTGCTTCTCCAACTCATTCTGTTATACTGTTTATCCAAACTATAAACTATGAGCAGAAGCTGACATTTTGCATGCCATTGTAATCCTGCCAAAGTTTGTGGCATGCAAAATAGTGACTAGCTGTGAATGATGTAGGCTGCCTTTACACTAAAGAAAATCCCTGCAGTCCTCCCGTTCTGGAGCCTTTCTGTGTTTACCGCGAGCTCCCAGACAGCGATGACGTGATTGCTGAGAGGGGAAGCTTTTAATTTTCAATGTTCCATAGACCTCAATGAAACAGTGCCATCTAGTGGCTGTTTTAATCACGTTACATTCTGAGTTTAAAAAATGGTTCATTAGTTTCAGATCTATTTGAGACAGAAAAACCAGGAAATACCTCTGAATGTCCCCTGGAGGTTCACGACATCATGAAAAAGACCTGCAAACTTCCATGAGTGAGCAATCTCAATAGCAGGATAAAAGCTCAGTGTGAAGGAGCCTTCAGAGATGACCTGTTTGCCACGGAAGCATGCTTGGGTTGGGCAGGAAATAAAAGTCCCAGGCTGAAAGCAGATTAATTGCAGAAAAAGCCCCCCTCCCGATCCCATTGATTGTTATTGAAGCTACAAGGTGCTAAGTCCTGAAACATAACACAGAAAAAAAACATGTGAACTGAAGTTTAAGGTCACTTTCAGATGTCACAATCTGCCCCCCACTCAACTCACACACACACCTTTGTAAAACCTTTGTACTGTCTATAGTACTTGCTCTTTGGTTCCAACAGAACAGCTATTTCACTGGTCCTAGGGATGTGCTCCACGTATTTCTAGATTGACTGCTCAGTGCCATGAGAGTACTTTGCGATGTCATTGAAAAACCTCCTCTCAGCTTTGGGGGATGATTCACACTTTGGAAACAAGACCCTGTAATCCAGTCAAGAATTTTATATCCCTTGTGAAATGCCATACCACACAGGAAGTGTTTTATCCTTTGACAGCTGCCCTGTTCTTTGAAGACAGGGAAAACAGCAACAACGATCGAGGAAAAAAACTGGGGAGGAGAAATAACTGGGGAGGAAAAATTGGACTTCTCCACATTCAGTTCTCCACACAGAACCCTTCTTTTCAGACACAGAGAATGTATGTTGTGGGTGCCCAAAAGGATCTGGTCAAGACAAAAATCTGCTCAAGCTGAAACTACATTCAATATTTCCCCTTGTCAGTAAAATGTAGACATCCAGGCCTAGGTGGAAGGGAAGACAGTGTACGATAGGGTTGTTGCCCTTGCAGGGGGAAAAAATGTATATCCCAATGCACAAAACGGATCCAGACAAGGACTTTGCATGCAAACTTAACTCATGCTGCTAGTGAGTACTGGCAGTTAGGATTGTTGGAGAAATCCACAACAGATCAAATGAGTTCAGAATGTTATTAATTTGACCTGCGGATTCTGCAGTGGACTGGCTTTTTCTGAAACGCATGGATTCTGTGGACTTGCAGACTTGTTTTTAACTCGGGGGGGACTTGCACTATTTTGCATTAGCATAAGGGCACACTAGCACCAATGTGCTTGTGCACAAATGCAGTAATCCACATTCATTACAAAGTCTAACGAATGCTCATTAGTGAAGCTGCATGTTAGCTAATGCAAATTAGTGCTACTGTGATTGTGAATTTACACTACAACGAAATTCTGGGAAAAAAAAATCCAGTTCCATCAGTGAGCAGATGATGGAATGAAATACACCTGACAATCTGCAAAACATAGACAGAACGGATTTAACAAAATATATATCCCTACCAGAAGGAGATGGCAGCCAGCATGTAGGCAAAAGTTCTGGGACTGGAGGGGGAAGGGCGCTCCTTGCTTTCCACACAGCCAACAGCTAGCACTCACACTGCTGCTCTGGGGTAGGGATGGGTGAACTCACCATTTCTTTCCCCGCACACTGGACCCCCACTAGCTGCCTGCCCGCCCATGCTCGCCGCATGTGGTGAGCCCCACGTGGTCTGCAGGCACCTGGCGAGTGGCACGTGGCCACCTGCTTCCTTGATGAGCTGTGATTTTGCATAGAAATGGTGGCTCAGCCTTTGTCGTAAATAACATCTTATGCAAATGGCAGCCATAAAGGGGCCATTTACGCAACATTGCAGGTGTCAATAGTATTTATTTGTTTATTTATTTATTTATTTATTGCATTTATACCCCGCCTTTTTTCCTCTTGCAAGGAACCCAAGGCGGCTTACATTATCCTCCTCCTCTCCATTTTATCCTCACAGCAACAACCCTGTGAGGTAGGTTGGTCGGAGAGTCTGTGACTGGCCCAAAGTCACCCAGTGAGCTTCCATGGCCGAGTGGGGACTAGAACCCAGATCCAACACTAGAACCCGGATCCCAGTCCAACACTCTAGCCACTACACAAATCCTCCCACAGTGGTTTACAAGTGACTTGAACATCAGGAAAAACTTCCTGACTGAGCAATACGACAATGGAACCAATTACCTAGGGAGGTGGTGGGCTCTCCCACACTGGAGGCGTTCAAGACGAGGCTGGACAGCCATCTGTTGGGGATGCTCTGACTTGGATTCCTGCATTAAGCAGGGGGTTGGACTCGATGGCCTTGTAGGCCCCTTCCAGCCCTACTATTCTATGATTCTATGATTCTAAGTAACATCAAAATACATTTAAAAAGACCACAATAATATCAATATACAACGAGTCAATATACAACGAGGATCCTTTCCCCAGAACAGCAGGTAGTGGATGGCTTTGTATGGGGATGGGATTACCCAGGCTCTTGAATGCCTTCTTCCACTTTATTTAGTTTATATCCCACCTTTTTTCCTCTTGCAAGGAACCCGAGGCGGCTTACGATATCCTCCTCCTCCTCTCCATTTTAGCCTCACAACAACAAGCCTGTGAGGTGGGTTGGCTGAGAGTCTGTGACTGGCCCAAAGTCACCCAGTGAGCTTCCATGGCCGAGTGGGGGCTAGAACCCGGATCTCCCGACTCCCAGTCCAGCACTCTAGCCACTACACCACACTGGCTCTCAGTACATTTACACCTATAATATTGCATAAATGGCCACTTGATGGCCGCCGTTTGTGTAAATGGCTATTTATGAAAAAAGCCAAACCACACTTTTTGCTCATAATGGCAGCTCGACGAGGGAGCAGGTGGCCATACACTTGCCCGACTCGGCATACCCAAGTCAGGCAAGCAAGGGGATTCACAGACTAGCGTCTGGGGGGCTGAGATGGCGAGAAATCCCTGAACTTTGAGCCCCAACTGGATGGCCACACCATCCATACTCTGGGGTCCCTGGGTGGCTCCTGCTGGACCTGCTTTTTAGCTGCTGAATCAGGGAGGGACTGGGCTTTTGGGATGCATGACAGAAGGAAACCCAGCCACATCTTTCAATGGCCAGACTTTTCCCCAGTGTAGGCAGGGGAAGGGGAAGAGTGAGAAGGATCTTGCAGTCATCCACTCCCTGTCTGATCCCTTCTGTGGTAAAGGTGGGATTCACTTCCCTTTTGCCTCTGATAGAATGGGGTGGCCTTTAGATTAAAGGAAACACCACCCCTCCCCACATGCATGCACACTTGGAGGCTAAATACTCCATCCTGCAAACTTTCAGTGGCAAAAAGAGGCAGCACGCTTCTTGCTCCCACAAGGAGCAGAAGGAATAGGAGGGCTACAAGACCCTTCAACTCCTCACACTACCTTCCTTCATTGGGGAGGGGCAATTGAAATGGCTGGCTATTGAAAGACCCAGGGTGCTTCCAGGCAAGCATTGCACTGCCTCATTCATGGAATTTTAATGGGGTGGAGGGAGATGACATTGTCTTCTCTTTGCAACCCTCCAGTGTTTTCCTACTGCTTCCTCCATCTTTGCCAGAAACAATAAATAAACTCAGAATAAAAAGATAGAATGGGTGCACAATTCCTTTTGGTTGTGCTAGGAAGCCTCTATCTGGAAGTGCTCCCAGTGGAGAAGGCCTAGGGTGAAGCAAAAGAGGAAATGTAGTGAACAGGGGGGGTTGGCCAAGGGAAGGGATGGTATGCGAAGATTTGGGTGATGGGAGGAAGAAGAGAAGAAGGTGAATGGGGGATGGGGATGGGAGCATCAATGGTCTCTTTCCCATTGAAAGGAAGGGTTCTGTGCAGAGAACTGGTCCAATTTCCCCTCATCATCCAAAAGGACTCCTTTCTGCAGTGAAGGGGACTCCAGCTTCACTGTTGAAAGGATCCAGGGGTGGGGCCTTGAAGGATGTTCCTCGTGTAGCATGCATCCTCAGAACCAATCTCTGTCTATCCACCCACCCCAACAATCCTTTTGGCAGCAAGGAGACTTATCACCTACCACCCAGAAATTATTTGTGAGTCTCAGAAAAGCAGTAGGAATATAGTGGGGCTATTTGTGGAAACTAGACAGGAAAGTGAGACTGGGACAGGGAGATTGGGCTAGTCACAGCAAATAGGGGCATGGGGGCATCAGGCTTTCTCTCCACATGAATCTGTCAAACCAAAATTTGAATCCGAATGGCTCTAATAACTTTTTGACATACAAGGCTGCACCATATCATTGCTTTGAAGGACACAATGACAACCATTCCTAAGCTTTGGTTCAGCACATCTGAGGTTGCTGCTTTTCTGCAAAAAGAAGTAGAAAAGAAAAGGGCATATTGTGTGGAAAGGCCTGGAATTCTATGTGGATAGAATTATGAGCATTGGTAAGCTTATGATGGTAGGACAGCCAGCTGACAGGAGCTCTGTAAGGTGAGGCACCCTGCCTAGTCAGGTCAAACCCTGACAATTTGTTCAGGCTGAGAGTTCAGGTGTAGTAGGCTGTCAAGAAAGATTCCTGACTGGTGATTTGAAGTTTGGCCTTCCATAATGAAACATAACATACTCTCCATTGAAACTTCGAGACAGATACTGGATAAAACTACCTTCTGTGATTATTGCTCAGATCAGCTAAAAGATTTTTCTTGATCAGGCCTGTACAACTTGTGACCCACCAAGCTTAATGTCCTTCCTCTCCGGCAGGTACCAGAGGGTAGCACTGGGAGAGGAGGTTTCGGACCCATGGCCACTTACTTGTGGGGTGCCACAGGGTTCCATCCTCTCCACGATGCTATTTAACATCTATGTGAAGACGCTGGGGGCTATCATCAGGAGGTTTGGGGTGCAGTGTCATCAATATGCGGATGACACGCAGCTCTACCTCTCATTCAAATCTTCACCAAGGTTGGCCGTAGAATCCCTGTCCAAATGTCTGGAGACAGTGAGTGGCTGGATGGGGAGGAATAAGCTGAAGCTGAACCCTGACAAGACCGAGGTACTTTTGGTGGGAGACAAGAGGAGGCTAGGGGATGTTGACCTGGTGTTGAATGGGGTACGGCTACCCTTGAAAGACCAGGTCCGCAGCCTGGGGGTCATTTTGGACTCCCAGCTGTCCATGGAGGCTCAGGTGTCAGCTGTGAGCCGGACAGCGCTGTATCAACTCCATCTGATACGGCGGCTGCGCCCCTTCCTTCCCGACCATCTGCTCCCATTGGTAGTACATGCCCTGGTCTCCTCTCGTTTAGACTACTATAATGCACTCTACGTGGGGTTACCCTTGAAGATGGTTCGGAAGCTGCAGCTGGTACAGAATGCGGTGGCTCGCCTGATTAAAGGCAGCCACCGGCAAGATCACATCACTCCAGTGCTGAAGGAGTTGCACTGGTTACCCGTTGTTTTCCGGGCCAAATTCAAGGTGTTGGTTTTGACCTTTAAAACCCTATATGGTTCCGGCCCAGCCTATCTTAAGGAGTGCCTCCAGCAGCACCAGACAGGCCACTTAACAAGATCAGCCTCGGATGGCCTTCTCTCTGTCCCATCAGCCAGGACAGCTAGACTGGTGGGGACGAGGGAGAGGGCCTTTTCTGTGGTGGCCCCCATTCTGTGGAATTCCCTCCCTAGGGAACTCCGTCATGCCCCCTCTTTAATGAGCTTCCATTGTGCATTAAAAACGTTGTTGTTCAGGCAGGCATTTGGGGTGGGTTAGGGTATTTTAGAAAATGTTTTTATTGTAGAATTTTATTGTTTTAAACTGTTTTATTGTATGTTGTACATCGCCCAGAGTGGCTGGGTGACCAGCCAGATGGGCGATTAATAAATTTAATAATAAATAAAATAAATAAATGTTGCCTACCGTAGGGTGGCCAGGTGTCCTACATTACAGAGGATAGTCCTCTGTTTTGGAGAGCTGGCAGGGGATAGTCCTCTATTTGAAGGTGTTCTCTACTTGATGGGTTATCCAATCCAAGTCCAAGAGCCCTAAGGAGGGGGAGCAGCAGGGGCCTTGAAGTTGCCCATCCACAGTTGGCACTTATTTGGCATTATTCCTAAATTGGCACTTATACATATACATTTGCATATGTAAATGTTATGCAAATTGGTGTCCTCTTTTTTAGTGATATATTTCTGCCCTACCCACCAGCCATGTATCATGGGCCACCCAGAGCATGATAAATTGCCTGCCTGGTACTGTGAAACACATGGTGTTATTATCAAACACCTTACAAGCCACAATGGTCATTGGGTTGCATTTGGTTTGGTGGAGCATGAATTATAGAGGTCTGTTCTTGATTATATCATCTTTGCACCAAGTCAATAGAACAAGCATACATGGGCAGGACATTCTTGCTGCCCAGACCACAGTTATGGAATATTCTTCCCGAAGAGCATCTCCCAGAAGTTGTTATAAGACCTTTGCATGTAGACTATATTTTAGTAGTGCAGAGCAATCTGGTATTGACTGGTTTTAGCTCAGTATATTTTGTTTCAGTATGATCTTTGTATACACTTATTGCTTTAGAATATTATGTCTTGCCCTGGGGGTAATGTGAGCTACAAAACAAAATAAAAGGAACAGCAACACCAGTTGTACCTTGTTTTTTTTTAAAAAAACATTGTGTTCCTGTTTCTTTAAATCAGGTTTGTTTTAACTGTGGTTTATCCCTCCCCAGTGAGAACTGAAGCAGTATTGATTCTCAATTATTAATTAGAAATCACCAGTTACAAACTAGCATGTTGACGACCCAGCAGTTCTGGAGTGTTATCTGACCAAGGGAGCAATCCTATGTCCCATCGACAGCATCTGGGGGACATAGGATTGTTTGGTTTCTGGGCTTTGAGGTCAGAAACAGTGCTCTGACCTTGGAGCCCAGAAATCGGCATTGCACTCCCCACTTCACCTTGTAGCCAGCATGGTTCTGACTACACCTCCACGTTCAGAAACGGAGTGTGGAGATGGGAAAAGGGGGTGTTCCTGGGTGTAAGGAGGGGAGGAGATAGGGGCATTGGCCATATGACATTTCCTATGGCCACCCCTGCCTCCTTCCCTCCCCCACTGCTAGATGGGCAAAATCGCCTGTCTAGCAGAAATGCAGGGTGTCTGGAGAGCAGAGGTGAAGTTCCCCTCCATGCTCCAGCCATCCTGCATTGGATACTTGACACCCTCCACAGGATTACAACCTAAATGGCTGATCTGCTCTGATGTCATAGTGGAACTTGGCAGACAGAGGTGTCAAGGCCTATTGGGCTGCTATTACATCATAGATGGGCTTGGCAGCCTAGGGCCAGTCAGCCAAGTATTAAAGGGAACTAGTGCACCTTGGAATTGAAGTTCCACAATCGATAGGCAACTTTTGTTTACTTACTATAATAAAAAAGTTGATTATTGACCTTGGAAATCAACTTCCAGGGTGCATCCATTTCCTCTTAGGCCTTGATTGCCTGGCCCAGCTCTCTGTGAAGGTTCTGAAAATGCTCAGCTGATTTGTGCCCACAAGGTGTCATCTGAAATACCTTGCAATCTGGGCAGTATTGGAAAAACATTCCCCAGCTTCTAATGTGTTTCAAATGATATTCTGAAGGGTTCAAATCAAGGGAGTGTTTTCAGAACCTTTGACTGAAACAGGCAGACAGAGGACATCTGCTGCTTATGTTATGCAATAATGATCACAGTTTAGACCGTAGATTTTAAATAGACTTTAATTAGAGTTGTCACTTGCTTAGTCAATATTGATGGTACTATTGTGAATTGTGTACCTCACAATTCCATCGTTTTCTTACAGATTTCTTATGGCTAAGGAAACGCTGATGTAAACACCTAGATCCCCTGCTCACAACAACGAATCTCACAAGCCATCCACACCCATGGCTAATATAGGAATGCCATCAACTACCCAGCCCCCCACCTTGCATAGCACTGACAGGGAGAGTTAAGGTGGCCAGATGTCCTATTTTACAGTCCTCTATTTTGGAGAGTTGGCAGAGGACAGTCCCCTATTTGAAGATATCCTCTATTTGATGGGCTGGCCAGTCCAAGTCTGGTTTAAAGACAAAGAACCATCAAAAGGGACAGCAGGGGCCCCGAAGTTGACCATCCACAGTTAGCAGCAGACTGAGCAGACACGCAGCTCACCCGGTCAGTCTTCTCCACTGTGGTGAGATGTACTGAGCTTCTATTTAAATTATGGTTATTATTTCTAAATTTGCACCTATCCATATACATTCACATATGCAAATGTCATGCAAATTGGTGGTTTCTCTTTTTTGGTGATGCAGTTCTTCTTTTTTGGCAATACACAAGTGGCCACCCTAGACAGAGGGGAGGTAGAGCCAGACAGTTCGACAGTATACCATTATAAAAGCATTTCAGACCCTCTGTCTGCCCCTCATCTTTTGCAGTTCTGAATCTGCTTTTGTGAATATCTATCTTACCTGTACAACTAGTAGTGACCCATCAGGCCAAATACAACCCACCAGCCATATTGGTTGCCCTGCTAGGTACTTGGCAACCCTACTATTTTCACAGTCAAAGACGTCAGTATAAGAGGACATTTATTGTGCCCTTTGTGGACGGACAGACATGGCAGATAGGCTGTGTTTGGCTTTGTGGGTCACAAGCTGTACAGGCCTGTAATTTTGCACAAGTTGTGCACAAGTTGTACAGTGCCAGAGGTCAGCAGGGTTGGGCAGTTGCTGAGGCCCAGGGCCAAGCCCAGGCCCATTAAGGGACCCACCCAACTGAAAGACAGTGCCACCATCTTGGCTTTCAGTGTCTATGATCTGGCCAGGCCTTGCTCCCCAAATCCTTTGTGACAGTACAGGTGACTCTGAGACAGTCCGCGTACCCTGATTTCCTCTGTCCTTATTACCTTCATTTCACCACCACCCTCTGACCCCCAAGGGATCTTCCTAGGCCAAGACGACATGAAGGCTTTCCAAAAGCTGGAGTCAGCCCTGAGGCCAGTTGTAAATGGTGCATGTATGGGTGTTCCCCCAGGGGGTTAAGCTGGCTGGTTCCACTGCACTTCAAGTATAGAATATATTTTGCCTGCAGTAGTACAAGCCATTGTTTGCATAAGTGAAGATGAAGTGGCTTAACAGAACCAGGCAGTGCATTCTAAGGCCTCAGGGTCTCATCCTTAAAATGAAGAAAGTTACCTGTTCATGCCTAGGTATCACAAAGCCAGTGCATGTTAATAGCAACATTGTTGGACTTTAAGTTACTTTGCCCTGAATGTATAGTGTGTGGAAGGATATGCTTGTTAAAACAGACACGTATATTTACTGTGAGTCTAATATACTCTGGCCTTTTCAGATTCCCCCTTCTTGCACTGATCTAACGTTGGGTAGATTTTTCTTTTTCTTTCTTCTCTGTCTACAAAAGTTAAGTTTCTTCTATGCTACAGGGAGAAAGGGGAATGGCTCTGGTGGAATTAATAACCAGCATGATCTTTAATTACAGGACATGTGCTGCAGATGCCTGGAGAGAGCTACAATTACCAATCTGACAGAAATAGTCATGTTGCATTTCAGACAGGCAAGCTACTGTTTCACCTCTACATGCACGGATTGGCCACCTCAAGGCAGCTGTCAGGATGTGTAAGACACAGCAGTGGTCTGTGTACCATTTAAAAAAGAGGAGTGGGGGCAGAGTGCATGTAGTGCCTGCCACCTCATTGATTCAGGAGAGGGCTTTGCTGAAAAGCAATACCGTGGAGGACACATGGAATTCATAATGCCATCTACTCAATTACTGCCTGGAGCAGGGTAGTGGGGAGGCCACAAACAACACAGGATTCCCTTCGTGCCTGGTTAATGTTGTTAACAACACAAGGCAGAAAACACAGCCCTTCTTTTTCAGGAAAAGTCAAGCATTTAAGAAAAGGGGAAAGACCTTCACCTCAGGCTACTTCTGCTCATTTAAACCATCCTCACACACCAGCTCTCTGTCTGTTCTGTGGCTGGTCTCCTCACCTCCTCATCCATCATGTGTTTATCCAGACAGGAAGCTCCTCAAACAAGCATTTCATCAAGACCGTTATTAGTGCTCAGGTCAATCACAAGCCCTATGACCAAAAATCAGATGCTATGCTACCAAACCCCAAAGGCTTGGTTTGTTCCTATCAAGCAAAACAGTTTAGCTAGAATCACCCTTGGCCCACACCCTGTAAACAAGATGCAAGGATTAAGAGACTCTCAAGTAGGAAAAGAATGTGAAAAAGGAGGAATTGCATCACCAAAAGGAGGACACAAATGACATGCCTGGCACATTGTTTTCTCCTGAGGATCATGGGGTCAAGCAGGAGATCCATAAATGAACTATCACTATCAGTCTGTCAAATGGCTTCAGCAGAAAACAGGCCCTGGGGGTGTGTGTGTGCCCCAGACCTCACACAGGGAGGGGGCCACATCAACACAGATAACCAACATTGATGGATAGTGTTAATGGGTATCTTCTCTGAACAACTGTGTGTATACACACTTTCAGGGATACACCAGTCTAAGGGACCTCTTAACATTGATTGTAGTGCATCTTGGCAGATTTATCCCAATGACGCACATGCACACACAAGTATATTCCGAAAAGGGGTTGGTTTTTTTGAACACACAAGAATGAAAAAACAAAACAAAACACAAGAATTACTCTGGGAATTAGCTGGTTGGTAATAGTTATCATAGAATTCTATGATGGATGTAATCAGACGCTCGCTAGAGGCTTGCTAGACGCTCAACGCAGATGCAGGGAGCGACGAGCGATGGAGGGCATGGAAAGGAGGCGTAGCGCCCGTTTGGTGCGCAAGCAATGGCGGCGTCCCATGGACCCAAGGGAAAGAGGGAGGATCTCTCCCTAGCCCATACGTTCAGGGTCTTCAAGTGATTCTCCTTCAAACGGGGATCAACTGCCTACTCGGAGCATAGGCTACTCTGCTGTTCCTTGCTTAGTCGCTGGTGATCAGCATCTGAAAGAGTCATTAAGTTGTAAAAGGATTAAAGCCTTGAAAAGAATCCTTTCATCTGTGTCTTGAGCTGGCTATTGGAGTCTACTGACAGAGGCCGCTAGGGCACTCCTGACAGATGGTAATGTCCTTTTGCCATGAATAAAACACACCTTAGAAACATAAATTGTAGTCAGTGGCTAGTGCATCACTAATTAGACTTAATGTCTCCAAAATGGAATCAGCTACTCACACACCTCAAAATACCAGTTGGTTCTCTCCCCCGCCTGCACCTCAAGTGGCCAGGCTGGATAAATTGTCTGAGAGAGATCAGTCCATATCAACTTTGGCAACAAGTGGTTCTGAGCGCTCTGATTCTCTTGGGTTCTTCTGGGCTAGCAGCAGCTGCCTCTGCCTGCGGATACCTTAGCAGAAGACTGTCCTTTGCTAGCTCTCCAAAACAGAAAACTGTCCTCTGCAAAGTAGGATACCTGGCCAGCCTAGCTGGTGGCCCAGAACTCACTAATTCCAAACCCCATGAAGATCTATTCATGAGTCTAATTTACCAGCAGAACATCTAATCCCGGTCACCCTTCTTAATGTGGATATCTATCTCGTTCTAAATAGCCTCAGAAATTACTGAAGAAATACCCCCCTAAGCCCCCCCCCCAAAAAAAAAATTGCATCAGCAGAGCATCTGAATATTTTTGGAATATAGATGGTTTTTGAAAGGATGATATGAATATTTAGGGCATTTTCCCAGTTAAGGGAAAATATGACATTGACATACAGTGCAATGAGAAGGAATGGGCGTGTGGGGGTGGGGGTCTCAAATGAACATTCAGGCTGTGGGATTCCTAAGTCTTAAGAAGGGCCTGGTAGGGAAGGGGAACTGGGATTGTGTGGGAATTGGAGGCACACATGGCAGTGAAGGGGGCCATGAAACGTATGGCTCTTTGCCATCCCGCTTTATTTCATGCAGGAACTTTCTCAGCCACTGAGCTAAGTCCACAACAGGAAGGAAGCTGGTCTTTAAAAAGAAGTGAAGCAACTTCTCCTCAGAGGAAGAAATCTTTTAATTCATGCTCTGCTCTGCTCTTGTCCTGGCGCGGTCACTGCTGCAGGCTGTAAAAGTTATACCTGTTGCTTGCCTTTCCCCCTTCAAAGAGCAACTCTCTGTGGAGTACAGAGATGCTGCTGCTATGTGTCTAGTTGCCAAAGGTAATCCCCTAGTGGCATTTTCCTCCTGCTCCCCACCACCTTATTTAAAACCCACAGAGCATGAAGTGTGGAGCATGGTGCGAGGTCCTGGTGTCCATTTGCCGTTTAGAAAGCAAATCCACTGAGGCAGCTTTGAAAATTAAAAGGATATTGGTAAGTGCTGTTGGCATTGCCAGGATGAGAGGTTATTGTTGCTGTTTGCTTTTTTAAAGTGCCGGGCATGGAAATAAGAAAAATCCTGGCACTGGCAATTATGGGAGTTGGGGACAGAGAGTGTCTAGAGCAGGGATCTTTTGAGAAAGCAAGAACAAAACAAAAAACACTCCAAGCCATAAATTGAAAAGGAAAAATGTATGCCTTCCTCCCCTGTGGCCATAACTTCTTTTCCTTTCCTTCCTTCTGCTGACAATGCTTCTAGAATACCCTGGGAGAAAAAGAGACGGTTAAAAAAAGTGTGCAAGCAATGTTAAAAGGAGCCTGTGGGGATTTGGTAGGAGAAAATGGGGGAGGCTTGGCGAGAAGACCTAACAAAACCCAGGCTAGATTCTGAACACTGTATGGATCCCTCCCTTCACCCCCTCCTCACCATAGAGACTGCAATGCTGCAGAACATTAACAGCCATGCCCTCCCTCTCACTGATGGCACAACTCCAGAGCACCCTTTAGAAAGATAACCCTACCAGCACATCAGCCTGTCAATGCTGAAAGAAGGCTGAAGGCTGACTGAGCAGTCTTTGGAAAAATGAGCAAACAGCAGTGAAAAATGCTGAGAAGATAATCCCCAGCAATGCTCAGTTTGCACTGGGGTGCCCAGCTTGAGAGCACTGATTAAACCCATTGGCATTGTTTGGAGGTTAAGAAACAGCAAACACAGGCTTAACATCCAGGCCACCTTGAAGCCTTTCAGATAGGAGACCCACACAGCAGAGGCTGAATACTTTTAAGTGGCCGCATGATTGTTGCAGTCACCAAAGGGAAAAGTAACATCTACCAAACCTGAACTTATCAATGTGGGGATGGGAAAGAGCTCTGTCTGAAACTCTGGAGAGCTACTGCCAGTCAGTGTAGACCGGGGTGGGCAGAAAGTAGAACTCCAAATATTTTGGACTTCAACTCCCAGCATTCCTGATCATTGGACATGAAGGCAGGAGCTTCTGGGAGCTGAAGACCAAAACATCTGGAGATTTACCTTCCTCCTCCTCCTGGAGTAGACAACAACATTAGGCTCAGCCTTTTCCAACTTTGGGTCTTCAGACATTATTGAGCTACAACTCCCAACAATGCCTAATGAATAGTAAGCAGTTATTCTTGCAAATAAAACTGGCAGATATCATGCTTGAATTGTTCCTAAGAAGGATTTTGCCTTTCACTAATAACCTAGCACAGCCTCCCCAACCGGATGCCCTCCAGACATTTTGGACAACAACTCCCAGCATTCTTGACCATTGGCCATGCTGGCTGAGGCAGATGGGAGTTGAAGTCCCAAATATCTGGAAGGCATCAGGTTGGGGAACTCTGCTCAGGCATATAGCATTTTCATTATATGTTTCCATTGTACCCTACTGCAGGGGTGGGCAGAAGGTAGATCTCCAGTTATAACTTATTTTAGACTTCAACTCCAAGAAACCCCCACCACCATGGCCAATGGTCAGGACTGCATGGAGTTGCTGAAGTCCAAAACATCTGGAGATCTACTTTCTGCCCACTCCTATGGCCTACCGCACTGTAGGGGTCCAGTGAGCTTAGAAATAAAACTATAACTAGGATTAGGCATCTTGGGAGTTTTTGGCAAAAGACTAAAATAGTTGCCCCTTCTACTGCTACATCCAGATGCACATGGTCTCCTCCTCATACATCTATAATAGCTTGTTGAGTCTAAGCAAGGCCTCTAATTCTCACAGCATCAGTATCCATTGGGGTCTTCTGGGGCTTTCAGTGGGCTTTAAAGGTAATTGTCAACAGCTTGAATTGGGCCCAGAAGCTAATAGTCAGCTAGTGCAGTTGCCCCAAAACTGTTTGAATGTGTTTGCCACCTCCTCATATCCACCAGCAGGAGGGTGGTATCAATCTGCAGCATTCACAGCTTCTGAGTCATCCTATCTTCAAGACAAAAAGAACCCCTTGTAAAGTGTAATGTTTATAGAGTATGTTTGTACCATTCTAGGGTGGCCACATATCCTCTTATGCAGAGGACAGGCCTCTATTTGAAGGGTTGCCAGAGCAGTGTTCTCTGTTTTGAAGGCATCTTCTCTTTGAAGTGCTGTTCACTTTAAGTCCAGTTTAAAGATAAAGAACCATCAGAAGGAAGAGTTGGGCCTTGAAGTTGTCCATCCAGAGCACCTGGACAGCAGACTGAACAAGGCACACCGGTCACAGTCTAGAGTCGGACACGACTTAACGACTGAACAACAACACTCTATTTGTATTCAGATTATAATAATAATGTCTAGATTTGCCTATCTATATAAGCGTATACAATTTTTATGCAAATAGGTGTCCTCTTTTTTGGTAATGCGTAAGTGGCCACGTTAGGTGGCAGGCGTGACACCCTCCATACATGTCTATCCAAAGGTAGTTTAAGTCAGGGTGAGCAGAGGGTGCCAGACCACGTGTGGTTATGAGAAATAACCCTGTATAAAGAGAATGTTTGAGGTTAATTTCAGAGATTTTGAGAAAAGAAAAAAAAGTTTCAATAAGATTTACAAAAAAATTCAAGGATGCATGTGTGCGTGTCTGCCTGAGAACCACAGAAAACATAAATGCACATTGTTTATTAGTCAAACTGTACTAAGGCTATGTATTCTGGCTATCACCTTCCCCTCACCAGCACTGATTGTTCTGATGAGAGTCTGCACCTGGTGAAAATAGTGTCCACATAGTGGGCAAAGCACGTGATAGAATTGCCACTGAATTTGGGCGGGAACCATAGCTCAGTGGTAGAACACATATTTTGGATGGAGAAGATTCCAGTTTTAATTCCTGGCACCTTGAGTTAAAAGAGCAGGAAGCTGTTGATGGGGAAGACCTCTGCCTGAGAGCCAGTAGAGGGATTGCCAGCCAGAATAAAGAATACTGGGCTTAATGGACAAATAGTGTCTGGTAAAGCAGCATCCTATGTTCCAAATGTCACCTAAAACAAAATGCCAAGGCAACTTTTAAGGTTCCTATTTGCATGAAACAGGTTCAGAAGTTAGACAAGCAAGAAGAAGAAGAAGAAGAAGAAGAAGAAGAAGAAGAAGAAGAAGAAGAAGAAGAAGAAATACATTTAAATAAAACTAGCCCAATTTCTCAGGCATGTCTGACACCTTCCTAGCCCACATCTAAGTTTGAAGGAAGTTAATAGTTTGTTGCTTTGGGATTATTGTCAAAGCTACCTTGCTACAGATCAGAGATGGACAACTTGTGGCCTGCCAGATATTTTAGCTTACAACTCCCATCATTGCTTACCATTGGCTATGCTGACTAGGGTTGACTGGTATTTCGGCCAAAACATCTGGAGGGCCACAAGTTGCCCACCTCTGTAATAAATTGAGGGCATTCCAGTTAAAGTACTTTGTAGCAAGCACCAAATTAGAAGACGACAAGTTAATTGTGAGATTTCCCATTTGGACCTTGGAGCAGCCTATTTTATCAGTGTCAAGACAGCCCAAGGAAGTCTCTTGGTGGAAGTTACTGATAGTAAGCTAAACACTACTTTGGGCTTACTGGGAGGAGAGAGAAAGAAAAGCTTTCTTGAAGTAAGTGTTTTCCCCATAAGCTGTAAAAGAAAAGGTGGAAATCATTTTACAACAATAATTGTGCAAAAAAGTTGATCTGACAGCAATTTTCAGCAGAATCTTTCATTTTAATTCAGAGAGATCCCTGTGGTGAAACATCTGTCAGAGAACAAATTATGTGGGAGGCTGGCCTGCTCTAGAGATTATTCAAAGCAGAATGGCATGTCTGGATGTCCAGATACATTCATCCAGCAACAGGCAGTTGACGCTTTGGTAATGTAGTCTCACTTGGATATGGATTTAATGACAGTAATTATGGGAATGTCTTGGGGTAATTTCATTAATATGGATTTTTTGAATTTTGTTGCCTGTTGGTTCTGTATGGCAGGTGTATCACGAGAGGTGTTTTGACTTATTGATTGCAAATACACCATCCTGCAAAGCTGGTTCTGTTTGTTTATACATGCACACCAGCCCCATAGAGGCCAATCCTAACATGAAAATGTCTTTGTTATGCTGCCTTCACCAGATCTCATGAACATTTTGAGTAGGCTTCACTTGGTGTATTTGCCTGTTGTTGCTGTTTTTAAGTATAGAGATGGTCTGTCACCTAAGTCAGAGAGTGTGGTCTCCACTCTTGTTTAGAAAATCTTAAGAGCCCCCCACCCCCGTAAGAATAGTAAATCGTTAATAATATAGCCCAGGGAAACATAGGCCATTGGCCCCAAACTGTTTATACCTTGTGAACCTTCTGCAGTAATAATAATGTTCAAAGTGTCTGAGAGAGCATATTTGTCTGTCAACCTACTCTTTTTGAACTACTTTACTGGTATTTATTTATTTATTTATTATTAAATTTATTAATCACCCATCTGGCTGGTCACCCAGCCACTCTGGGCAATGTAAAACATACAATAAAAACAGTTTAAAACAATAAAATTCTACAATAAAAACATTTTCTAAAATACCCTAACCCACCCCAAATGCCTGCCTGAACAACAACGTTTTTAATGCATGATGGAAGCTCATTAAAGAGGGGGCATGACCGAGTTCCCTAGGGAGGGAGTTCCACAGAATGGGGGCCACCACAGAAAAGGCCCTCTCCCTCGTCCCCACCAGTCTAGCTGTCCTGGCTGATGGGACGGAGAGAAGGCCATCCGAAGCTGATCTTGTTAAGCGACCTGTCTGGTGCTTCTGGAGGCGCTCCTTAAGATAGGCTGGGCCGGAACCATATAGGGTTTTAAAGGTCAAAACCAACACCTTGAATTTGGCCCGGAAAACAACTGGTAACCAGTGCAACTCCTTCAGCACTGGAGTGATGTGATCTCGCCGGCGGCTGCCTTTAATCAGGCAAGCCGCCGCGTTCTGTACCAGCTGCAGTTTCCGAACCGTCTTCAAGGGTAACCCCACATAGAGCGCATTACAGTAGTCTAAATGAGAGGAGACCAGGGCATGTACTACCGATGGGAGCAGATGGTCGGGAAGGAAGGGGTGCAGCCGCCGTATCAGATGGAGTTGATACAGCGCTGTCCGGCTCACAGCTGACACCTGAGCCTCCATGGACAGCTGGGAGTCCAAAATGACCCCCAGGCTGCGGACCTGGTCTTTCAAGGGTAGCCGTACCCCATTCAACACCAGGTCAACATCCCCCAGCCTCCTCTTGTCTCCCACCAAAAGTACCTCAGTCTTGTCAGGGTTCAGCCTCAGCCTATTCCTCCCCATCCAGCCACTCACCGTCTCCAGACATTTGGACAGGGATTCTACGGCTAACCTTGGTGAAGATTTAAACAAGAGGTAGAGCTGCGTGTCATCCTCATATTGATGACACTGCACCCCAAACCTCCTGATGATAGCCCCCAGCGTCTTCACATAGATGTTAAATAGCATCGTGGAGAGGATGGAACCCTGTGGCACCCCACAAGTAAGTGGCCACGGGTCCGAAACCTCCTCTCCCAGTGCTACCCTCTGGTACCTGCCGGAGAGGAAGGACTGGAACCACCGCAATACGGTGTCCCCAATGCCCAAACCCTCCAGGCGGTCCAGGAGGATACCGTGGTCAACAGTATCGAAAGCCGCTGAGAGGTCGAGGAGAACAAGGAAGGAGCATTCACCCCTATCCAGAGCCCTCCTCATATCATTTACCAAGGCGACCAAGGCTGTTTCTGTCCCATGCCCAGGCCTGAAGCCCGACTGAAATGGGTCTAGATAATCAGTTTCTTCCAAGTGTGCCTTCAACTGCATCGCCACCACCCGCTCAATCACCTTGCCCAAAAATGGCAGATTTGAGACTGGGCGAAAGTTGTTCAAAACTTGAGGATCCAAGGAGGGCTTCTTTAAGAGCGGTCTTATCACTGCCTCCTTGAGGGCTGATGGCATCACTCCCTCCTCAAGGGAGGCGTTCACCACCGCCTTGATCCCCTCACCCAGTCTCTCTCTGCAGCTCATAATGAGCCAAGATGGGCAAGGATCAAGTAAGCAGGTGGTTGGCCGTACCGATGAAAGCATCTTGTCCACTTCATCAGGAGGAAGAAGCTGGAACCAATCCCACAAAACCGGTTTGCCACAGGCCGCCTCTTGCTCACTAACTGTATCCACAGCGTGCAGAGTAACACACCTAATCTGATCAATTTTATCTGCAAAGTGCCTTGCCAAGGCCTCACAGGAGGCCTTAGAATGCTCCAGTGGTTCCGGAGCCACAGGACCGACCAGGCTCCGGACCACTTGGAACAGCCTCCTGGAACAGCACTCTGCAGACGCGATAGAGGCAGCATAATATTCCTTTTTTGCTGCCTTCACCGCCACGTGATAGGCTGAAGATACAGCTCTAGCCCGTGTCTGATCATCTTTGGAGTGCCACTTCACCGCCACCAGTGCTCTAGCCGTCTCACCTCCTGTTTCAGAGCTCGTAACCGCGGATTGAACCATGGTGCAGTCCGAGCCCTGTTCAGGGGGAGAGGGCATTTCAGAGCCACCTGATCTAATGCCCCAGTGATTACGGCATTCCAGCCACCCACCAGGGTCTCGACCGAGTGGCCGTTGGCATGCCCCAAAGAATCCCCAAGTGCGTTCAGGAATCCATTTGGATCCATAAGACGCCTGGGGCAGACCATTTTAATGGGTCCTCCACCCCTGCGGAGGGGTTGTGGAACTGAGAAGTCCAACGTCACCAGATAGTGATCTGACCATGACAAGGGGGTGGTGGATATACCCCCAACTTCCAGATCACTCCCCACTTCTCCAGAAACAAACACAAGGTCTAGTGCATGACCGGCTACATGGGTGGGCCCAGTTAGAATATGGTGCAGCTCCCAGGAGGCCATGGTCTCCATGAAGTCCCGAGGTGCTCCTGTGAGGATGGCCTCCGAATGTACGTTGAAGTCCCCCAACACCAGTAAGTTAGGGGACTGTACATGCACATCAGAGACCACCTCAAGCACCTTGGCCAGGGAGTCAGTCGTGCAGTGGGGTGGACGGTACACGAGCAGAATCCCCAGACTGCTCTTCGGGCCCAACCTCCAGTACATGCACTCAGCAACCTTGGTCTCCCGGAGAGGTGGTCTGGTGAAGACCAAGGACTCTCGGTAGATAACAGCCACTCCCCCTCCCCGATCCCCAGCCCTCGGCTGCTGTGCATACGAAAATACAGCTGGACACATGGCTGCAAGGGTTGGAGCAGCAGCCTCGGCTGGCCAGGTCTCCGTAATACATGCCAGGCCTGCACCCTCATCCAGGATCATGTCATGGATGAGGGAGGTTTTCTGGGTAACAGACCTGGCATTGCAGAGCAGCAAACGAAGGCCAGAAGATGGGGTCACGCCTTCCCCAGCCATCCTTTGGCTCTGGACAGGCCCGGAGCAGGGGACAGATACTACACATCTCTCCCTTGTTCCCCTTACCTGGCATGGCCTGCCCCTAGCGCTCTGCCAGCGCCTGCCGCCCAGCCTCAGTATCTTCTGGCCCCCAACACTCCCCCCACTGCCTCCATCAGGTGGACACATGCCCCCTCGCTCCCGCCTATCAGGCAGGCTACCCACCCCTAAAACCACAACAACAAAAGCAGAAGAGGTATCTTTAGAAAAGCAAAGATAATGGGCTGAATTTGGGGCACCTGTGACCATTCCCCTGGATCACATCTCTCAAAGTACAACACCCATTCAGGAACAACAGTAAGAAATAGGCTCTCTCAATGCAATGGTGAGGCCCATAATTGCCTCAGTAGCCAGTAGACCAGGGTGGGCAACTTCTGGCCTTCCAGATATTTTGGCCTACAACTCCCATCAGCCCTAGCCAGCATAGCCAATAGTGAGGGATGATGGGAACTGTATGCCAAAACATCTGGAGGGCCACAAGTTGCCTACCCTTGCAATAGACCAATCATCTCTCTCGTTGCCATTGGTACGTTTGAAAAGCAATCGGGCACATGCTCCAGAGTTAAAATCAGTGCTGTGCTGAAAAGTTCTTCCTTTTTTTTAGTATTCTTATGCTATTTGATAGAAAAGAAACTGCTTTCAAAAAGAAATGCCCTGGAGGATAAAGAATAAAATCTTGGAGAAATTCTCAAGGGTTCAGTTCACAGCCTTACTTATGGGGTGGCTGAGGGAACAAGTGTCCTGTCTTCCATTGTACAATCATCTCTCTGGCAGCCTGTAGCCTCCTGAGCTTCCTGCACTTCAATTAAAGCCCAGGGGAAGATGGGTAACTCCTCCCATAGGGCTTTTCAGATCAGGAAGTGCAGGCAGCTTGGGAGGCTGCAAAACAATTGAAAGATGTGTAATAGAAAGCTAAAACACACACAGCACCCTCACCCACTTTGCAGTGACTAGGTAAGTTCAAAGAAACCACCAAGGGAAATTCATATCTATTCCCTGAGAATAAGGTAGAAAAATGGAAGACTCTTTCAGGGAGGAAGAAAACTTTCAGGAAATTGGAGGACAGGTTTTGGCACAGCAGCAGCTCCACCTCTTCCTGGAGCTGGACACAACACTGCCTCCTCACACCTGCATTGTGGAGGGTGCAAAATGGAAGCTAGGCTGCCAGCACAGTTGCTGCTGTTGCCACTTGCAGTGTCGATGCAAATAAATAAATAAATAAATAAATAAATAAATAAATAAATAAACCCTTAAGAAAAAAGAAGCCAACCTAGGAGAAACTGTTGGAGAATTTCTCCTCCCATGGAAGGTGAAATTTGGTGAAATTTTCCTTCTGATTTCCTTGCCCACAATCAGGCTAGAGAACCTCAAGAGGCTGTTTGTGAACAGCTCTATTTAAAATATGGGCATCTCGTTGGTGAATAATAAATGCATTTGAGTCATGAAAGTTAGTTCTTGTTTGATTTGTATGATGTGGATAACATCTCTGGATGACAACCAATAACTCTACCAGGAGATTTCAATCAGGAGGACTTAAATATATACAGAAAACTTTCTACCCGCAGAGAGATTCTACCGATATGCTGTATTCCACTGAAAAGAAGAATAGGCCGGGTTGCCAGATTGTGGCAGTATTTTGCCAAATTTATGTCTAAGATTGCATGATAAAACATAAGATTATTCAATTGCTTAAAAAAATATCATTTCAACACAAGCATTCTACTTATCCCCTTTCCTATGTATCCTTTAAGGTGTCCAAATCAAAAGACCCAGCTTGAAAGACCACAGCTTATATTGAAATAATAAACACAATATATATGATAAACATACAATGTTCGTGTGTATGAGGGGCTGCCTAATAATCATGAAATGTCTGAATTGGACCATGTTTTACATTCAAAGTTAAACATTGTCGTTCATGTATCATCATCACTGCAGAAAATGTTTTGCTGATATGCGCTCCGTCGTGGGAATAGGGGCAGTGGCACTGTTAGGGCTGCAAGTTTAGGGCTCCATAACTCAGACGGCCCCCAAATGACAGGACCATGTCAGCAGCAATAAAACTGATAAGCAAAACCATACCTAGATAAGAATAGCATGCATTAAAATCCTGGCAGAACAAAAAAAGTGTCAGCCGCCACCAAAGGGCTTAATGTGTTAACTGCCCACCCAAAGGACTTCCCCTTTTAAGAAGAGGGGGCAGCTCATACATGTAGAAGCTCCATGGACACATTGGAGACCACTTGATCACCATCTGCTAGTTCCTGGATTGTGGTTTCTCCTTTTTAAGCAGCACCTCGTGGACATTAAAGAGAGGGCACGCACACTTTTCACAGTAGCATCATGGACATGCATAGCTTGTGTAAAGTATCGTACTTGTTTTGCTTAACGTAGCTCTTGTCTGGTGAATATGATCCCCCTCAGTTTGGCCTGCTCCCAGTTACTGGCACATTGTAATCTGAGTTGACATTACATACATGGCAATCTTTGATTCTGAAGGCTGGACTGTTAATCATGTTCCGTTATGGGGCATTCTCCCTCAGCCAAGCGAGCTGGATTAGATCATTTTTGGATTAGGTGAACCTTCTTGTCTTTTCTGGCCCTACAATTCTATGATGAACCAAATGGTTAAAAACAAGAGGTAATTCTTTAAAGCCATTGTCCTTTGCAGGCCTGGCATCAGCATGTGGCTTGATCGGGCAAGTGCCAGGAGCCCCAAGCCCCAGCAGGGCCTCTGCAGGGCTTACCATTGCCAACGTGTGCCTGTGCCCCGTGCTGAGAATGCCCTTAAAAATAATCTTCTTGCCACTTGGTGCAGCAAGGGAGTGATAGAACTTGTTGTTGTTCTTCAGTCGTTCAGTCGTGTCCGACTCTTCGTAACCCCATGGACCATAGCACGCCAGGCCTTCCTGTCCTGTGCTCTCTCCCGGAGCGTGCTCAAGTTCATATTCATTGCATCCATGATGCTATCTAGCCATCTCATCCTCTGCCATCCCCTTCTCCTTTTGCCTTCAGTCTTTCCCAGCATCAGGGTCTTTTCCAGGGAGTTTTCTCTTCACATTAGGTGGCCAAAATATTGGAGCTTCAGCTTCATTATCTGTCCTTCCAATGAGCACTCAGGGTTGATTTCCTTTAGGATGGACTGATTTGACCTCCTTGCAGTCCAGGGGACTCGTAAGAGTCTTCTCCAGCACCACAGTTCGAAAGCATCAATTCTTCGGCGCTCAGCCTTCCTTATAGTCCAGCTCTCACAGCCACACATTACTACTGGGAAAACCATAGCTTTGATTAGACGGACCTTTGTCGGCAAGGTGATGTCTCTGCTTCTTACTATGCTGTCTAGGTTGGCCATAGCTTTCCTCCCCAGGAGCAAGCGTCTTTTAATTTCATGGCTACAGTCACCGTCTGCGGTGATCTTGGAGCCCAAGAAAGTAAAATCTGTCACTGCTTCCATTTCTTCCCCTTCTATATGCCAGGAAGTGATGGGGCCAGATGCCATGATCTTAGTTTTTTTAATGTTGAGTTTCAAACCAGCTTTTGCACTCTCCTCTTTCACCCTCAACAAGAGGCTCTTGAGATCCTCTTCGCTTTCTGCCATTAGGGTGGTATCGTCTGCATATCGGAGGTTGTTGATAATTCTCCCAGCAATCTTAATTCCGACCTCTGATTCATCCAACCCGGCATTTCTCATGATGTACTCTGCATATAAGTTAAATAAGCAGGGTGACAATATGCAGCCTTGTCGTACTCCTTTCCCAATTTTGAACCAATCGGTTGTTCCATGTCTGGTTCTGACTGTTGCTTCTTGACCCTCGTACAGGTTTCTCAGGAGACAGGTCAGGTGGTCTGGTACTCCCATCACTTTAAGAATTTGCCACAGTTTGTTGTGATCCACACAATCAAAGGCTTTAGCGTAGTCAATGAAGCAGAAATAGATGTTTTTCTGGAATTCTCTTGCTTTCTCCATGATCCAGCGAATGTTGGCGATTTGATCTCTAGTTCCTCTGCCTCTTCGTAACCCAGCTTGTACTTCCGGTAGTTCTCGGTTCGCATACTGCTGAAGCCTAGCTTGTAGGATTTTGAGCATCACCTTGCTGGCATGTGAAATGAGCGCAATTGTGCGGTAGTTTGAACACTCTTTGGCGTTGCCCTTCTTTGGAATTGGAATGTAAACTGACCTTTTCCAGTCTTGTAGCCACTGTTGAGTGTTCCAGATTTGTTGGCATATTGAATGCAGCACTTTAACAGCATCATCTTTTAGGATTTTAAATAGCTCGGCTGGAATACTGTCATCTCCGCTAGCGTTGTTGTTACTAATGCTTCCTAAGGCCCACTTGACTTCACTCTCTAGGATGTCCGGCTCAAGTTCAGTGACCGCACTATCATGGCTATCAGGGACATTCAGATCTTTCCTGTATAGTTCTTCTGTGTATTCTTGCCACCTCTTCTTAATCTCATCTGCTTCTGTTAGGTCCCTGCCTTCTTTGTCCTTGATCATGCCCGTCTTTGCACAAAACGTTCCCTTGAGATCTCCAATTTTCTTGAAGAGATCTCTAGTCTTTCCCATTCTGTTGTTTTCCTCGATTTCTTTGCATTGTTCATTTAAGAAGGCCTTCTTGTCTCTCCTTGCTATTCTCTGGAACTCTGCATTCAGTTGGGTATATCTTCCCCTTTCTCCCTTGCTTTTCGCTTCCCTTCTTTCCTCAGCTACTTGTAAAGCCTCATCAGACAGCCACTTTGCTTTCTTGCATTTCTTTTTCTTTGGGATGGATTTTGTTGCTGCCTCCTGAACAATGTTACGGACCTCCGTCCATAGTTCCTCAGGCACTCTGTCTATCAGGTCTAATCCCTGAAATCTATTCCTCACCTCCACTGTATATTCATCAGGGATATGATTTAGGTCATACCGGAACGGTTTAGTGGTTTTCCCGACGTTCTTCAATTTAAGCCGAAATTTTGCAAGAAGCAGCTCATGATCTGAGCCACAGTCAGCTCCAGGTCTTGTTTTTACTGACTGTATGGAGCTTCTCCATCTTTGGCTGCAAAGGACATAATCAATCTGATTTCGATATTGACCATCTGGTGATGTCCATGTGTAGAGTCGCCTCTTGTGCTGTTGGAAAAGAGTGTTTGCTATGATCAGCATGTTCTCTTGGCAAAACTCTATTAGCCTTTGTCCTGCTTCATTTTGTACACCAAGGCCATGCCTGCCTGTTATCCCGGTGATTTATTGACTTCCTACTTTAGCATTCCAATCCCCTATGATGAAGAGGACATCTTTTTTGGGTGTTAGTTCTAGAAGGTGTTGTAGGTCTTCATAGAACCGATCAACCTCAGCTTCTTCGGCATCAGTGGTTGGGGCATAGACTTGAATTACTGTGATGTTGAATGGTTTGCCTTGGATTCGTACTGAGATCATTCTATCATTTTTAAGATTGTACCCCAGCACTGCTTTTCCCACCCTTTTGTTGACTATGAGTGCTACTCCATTTCTTCTAAGGGATTCTTGCCCACAATAGTAGATATGATAGTCACCTGAATTAAATTCGCCCATGCCTCTCCATTTGAGTTCGCTGATTCCCAAGATGTCGATGTTCAATCTTGCCATCTCATGTTTGACCACCTCCAGCTTACCTTGATTCATTGATCTGACATTCCAGGTTCCTAAACAATATTGTTCTTTACAGCATCGGATTTTCTTTTCACCACCAGACACATCCACAGCTGAGTGTCCTTTCGGCTTTGGCCCAGCCGCTTCACTCTTTCTGGCGCTACTTGGAAATACCCTCTGCTCTTCCCCAGTAGCATATTGGACACCTTCCGACCTGAGGGGCTCATCTTCCGGCGTCATCTCTTTTAGCCTTGTGATACATTCCATGGGGTTTTCTTGGCAAGAATACTGGAGTGGGTTGCCATTTCCTTCTCCAGTGGACCACATTTTGTCAGAACTCTCTGCCATGACCTGTCCGTCTTGGGTGGCCCTTCACGGCATAGCTTATGGCTTCATTGAGTTACGCAAGCCCCTTCGCCACAACAAGGCAGTGACCCATGAAGGGGAGTGATAGAACTAGGGATGTACAAAACCCTTACTGTCCGGGGCGGGAGGGGGTCTGTGTGGGGGGGGAGTTGATCCGTTCCTCCCCCTGGAATCCTCGTGGGCTGGCTCTGCAGCGATTCCGTGGAGCTGCTGGCCAGCTCCGTATAGCCAGCGATACAGTCGCCATTGCTGTGCCATATCGCTGAGGAGGAAGGAATCCAGATGCAAATGGTATCCACTACACCATTTGCGGCCGTAAAGCCCTTAGTTTAAGCTAAATGCATCCATTTATGGCTGCATTTAGGTTACTCTAAGAGCTTTACGGCCGCAAATGGTGTAGTGGACGCCATTTGCGTCCGGATTCCTTCCTCCTCAGCAATACGGCACGGCAATGGCGACCATATCAATGGCTATATGGAGCTGGACATGGAGAGGAGCTGGCTTCAAAGCGGATTCTGGGAGGGGGGTGGAGGTGAGTGCCCTGTTCTGCTGCGGACTCCGGAGGCTGGATTCCTTTGAATCCAGCCTCATTGCGGTCCATGGCAGATTTCTCTGACATCCCTAGATAGAACCATCATCATTTTAATCCTTCCTCAAAGGCCCTCCAAGTGATGCTACATTGGGGCAGGATTAAATGGATGGCTCCCTTGCTTGCTGCAGTCATTGGAGCTTCTCTCAAAGGTGAGCAGAAAGGGGAAAAGTCTTTTAAATGGGCCCAGGGCTGGCCCATCCCCTCACCTTGCTATAGTAAGTTTTGTATGGCCTCCCAGAGGATTTATGAGGCCTGGTGCAGGTGTGATGTCCATTGAGAAAGAAATTGCTCAAAACCTTGATCTCTCAGCCACTGTGCTACAGTTTGTATGAGCCAAAGTTCGAAAAGCCACATTCTGAGCTGTGGCAGTGCGCTATGCAACACAGCAGAACTATCACAGGTTTTACTTACAATATGTTTGTTTTGTAGCAGTTCCTATCTTTTGAGAAGCATTCTTTATTTCAGAATATCCATTATTTTTAAGTTTAAAAATAATAAAGAAAAGTTATAAATAAAAAAGGGATCCAGCTGACCTCTTACAACTTTATTTTATTATTATTTATATTATGCTTATTATAGTGTTTACAGTATTTGAAGTGCTACGTGCTCGGTAACGTTGCCTCAAAGCCAAGCTGTGTTCCACTGATTTTTACCGAACGCGAATAACATCAAAGTGAAAATTGAAAAAGAAACATACTTTAAAGCTAATTGAAGGAAGATCATGTTTGTAGTTAGTATTCAAGCAACCTGTTGAACCTTGAAAGAGAGGTTACAGACACTTGCTTTTTTGCCACCCTAGCTCACTGCAGACAGTACATTTTTAAAAAACAGCCCCTCAGCTCAGCCCTGGCACCACTCCAGAGCTTGGTGCCCCGGGTGACCACTCAGCTCGCCCACCCCTAAGACCAGCCCTGAATGGGTCCTCCTGCTACAGGTAGCTGGATTAGATGGGCCCCTTTAAGTTCTTTTTCCTGAGCAGAGCACCAAGAAGGTGCAAAGAACAAAAGAGCTGTCTTTTTAATCTGACCCCAATGTTTTTGAAATAACGTTGCTCTGTTACATTGGGGGGGGGTTAACATGGCGGCTCCCTCACTACGGTATTACAGTGCTGCTCTCTCTAGCACTGCTTCTTGCCCCCGTTACTTGGTAAGTCCACCAGGGATATGGCCATTAGAGAGGGAGAGGCACCAAAGGAAATTGGCCCAAGGTTCCCTCAAACGTGGAACTAGCCCCTGATCCTTTGACACTAGAGAAAGCTTGAGAATAAGTGGCATCACTGTTGCTCTTGGAAACTTTAAGTTGGTAACTGGCTCGGAGTTGGAAACATTGAGATCCAACATCTCTCATGAGCTCCTTAAAGAGAAAAGGTTGAGTACCTCCCTATCCTAAAAGGAAATCTGTATGCCCCCTTTTTTCATGCTTTCCACATCCCACTGGTTGCCACAGGCATTATGTCACAAATAGAAAACAACTGTTACATGAACAGGTATTGAAAATATGCAGTCTGTTGTTCAGGTTGGATTTATTCAGGCTCAGCTAGCTATGGTGGCAGACAGCAGAACAGGAGAAATAGCAGTAGTGCCTGGTGAGGGCATTAGGTGCTCTGGGCTATTCAGCAGCAAAATGCTCTAGCCCTGCCACCATGCAGTGCCCTGAGAAGGGCACACATGGCTGCCTTTCCCTTGGCCGCTGCTCAGTGGGAACAGTTCTTACTACTCTTTGATCCACCTCCCTAGCCACCATTGAGAATTACCTCGAGAAGTATTCTTAAGAAGGGGGAGGCCTAGGGGTTTTATCCTGAGTAGATGGATTTGTGAGTGTTCACACCTTGGATTTCTGGGCGCCTCAGTCAGGCCTACCAAAAATTAGGATCATGATTGGGAAAGAGATGCAAGGTTCCCTTTTACTGTTTATAGTATGTTCAAGATTAAAAGAACGTGCAGGTGAGCCAACACAAAATTGTAGATTTCTCTCCCCCACCCCCGAGTTGGGAACAGACCAAGGGTTACTACGATATTGTTTATAACCATTCACACAATCCAGAATTAGTGTTTGGAATTCACTGTAACAAAATATGCTCATGGCCATTGGTGTAAATGGCTTGGACAAATTCATGGGAAATAGGTTGTTTGACAGGGATGATGATATGGGACCTCAAGGGTCAGACATTGCAGGGGAGCAGTAGTGGGTGAGGGAGAACAAGCCTACATGCCTTGCTGGGTAGGCTTCCCAGAGGAATCTGGCTGGCCTATGTGGGAAACAGGATGCTGCTCTAGATGGCCACTGGTTCTGATCCAGCAGGCTCTGAGGGTCTTACACTCTTAAGGTAAACAGGAGGGCTGGTTTGGGCATATTGAAGAAATATGGTAATTATATGGCATTTGGGGTGGTTTAGGGTATTTTTTATAATGTAGAATTTTATTGTTTTAACTGCTTTGTTGTTGTACATTGCCCAGAGTGGCTGGGTGACCAGCCAGATGGGCTATTAATACATTTAATAAACAAACAAACAAACAAACAAACAAAGTGGCGAGATTGTCACATGTCAGACCAAATCCAGCGCAAGAACAGCCTATAAAATCCCACTCTGGTGCAACGTGTCTACTAACTATGCCCATATTTAGATGGTTACTGCTACCTATGATGGACTTGCACATACTGCAGGAAGCACATGATGGCTACTCATTGCTATGCCATTTGGGAGCGGATGATTTGTTCACCTATGTGTGGGGAACATGTAAAGTTGCACATACTAAAACTTTAAACATCACTGTACATTGTGAATGCATCAATGTACAGGTCCACTAGCATTTCCCGCCATCCCCCACCTCCCCCCATGCCATCAGAATGACATGGGAAACCAAACCACTAAGATTGGGTTTCATCACCTCAGATCCTAAGATAAGTGAATGGAAACAAGTTCATGGAAGGAACGTTTCCCATCCTGCCTGCAACCACCTGTGCCTTCTGCAAAACCTCTGGTTATGGGGAGGTCTGCACAGTTTGGGGTGATTCTTCCCTCCCCCTTCAGCCCCCCCCCCGATCCATCCACATTGTTCTGAGGCTTCCGTGAACTTCCGTCCATTCACTTATCTTAGCATCCAAGCCACAGCATGTGAGTGTGGCACCGTTTGCCCAAGTCGTCGCAGTTGATCAGCGGTAAGGCAGTCGCTGGCCTAGTCAAGTGTTTTAGCCCCTCTTATGGAAATACAGACAAACTCAGGGGTATGTAACATGGGGCTGTATTCTGCAAAAAGTTGAAGAGTCAAAAAAAGAAGGAAAGGAAAAATTAGAAAGGGATTTGTTTTTGTTTTTTGCGTGTTTGAAATGGGCATTACATTTGGAAAGCTTACAAACAGGATAAGATAGTATTGTGTATACTTTTATGACACTTCCTTTGTACCATACTATTCATCATATCACAGTGTAGGCCATTTACACATTCCTTACATTTTCAGTCTATCATGCAACAATGTGGGCTAGAAGGTTACTTAAAAGAAAGCAAGGGAAGGAAAGAGGGCAGCACAAAACGCTCGTTTCCTTCCTGTGTACTCCTGCCAGAGAACCAGAAAACAAGTCCTCAAATTTCACATAAGCTGGACATGGACATACTGAATATCTATGAATTGATTTCCCAACACTCCTTTATGTTAGAACTTAGATACAAATCTTGCTGGGGAATTGGATTATCCATCTCGTTTGCACTGGATACAGTGCAAACGAGAAATGACCCTAGCCTCTCCTTCCCTTCCCTCTGCTGCTTCCTCTTTGTCGATTTTAGATTGTAAGATCCTTGGGGCAGATTCCAGACTAAAGTTTGCTTATGTAACTTTGAAAAGTGCCATTTACACTGACATCATCATCATCATCATCATCATCATCATCATGTTAATAATTAATTTTAGATATGTCGTAACATTATCAAACTTGTTGCAGCTGAATTCCAGTCTTTCCCATACATGTAATATGATCTCTATCTTGGAATCTGCTTCAGTGGCCCTGCTGGAAGCCTACAGCTACTTCTCAAGGACTCACTATTGACAAACATTAGAGCAGAAACTGATGTGTGTCTGTCTCATTAATCGCCCGCCCAAATCTCCTTGGGCTAAGTTCTTTCCTGGTATAACTTTTCACCAAAGCAGATGGATTCTGTAAACAGGAATTACAGCCCCCCTCCTCCTTGTTTTTCTATCACTCCATTGCTGTATGCTTGTTTCACCAAGGTTCTGAAAACAAAAATGCATTGTGGCTAAATATAGACTGACAGTTTGGGGCTTGGCGCTCATGTTACATAGAGACAGTTCCCTGTCCGTATATTAGTGAGGTAGTAATGTCCCAGCCAGGAGACAGAGAAAGAGAGAGAGAGAAAGAGAAAGAAAACTACTGAACAGCTATACTTCCTTATCTTAAATGCAAACAAAAAGTAAATTTTAGAAAATGCAGTTAATTTCTAGTTTCAGTTATGCTTTTTCTATAAAGATACATAATAGTTAATCTGGAGTTGATCTATACAAATAACTGTTGTGTTTGGATTCCTGCCTTGACTTCTACACACACACTTTCATTCTGTCTGCCTGCTTCTCACACCACCCACACTCGTAAACGCAAGAAAGAAAGGAGTAAAGTTTCCAGAACACTCTTTAGAAAGGAGATCGCTTTAGAGAGAGACATCTTTTTTCAAGGAAACCCCCCCCCCCACAACCCAATCCCAAAGACTTTACATTAAACTTAAGAGTTGCACAGTTGCTGTTAAAATCCCGGAGTTGGGGGAAGATATGGAGTACTCACGCGGAGCAGATGTTGTGCTGTTATGGGGAGTCATCCTTTATGCATTCAAAAATGCCCCCCTTTTTTTGTACTGACGGTCTCGCTTTCTTATCCACAATCCAGAGGTGGATGAAGCAGAACAGCTGGAATTAGCTGAGGAGAAACCAAGAGAAAGCAGCTCTTGTTCAAATGCTTCTTGTCTGGTTCTTGACCATTTACCACTGGAAAAGGAAACATCACATGTGTCATTCAGTTTGGCCTCTCCAGCTCACATGCAGAGGGGAGGGGCGCTGGTTCCAGATAAGCACTAACTGTTTTTTACATTTAGTTTTCCTATCCCACAGCCGGCTAGGACCTTTCCACTTTTAACAAGCAACAAGTTGAGACAAATGCATCTTGATTCCAAATCAAAAGCTAAGTGCATCTCAAACCAGTGATGTATACCACAGTATAGTATAATATAATGGCAATTGTGACCTTAAGAGGGGAAAATGGTAACTCTGTCAAAATCAAAATCAAGGATTTAACAAAAGGGCTTTCATTCTTTTACTGCTGCAGCAGCCTTTCAGAGACCTTTTTCCGTCTTCAGCAGGGAGGTGCACAATTGTATGTGTGTTTCAGAGGGGTGAAGGCAGTGTGAATGAAGCTTTGTTTATTTATTTATTCATTACATTTATATCCCACCTTTTTTCCTCTCGCAAGGAACCCAAGGCGGCTTACATTATCCTCCTCCTCTCCATTTTATCCTCACAACAACAACCCTGTGAGGTAGGTTGGGCTGAGAGTCTGTGACTGGCCCAAAGTCACCCAGTAAGCTTCCATGGCCGAGTGGGGACTAGAACCCGGATCTTCCAGCTCCTAGTCCAACACTCTTGCCACTACACCACACTGGCTCTTGTTGACCATGCACACACACATATTCCACTTTTGCCCTTGGTCAAACATGTTTTGCAGGTTTTTGTCATGTTTCAGAGATCTATTAAACTTATTTGTCCAGAAGTGACAGTGGGGCAAAAGAAATTACTGTGTACACTGGTTTACCAAAGAGGCTGAGCTGCAAATTGAGGAGTTACTGTTTCTAATCAGTCCTCTGCCAAGGAATCATGAGGTGGCCTTAGGAAAGCTGCAATCTCTCTGCTTCAGCTCTCTCCCTCCTTCCTATCTGCAATATGTCGATAATAGTTACCTACCTTACAGGGTTGTTGTAAGGATTATGTGAAACACTTTGTGCACTCAAAGGAGCTGTACAAATCATGATGATGATTATTAGACCACAGGAAATATCTCAAGCCATTTTCAGCTGCCTTAAAAACTATATGCTAGTCTCCAGTTCCTCTCACAAAGGAGGAATAGATCCATTTGCATTCAAGAAACACCACAAGTAAAACAAATGTTCCCACTGCTTGGGATGAAGGTATTCCCACGATGAAAGTTGATTTGTGGTAATATTTCTGGGATCTGGCTTTGATATCTTGCTTTGACACTGGTTTATGTGGCCTTAGGCACTGAGGGAGCAATCCTATGGCCACAAGACAGCAGCTAGATGGCCACAGGATGTCATGTTATCCAGGAACCGACTTCGGAGCCCACGCTCCGAGGTCGGTGGCCAGAGAACCGACTTCCTCCCACCTCTACGCTGCCTCGGAGGCAGCACAGAACAATCTTGCCCTCCATGCTCACAAGAGGAGTGTGGAGCAGCTGAAAAGGGGCATGGCTGGGGGCATTCTAGGGTGGGGAGGGTGGAAATGCCTATACGACACATCCAATGTGTCATACAGCAGCCTCCTTCCCCGCTCCATCCTCCCAGAGCTAGACAGCTGCCATCGGCTGTCTAGCCGAAAATGCAGGGTAGGAGAAGTGCAGAGGGAATGATTCCCTCTGCGCTTCTCCTGCCTTGCTTTGGATAGGCAGTTGCTCTGAGTTCGGAGGCGGCCGCCTATCTGGATAGGATTGCGCCCTTAGTTAACTTTTGTTTTTCTGAGTTCTCTACCAGTAATCCTAGCTGATGACAGGGTTCTTCTGTGAACTCCTTCTGCTCTATCATTTAGGAAGCCAACATTCCCTGATAGCATATATTATTACATGTATTCATTCATTCCATTTTTATCCCACCCTTATTAATTAATTAATTAATTAATTACCTTTATAATCTGCCTTTTTTCCTCTTGCAAGGAACCCAAGGCAGCTTACATGGTTCTCTTCCTCTTCTCCATTTTATGCTCACAACAACCCTGTGAGGTAGGTTGGGCTGAGAGTCAGTGACTGGCCCAAAGTCACCCAGTGAGCTTCATGGCTGAGTGGGGACTAGAACCTGGATCTCCCAAGTCCCAGTCCACACTCTAACCATTACACCGCAATTGCTCTCTAGGAGCATTAAGGAACGCAGGGTGGGGCAAATGACCCCCCCCCCATCCATTTTATTCTTACAGCAATCCTGTGAGGTAGGTTAGGCTGAGAGATAGCTACTGGCCCGTATACAGTAACCGCACTGGCTCTCTTAATCTTAATATTTAAGCAGGTATGGAAGTATACCATCAACTTCTGGACTCTTACAGTGACGCCCAATCCAGATGCTTCAGCACATTTATAATATTACATGGCACAGGGGAATGTTACCCATACGGCACTGTTTTCTTGATCCCAAGTCAGATTGCAAAGAGATTTCACAACTACCTAGGGAAGCAGAAACCAGACAGCACAGCAATGTGATAACTGCCGTGATAACTCTGTCCGGGAAATTGTCCGACACAATTGTTGTTCAGAATGCACATTTAGTGAGTGTATTTGGATGAGGGTAATTTTGATATTCCCATAGCATGCTCTTCTTCTTCCCTACTTTCTGCTGCAATAAAGGGGTTGAAACATGATGAGCAGATGTGTACTGTATTCTCGTAGCCTGGTGTTTATTATAATAGCATCCCATTGCTCTAAGCCTCAGACTCTAAGAAGTTCAGGACACCATTTTAGCCTCACACCAACCCTGTGAAGTAGGTTAAGCTGATACATAGTGGCTTGACCAAGGTCACTCAGTGAATGTCATAGCTCAGCAGTGATATGAGCCTGTGTGTCCCACATCCAAACTCAACACTGTAACCCAACTTTCCCAACACAGTGCCTTCCAGATGTTTTGGACTTCTGCTTTCATCTGCCCCAGCCAGCATAGCCAATGATTAAAGATGGTTGGAGTTGGCGTCTAAAACATCTGGAAGGCACCAGGTTGGGGAAGGTTGCTCTAGCCACTCCACCGTACTGCCTTATTGTTTACATAGCAAAGAGACAATAGAAAATGCACAGGAAATTTACTGAGAGAGATAGAGATGAGGGCCTGTAGTTTAGTGGTCCAAGGTTTAATCCTGGCATCTCCAGGGAAGGACTGGGAAAGACCCCATCTCTGAAACACTGGCCAGCCATTGCCACTCACTGCGGACAGTACTGATCTAGATGGAACAATGATCTGACTTGGTACTCGGGAAGTATGGATTTTGTCAAATCCGTTCTGTCTGTGTTTCACAGATTAGCAGGTGCCTTCATTCTGTCGTCCACTCATTGCTGGAATTGAATTTTTTGCAATTTCCCAAATTTGCACAAATTCACATTTGAACAAATTCGCACTTGCAAAAATGTGCAAATCCCCCCCAAATGCACAAATCCCCCCAAAATCTGCATTTATGCTTTAGCCTGTGGGGGAAACTCACATTTTCAACCAGTGTTTTTTTTATTTTATGTATTTTTCTACAACTAAATTTGCATAAAATTCCAGAAAGTTTAAAAACAAAAACAAAAACGGTCTGCAAGTCTGAGGAATCCGTGCGACTCGGAAAAAGCCAGACTGCTATGGCATCTATGGGCCAGATTCATAGAAATCTGAACTCATCTGATTCTGTTGTGGGTTGCTGTGACACCCCGCCTTGGTATGAGGCAGTGTCCTCTCTCTAGAGTCTCTCTCAACAGATGTCATTTTACACTGCCTTTCTTCAGGGAAATGTAGCTACGCAAGAAAGGCCATTCAACTAGGTATAGACATAGAATCATAGGGTTGGAAGGGGCCTACAAGACCACTGAGTCCAACCCCCCGCTCAGTGCAGGAAGCCTGATTCCCATGCAGTGCCCCATCCAAGTACTAACCAGGGCTGATCCTGCTTAGCTTCCGAGATCAGACAAGATCAGGCTCATCATAATAGTGTTAAATTTATACTGCCCATTGTTTAATTGGTCATTTAGCTCATGATAATGTCTGAGCTTGTGGCAAGTTTAAAATGAAAAGAAGAGTGCTCAAATCCTCAGGGTTTCTTGCTTTGCCTCCATTTCCAGATCAGGATGACAGGACACATAAACAATACTACAGTGACTACTTCAGTTAGGCATTACTAGAGTGCAAACACAATTCACTGCCCAAACCAATGAACACAGTCATAGAATGACAGAAGGTCATCTAGTCTAAGCCTCTGCTCAATGCATGACCTGCAATGCAGGATGAAACTACATCTCTGGCAGATACCTGTGCAATGCTGGATACATCCATGGCATCTCTCTGGCAGAGGGCCTTCCAGCTTCTGCTTAAACATCACCAGTGAAGGAAAGTCCACTATCTCTCAAGGCAATCTGTTCCAATGTCAAACGGCTTTTGCCATTAGGACGATTCTCTGCAATGTGCTTCCCTGCAATTTCCACCCAATCTAGTCCTGCCATCTGGACTGGGAACAATGCTCCATCTTGGGCCAGCATCAAAGGTAAGCATAGTTGGGAATCTGCTGAGGAACAACACCCCAGCAGGGGCCCACTGACAAGAGCTCCCTGGATGAGCTCCTCCTCTTCACCATTGCAACCTGCTGGTTCACCCGCCTCTCACTCTGGCACAGATGATGGTGGTGCTGAGGAGAAGCAGGAGCAGCATTAGATGTCATTGCTTACTGGCACACTGATTCTCTGCCCATCAAGCAAGCAAGTGGTTGTAGCAATGACAAGAAAAAGGATGAGGGCTGATAGCAGCTAGTGCCAATAGTGGTGAGAAGGCAGACTCATGAGGGACGGGGGCCATGGAGGGTGTCTTGCTCAAGGGCCCCTCAAAACGTGGAGCCAGCACTAGCTCCATCTTCTTCATCATAGACCTTCAGATATGTGGAGACAGCTATCATGTCTCCCCTTAATCTTCTCTTCCCCAGGCTCTTTTAATGGTTCCTCATAAAATAATTAACATCAAAACATCAAATCCAAAAGTACAAGCCAATAAATCAGTGGGGTTGAAACATGACAAAAGAGCAGATAAAAACCAGTTTTAAATGTGTGTGTTTTTAAAAGCAAATGAAAAAGAAAAAAATAAGAAGTTAAAAAGGTGGCAGGGGAAACGAAGCAAAGGGGAATATATTTATTTTATTTGTTAAATTTGTATCCTGCATTTCCACCAAATTGTTGAACACGGGTGAAACGATGAAACAAGTATCAGTGTAACAAATACATTATGAAATGAATTAGCTTTTAATGAATGAATCATGAAACAAAAGCAGGATTTAATAACAAAAACAAAGAAAGAAAGAAAGAAAAAGGAGAAAACACACACACACACACCACTCTCCAAGAGCTTTGATCACTTGATTACACTATATAAATTAACATCGTTTTGCAAGCTTGGGTCCTCATATGTTGTTGGACTACAACTTCCATCATTGCCACCGAGCATTGCCACTGGTCAGAGATGAAGGGAGTTGTAGTCCAAAAAAATTTGGGGACCCAAGGTTGGGAATGCCTGATACCGATTTGAGTCTTCCCTTGCTTGCAGAGTTAGAGCCAAAGTCCCCACACAGGAGAGAGCTATCGGTAGACTCAGGATAACCCAAGGTTTGAAGATACACAAAAGACTTTAGGGAAAAAACCCTCAAGGGATGAGACACACACACACACACACCACAGCCACAAAATAACTCAGTGGCACTGGACATTGGCTGACTGAGTGAGGAAAAAACAAATAATTAGACAGGAGGGGCTAGAACAGGAGCATAGAGACACATAGATACATATGAAACAGAGTTGTTGAACCTCAGGCTCATGTGCCAAATCCAGCCCACCTGAGGGCCAAATCTGGCCCACCTGGCATTTCAGAATGTAAGAAGAGCCATGCTGGATCAGACCAGGGGTCCATCCAGTCCAGCATTCTCTTTACATAGTGGCCAGCCAGCTGTCCACACGAAACCCACAAGCAGGACATGAGTGTAACAGCACCCTCCCGCTCATGTTTCCCAGCAACTGGTGTACATAGAAATACTGCCTATGGTACTGGAGGTATCATATAGCCATCTGGACTAGTAGCTGTTAATAGTCTTCTCCTCCAGGAGTTTGTCAAATCCCCTTTTAAAGCCATCCAAATTGGGTTTCCCATAAAGCCACGACCCTTCCCTGGTCCCTTCCCTTTTCCCCGACTGTTGATTAGTGGTGAGAGTGACGGACTGGGAGCCGGGAGATCCGGGTTCTATTCCCCACTTGGCCATGGAAGCTCACTGGGTGACTTTGGGCCAGTCACAGACTCTCAGCCCAACCTACCTCACAGGGTTGTTGTTGTGAGGATACAACGGTGAGGAGGAGGATAATGTAAGCCGCCTTGAGTTCCTTGTGAGAGGGAGAAAGGCGGGGTATAAATGCAATAAATAATAATAATAATAATAATAATAATAGTAATAGTAATAATGATAATTTTTAAAAATATGACCCCATTTGCAAACAGCCAAGGTGCCATTTTTTTTTAAGGTGGTGACCAAAAGACAGTCCTTCCACAATGTTGTTTCAGCATCGGTGGAGGGGCAGTCACTGGCAAGATTGCTCTCGGCCACTCTTGCCAAGTGGCTCTGTGGCCCCTTAGGAAAAGCCACGCTGCTGGACTCAGACATCATGACAAGCCACCCTGAGAACAAACTAGCCTCAACAACACTACTACAAGCCATGGGTTCTCAGGGTGGGTTATTCACAAAAAATAACCCATGCTGAATTGCCTGCGCCAGGTTTGGACGCCATGGTAAGTAACCCTCGCTGACACTAAGATGGCTCACAACCCACCGTGGCTTATTGTGTCATGCGAACCCAGTCACCGTGGCAGACCCAAATGCCAACTCTGTCCCCATATCTACTCTGGCAACACTATTACAGGAGCTAATAGCTAGACCTGTGTGCAAATTACCTCTTGAAATTCTCCACTTCATGGCAGAGGAATTTGGGAGACAATTTCACCAAATTTCTCCAGGGGGAGGAGAAATTCTCACACGCACAGCTTCCTTCTTTTTTCATTAGGGTTTTTAGGATTTTTGCATTGCAACAGCATCAACTGTGTTGGCAGGCTGGCCCCCATTTTGCATCCACCACAATACAGGTGTGTGTGTGTGTGTGTGTGTGCGCGCGCACGTGTGGTAGGGGGCAGTGTTATGTCAAACTCCAGGGATAAGGTGGAGTTCATGCTCTGCCAAAATCTGTCTTCCGATTTTCTGAAAGTTTTCTTCCCCCATGAAGGGGGATTCCATTGTTATGTCCCATTCTTAGGGTATTCTATAATTTATTTTTGTGGTGTTTTTGAGCATACCTAATCACAGCTACCCTCCCAGGCTGCCTGTACTCTCTGATGCAAAAAAGTCCTGTGGGAAGAATTACTTCATGTTATGTTCCCCTGGGCTTTAATTGAAGTGAAGGAAAGTGAGGAGGCTACAGGCAGCCAGAGAGATGGTTGTACAATGAAAAGACAGGACACTTGGGCTCACCCCTCAGCCACCTCCTAAGTAAGGTAAGCTCATGAAACCCAAGCCCAACCCATGAGAATTTCTCCTAAATTTCTTCACCATTGAATTTATTTTCGAAAGCATTTTCTTTTGTCAACTTGAATGAGAATGGTCGAAAAAAATGTGGGAGAAATTTTCAGCACAACACTACTAATATAACACCATCCACAATATCAGGGGTTCATACATCTGCTCATCTTCCAATGTGATAAATGCTGTCATTGGTCAGCAATGTCCTACTGCATTCTACATGGACACACAAGCCAGTCTCTATGCAAAAGAATAAATGGACACAAATCTGACATAAGGAATAGCAATGTTCAGAAACCAGTGGGGGAACATATCAATCTCCAAGGACACTCCGATGCCTGGTTCACATGACTGGGGATGGAAAATGAGCCATGGTGGCCCCATGCATGCTGGTAGCCAACAGCCTAATTTCCACAATTACCTTGCCTGGCATGGGTTGTCATGATGTCTGAACCTGGAGAGGGTGGGTGGCAGAACCCATAGTTTGTTCTAGGGTTGAGGGTAGGGATGGACAAAAGTCCCTTACTTGATCCCGAAGCTTGCTTCGCGGTGGGGGGGAGGTGCTCCGTCCCTCCCCCCGAAATTCTGGCCGGGGGGAAAGCGCCCCATCACTCTGGCCGCGAAACCTCGTCTCCTGCTGGGACGCAAATGGCGGCGGCTGTAGCTGCCGCCATTTGCGTCCCTGCTGTCAGCCATGATGGGCTACGTAAATGTTTACGTAGCCTATCACGGCTGACTTAAAAAAAAAAACCAACATGTATGCAAATGGCGGCGCCCATGGGCGCCGCCATTTGCGTTCCTTATTTTGGCACGTGTAGTCTACATAAACATTTACGTAGACTACGGTGAAAATAAGGGCAACGCTATTTGCGTTCCCCTTATTTTCGCTGTAGTCTACGTAAATGTTTACGTAGACTACACGTGCCAAAATAAGGAATGCAAATGGTGGCGCACATGGGCGCCGCCATTTGCATACGTGCTTCCCCCCCCCCAAAGTCAGCCGTGATAGGCTACGTAAACGTTTATGTAGCCTATCATGGTGTTTTTTAAAAATCTAGCCGTGATAGGCAACGTAAATCTTTACGTAGCCTATCACGTTGGTTTTGTTTTGTTTTGTTTTTACTTGGAAATGGCGGCAGTGGCAGCCAGTCGGAAGACCGGTAGGGGTGCACGAAACCTACTTACCTGGTCTCGCAGCTTTTCGCGGTGGGAGGGAGGCACTTCGCTGCTTTCCCCCCGAAGTCCAGGCCGGGGGGGAGGCTTCCCGCCTCGCCCGGCCAAAATTCAGGCCGGGGAGGAGGCGCCTCGCCTCGCCCGGCCGCGAAATAAAAAGTTAAAAAAAAAACGCCCCCGTGATAGGCTACGTGACGATTAACGTAGCCTATCATGGCTAGATCTGCAAAGTCAGCCGTGATAGGCTACGTAAATCATCACGTAGCCTATCACGGGTGACTTAAAAAAAAAAAAAGCGCGTACGCAAATGGTGGCCCCCATAGGGAGCCGCCATTCGCGTTCCTTATTTGGTCGCTGTAGTCTACGTAAATCTTTACGTAGACTACGGCAAAAATAAGAGCAACGCAAATAGCGTTGCCCTTATTTTCGCCTTAGTCTACGTAATCTTTACGTAGACTACAGCGACCAAATAAGGAACAGGAATGGCGGCTCCCTATGGGGGCCGCCATTATCCGTATGCGCTTTTTTTTTTTTTAAGTCACCCGTGATAGGCTACGTGACGATTTACGTTGCCTATGACGGCTGACTTTGCAAATCTAGCCGTGATAGGCTACGTTAATCGTCACATAGCCTATCACGGGGGTGTTTTTTTTTTTTTTAGTTTTATTGGAATGGCGGCGGTGGCAGCCGGTCGAAAGATCGGCTGCCGCCCCGCCCCTGACGAAGACCCGACGAACAGCCGCCGGGACCCGCCGCCGGGAGGGACATTCGGGAAAGGTAAGTCCCATCCCGGGGGGGGTGCGGGGTGTGGGGGGGGGTGCGGAGAATTTCTCCCCGAAACTTGTTCGGGGGGCCAAACACATTGGCGCTCGGCCCCCCGAACGTTTCGGGGAGATATTCTCCGCCAACCCTAAAGACCGGCCGCCGCTGCACTTCCACCGCACCGCCGCTGCACTGCTGCCGCACTGCCACTGCACCGCTGCCGGAGCCGCCGCCACCAGGGACATTCGAGCAAGGTAAGTCCCATCCCGGGGGGGAGGGGGTGGCAGACTGTTTCTCCACCAATTTCGGGGGGCCGAATGCGCTGGCATTCGGCCTCCCCTCGTGGAGAAATTCTCTGACATCCCTAGTTGCGGGGTGGTTTGTAAACCACCCCCACCACCCACGCTCAACAGTTCGGATGCCACAACAATGCATGCCTCACAAGAGTGGAAATTGCATCCAACATGCACAGGGCAGGAAAACATGCCATCATGGCTTATTTTCCCTCCCCATTTACTGTAATGCGATGTAAACGTGCCATATGATAAATAATATAAATAAATTCCCTCCCCAACTGTATGAATCTGCTCTCTGTGAATGACCTTAAGGTGGCCATTCTTGAACAAAGGAATTTCAAAGACAGATACCCATGTGAAATTGCTGAAGTAAAACTCATTGACTCACCATTGACTCACCATTGCAATGAGATATGTATCACCCAACAAAATGTTGTGAATGGCAACTGTTAAGGTCATCATCACAGTTTGTACTATTTTGCATTTCAGTGTTCTCTGACAACATAGTTTACATTCACCGCCCCCCCCCCACAGCATGTGTATATACTATAGATCAACAAATTTGAGGTTCATACATCTGATGAAGCTGACAGTGACCACAAAAACTTATGCCAGATTTGTTAGACTCTAAAGTGCCATAAGATGCTTTGCTGTTTTTTCTATAACAGAGTAACACTGACTACCCTTCTGGAATCTGGATGAGTTGTCTCTGTTGCCTAATATCTAGATTTTGAGCTCCCATGGATTATCACAGAGTATCAACACTCTTTTGCTGATTATCACAGGCTATCAACACTCTTTTGTCAAGTACAGGTATTGCCTCAAGGCAACCCACATTGATAGCTCTGATTTCAGAAATCTGATAGAAAATACTAGTTCACATCATGTGGTATTAACAACATCCTTGTTAAGATTGGGGGATCCCAGTATTATTGCATAGATAACTCCAATGTATATCTAGGGAACGCTACCATTTACTTTATTCTTTTTTTTATACCCCCTTTTTAATCATCCCAGCTTTCTGTCTTTTATTTATTTATTTATTTATTTATTTATTTGATAGCCATTTCACATTAACCTGAAATTGCTAAAGAGCCATCTATGACACCATTGACATTTTGTTTTGTTCTTAAGCAGCATGTACAGGGATTACTGTCAGCCTCACAGGCAATCTCCTAACTACTTGAGAAATGTTTTCTTTTTAGCAGCTTGTTGAAAATCGGAATAGTTTAAAGTAGAAATGTAGAGTTCTCTTTTCTGTCCCACTATCTTGCTAAACATGGCCATGCTCAAAAGCCATGTTGAACTTTGCCATGACATTCAGATGCATTTTAACCTCTTTGAGGGCTCAGATTCCCCCTGTCATTGGACCCATAATAGATTTGATTCATCATGGGCCTTCTGTGTTCATCAAGGGCAAGATTCAGAGCACAGCAGAGCATTCCTACTTCCACCATCTAGATGTGGCACATGGGATAAGAACTGAGAACAAAGAGAAGCCTAATTCTCTCTCTTTCCTTCTGCAACTGCCCCGAGGGAAGCAGAGAAACAGGACAATGAGGAAATAAGAAAAAGACCGCTGTGTCATTAAATTATTAAATTCCTCTTTGTCTGAACTTTCCCCTTACACTTATATGCTGCAGGCAGTAAAAGCTGTTAGGATGGAGGCAGCTAAAGGGGAGCATATAAAATAGCTTTTGTCGGAAGAACATCATCCTTCTGCAGGAGAACCGAGATTCTACAAAGTAGCAAAAGTATTTCTGGAGTCTGTAAATGCTCATCAACCAGGATTTCCATCACTCTGTCCCAAGAAACAGGGTCCACACTACATAACAGAAGAAGAGGTGGTGATTTTAATAGCTTCCCCCTTGGTCTGTTGGTGCCTCTTTTGTTTGGTGATACCACTTCCTTTTGTTATTGCAGGATTTTATGTACTCCAGCTATTTTCAAGTCTGGGGGCATGTTTACATGAACAGTTATCCTGGCAAGAGAAAGGATGAACTCATTCCAGCCATTAGTATATTTACACATCCATGAGGCCAATCTGAGGTTGAAAAAAACTGAACATCAACAATTCCTGGTAAGATGAGGAGCTATGACCTCACCTAAGTTTTGTCCTATTATAGGGAATCACATGAACCAGAGTATGGTGGCCTTGCCACTTCTGTGGCACCTTCAAAAGTCTCCACCAGTTTCTATTATCTGGTTGCTCTGAGCAAACTGGGACAACTTTCCTGTTGATCATATACTACTGTCAGTCCAAATGGCAAAGTTTCCACAGGGTTTTGATGTAGCTTTCCTTCAAGTTCCCATTTTTATTGTTCTGCCATTTTAGTCCAAATACATTTTAAGCCAGCCTCTGGCCAGACTTTTGCAGAAAGAGGTTTGTGTGGTGCGTGTATTGGATGGGGGCTGGGGGCTGGGTAAGGGAGGAGGATGGGAGACAGAATGCAGGCTTACATGTAGGATTTTGTATTTTAAAAGTATGCTAATGCTGTGCCAGGAGAATCTAAAGGTGAAGACAGATCTACAATGTACTAAAGAAGAAGATAGTGTAAGCCCAGCTTTCTATCTATCTATCTATCTATCTATCTATCTATCTATCTATCTATCTATCATCTGCCGATTTTCCACAAAATTGAGCCCAAAGTGGCTTACAGCATAACAAATGAACATAGTAAATATATGGCCACATAACACCTGTGTTAAAGGAACTGCACTGGCTGCCTATTAGCTACTGAGCCACGTAAAAGGTTATGTTATTATCATATAAACCCCTAAACAGCTTGGGACCAGAAAACCTAGCAGGCCTCCTTCCCTTATACCCAGGCGGCATCTAAGAAAATCAGAGGAGGCCGTGCTAGTCATTCCAAAATGAAAGGAATGTCACCATGAAGAACCCCAGTGGTGGAACTTCTCTGTAGTGGCACCCACCCTTTGGAAAACCCTCCCCTGCCCTGTGCAATTTGGGAGGCAGAAAATGCTGCATCTTTCAAACGCCTCCTAAAAACACACCTTTTCAACCAGGCTTTCCCTGGGTTGTAACTACTGTTGGGTTTTACTTTGGTTTTACATGCTATTTTTAAACTTTTTAAAGACTTATGTTTTATCATGGTGCATTTTATGGTTTTAATTGTTATGCATTGCCTAGAGAGCATCGGCTGTTGGGCAGTATATAAATGTAATAAATAATAATAATAATTTATAACGTATCAAACAGTAATAAATACAACATTAAAAAACCACAATAGAAATAATTATAAATAACTATAATGTTGGCAGATAAATGCATAATAGAAATATCAGTACAAACAATGGCTAATAAAACAGTACAAATAAACTAATCTAATCCAACAACTGAGCACTGACTAGGAGAGAATAAAGCATAGCACAGAAATATAAGAAACACACCCTGTGAAGATAAATACATCTCCATTCCTCATGGGGATCTCCACAATTAACTGGTTGGTAGTACACCTTTCGCTTCCAACTGTCTTCCTTCGTAAACACCATCAGCAAGTCAAACCCCAGTCCTGCCCTTCCTATGTGAAGCTTCCTTATACCAGGTCAGACTATTTGTCTACTCTGTCTGATAGCAGCTCTACAGCAGAGCTCTTTCCTATCATCATCTACCTAACCATCTTATCTGGAGAGTGAACCTGGGATCTTCTGCATGAAAAGCATGTGCTGCTACTGAGCTATGGCTTTGTGTGTGTGTGTGCGCGTGTGCCAACAACCCTGTTGCCCCAAGGGTCCTTGGTGGTGATGCCAGCTCAGTCCTCCAGCTGCTTTTTGAGGGCACCCTTTCCCTCACCTCTGTTAAAGTCAATGGAATGCTCTTGCTGCACAGACTTTAACAGAGGTAGGGAAAAGCATGGCGATTGCAGATGCTCTTGAGGGTCTTGGTGGGTGTCAATGTATCCACTTGCACCATGTGCCAACCCTTGATCTACGGCTTTGGAATGGGAAACCCTCAGTGTCTTATCACCCTGAGGCACTGTCTAGGGGCCATCAGAAGGTGCCCTTATTCGTTGATTTCTGCATCTCAAGAAATCACTGGATTGAGGGATAGCGTACTATATATTTTTAATTTTTAAAATTATATCTTACCCTTCTCTCCATTAAGGGCACTTACAGCAGATAGAGAAAGCTATATTATCCGTGCATATATGAGTCCCATTGTAATAAATATGTTACCCTATAATAAGATCTATTATTATTCTATTACTCTTGCTACTTGATTTTCCCTACAAGCATGCATCACATTTTTGTGGTAGTTTGCAAGTTATTAAATTCTTTGCAGATACCTGATTTTGCACTTGCATAGCTGCTGCATAAATATTCTGAATTCACATAGCTACGCTTTCCTTATTTACATATTTCATGTCCTACCTACCCCTGCTACTGCACTTTCTTTGTAGTCTGGATTGTTATGTACTATGTATTTCAGATGGGATTATGGCCTAGCTGCTGCTGTACCATAAACTTCAATATACCTGCCTAGATATTTAAAACATCTGGCAAAGTTATTTTTAAAATTCAAGTTTATAACATTTACATTCTTTCCCTAAGGAAATACTTTGGTATTTTCCCCTCAGACTCCTGGCAGTGAGTTTTAGTTCAGTTGGCTAATGATAATTTAATCTTCTGGTTTGGCACTTACATGGGAGTAAGTCCCATTGAACTCAGTGGGATTTACTTTTGAGTAGACATGTATAGGATTGTACTCTTAGGTGACTGTAGGAAGAAGAAAAAATCCAAACCTGACAGGTCATGTGAAAAGTATATTATGGATTTTAAAGGAGAAAATCTGCCATCGCTTTTATCTGCTCAGAAGTTAAACAACCTGTATGTTTTTTTTTTAAGGCTTCTATCTGCCTGGTGCAATGTGAGTAAAGATTTAGCAGGGCTGATTCTAATAATAAATTGCATACTGATCATTTTTTGTACTGAGGCAGGGGCACATTCAAGCTGTATCTGATTGGCTTTCATTCAAGACTTTCCAACTTGCAGAAGTCAAAGAAGAGAAACCTTGCCATAAGCCTGTGGTGTTTATAGTTGGCGTCTAAAGCAAATCAGCCTCCTGGAGGCACCAACAAAATATTTACTGACTGCAGCATACTCAAACCCCAAGGTTTTCTTTACGTGAATATTTGTAGGATGTTCATCTGGACGTGAGTTTCCTGTTTTCATCTGTTGTATGATGAATAGTTGCCAACCCCAAATGATACACAGGATCATGAATGAATGAACCCCCTCCTGATCATAACATTTGAAGGATAGGGCCTTTGCCTCACTCCTCCTGGTTTATCGCTTTAGTACGAGACAGAGAACAGAATCTACAAATGTGGTGGGCAGGGGCACATATGCTGACATGGCTCCTTCCCCAGTATGTACCGACAGAGGAATCATTTCAGATTTCCTGTGGGTGGCAGGAAAAGATACTGCAATGTGTGGAGGGAGGTTCTCAACAATGTCTCAAGGTGCACACTTGAATATCCAAGTTTAAAAAGCTCTGCAAGCAATTGGTTTTTAAAGAGCATTAGTGGTTATATCTTTTTTATACTCGATAACAGGAGTAGCAACATGTGGCCCACATTTCTTGCCCCCACCCCCAGCCTTTTTTTCTGGCCCCTGCCAAATCTGCTGCTGAAATTTAAAGAAAGAATGTGGCAAATTCAGTAGTGTGGTGGCGGCAATTTCAGTTGTGGGGGTATGTGCAACTCCCCTGGTGAGTTCCAGGTTGGGAATTGGTCCCTGGACCAACAGAGTTTTCCTACCCCTGCCTTATAATTACTCCCCCATTAAATATTTGTGCCTTTGACATCCACATGTATGACCCAGGGCCATTTATGGTGCAATCGTATACACGTCTACTCAGAAGAAAGCCCCACTGAATTCAATGTCACTTAGTACCTGCTGAGTCTGTATAGCTATAATTGTTTATATCTATAGTCACTTGTGCAATGTAATGTTTTTTAGTTTTGTTTCAAGGCCACCTATGTCAGGAGGTTGTTCTAAGGACAAGTGGGATACAAACTTCAAAAAGTGCTCTTGCCCATTGAAATGCATATCTCATAATACTTAGATGAGAATCCTGCACTTGCCTTTTCAAAGCAGTTATTGGGTTTCATGTCTGCATCTGGGTTTTCAGCGTTGAGGGCAGAGAAAGGAAAAACATATGTGAGTTTCTTGCTTTCAACAGATCTGTCATTGATACATGCCCTCAGGATTGAAACACTCACTCATATGTAAGCCTAACACAATTGTTTCATGTGAAGAGGCCTAACTAATGTCAGAATTTCAGATTCTCTGCTGGTATATATATGGCATTGCTGGAAATCAGTTGAGTATGTTGCCCAGAGGTTATACTTAAAACTGACCAGGAGACAATGAGTGATGTTGACTTTTTTGCTCCAGAGTTCCAGCATAGTTACATTCCTCAGCATGATTTTGAAATAAGAGATTGCTCCCCTGGTGCAGTCGATGCCTTACCCCAACATCTTGCAGATCTGGTATAAATGCTGCAGAAAAAAAGATCCCTTTCTCTTGTCTGTCATGCAAGTTGTTTGGAATTCATGACACACTGTCCCTGTAACACAACATTTTTTTTGGCATTGTTCAGAAAAGAACCACCCAATCCTTCCTTCCCTCCACCCTACATGACTTAAACGGAAACTAAATGTGCAAACAAAGGAAAACTTGGATAACGTATTCCTGTTCTCCCTAACACAGCTCAGAGAAGAGAGGAAAACTAAATAAATGCACAAAGAAGTAACTGAGTATCAGACTTGCGCTTTAGTTATAAGCATATTCCTGGGAATTCAGTAAATGATTTAAGTGGGACCTGATTCCAAGTTAGTGCATCATAATGCTAGAGATCCCATCCATTCTTTTGGGAGAAAAACCATTAGATTATGCAAGTTCCATTGAAATGAATGAGAGCTCCACAAGAAATGCATAGCCATCTGTATATACAGGGTTCATTCTTTTATATGGGGGTTGCATAGGAGGACTGGGAAGGAGGACTGTTGACTCCATGCCCTGCTTGCGGGCATGCTGAAGGGACATCTGCCTGTCCACTGTTAGAAACATGATACTGGGTTAGATGAACCTTTGGTGTAATACAGCACAACTCTCCTTATATGGAATGTATTACCTTACATTCTGTGTCCCTTGTCATTTTTCATACCTCAGAGAAATGGGGAAAATGCTTCATAAATTCAACAGCTCCATTTTAAAATTAATGAGATCCTTTGCACCTACAATTGCCAGGTATATTGTTCTTTTCTTTATAGCTTTGTTGCTTTTACAAAGTGATTGGCCTCTCTTGAAAAATTTAATTTTCACATCCTCCGGCCCATGCAGAAGTGCGTATCTCATTAACAGGACTGGACAAGCAGAGCAATTAAATTAAATTACTATAATAGCTTACATATTAGTGACAATGAGGTGAAATTGTAGTTCCCAAAATGATTGGGGAAGGTTGATACTTCTCCATGGTCTGCCTTGGAGGAATTATTCAAAAAGCTGTTAATTCCTATGTTGTTCCCTCTAGTATCTGCTTATGTTGGTATGACTCATGATGGATTAATTGTCCTGCTCTTTTTATGTGTAGATCTTTCCTTATCTCATAGGATTTTTTTTTTTAAATCCTGGAAACTGCTTAGACCACAGTAGGCAATTCAGTGTTGTTGGTGGGGCCACTTTCCCCACCAACAACATGGTAGGTGTCCCATTTCGTGCACCTTTCACGGGGTGGGGGGGCTTCATTCCACCACGGATTTCGAGGGGCCAAATGCATGGCATTTGGCTTCACCAAGATCTGTGGTGGAATTCTCTGACATCCCTAGCTGTGGCCACCACCACAAAATGCCTAATCAGTGGACTGCCGCTTTGGCATCTACCTCTCGTGTCTACGGATCTTAGGCTGCATGTTATTCAGCAAAAACTTTTGCTTCATGTCTATTGGACACTGTAACAGGTCTTTAATAAGGGATTGGCTAATTTGGCTAACTGCTGGCAGTGCAATGCAACTATTTATTTATTTATTTATTTATTTATTTATTTATTTATTTTTATTACATTTCTATACTGCCCAATAGCCAAAGCTCTCTGGGTGGTTTACAACAATTAATAATGCTAATGCTTCTTTTAAACATACGTTTTGACAATTTCCAGTAGTTGCTTCTTTTGGGGAGGAGGTTACTTATTACAAAGAAGAATTTTGTACTAGAACAGTCTTTAATATTCACTGATGTGCACGCTGTTTTAAATTATTTACCTGTTTTATGGAAATTAACAAATGGATCCTCTGCAACTTTTTGACAACCAAAAGACTGATATTACAACACTGGAAGGATAAACACTCACCTCCTATAATGCAAGGGGCTGAAGACCTTATATCACTTTCAGTATCTGAAATGGTGGCATAAAGACTTTACCTTCAAATGGATACTTTTTTGGGATATTTGGTCCATTTTTATTCCAGCTCATGTATAATTGTTAGAGTGGTGTACACATTTCATACAAATCCATGTATGTATATTAAAAAATGGGGGGGATTACTGTGGGGGACCCCTGCTCTATTTGAAGGGTTATCCAGTTTAAAGATTAGAATCATCATCAGAAGAACAGGGCCTTGAAGGTGTCCATCAACAACACCTGGACAGCAGACTGAGCAAGGTACACAGGTCACCTGGTCACAGTCTTCCATACTTTGGTGAGATGGACTGTATTTCTATTTACATAATAATTTCTAAATTTGCATCTATAGATATAATGTAGCATCTACAAATTTTGTGCAAATTATGACCTCTTTGGGGGTGATGCATGTCCTCTTTTTGGGTGATTCGCAAGTGGCCACCCTACCTGCCTAGCGGAAAATAATACAATGCAAGATGGGGGGCTGTAACAGCCTCTGCTGCTCCTCTCACCCTGCATAGCTCTTGCCAGAAGGGCTTTGCGTAGACAGAGGACTCTGGGATCAAGGCCCTCCTTCTATCAAACACCAGTCCTTTAGGATTGTGTTCTTAGAGACATCCAAAGAGAACTGTGTGTGTGTGTGTGTGTGCGTGAGACAGAGAGAGAGAGAGAGAGAGAGAGATCTACCTAGAATTGCCACCAAATTTTGCTGCAAATCAGAGGAACATAATGAGAAACAAATTTGGCCTTCTAATAGCAGGCTATTGGTAAGCTACTAGAGGTGCCAGTGAATATCACCATATCTGGGCCGAGATCATGAGGGATTCATTATGGTCCCCACAAAGAAGAGGTGAACGTTAGGAGTTCTAAAATTCCCTAGCTTCAATTAAAATCCCAAAGAGAGGAAAATACCCAGCTTCTCCCCACAACCCCCCCCCTCAACCAGCTCCCCTTTTCCTTTGAACACTCCCAGGCTGGGGCAGCAATGCTGGGGGCACTCTGGCCATGGTGAGAGGGTCTCTCCACCCCTCCTCTGACTGCTACCTGGCACCAGGATGGAGGGCGCAGTGATCCTTGGAAAAATGTAGCCTTCTTAATGGGTACTGCAGTGTCAGTTGGGTTAGGGGGCTGAATTCAGATTGGTTCAGAATTAAGCCAAGCTATTTCCTGTTTTAGGTGAAATAGCTTGGCTTATTTCCAGGCCAATTTGATGTGGATCGGATTGGGATTCACTTATCACCGAAAGCAACAGAGAATTGATAAACACATCATGGAAAGGCTAGTCAAATGAGGAGCATTTGCTCTAGCAGACATAAAGAATTATTATTATTATGCTGCTCAGGTTACACAATCAGTCTTATCTAAGAGCCAAAATCTAAGCATTGGGCAAGATGGAAAATCCCTGTATATTTCAGTTTCAGATAAATAAGTGTTTATTTATCTCTAAAGAATAGACCAAAACTTGCTGATCCGAATCCAATCTGTTTTTGTAACTTTGGCATAAGCAGAGAAAAAAACAATCTCCCCTGACATCTTTCTGCTACCTTCCTTTTTATATTGCCATAGTTCTCAAATTATAGGAAGAAAGGTGGAGAGGGTCCCTTCATGCAATTCAGAAGTCCCATCTCCTGACTGCCTCCAGTTTTAGCCAAACAATGCCCCATAGCTTTCTCAAAACAGTAACTCAAGGGGCTGGCAAATGCTAATATGGGGGGCTTTCTTTGGACCCTGCAATTTGAGCACCGCATTGCCACTTATTTGATTGAGGTGAAATTTAACATAGATTTACATTTTGGATTCTGAAGAAGATTAGGGGTGTCAGTACTGGAGCAGGGTATTATTGCTTCCTGAAGTGGAATGAATGTCTCCCCTTCCACAAGGGATACCTGCATCATTAAGGCTGCAATCCCATCCTTACTTACTTGGGAGTAAGCACCATTAAACTCCGTGGGCTTACTTCTGACTAGATAAATGCAAGGCTGCAGTGTGAGACATCAATTCCTGCCTTCATCTATTCCTCCCCTCACTACCACCCCCCACACATATATGCAGTGTGCCACCTGGAGAACTCTGTGCAAGTGTTTAGCCTGCTTGTGTCAGAGCTTCTTCTCCTTAGTGCTCAGCCTTCCTGCATTGAGCTGGGAAGTCCGAAGAGCGCTGTGTGTGTGTCTACTTAGGTTTACTTAGGGATGGCGGAGAATTCCGCCACGGATCTCAGTGAGGCCGAATGCCAGTGCATTCGGCCTCCCAAAATCCGTAGTGGAACGAAGCCCCCCCACACCCCCACCTCATGAAAGGCGTCTGAAATGGAGCACCTACCTGGTGCCGTTTGCGCTGCTTTGCGAATGGTGTCTGCAGCCGCCATTCGCTTCATGATTTTTCCCGTGATAGGCTATATAAATACTTATGTAGCCTATGACTAAGGATGGACGAAAGTCCCTTACCTGGTCCCACAGCTTGCTTCACCGTGGGGGGGAGGTGCTTTGGTTCTCCCCCCGAAGTTCAGGCTGGGGGGGGAGGCGCCCCGCCCTGCCCGGCCGAAATTCAGGCCGGGGGGGAGGCGCCCCATCCCTCGCCGCCAAAATTCAGGCCGGGGAGGAGCGCCCCGTCTCCCCGGCCACGAAATAAAAAAGTAAATTTTAAAAACAACAACACACACACGTGATAGGCTACGTAACGATTTACGTAGCCTATCATGGCTAGATCTGCAAAGTCAGCCGTGATAGGCTACGTTAATCGTCACGTAGCCTATCACAGGTGACTTTGGGGGAAAAAAAAAAGCGTGTATGCAAATGGTGGCGCCCATGGGTGCCGCGATTTGAGTTCCTTATTTGGGCAGGGGTAGTCTACATAAAGATTTACGTAGACTATGGCGAAAATAAGGGCAACGCAAATAGCGTCCCTGCACAGCCCAGCAGCGGCCGGATGTCGCTGTGGGTGGCCCAGGCCGGTGGCTCCGTGGATTTGCCATGGAATGGAGCTGGCCGGCGAGGATTTTGGGGGGAGGGACAGAGCGCCTCCCCCCACCGTGGATGTCACGAAATGAAACAGGTGAGTTGTTTCGTATATCCCTAGGTTGACTTGAACATGAGTAGAAGCCAAATCACTATGCCACAATGGTAACTACTTTCAGAGTCCTAATTAGGGGTGGACGAAAGTCACTTACCTGTCCTCGAATCTTGTTCGCGGTGGGGGGGAGGCGCTTCGCTGCTCCCCCCGTGACGTTCAGGCCGGGGGGGAGGCTTCTCGCCTTTCCCAGCCGAAATTCAGGCCGGGGGGGAGGCTTCCCGCCTCGCCCGGACGAAATTCAGGCCGGGGAGGAGAAGCCTCGCCTCGCCTGGCCGCGAACTCAATTTTTTTTTTTTTTTTAAAAAAGCCCCCGTGATAGGCTACGTGACGATTAACGTAGCCTATCATGGCTAGATCTGCAAAGTCAGCCGTGATAGGCTACGTTAATCATCACGTAGCCTATCACGGGTGACTTAAAAAAAAAAAAAGCACGTACGCTAATGGCGGCCCCCATAGGGAGCCGCCATTCGCGTTCCTTATTTGGTCGCTGTAGTCTACGTGAATGTTTACGTAGACTACGGCGAAAATAAGGGCAACGCAAATAGAGTTGCCCTTCTCTTCGCCGTAGTCTACGTAAAGATTTACGTAGACTACAGCGACCAAATAAGGAACGTGAATGGCAGCTCCCTATGGGGGCCGCCATTATCCGTACGCACTTTTTTTTTTAAAGTCACCCGTGATAGGCTACGTGGCGATTTACGTAGCCTATCACGGCTGACTTTGCAAATCTAGCCGTGATAGGCTACGTTAATCGTCACATAGCCTATCACGGGGGGGGGGGTTCTTTTATTGGAATGGTGGCAGCGGCAGCCAGTCGAAAGACCGGCTGCCGCTCCCGCCCCGCACGAACACCCGCCGAACCGCCGGCTGGACCCGCCGCCGGGAGGGACATTTGGCAAAGGTAAGTCCCGTCCCGGGGGGAGTGTGGGGTGCGGGGGGGGGTGCGGAGGATTTCTCCCCGAAACTTGTTCGGGGGGCCGAACACGTTGGCGCTCGGCCCCCCGAAGTTTCGGGGAGAAATTCTCCGCCATCCCTAACCCTAATTGAGTTGCCCTGTGCTAGCCAACCCACCATGGTGTCTATTGGTTTATGTCAAGGAGCAAAGTGTATAAGGAGCTTGTACACCATCTTTTAATGACTTCCGTCATTTAAGGCTCAATCCTATGCATGTTTAGACAGAGGAAAGGCCTACAACTCCCAGGATGCTGGCTGGGGCATCCTGGGAGTTGTAGGCCTTTTCTCTGTCTAAACATGCATAGGATTGCACCCTTAAGCTCATTATTGCATATAATTGTAAAAAAAGAAAAAGAGAAAGATGAACCTTTGGTTGTTAAAAACAGACTGAGGGGAAAAATGGGCACATTCTAATTAGGGGGGGCTGGGTCCACCAGTTAAGGATAGCCCCTCCATACCACATTAAACCAGCCAATTTTGCTGTTATTAAACCATTCTTTTTCACTGGGTTCCTTAATAAAGTATTATAACATAATATCAGTGTGTCTTCAAAGGCAGTCCCTAGTGGGAGGGTGTGTGTGTGTGTGGAGATGCAGGCCCTGATGGCCAGCAAAGGTCCTAGAAGCTTGTGTGCATGTGAGAAAGAGAGCAGGATCATGGGTGGGGTGGGGTGGACACAGGCTAGAGTTCTGGTGGGGAAGGCCTTTGAGAAGCATTATAAGGAGAGGCCTGGATTGTGTGATCAAGAGTTGACAAATAAAACATCTGTTGTTTTCCTAAACTGGATCACTGTCTTCTCTGGAAAATAAATAACCTGCCTGGCTGAGCCACAGGAGCAGACTGCAAAGTTACTCTGTTCCATGTAAATATGCCAGTGATATATCTGCATTGGATTAGCTTTGTTTTGCAGACATTCTAATGATTTGACAAGACTGCTTGGGAATGGGGGTGGGGAAGAGAAGGATTTTAGTGACGTAGTTGGTACTGTCTTTGAATTTGTCTTTTTTGTAAACGAATAAATAAATCTGTATTAAATTAGATATTTAAAAAGATATATATATATATGTATATATTAAAATAATATATTTTAACTTTTAAAAAAGAAAAAAAATGGTTAGCAGGGGATGGTCACCTGACCCTATTAACAATGTGATATGAAAAATAGTCTTAAATTGCAGATGGAACACACTTTGGAAGGCTTCAGTATTATGGGGAAAAGAAATAAATTGCACTAAGGGCTGAGAAATGATCTCCAAAGCCTTGCTCCTATTAGCAGCATATACTCTTCCTCCCACGCCATCATTCCTGGATCTTTCTCAGGATGCCCTCTGAAGGTTAGGACAAGCCGTCCTCTGGCCTGGTATGATTTGAATGAAGGGCTGGGTGAGAGAGGGAAGGCGGTTATGCTTGGCAGGGCACCGTTCATCAAAGCACTGCCGTTCCTAGGAATGACAAACTTCCTGTCCAAACTCTGTCCATATTTGTCAACTGAAGCAGAACCTATAAGTCAGGCTCATGTGGTATGAGGCTGAGGGACATTGCCTCTGCAGAAAGAAAAATTCAAGAACAGGATGAAAAGGAGCATGTGGCGCACCCCAGAGAAAACACCTTTCTTTTGCCCTGAGCGAACGCATAAACTCATAATGAGCTGGGATCTTTTAGATATTCCATCTTTTTTTAATGGGCACGTGTATTTTATATCATTTTAATATTTTTAATGAATGCTATCTGTATGCTGCAGTTGGCTTTTACTTCCTACATTTGGCTTATACTTCCTGTAATTCCTGAATACTTCCTTTGGATGGCTTGGTGAACACACGAATCTGCTTTATACAGATTCAAACCATAGGCCCATCCCATTGCTTAGATCACTGGCCCAGTACTTAGGGATGTTGGAGAATTCCGCCACGGACTCCAGTGAGGCTGGATTCTTTAGAATTCGGCCCCCCAGAACCTGTGGCAGAATGGCCTCTCCCCCTGCAACGGACCTACCTGGCAGCGGATGTGGCAGTGGCAGATGTGGCGGCGGATGCTCCGGCTCGTCTTCCAGCTGCTGTGGCCACCATTTGCGTGCCTGCCTTTTGCCGTGATAGGCTATGTAAATGCTTACGCAGCCTATCACAGCAAAGAGCAGGGGCGCAAATAGTGGCCGCTATGCCATTTGCATCCCTGCCTTTTGCTATGATAGGCTATGTAAATACTTACGTAGCCTATCATGGCTTAATGCAAGGACGCAAATGGCGGCCGCTATGACAGCCGCCATTTGCAGCCACAGCAGCCCGGCAGCAGCCAGAAGTCCAGCTGTGGCCAGCCCCGGCCGCTGGCTCCGTGGCCTTGCTGCGGAGCGGAGCCAGCTGGGGAGGATTCTAGGGGAAGGGACGGGTCGCCTCCCCCCAACTGCGGATGCTCCGGACCAGAACAAGGTAAGAGATTCGTACATCCCTACCAGTACTACTGACCACTCTGGCAACAGCTCCCTGTTTCCTTTCCCCTCACTTGCCATTTGATCCTTTTAAATGGAGATGCCAGAGACTGAAGCTGTTTCTACATGAGGCATTTATTGTGCACTCATGATTGACCACTCACAGAGGTTTGCGGGTCCTTTACACAATGTCGTCAACCTCCAGAATGTCTTCAGTGGTTTTTCCCAATTATCCTGCCTTTAAAAGGGTAGGAGATAAGCTGGAATGTTAACACCACCACCCCGGCTCCACCATTTTTGCAGTGTGTAGTGCTGGCGTACTGCAATAATTCTGCCACTAGATGGTGCTGTTTCATTGAAAAATATTAAAAGCCCTGGTAAGACTGCTGAGAAATGGTGTTTTCAATTCCATGTCATGTTTGTCATCTAAAGGAGCCAATCCTAATTGCTCCACAGAAGCAAAATGCTTTAGTAGGGCTGAAGGATTTTCCATTAATGTAGAGACACCCTGAACCGAGGAACAGCTGCACGCATAGCATGTGCTCTACCTCTGAGCTATGCACTATTTAGTCAGCTACTAGTGACGTGCTTGTGATAAATCCTCTTGCTCATCTCGTTGACCAATTGGGGTTGTAGTGGGATACATTAGGCAAGTCCTAGCATAATCCTGTTTAAAGATCCACTAACTGAAAATGCAAGCAAAAACCTTTCAGAAATGGCAAAAGAGTGAGTTTATTCAGGGGTCGTAGAACCTCAGGCCCATGGGTCTGAGACTTGCCTGGGGGTGGCCTGCTGGGGTTCCCCAGATGGCCATGCCCCTTTCCCTGGCCCCACCCCTTTCCCTCAACTGCCAATTGTTTAGTGGTTTCCCAGTTTTTGTGCAGTCCCCCTTCCCATTCTTAAAGGTTGCAATGCCTCTCCTAAGGCTTACTTACTGGAAGTGAGGGCTTTAAGCTAAAATATACTGGTATCCTTTAGCCCTGCCTCCTTCCCTCCACCCCTGGAATGCAGCTCCCTGGAGCTTTTCTGAAATTGAATTTGGCCCTTGGGCTGAAAGAGGGTCAACACTCCTGGTTCATATAATCACTGGACCGATCCTGCTTCAATTGTAGGGATGTACGAATTGTGCTCATACCGTTCTGCTTGACTTCCGCAGTTTGCGTCCTCTGTCCCATTCCACTGGCCGCAAGCCCCCGAAATCCTCTGGTTTTTTTTCCGCCTCGGAAGTTACATAAATAAATCCACAATAGCCGTCGAAAAATCCTCCGCGCCCAACAGCTGTCCATCCCGTTCTGCCATCCCACGAAAGACTATTCTTCGCAAATATTTATGTAGTTTCCATTGGCCAGAATTGACCCTATGTAACTTCCGCCACACTTGCCATTGTTTGTTGTGATTGCTTATGTATTTTCTCCCTTGGGGGGAATCCCCCCATAACTTCCACCGCACTCGCTATTGTTATGATTGCCTTGGCTGGAACTTTCCCGCTATTTTTGTAATTGTTTACATATTTTTTTCATTGCCGCCTGGAATGTTTCCTGCCCTCTGTGCGCTCCCCCACTGTCTTGTTTTCTCGGACAGGGAAAGGGACTGTGATTTTATTACTTTCTGTGTATTTGTGCTTGATGTTCTTCACGTTTACACTACGCTATTTGCGTTCCCCTTGTTTTCACCGTAATAGCCTATGTAAATATTTACGTAAGATAAAACGGCGAAAAATAGGGAACGCAAATGGCGGCCGCCGTAGCCGCTGCCATTTACGTAAGCTGATTTTTTGCCCAGCCATGATAGGCTATGTAAATACTTATGCAGCCTATCACTGCAGCCTGGCTGGACGCAAATGGTGGCTGCTACGGTGGCCGCCATTTGCGTCTGCAGCAGCCTGTCCATGGCTGGAACTCCGGCTGCAGATGGCCCTGGCTGGCTGATAGGGATGTACGAAATTGGCCTTACCTGGCTCTGCCGGGTTCCGCTGGGGGGGAGGCGCTCCATCCCTCCCCCCGGAATCCTCCCCCCAAAATCCTCCCCCCCGAAATCCTGGCTGGCCGGCTCCACTCCGTGGGGATTCCACAAAGACGCTGGCCAGTTCTTCCAGCAGACGGACATCCGGCCGCTGGCTAGCAGGGACACAAATGGCGGCGGCTGTAGCCGCCACCGTTTGCGTCCCTGTAGTCAGCTGTGATAGGCTACGTAAATCTTTACATAGCCTATCACGTCTGACTTAAAAAAACAACAACACGCGTACGCAAATGGCGGCAGCTACGGCTTCCACCATTTGTGTTCCTTATTTTGGGCCATCTTAGTATACGTAAAGATTTATGTAGACTAAGACGGCGAAAATAAGGGGAACGCAAATAGCGTAGCAGACGCTATTTGCATTCCCCCTTATTTTTGCTGTCTTAGTCTACGTAAATATTTACGTAGACTAAGACGGCCCAAAATAAGGAACGCAAATGGCGGCAGCTGTAGCTGCTGCCATTTGCGTACACGTATTTTTTTAAAAAAGTCAGATGTGATAGGACGTGATAGGCTAGCGTCCGCTACGCTATTTGCGTTCCCCTTATTTTCACCATCTTAGTCTACGTAAATCTTTACATAGACTAAGATGGCCCAAAATAAGGAATGCAAATAGCGGCGGCCTTAGCCGCTGCCATTTGCGTATGCGCGTTTTTTTTTTAAAGTCAGAAATGATAGGCTACGTAAAGATTTACGTAGCCTATCACATCGTTTTTTTCTCTTTTTTTAACCTAGCCATGATAGGGTGCGTAAATCTTTACGTAGCCTATCATGTCTTTTTTTTTTAACACTGGAAATGGCGGTGGCAGCCAGTCGGAAGATCCGCCCCAGGTAAGTCTCGTCCCCGGGGGGATCCGCGGGGAGGGGCAGGGGGGGCAGGCCATTCCACCACGGTGTTTTTTTTTTAACACTGGAAATGGCTGGAAATGGCGGCAGCCGGTCGGAAGATCCGTCCCAGGTAAGTCTCATCCCGGGGGGATCAGCGGGGAGGGGCAGGGGGGGCAGGCCATTCCGCCATGGTGTTCGGGGGGCCAAATGCACTGGCATTCGGCCTCACCGAGATCCATGGTGGTATTCTTTGCCATCCCTACTGGCTGCTCCGCAGAGACGCTGCGGAGCGGACCTGGCTGGGCAGGATTCCGGGGGAGATGACCGGATCACCTCCCCCCACATCGAGGATTCCGGGGGGAGGGACAGAGCGCCTCCCTCCCCACAGTGAATCAATTCCGCAAAAAGGTAAGTGACTTTCATACATCCCTCCTCTCCCCAAAATCACTCAGAAACACTAAGTACATAGGGGCACATGACTCTTGGAGTTGAAAAGCATATTGATTAATCCTGGAATGCCCAGGAGGATGGAGTCCTTCTCAGCAGGCCTAAACACAGGCTGCTGGCCTGGCCTGGCCTGGCTGCCCAGGCAGGCCCTCCCCAGAATCACTCAGAAACACTAAGTACATAGGGGCACATGACTCTTCGAGTTGAAAAGCACATTGATTAATCCTGGAAAGCCATGGAGGATGGAGTCCTTCTTAGCAGGCCTAAACACAGGCTGCTGGCCTGGCCTGGCTTGGCCGCCCAGGCAGGCCCTCCCCTAGGGATGGCAGAGAATTCCGCCATGGATTCCAGTGAGGCTGGATTCTTTAGATTCTTTAGAATCCAGCCCCTTGGAATCTGTGGCGGAATGGCCTCCTGCCCCCGCCCCCCCGTGGAATCCCCCCAGGATGGAACTTATCTGGGGTGGATGTGGTGGTGGATGCGGCAGTGGCGGTGGCTACGGTGGCAGTGGCTGGTCTCCTGGATGGCTGCGGCTGGGCTGCTGCGGCCGCCATTTGCAGCCTTGCAGCTGTGATAGGCTATGTAAGTATTTACGTAGCCTATCACGGCTGGGCAAAAAACAAAAAACAAAAACCAACAGTGTACGGAAATGGCGGCGGCTACGGCGGCCGCTATTTGCGTTCCCTATTTTTCGCCATTTTATCTTACATAAATATTTACGTAGGCTATTACGGCAAAAAAAAGGGGAATGCAAATAGCGTAGTAGGCGCCGTTTGCGTTCCTTTCCCCCCCGCCATTTTAGCCTACGTAAATATTTACATAAGCTATTATGGCAAAAAAAAAAAGGAACGGAAATAGCACCTACTATGCTATTTGAATTCCCCTCTTTTTCACCATAATAGCCCACGTAAATATTTACGTAAGATAAAACGGCGAAAAACAGGGAATGCAAATGGCGGCCGCCATAGCCACTGCCATTTGCGTACGCTGTGGTTGTTTTTTCCCAGCCGTGATAGGCTATGTAAATACTTATGTAGCCTATCACAGCAGCCTGGCTGGACGCAAATGGCGGCCACTACGGCAGCCGCCATTTGCATCCACAGCAGCCTGTCCTTGGCCAGAACTCCGGCTGCGGACGGCCCTGGCCGGCTGCTCCACGGATCCGCTGCGGAGTGGAGTCGGCCAGGCAGGATTCCAGGGGGGATGACCGGATCGCCTCCCCCACGTCGAGGATTCTGGGGGGAGGGGCAGAGCACCTCCCCCCCACCGTGAATCAATTATGCGAAAAGATAAGTGACTTTCGTACATTCCTACCCTCCCCAAAATCACTCAGAAACACTAAGTACATAGCGGCACATGACTCTTGGAGTTGAAAAGCACATTGATCAATCCTGGAAAGCCCAGGAGGATGGACACACACAAACACACTCCTTGCAGCTGCTGGACACAGACACTCTGTCTGCAGCAGCGGCACCTCTGGTCTCTAGTCTGGACTAGAGCAACTGAAGCTGCTGGACACTCACACACTGCCATCCAATGTGTGAAGGCGGGAAAAATGGTCGGTGAGTTCCCTCCCCTCAATGACATTATCTTCATGGTGGGATGGGGGGGTGGCCTGGAGGGATCTTGCTCACCTGACCTCACCTTCACAGACAATAAAAAAAATATGAGGCTACGTGCATTTCGTGACTCAGGCAGGACTACGTGCACTTTGTGACCCCGTCCCTCCCAGCGAAAGAAAGCCATCTTTCTACATCACAGGAAACTGCATATTTATTAAATACTTTCATAAAATCCCTTTTGCTGTCTATTTCTTTCATTCCGATTTGCAAAGTTTCCTTCGTAAATACTTTCGTAAAATTTTCGGTGGAGAAAAAAAAAAAGGGTCCGCATGAGCTCCGGTCAGAGTAGACCGGGGCGCCCTGTTCCGGGGAGGGTTCCGCAGACCGGATGTGTCAGAATTTGATCCCATTTAACTTTCGGGCGGATTTCTCTGACATCCCTATTCAATTGTGCTTTGTTCCCTGCAACTAGTCGCCCCGGATGGGATTGTCCATCCTCATTTGCATCAGATGCTGCCATCAGCTTTGACAGGGTCCTGCCGAGCTTTGCAGTCACACATGGAGGTTCTCCCTTCCCAGATCACAGAAAAATATGCCTCATCTCCACTGTCTTCTCTGCGAACTGGTCAGGGATAAGCCAACAACATAACGGTGGTGACCTTGAAGGAGGAATGACTCTGAATCCCTTTGCTTGGAGACAGTGTGACTACATTGGCTTGAACCCAAATACTGAAAAAGAAAAAGAAAAAGGCTGCCTTTATGGATTGAGTTGTACGCTTTCTTGATCAGGTAGAGATGGCAAGACAGGGAAAAGGTGGAATTCATTGCAGCAGATTCCCAGATGTCTGGTTCATTTTGGCACTCTTTTGTCAGCCGTGGGTGGGCCTTGTACTTGTAGTAGTCAGCTTGCGACAGCATCAGGTGCTGAAATGTAGGTCCGAGTCGAAGCCTGAGGCCCACACTTGCTCGCCCAGCGTGTTCCACATCCTTCTGCTCCGCATCCTGAGTACTTCGGCTGAAGTAAAGAACAGAGTTAAAATCAATTGGAGTGAACACAGCTGTTATTTCCAGGGAGAGCACTGAGTCTGCAAGCAAAACACAGTGGGGAGACCTCTTGAAAAACTGGAGGAGTTTAGCTGCTGCTCTGTTTGCTGCCAGACAACTTAGTATAAATGGAGCTTAATATTGTGTTGCTGCCTCATTCTTTGCCTGCGCGTGCTCTCACGTTTTATAAATCAGGTTTCCCAGCTGCAAGCTGTGATATCAAAACTAGTAGAAAGGCGGCAACATCACAGGGAGAAGAGAATCAATGTCCCCACCACAGATGTTACTCATAACTTTGAATCCTCCACGCCTGTGAATGTTTGCTACTCCCTGAAGGGGAAGCGGTATTTGGCATACAATTGGCGGCTCTCACACAGATGCAGCCAGAGAGTAACGTGTTTTAGCTTCAGTGGCCTTTTCTTTTCGCCATCTCTGACGTGAGGCTGATGGAACAAAGGGCAACTGTGACTTCATTCTGTCCCGCCAGAATAATTCTGGGGGACATGGGAGCCATTTTTGTAAGACAGCTGCAAATGAAGCCCCAGTTTACATTGCTGTTGAAAGCATCAGTAAATACATGGGGAAAATCCATACGGTTAACGATGCATGCTTCCCACAATTTGACAGTAGAAAACAAGGACACACAGGGTGCAATCCTATACTTGTTTAGACAGAAAAGTGTCCTACAATTTCCAGCATGCTTCAGCCAGCATGGCTGGAGGGGATGCTGGGACTTCTAGAGCTTTTTTTTGTCTAAACAGGCACAGGACTGCACCTAGGGGTGGACGAAAGTCCCTTACCTGTCCTCGAAGGACGTTCGCGGTGGGGGGGAGGCGCTTCGCTGCTCCCCCCGTGAAGTTCCGGCCGGGGAGGAGGCTTCCCGCCTCGCCCAGCCGCGAACGCGAAAGTTTAAAAAACAAACAAACACGCCCCTGATAGGCTACGTGACGATTAACGTAGCCTATCACGGCTAGATCTGCAAAGTCAGCCGTGATAGGCTACGTCAATCGTCCTGTAGCCTATCATGGGTGACTTAAAAAAAAAAAAAGCGCGTACGCTAATGGTGGCCCCCATAGGGAGCCGCCATTCGCGTTCCTTATTTGGTCGCTGTAGTCTACGTAAATGTTTACGTAGACTACGGCGAAAATAAGGGCAACGCAAATAGCATTGCCCTTATTTTCGCTGTAGTCTACGTAATCTTTACGTAGACTACAGCGACCAAATAAGGAACGGGAATGGCGGCTCCCTATGGGGGCCGCCATTATCCGTACACACTTTTTTTTTTTTAAGTCACCCGTGATAGGCTACGTGACGATTGACATTGCCTATCACGGCTGACTTTGCAAATCTAGCCATGATAGGCTACGTTAATCGTTACGTAGCCTATCAGGGGGCATTTTTTTTTTCTTTTATTGCAATGGCGGTGGCGGCAGCCGGTCAAAAGACCGGCTGCCGCTCCCGCCCCTCTCGAACACCCGCTGAACCGCCGGCCGGACCCGCCGCCGGGAGGGACATTCGGCGAAGGTAAGTCCCGTCCCGGGGGGGTGTGCGGGGGGCGGGGGGTGGGTTCAGAGGATTTCTCCCCGAAACTTGTTCAGGGGGCCGAACACGTTGGCGCTCGGCTCCCCGAAGTTTCGGGGTGAAATTCTCCGCCAACCCTAACTGCACCTGTATTTTATGTTAAACTAATAAAGGATAGCCAGTGCAATTTCCATGGGGTCTGGTGGCATGACCTGCCTAAGATGCTTGTGAAATATTAACGTCAAAATGTAGTTCCCTGTAGCTAAGTATGGAAGCACATTTTGAATTTAAATATCCTAAATTGTCTCATTTCTCTTGCCAAGCCATACTGCACGTTCAAAATATTAACAGAATTTCAAAGGTAAGGGAGAGTTGTTAGATGCAGTTCCCAGGTGATACCCACAGTATTTGTAGACATGATTTGGGGTCAGCTCAGATATTCAAAATCTTCTCCACATGATGCACCCCACTGATCCTCAGGCATGGACTGACATGGAGAACTTAATAGATGGCCCTGGCTATCTAGCTACCCAGACACAATTCACTCATGACCATAGCCACCGGAAAACAGATTGTTGCAATTGTGGAAAACACTTTCACAAAAATGCACCTGTATCTGTGGATATCTTGGATCACATGCTACATTCTGTCTCCATTCCAGCGGGCTACAGCAGAGGGATGAGATAGGCAGCAAGGCCAGCTCACCAGCCCTGCTGAAACACCATGTGCTCTTTTCTTCTTCCCTCCCCATCCCTCTTTCCTTTTGTGTTATTATTGTTTTAGATTGAAAGCCTGCATGCAGGGACTGTCGTCTTTGTTACTGATTGTATGTAAGCCATTGCAAGAACTTTATTGGCTTAGGAGGGGGATACAAATGCTGTCATTGACTACGCTAAAGCCTTTGATTGTGTGGATCACAACAAACTGTGGCAAATTCTGAAAGTGATGGGAGTACCAGACCACCTTACCCGTCTCCTGAGAAACCTGTACGAGGGTCAAGAAGCAACAGTAAGAACCAGACATGGAACAACCAATTGGTTCAAAATTGGGAAAGGAGTACGACAAGGCTGCATATTGTCACCCTGCTTATTTAACTTATATGCAGAGTACATCATGAGAAATGCCGGGTTGGATGAATCACAGGTCGGAATTAAGATTGCCGGGAGAATTATCAACAACATCCGATATGCAGACGATACCACCCTAATGGCAGAAAGCGAAGAAGATCTCAAGAGCCTCTTGTTGAGGGTGAAAGAGGAGAGTGCAAAAGCTGGTTTGAAACTCAACATTAAAAAAACTAAGATCATGTCATCTGGCCCTATCACTTCCTGGCATATAGAAGGGGAAGAAATGGAAGCAGTGACAGATTTTATTTTCTTGGGCTTCAAGCTCACCGCAGACGGTGACTGTAGCCATGAAATTAAAAGACGCTTGCTCCTTGGGAGGAAAGCTATGGCCAACCTAGACAGCATAGTAAGAAGCAGAGACATCACCTTGCCGACAAAGGTCCGTCTAATCAAAGCTATGGTTTTCCCAGTAGTAATGTATGGCTGTGAGAGCTGGACTATAAGGAAGGCTGAGCGCCGAAGAATTGATGCTTTCGAACTGTGGTGCTGGAGAAGACTCTTACGAGTCCCCTGGACTGCAAGGAGGTCAAATCAGTCCATCGTAAAGGAAATCAACCCTGAGTGCTCATTGGAAGGACAGATAATGAAGCTGAAGCTCCAATATTTTGGCCACCTAATGTGAAGAGAAAACTCCCTGGAAAAGACCCTGATGCTGGGAAAGACTGAAGGCCAAAGGAGAAGGGGACGGCAGAGGATGAGATGGCTAGATAGCATCACGGATGCAATGAATATGAACTTGAGCATGCTCCGGGAGAGAGCGCAGGACAGGAAGGCCTGGCGTGCTATGGTCCATGGGGTCACGAAGAGTCGGACACGACTGAACGACTGAACAACAACAACAACAACAAATGCTGTAAATAAATAATAAATGCAATTTCAGGCAGGCAAATTTCCATGAGTATGCAGGGTTGAGTATTTCCACACTGTGGCATTACCATATGTGAAACATGGTTCTTGGGAGACCGTTTTTCTTTAAATGCTTTTGTATTCCTTAATGTGACTGGCTGCACTAGACAGTGAAGGAACAAATGAAAATGTGAGTCCATTTACCTGGAACACTGAGCATGCCCAATTATTCATTTTCTGCGAGTAATGAAGGAGCAGGTTAACACAGCCTGTTAGGCCTAAAACATCGCTATTATTTGAAGAGGCAGGTTCAGCTGAGATAGGATTTTAATTTTTTTAGGTGGTTCCACATAGCAGATCCTTTACTGGCCCAAGAGTACCAGAAGGAAAACATCTATTGGTAATAGTATTGGTTCTGTATTTGTGACTTATAATACTTGTGCTTGTGATAGCACCCAGAGAGCTTCAGCTATTGGGCAGTATAGAAATGAAATAATAATAATAATAATAATAATAATAATAATAATAATAATAATAATAATAAATAAATATTACCTAGGAAAAAAGGAAGAGGATTCCAGGGAAAATTTGATTTTGAGTATATGATGGTAGCATTTATTGTGACTGATTCAAAGATTTTGTATAAAGGATTTGTTCTAGGCCCAAACACCTGTATCTCCCTAATAATATAGCATACAAGAGGACATGTGGCATGACAAAATTCTGCTTGGCATTTCCCCCCCCCCCATACAAATAGCAGCTCAGGAAGTGCAGAAAGGGGGAAAGAGAAATATGGAGGTTGACAACATCATGTCACACATCTTCTGTCACTAGATATTACTGGGAAGATGCAGGAAGCATGCATGGATGAGTGGCAGCCAAACATTCTTTCTAACATCAAATTTCCAGAAGCTTCGATTGGTGCAAAAGGCAGCAGCTGGGCTGCTACTAACCAGCACTCGGTGTCAGGACTAGGGATGGACGAAAGTCACTTACCTGGTCCCACAGCTTGCTTCGCAGTGGGGGGGAGGCGCCCCATCCCTCCCCGCCGAAATTCTGGCCGGGGGGGAGCGCCCCGCCTCTCCGGCCATGAATGTTCTTTTCTTCTCCTGCTGGGACGCAAATGGCGGCGGCCATAGCTGCCGCCGTTTGCGTCCCTGGCCTGCAGTCAGCCATGATAGGCTACGTAAATCTTTATGTAGCCTATCACGGCTGACTTGGGGGGGGGGAAAGCACGTACGCAAATGGCGGCGCCCATGGCTGCCGCCATTTGCATTCCTTATTTTGGTAGCAAATAGCGTTGCCCTTATTTTCGCCATAGTCTATGTAAATATTTACGTAGACTACCCGGGCCAAAATAAGGAACGCAAATGGCGGCGGCCATGGGCGCCGCCATTTGCATATGTGCTTCCCCCCCCAAAGTCAGCCGTGATAGGCTACGTAAAGATTTACGTAGCCTATCACGTTTGTTGTTGTTGTTGTTGTTTTACTTGGAAATGGCAGCGGCGGCAGCCGGTCAGAAGACCGGCTGCCGCACCGCTGCCGCACCACCGCTGGGAGCCACTGCCGCCAGGGACATTTGCCGAAGGTAAGTCCCATCCCGGGGGGGTGGCGGGGGATGGCGGACCGTTTCTCCACCAATTTCGGGGGGCCGAATGCGTTAGCATTCGGCCTCCCGGAGATTGTTGGAGAAATTCTCCGACACCCCTAGTCAGGACCATATCACGCCACTACTGAAAGATCTGCACTGGCTGCTAATTGCTTTCTGGGTGCAATTCAAAGTGTTGATCTTAACCTTTAAAACACCAAACACCTTAGGACCTGGCTATCTAAGGGACTGCCTGTCTTGCCATGTACCTGTCTGAATACAGATCTGCAGGGGAGGGCCATTTGTGGGTACTGTTCCCCACAGAAATCTGTTTGTTGGGCCCTCATGAAAAGGTTTGATCCTGCCTTGTCCCTGAACTATGGAATGCAGTTCCTCAAGAACTATGATTGACTTACACTCTCTTGGCTTTTAGGGTGTTTCTACACTAAACAAAACCCCCACAAAACCCCACATCCTTTCCAGAGCTTCCTGCTTTTAGTTTCTTTGTGCGATTAGGAAGGGCTTCTTTACACAGCAGCCACGTGTGCCTCCCTCCCTCCCTGGCATGTGTGCAAAGGAGCAGGGGAGAGGGGAGTCTTGTTTTCATAGCTTAACTTCTGCTCTGCTGCTTTCTTGCAGCCCCCAGGAAACCTCTGACTTACTTCTGAGTAGAGATAATACCACAATATAAGTCTGCAATCCTGGGCACACTTACTTGGGAGTAAGCCGCATTGAATTTAATAGGGTGCTCCGAAACAACACAGGACATTGCTTCTGAGCTTGGTGAGGTGGGGGATCAGATGTGTCTCCCTTTGTTTCAGGGAGGCATTTTACCCTCTTCTCCATCCGACTGAGAAATGCAGAGGCAGGAGATGCAATCGGCAGGCGATTCTTGCCCTTGCACCTGTCAAATCTGCTCAGGTCTCCTTCCCTGCAACCCCACTCCCATCCTCAATGCCTTCGTCATCCTGACTGCGTGCACCCCCAGCAACTGAAAACAAACGCCCACAGCAGACAGACAGAGCGGTTTCTTCTGCTATGGGAGAATTTCACAGGGAGGTCATGGGTCTCCTGTTCCATCAGCTAGGAAAAATACTACATTTTTTGCATTTGGGGAAAACATGGGATAGGCTGGGGAAAATGGCGGGAGACAACCTGGAGGGTAACGGCATCATCTAAAGAGTCCGCAAACTTCCGTGACAGAGCCATCATAGCAGGATAAAAGCTCCATGTGATGAACCCCTTAGAAAAGGCATGAAGACATATCCTTTTTTATAGAAGAACAGGAAGCCTCTGCTTGTGTGGGCACTTTGGATAATGCTCAGTAGATAATACATCTTTTAAAATCAATTAGTGCTGTACTGAATTTTTCCCCACTTTTTTTTTGACAATTCTCTTTCAAGTTAATAGAAAAGAAACTACTTTTGAAAAGGTATTCAAAGCAGAAGAAAATTTCAGAAAAATTCTCATGGGTTGAGTTCTGGGTTCTTGTGGTTTCCTTACTTACGAAGTGGCTGAGAGGAGTGTGCACGAGTGTCCTGTCTCTTTCATTGTACAACCGTCTCTCCAGCTGTTTGCAGCACCCACAACTTCCTGCACTTCCTGCACAACTTCCTGCTGAGGGGAAGACATCATAAGGTAATTCCTCCCATAGGTCTTTTTCAGACCAGGAAGTGTAGGCACCCTGGGAGACTGCAGAGCAAAAGAAAGATGTGTAATAGAAAGAAAAACACACACACTGCACCCTTGGCCACCTTGCAGTGATTAGGTAAGCTCAAAAACACCACCCACATTATTTAAAATATAAATTATAAAACACTCTGAGAATGAGATAGAAAGGAAGCCTCTTTCACAGGGGAAGAAAAGTTTCAGGAAATTAGAGGACAGATTTTGGCAGAGCACAGGCTCCACCTCTTCTCAGGAGCTCAACACAACACTGCCTCCTTCGCACCTGCAATTTGGAGGATGAAAATTGGGGGCTAGGCTGCCCGCACAGTTGATGCTCAGCTCTATCCACTTGCAGTGGCAACACAAAAACAAACACCCCAAAACCCTTAGGAAAAAAAAAGAAGCTGTGCTACAAGGCCTGCCAATGGTGAGCCTCACCTGTGAAAAACCGTAGAGAGAATTTCTCCTCCCCCTGGAGAACATTGGTGAAATTGTCTGCCCACAAATAGGTGGAGACTTTTGAGAGGCCATTGGTGCAAATCAGTCAAACAATCAGTCAGTCAAAGTGTGATTTTCCAGTTTATATCTTCTAGAGTCGTTTCCAGATTGCATTACAATCTAAGCATGTGACTCTCAATTTAAAATCTAGAGATTTCCTAAAGTGGAGAAAAGACAGAGAACAAACACAGACACCGCCCCAATCCTTCTATAATATAATATGACAGGCAGTTTAGTAAGATGCTGTAGCACAGCCTGAAGGTTTCATCTCCACACCTGAAAGTTTAGAATCCCCCCCGCATTTTACACTGGACCGCTGCCAGCATTAGCCATTGTTCTACAGCAATATTTGGTGCAAGTGAACAGGTGAGTGGCCAGCTCCTGTTCAAACCATTTGGCAAATGGATACCAAACAATTTCAGTCCAAGAGGCCACTGTCAACTGTCAAAAATTTATTCCACATTGCCATCTGCCCCTAGCTGCAAATTCCTGGCTGCAAGGGAATGAAAACATTGGCAGGCACAGGCTAAGCTGTCTGTTTATTCCCTGATGGGTGGATACCTGCCAATGGGGGTGAATGAATAGATCAGGGGGTGGGCAACCCGTTCAGCACTCTGGGCCAATTTATAAATATCCTGAGCCAGAGGGCTGCAGTCCATTTGCATAAATTAGGGGCATGGAATTCACAAAAGTGGCATATCATTTCCATGTGTTGGTAGACAGCGTATTGCATTATTACAACATTCTCAAACTGTTGGTAAAACATTGAGATACCCACTTTGAAAGCATTGTGGATGAACTTAGCCATTCCAGCAGGTTGCACTGAGGGAAGAGGGAATATTCCACCAGCCCAAGACTCCTCCTCTCCCAAGTCCCAACTGGCCCCACCAGTTGTGCTGAGGGAGAGGAGAGGGGAAGCAGAACAGTCAGTCCCTGCTGAAAGACTTAATTTCTCCTTCTTCCCTCCCTGTTCCTTCTTCCTTGCATGCCATGTCTTTTTAATAGGCTGATCTACACATAGCAGTAGATAACCGTTATCATAACTATTGGTGCCCATTGGTGTCATGTGTACCCATAGTGACTATAATGGTATGATAACGGTATAACTGCTGTGTGTAGATTCAGCCACATTGTAAGCTTGCAGGCAGGGACCGTCTTGATTTACAGATGACATGTAAGCTGCTCTGGGAGCCTTTTGGCTGAGTTCAGAAAGTTAGCCACGCCTCTTTCCTATTTCTTGTCATCTTGTTTCAGAACCTTTAGTGTTTTTTTCCATCACTGTTTCAAACGTTCCTCTATCCCTGAGGATAAGAGGATTAGAAGCACACATGTTGAAGGTTAAGGGTTGGGATTCTCACAGTGCTAACAATGCCTGCAGAAGCCATACTGCAGAAGCTTTAGGGGTCCCAAAGTTGCTTCACCTCTGAAACAGCAAAAACAAACCAAACACCCACCATTTGCTATACCCAGCAGTGTATGGCTTTGGATGTTGAATAAAAAGACACATGCCTATTGCAAGATGCCTATTGCAAAGATGACAGGCATGCAGCACATGACCCGACTATAGATGACTTGCTGTGGCCATGGGGATTGTGAGTGATGTACAGACTGAAACCTGGGAGTCAATTGTCTGTAGAAGAATCTCCCCAGGGATCTAATAGAAATCTTACTTTTGATGGAGAATATGATGGATTGATACTATTGTTTATATTGTTGTTGATTTTTTTAAAATCTAAAATGTTATACAATTTTAATATTATTGATGATTTAATTATATTTTTTAACTTTTGTATATTTCTATTTATATGTTTTAACTGTACAAGTTTTCAGTGTTGTAAAGCCGTATTGAGTCCCAGTATTGGGAAAAAGGCGGGATATAAATAAATATTATTTATTTATTAATATTTATTTATTAAATTTATTAATTGCCCATCTGGCTGGTCACCCAGCCACTCTGGGCGATGTACAGCATATAATAAAACAGTTTAAAACAATAAAATTCTTCAATAAAAACATTTTCTAAAATACCCTAACCTACCCCAAATGCCTGCCTGAACAACCACATTTTTAATGCACGGCAGAAGCTCATTAAAGAGGGGGCATGGCGGAGTTCCCTAGGGAGGGAGTTCCACAGAATGGGGGCCACCACAGAAAAGGCCCTCTCCCTCATCCCCACCAGTCTAGCTGTCCTGGCTGATGGGACAGAGAGAAGGCCATCTGAGGTGATCTTGTTGAGCGGCCTGTCTGGTGTTGCTGGAGGTGCTCCTTAAGATAGGCTGGGCCAGAACCATATAGGGTTTTAAAAGTCAAAACCAACACCTTGAATTTGGCCCGGAAAACAACTGGTAACCAGTGCAACTCCTTCAGCAGTGGAGTGATGTGGTCTCGCCAGCGGCTGCCTTTAATCAGACGAGCCGCCGCGCTCTGCACCAGCTTCAGCTTTCGAACCGTCTTCAAGGGTAACCCCACGTAGAGCACATTACAGTAGTCTAAAGGAGAGGAGACCAGGGCATGTACTACCGATGGGAGCAGATGGTCGGGAAGGAAGGGGCACAGCTGCTGTATATAACAACAACAACAACACATTTGTATATTAAAAAGAACCAAAAAAAAAAAAATCCAAACCCTTGAGTTAGATTCCTTGAAAAATATACTACTGTTGGGGGCTAGACCATAGACAGCAGTCTGAGATGAGCCAGGAGCCAGGAATTAAGGGGCTATGGGAGAAGCCAGAAGTCAAGTCAGTATTGAAGGGCAAGTCAGAACTGGTCTGGAGGACAAATGAGGAGGCAGAAACGAGGAGCAAGCCAGGACCACAGATCAGCCAAGGATATAGGAACATGCCAGAGCACAGGAAGACCTTGTTGCTCGAGCAAAGCTCAACTGTAACAGGATGCCCTTCCTGTCCAGGAGGATTGAATGACCAGCCTAGATGTGCACATTTAGTGCAGTGCCTGAGGCTATGTCACTGAGAAATTGTGAAAGGGAAATAATGTGGAGGTAAGTCAGGACACAGGATGAAATTCTGAATTGCTATTTTTGTGCTATGTTATCATGGTACTGGGTATAGGAAAGCATGATAAAGACCACTTCTTGATTACCATAGCCCTCACTTCTGTTTCCAGAAGTTAAGACCTCGTAACTATGCCACACTGTATTATTTTCTTTGACTCCTCTATTTGGTCATTATTATTTTTTTATTTGACTAATAGCCATTAGAAACATGGTAAATAAATAGGGTCCTTTGCCCTAAATTTTAAAATTTTAAAGGTTAAAAAAGGTTACCTGCAGGTATGTATGCAGGTCGACTGCTGGACCAAAATGTCCCAGTTTCATAGCTCTGTTTACAGACCATAAAAGTAGGGGAGCTACTTGGTTTGGGGCAAGATTTGTCTAACTTTTATATATCTTAGCTTCTACATCTTATATTTTAAATGTTATGTGTTATAGTATGTTTTTAATTGTGATGCTTCTGACACGAATAAAAAAAAATAAGTAGGGGAGCATTTCAGTGATTTTGGGGATGTGGCTAAATATCTGGGGTGGGAGGAAAAAAATTAACACCAGTTCCTGGTGGATTCCTTTTTCGTCTTCTCTAGAATGCCCTGGAATGATATTGTTGTAGTTGTCAGGAACCAGAAGGAGCACCTGTGAGGTTGCCCCCCTCCCCATTCCCAAAATTCTCCCTTCCCATGAAACTATGGAAGGAGAACAGTTTCACCCAACTTCCCCCACATAACACACTCACACAATTCAGCCACAACTGGAGAACTTTGGCCTAGGCCTAGTGAGCACACTGTCACATTTCAGGCCATGGGTTCTGATGATACTCTGTGATGTAGCTTGGGTTGCAAGGTTCTGCTGTGGATCAGATGTTGAGCACGGGTCCAGTTTCCCAGGAAGCAAGGCAGAAAGAGAGTAGCACCACAGAAAGCTCCAAATGATTCCAATGTTTGAAGTCAGGTAGGATTCTCTGTATGATGCTCCAATGGAGATCACAGCAACACTGAGGCTTATATGAAGTTACTGGGCCTTTGGGCTCTGCCACTCCATTGACTGACGCTTTGATGCTTAAAGGCTCCTGGTCTGTTTTAGCAGTCTCAGGCTGTGGTGACGTGGGAATGGTTTTGGCATTCATGGCCCGAGCTCTTCTAGTTGGAGGATGGTAATGGAGCCTCCTCAGGATGCAGGGGAGAACTGAGGTTCCTTTGGAGAACTGGCTCCTGGTGAGATAGAAGCCTCACAATCCCTTTCCTTTGACAATATTTTGGCATACTCACAAAAGATAAGGACTACTGAAATGTTCCTGGAGAGACTGGCTACACCGTCTTAAATGTTTCCCACTTATGATTGTTCCCTCTGTTGTATCCATGGGTAGGTGGCACAATTGTGGAGCTTGTATAAGGATGGACCAAAGTATAGGTAAGTGATCAAGTTCTGGTTGGTCTATAATGTTATACCTTGCCTAAAACCACAATCCCTTTCCATGGCTGAGTCTTCTATTGACTCCAGACCTGCCTCTGAGGATGAGGTGTTAACTGCAGATGATGGTTCTGGGTGCTGGTCCATGACATACACATTATATTCCATCCTACCTGTAGTGTGGTTTACCTTGTCTCCATTTTTTTCCAGGTTAGAGTTGACCATATCTTTGCCCCCTTGTCAGACAGTTTCTTAACTAATGTACACAAAGTTATAGTTTTGATAGAAACAGCAGTTTCACAAAATCTGAAAGATGCTACAAATAATTGACCTTCCTGTCACAAATCTGCAACATGTCCAACAGATTCTTCTTAGAAGATGATGAAGGAGGGATCCAATATTTCCCTTCCTGCAGTCCGTGCCTGCAGGTTTACAAAGGCACCAGTACAGCATGAATGGAGAGATTTTATATATTTTATGCCTACTCTACAAACTTTGCTGTAATAGTCAATTATGTTAAGACTAAGCAAGGCACGGATGTGGGTTTTCTATCAGAGAAATGTCAAATCCTCAAACTTCCATAAAATGGCAGGGATTTGTGGCATTCTTATCCATTACAAGAGGAGAAATGGGGCTGGCTGGAGTGGGTTTGCAAAACAGTAGTGCAGGTAGTGCACCTAGGCCATGCCTAAGCAGAATTGTACGCCAGGTTTCCAGGGAATCCTGTCTTACCATGGACAAGCTGCACGCTGGTGCATTCAGCATGTTCACTCTCACTTGGCTCCTCCCTGTAGCTTTTTGAGCCCTTAACAAGCTAGGATTGTAAAGCTGAGCGCCTCCTCTCAGTGCCCGCCATCTCCCGCTTGATGCTGCGCCGGTGCCTAGCATCCAGAAACTGCTGTTGCGCCTCCCTCTCCTTGCCAGGGTCACTATCACTCTCAGGAATATGTACCGGGAGGGGCTCTCCCCCTGGCTGCTCCTCTGAACAGCACGGGGGTTCCTCTCCCACGGTTTCTATCTCTTCCTCAGAATCAGAACTGCTTTGGGGCTCTTTGGGCTCCGATCCAATGCTGACACTATGGTCCATCAGAGTTCTAGGGGCCTATGATTGTTCTCTACATGTCGGTCTCAAACTCCATCCATACAACAGGGAAGATTTTTTACCTTGGCATTCAGTTTTCAAAATACTAAAAGAAACACATGAGTGTCTCCTTTCCTAAGTCCTGTCAGCAAAAAACAAACAAACAAAACATTCTACCACATTGTAACGGCATGGGTCAACTTACAGAATAAAGGTGTGGGTCAACTCACAGGAGGCTCCCTCTAGCAGTACAGTAAGACTCAGATGTTTCCTAAGGCAATACAGGAGCAGGACAAGGTGGGGCATCTTTGCTGGTCCCAGGCACTCCATGCTCCCCAGCTGGATTTGGGCCTGAAAGACCAAGGAACAGAGCACGGAGGATGCATGGAGGATAAATTGTGAGCAAGCACAAGTTGTGATATTGCAGAACATCCTCACTGCTAACAGGGGGATCTGTTAAGGTATCAGCCGTAGCTTACAATTTCCTGGCTTTTGGGAGTTTGAACTAACATGAGATAGCCTTAACTCTGATCTTAAATTGGTAGGTTTAAAAAAAAAAAAATGAATCTTTATTCAGAGCGAAGTGAATAAAACTCCAAACAGTCTTGTGGCACCTTAGAGACTAACAAATTCATTATGGCATAAGCTTTTGTGGAAGAGTCCACTTCATCAGATGCATGAAAAGTTATCCTCAGATACGGGTATACATACAGATGGTTGCAGAAGCAAATATTGCAGTGTGTGTGTGCACACAATGTACAGGGTGAGGAGTGACAGAAAAAGCATGCATTACGGAAAGGCTGAGACACAGGAGAAAAAGACAGATCCTTCCACAGTCTACTGATTAGATAGCATGGGCTTGAGAGCTGTGGTTTGCATTTGCATTTATTCAGCATGCCACTTCGTGAGCGAAGTGGCATGCTGGAAGCCAGCAACATGCCTCGGATCTCACCAAAACTTAACAGCCATAACATCTGTGTTAATACCAAAGGACCCATAACATCTGTGTTAATACCAAAGGACCAGATTACTTCAGCATTTATACAATGGGACCCAAAAAAGAGCATTGTGCTCAGTCCTGGTATTTTATCGGCCTAATCCCAGCAAATAGTTTTCCTGTGTAACTGTCTTATTGGGAAACTTGGCTGCAATCCATCAAACACTTCTGTGCCATTAAATATAATTATATGCTTTTGCTGGAATAACCAGATGTTTAGTGCTGCTGTGAGCAGATGTCTGTGCTTCATATTGGAAGGTTATAAACCTATTTACACTAGCAATAAACTATACAAGTATTTAAATAATAACAGGAATGAGCCATCTTAACTTTTTTCTTTTCCTGAAAACAGTCATTTGCTAGAATGAATAATATTTAACAGGCATGATGCTAGCACTAAATTTAATAGTATCTACCTAGTCTGAATTTCTGGAGCGCTTTGAATCGTAAATGTTTCCACTTCTGTGTACTTCTATCCACTTACTTCATCTTCACTTCTTTTCATCTCCCCATCTCTCTTATTTTTGTATCCTCTTGTTAGCTGCATTCTTCTAATGTGAGTGACAATTGGGGGTCTCTTTTGTATTGGTGCATAAATAAAAAAAATATTAAACTTTAAATAAATGAAAGAAGTGCTTTCCCTTTGAACCAGTGTAAGATATTGCTAGCTTTGCAAAGGGGATATATCAGATGCTGAAGTCTCAATGAGTTGGTTGACATTTTTTCATTTAATGACAAACAGGTGTCTTGAGTTATTTTATCTTGGAAAGTGAAATTTAAAGGTTACTGTGAATGGGATCATCACATTTGTTTCCCATGAAGCAATAACCATTTGCTTTCTAAAGATTTTCCTTTGAGAACAGGAAAGGTGTGTAAGAAGTCCCCACACCTCAAAAAGGATATTGTACAGCTGGGAAAGTCACAAAAAAGAGCATAAACACACAACCGTCACTTCTTCAGTTGATGCTCGAGAATGACTAGCCCCTTATTAGATTGCCTAGAAGATTGTATCCAAATTTTGACAGGCAAATGCAAATCACAGCTCTCAAGCCCATGCTATCTAATCAGTAGACTGTGGAAGGATCTGTCTTTTTCTCCTGTGTCTCAGCCTTTCCGTAATGCATGCTTTTTCTGTCACTCCTCACCCTGTACATTGTGTGCACACACACACTGCAATATTTGCTTCTGCAACCATCTGTATGTATACCCGTATCTGAGGATAACTTTTCATGCATCTGATGAAGTGGACTCTTCCGCAAAAGCTTATGCCATAATGAATTTGTTAGTCTCTAAGGTGCCACAAGACTGTTTGGAGTTTTTGGCAGGCAGAGAATTCTGGGCAGCAAGGTCAACAGAACACAAGAAATAAAATCTGCAGATAGGCCCTGGCTTACCTATTCCTGCTCAGGCCATAGAGGACCACATCAGTGCTCTTTGTGCAGATTCAAGGATGCTGAGTGCAGGTTCTGCAAGAAGAAGGTCACCTGGTGCAAGTCTGCCATTCAAAATCTATCAACACAAGGCCCAGGAACTATAACAAAGAGTCACTCTACTTAGCGTCTCATGAGGTTGATTATCCACAGGGTGATGAAACCCAACAGCTATATCACATTCAGAACGTCTGTGGCAAGGAACCTCATGATTCTGTGTTGTATGCAACAGTATTAATCAATGGCTAGAAGTGCAAAATGGAAGTGGATTCGGGGCCTGGGGTATCCACAATTAACCGAGACACCTTTAAGCACATATTTTCTGGGACCCTTGCTCCAAAGCTGTCAAGTCCATCATGCATTCTGCATGATTACAATGCAAAGAAGGTTGATATCATTGGATGCTGCACTGTAGATGTGCAGTATGGCTCCTTCCAAGGGAAGCTTCCACTTATAATTGTGGAAGGGCAGAGGAAAAACCTCTTTGGGAGAAATTGGTTCCCATCAATGGGGATTAGCATTTAAGGAATTCACACCCTTACTACAGGTTGGCTTGCAGCAGTTGTTAATATATTTCTAAGGGTATTTTCTGAAGACTTGGGAGAATACAAAAGGAAGCCAGTGTCACTACATCTGGATCTATCTATTTCACCAATTTCCACAAAAGCCAGGAATGTGCCTTTTGCATTGTGGGAAAAAATTGAAGTACTTCCTTCTGTGCATCCATTCCTGGAACACTTTGGTTCCTGTTATGTATCCGGGGGCGTGGTGGTGGTGGTGGTGGTACTGTGGCTTAGTTATTGTTTTGAACCTTGGCAGCTCCTGTAGAGTTCGGAGTAGAAACAGTGCATGGAGCTTCTGCTAAGTTCTTCACTTCTGTGTGATGATAATTAAAGAACAGTTGTGTTTGAGGCCTGCTGATTCTTACAGTCATTCCCTCTACCTCTATAACAGTTCCTATCATCTTTAGAGGCTTACTTGTGTTTACCTTTACTTGTCTACACTCACAGAGGGAGCATAAGGCAGATAAAAGCCACTATCCTATGCATAGCCACATGGAAATAGCCTCCATTGAGTCAATGGGACTTACATGGGAAAAAAACCCACATAAATACAAGTTTCTCTCTCTTATGCTGCCCATCTGGGCTTTCTCTTCCCCTTCACTAATCCATGCTCTGTCCATAAGGTGTCACACTGCAACAAGTGCAATACAATATCCAATTTATTCTTCATTGACTGAGTTGTTAAGGCTATTGAATTAATAACTGCTGAGGCCAGCAGACAGTAACAGAGGCATATCAAGATAACAACATTCACTGTTGTGCTGCTTGTGTTGTGTTCATTACTATGAAATCTGACTTTATTTTCATAGTAAGTAGCTGGGCTCCTTTCGCCATTTACTCTGAAGTAATTGTATTGACCTTAGTGGAATGAATGTGTACAAGCTTCTTACTGAGGAGTTTGTTTTTGCATTCTACACAGAAACAATCCCATCAAATAAGGCTGCCTTAAGTGTTTCCATGTCAACAGTGCCTGTAATTTTGGTGTGCGCTCATATCAATAAAACAACCAAACAATGTAAGAATGCATTATTGATCAACAGTGGCCACGGCAACTCAATATCTGACATAAGCATGTACTATTACAATAGGCATTGTGGGCATCTGGTGTTTTTAATCTGCGCTTTTAAAAAGAAATACACCCCACCCATCATCCTGGTCTTCAAGTGCTTGTATTGCTTGATGTAGCAAAATAGGTAAACACTGAACAGATTCAAAGGAAATGTAAAATCAGGTAGATTCAGGAGTCCTGTGTGCTCACATAGAGCAGAATATGTATACATGTGGGGGCAAGGGCTGGGGGGAAGACTGGCTCAAGCCATTTTGCTGCCAAAGCAGCCAATGCCCCCATCCCAAGTCAAGGTGCATAGAATCCAAGGCTTGTCAAGTTATATGGACACCTAGGCAAGTCCTTCCGCCCCTCCGTTACACTAAAAATACAGTAATAACAAATTAAATAACAATTTTGCTGCCCTTTCATGTCACACAAAATCAGCTGCCTTGGGTGGCTGCCTCACCTGGCCTAATGGTAGGAATGGCCCTGGAAGGGTCAAGATCATCCCATGCAACAGTGGAATGCATGGGTTAACCAGCCTTTCCCAACCCGGTACCCTCCAGATGTTTCGAATGACAACTCCCAGGATTCCTGACCATTGGCCATGCTGGCTGGGGCTGATGGGAGTTAAAGTCCAAAACATCTGGACTGCACCTGCTTGAGGCTACTTCAACATTTAGCAGCCTGATACCACATGGCCAGGGCCACTTACATTGGTCCTTAATATAATACTGGAACCCTCACTGCTGGCAGAGTACCAGTCTCTTGTTAAGGACCCATGCAACTGGCCCCAGGCATGTTGCTGTGGGTCTTGAAATGCTATTGCAGTATCATGGCATAGGCCCCAGGAAATGTGGCTCCCACAGTGCTGCAGCAGTGTATAAAAGTCACCAAAGAGGGCAGTGCTTTGAAAGCTGCATGCGGAGCTAGCTTATTATTCTATTTTGTTCAAGAGCAAATAGCTTTCAAGGTGCAAGGGAGACAAAAGCTCCATTCAAATGTTCAGATGAATGTTTGGAGGGCGGAGCACAGGATCACGCCTGCTGTTTCCTCTCCCATCCATGGCACATCCAGCTAAAAGTGCAAAGGATAGGGATGTACGAAAGTCACTTACCTTTTCGCGGATGTGATTCGCGGTGGGGGGGAGGCGCTCCATCCCTCCCCCCGGAATCCTTGATGGGGGGGAGGCGATATGGTCCTCCTCCCCGGAATCCTGCCTGGCTGGCTCCACTCTGCGGCGGCTCCGCGGAGCCGCCGGCCAGGGCCATCCGTAACCGTATGGCAGCTGCCATAGCGGCCACCATTTGCGTCCAGCCAGGCTGCCATGATAGGCTACATAAGTATTTACGTAGCCTATCACGGTAGGCCAAAAACACACACACAGCATACGCAAATGGCAGCGGCTACGGTGGCCGCCATTTGCGTTCCCTATTTTTTGCTGTTTTATCCTACGTAAATATTTACATAGGCTATTACGGTGAAAAAAAAAGGGAACGCAAATACTGTAGTGGGCGCCATTTACGTTCCTTCTCCCCCCCCCGCCGTTTTAGCCTACGTAAATATTTACGTAAGCTATTACAGTGAAAAAAAGGAACGCAAATAGCGCCCACTACGCTATTTGTGTTCCCCTTTTTTTTCGCCGTAATAGCTTATGTAAATATTTACGTAGGCTAAAATGGCGGGGAAAAAGGGAACGCAAATGGCGTACGCCATAGCCGCCGCCATTTGCGTATGCTGTTTTTTTTTTTTTTTGCTTGCTGTGATAGGCTACGTAAATACTTACGTAGCCTATCACGGCAAACAGCAGATGCAAATGGCGGCCGCGGCAGCCGGTTGAAAGACCAGCCGCCACCGCCGGAGCCGCCGCCGCTGGAGCTACCGCCGGAGCCCGCCGGAGCTGCCGCCGCCGGAACATCCGCCCCAGGTAAGCTTCGTCCCGGGGGGGGGGAATCCGCGGGGGGGTGGGGGGGAGGCCATTCCGCCACGGGTTTCGGGGGGCCGAATGCCAGTGCATTCGGCTTCACTGAAATCCGTGGCAGAATTCTCCGCCATCCCTACCAAAGGACCATTCAAACTATATGCCCATTGGCTCTCTCCCTGTGTTACAGAATTCAACAAGAGGCAGAACAAATGCTGAATGTGCAGATATCGGGAATCAGGGCCACCAGGCACAATCTTGATCCCCCTCTCCATGCATTCAGTGAACATGTTGTGAAAGGGGCTAAAGACAGCACTTATATGCAATCTCCTTAGCGCTGCTAACAAAAATCCTTAGCTATGGAACCTGTACTTGTAGTTCTATTCCTTGTGACATTGTGGGCCAGTCATTTAGGATAGCCCCAGAATGTAATGGGGTTGGTATCTGCCAGTATTATGGATGTGAGGATAAGAGTACATAAGAACATAAGAAGAGCCATGTTGAATCAGAGCAAGGGTCCATCTAGACCAGCATTCTGTTCACTCAGTGGCCAATCAGCTTCCTGTGGGAAACCCACAAGCAGGACATGAGTGAAACAGCACCATCGTGCCCACATTCCCCAGCCACTGGTGGACACAGGCACACTGCCTCTGATTTTCTGTTTAACTTGACTCCCTTATTCAAGTTTTTTTTATTTATTTAATGTCTAGGATTTCTGAAAGGCAAATGGCTCCCGTTTCGGGAAAATTAAACTGTTCTACAAGACTCATGTTAACTGGAGTTGAAAAGCACCATTTCCCCATTTACTCACTCTTTATTCCCACAATCACAATCACAGCCAATCAGGGAGCACATTATGAACATGATGATGTCATACCACCAGTCAGATTTGGCTATGTGGTAATAACAAAGCCAGGTCAGGGCAATGCTTCCTGTCCATCTGAATGGGCTTTGCAATGAAGCTACATAGACAGTCCAATTTGGTTATACAACCTAGGGATGTCAGAGGATTCTGCCATGGACTGAAATGGGATCGAATTCCCTTCAGTTCATGCCATGGAATCCTCTGCGGAACAGTACCATGAGGTCCTGCGGAGCCAGCCGTCATGCGGCTTTTATTTTTGTCATCCGCAAAGAGTCGCGAAAGTTTCGTAAATAAAAGTGCAGTGTAGGATATTCCGATAATAAATACGTTTCAGAAAGAACTTTCCATTATACTGTCTCTTTTTCATGAGTTTCATAACAGCAGTGTGGTGTAGTGGTTAGACAGCCAGTGTAGTGGTGAGAGTATTGGACTAGGACTTGGGAGATGGGGGGTTCTAGTCCCCACTTGGCTATGGAAGCTCACTGGATGACTTTGGGCCAGTCTCAACTACACACATTGTTTGTGTGTTCTTTCTGAAGTAGTTACACTTGTACAAATGTAGCATGAGCAGAAAGATTAGCAAGCTTCTCTTTCTTTGAATAAAAAGCACACTCTGCACATGTTCAGGGAATGGACAAAATGAGGAAAAAACATACCAGGGAATATGAAGAACTATATTCTTCCATTATGTGTGTGTATGAGTGTGTGAGGGGAGTGTCTCCCCCAATCCAGCTGTTTCCCTGGAAACTCCCTCCCCCCCATTCACCCAAGGGTCTTCTGAGATAATTAACAGGAGGTTTGATGATGAGCTGGATGTGGAAATACAAAGCTGAGCTGGGGGCAAGTGGGGTGCTGACATGTGTAGGAGTAAGTTGCATTGAACTCAGTAAGACTTACTTCTGAGTAGACATGCACAGAGTTGGTTCTCCTCTCCATTTTAGCCTCACAACGTCAACAACAATGCTGGATGTGGAAATATAAAGCTTAACAGGGAGAATAATACCTCGTGCAGGGCTCCAGACTGGCATGGTCATTTTAAAAGGTATTTTCTTTATTTAAAACAGCATTGCCCTAAACAAAGAGTTTATTGCTCAGGCATACTTAAGACAGCCTTCTTTTGGGAAGCCCCTACAAGGAAGAGGAAGTGTTTTGGCTGAAAGTAATTACTGCATGTCAGGGCAGGGGCGGGGGGAAATACGTAAATATTTACGAAAAATAGCAATTCTTACGGAATTTATGCAGACTCACGGAGATAGCTGGGCACCAGAATTACGGTTGTTGGTACGGATTTATCTTCATAATTTTCGGAGCAGAAAAAAAGAGAGGAGAATTCTGGGGCTTGTGAATGGCGGAACGGAGCACTGGCCGCAAACTGCGGAAGTCAAGCGGCACCGAAGGTACACAATTCATACATCCCTACAGTGAACTCACCCCCCACATAGATTTGTCCAACATCCCTAGCTAGGAGTCCTCCATCTGGAAGCATGTCACCTCTCCCTTCTCACTGACCAAAGGCCACCACAATCCAGTCTATCTGCAGCTTTTTCCTTTGTCTTCAAACAGTGGCAAATTGCAGATTATTTTGTCTCTGCACTCGCGGACACCTGCACTGCTAGTTTAAACAGAACAGGGAAGAAGCTGATGCCCAGACATGCGGTGTCCATTGACAGGTCAGCACATTCGCCCTTTGTAAGGGATTTCGCATTCTCCTTGACCTCAAAGACAGGTCAATAATTTGTGTGGACTATGGTAGGTGGCCACAGGCCACCTGGAGATACCCAAAAGGCCTGATAAGGCCTGAGGCCTTTTGTTTAGACACCCTGAACTAGACCTAGACAGCAGTTTGGTTGTGCTAAAGTCTACTGTCAAACACTGAGGCAACCCAGGAGAGAGGAACAGAGAAATTAATTCACAAAAACAACATACATCTTGAATTAACTTTTCTACAAAGCGCACAATCCCTGAAGCCAAATAGCAGCAAAAATGGAAATATAAATGAACGCTTCCATATTTTCTCTGGCAACTTCACTTCCCAACTACTTTATAGTCACCTGTTGCCACTAAGCCTACTTTCTTGCATAAGTTTAGAAACAGAGAACCAGTGTAGTGTAGTTGTTAGAGTGTTGGACTGGGACTCAGAAGATCTGGGTTCTAGTCCGCACTCAGCCATGAAGCTCACTGGATGACTTTGGGCCAGTCACTGACCTGGTTCTCATGGCCAAAATAAGCCACTGTGGTTTATTTAGGCCATGGTAGTTTATTTAAATTGTGGTGCACGTGGAGCACAATTTCCATAATGACTGCCTGGGTGCACCTTGTCATGTCATCAGAGCCCAGGTGGCATGGCTTGCTGGAGGGGGAAAGAACTCTCCAATAACTTAAGGGCTGTTGTAGGGTTATTGGTCCCCCCCCCCTCCAGCAAGCCATGCCACCTGGGTTCAGATGACATGACAAACTGCACCTGGGTGATGATTATTCAAATTGAGCCCCACATGCACCACAATTCAAATAAACCACTGTGTCTTGTTTTGATTGTGCAAACTGGCCCAGTGACTCAGTCTAGCCTACCTCACAGGGTTGTTGTGAGGGTAAAAGGGAGAGGAGGAGGACTATGTAAGCCACCTTGGGTTACTTGCATGAGGAAAAAAAGGCTGGATATAAATGTAATGATAAATGAATATTAATATCTAAAATAGTTGAATAGAGGGATGGATGGTCCCTTTGTGTCTAAAGTAGGGATGGTCGGACCCATCTCTGTCTGGGGCATGGGGGAGCTCGATGAGCTGACCCCGCTACTCATGTGTCCCAGGCCTTTCCTGCCTGCACCAGTTGTCAAGGGCTTCCTTGACAGAGGGCAGAGGCAAGACAGGTCCTTGGTGGTGCTCCCAGCCTTCGCCAAGCTCCAGGGCACTCAGCAGCTTGGTCCGTCAGTGCCCCACAACTTAGCGCGCAGGGTCTGGGAGGCCGGATGGGGGTGGGGGGGAGTCTGTTGGACTCCACCCCCTCCTCGGACTCCCATGCCATGCCTAGTCTAAAGTAACACATGGGCAGAAACTGTACCCCACATGCCCCTCCTATTATTTTTATTACTTATGTTTATTATCCCACTCTTCCTCCAAAGAAATCAAAGGCAGCCTACACACCCCATTTCATCCTCACAATAACTCTGTGCGGTAGGGTAGGCTGAGAAATAGTGACTTGACCAAGGTCACCCAGTGAGCGACATGGCTGAACAGGAAACCTGGATCTCTTTGGTTCAACACAGTCTTACAGAACATCAGGCTTGAATAGTCACAGTGAATAAGAATTTAAAGGCATGCCTACGGGCTCCTTCTCATGTCACCTTTGTAGGATGGGAGATATTGCAGTGCTGCATTTTCATACATCACTGGGGTAACATGATGAAAAGCTTCAGCCAATGTGGGAGTAGATCCTCCCCACTCCAATGCCGCTCCTTACAGAAACTAGGCTAATGCCGGCATAGAGAGATGCAGTATGGGCTCCTCCCACATAGCCCAGGGCTTTTCATGTTACCTTCGCAACAGCTCCCACACAACAAAAGCAGTGTGAGAAGGGGCCCTCAGATATCAGTCTACCTCATCCTAGATTTGGTCCAATGGGCAATCCCCAAGAATGGTCTGTCACTGCCCATGTTAGGGCTAGCTAGATTTCCTGCTTTATCCTTGCTCTGCTGTTATTAGACTTATTGTATTTAGATGAAAGCTAAGCCAAAAGTTTTCAGAAGACATTTCTGAGAACATTTCTGAGATTATTCTTTATCTCATCCCCTAGAATTGGCAGGATGTTCTCTGAATATTTTTGTGGCAGCTGGCATTCCTCTGCCCCCTGCATCAATGGCTTGGAATGATGCTTGGTCCAGGGCACTGTGGTGGATGCAAAATGGTGGCCAGGCCGCCATCACAGATACTGCAACAAACCCACAACACCTTAGAAGCTGTGCTACCACCCCTGAGGAACTGTTGGAAGATTTCTCCCCCGCCCCCGGAGGGGGGGAAATTACAGCAAATGTGCCCAGAAAAAGAGTGGAGAATTTCAAGACCTCACTTGTGCACATATCTAATTTGGCCTGGGAAATAAGCTAAAATGTTGCAGTTTTAAAACAAGCAGATAATTTGGCAGACAAATAAGTCTTCTGAACAACAATCTGAATTTTGGTCAGCAAAAATGTATTGGCATTAACTCCTTTCCGCCTTTTAAGAAACTTGGGTAGAGAGACCAGACCACCAGCTTCACGACCACGTACACTTTGAAGAAGTAAAATTAGTGCCATCTACTGGACATCATGAATTCTAAATGGAGTAGAAGTAAGCTGGGTGTTTCTTATTTATTTATTTATATTTAAAAGATTTCTAGGTTGCCTTTCAGCAAACCTATCAGGGCAGCATACACTAACAAACCACCATTATAAAACATAAAATCACATGAAAACTAAACAGCAGGGGCACAGCAATACAAGGAAAAAAACCTACCCCCCAAAGCAGAAAAATATATAATTCTGTACATTAATGTTACCTGTTTAAAAAGCCAGACAAATAAAAATGTCTTTGCTTGATGCTGGAATGGCATCAAAGTTGGTGCCAGGTGAGAGCCTTCCTGCAGAGGGCATTCCATTATTGGCATCCACAACTGAAAAGGCTCCCGGAATCATATACAGCACAAGCTTATTGTGACGTTGCATGTAACACCCCAGCAAGGCAGGCTGTTTGCCATGCTGCTTCTTTCTTTAATTCTGCCACTGCCCTGTGATGACCCCCTGGCTTGAGAATACTCACACCGATGTGATTTTAAATGGGGAGTAGGGTGCTGCCAGTTTACCCTTCAGAGCCACCTCCCCTCCAGACATGCTGGACTGCAACTCCCCAAATTCCCAGCCATGACTCCCATTTCCCTTCACCCCAGATCAGTGCATGATGTAGCATAAAACCAAGTGGCTTGGAGATGATGACTCCTTCGGCTGTTTAGGGCAGGCAGTAGTCAAGTTAGAGAGATGTTATTAAAACAACAAACATAAGCAGGAATCAGAGAGAAATGAATCAAGGTAGAATAGTAGGTTCTACAAAGCCTGTACTGAGGAACTCCTAAGCTAAGTTTCAGAACTTATGTGCTAACCGCACAACTTTTCCCAGATGATCAATTTGAAGATGGAGACGCAGCAAAAACAACCCAGCTTTATTCTGCATAATCAGGGAGGTATTGACTGACTGACAAGTGGAGGACAGCCCGCCAATCAGCAGTTGGCACAGGGGCTTGGTGTGAGCCTCATATAACCAAGTGAGGGCTGATCCTCGCTTCCATTGCAGCAGGGGTGGGCAAACTGCCCCTCGCCCCAGCCTGATTTTAAAGCCCTCTGCAAGCAATCACTTCAGACCTCTGGCAAGAGCAATCTGTCCCCTCTCCATCAAGGGGTGTGTGTGTGTGTGTGTGTGTGTGTGTGTGTGTGAGAGAGAGAGAGAGAGAGAGAGAGAGAGAGAGAGAGAGAGATGGCTGGCAGAAAGGAGAGAGAATAAAGGGGTGGCCTACCAACTTTTGGCTTTGACCCCACTGCTGTATTGGATGTGCAGATTGTCAGCATGCAGCCCCCAACAGATTATGCCTGACAGAATGAGACCCTCAACTTTCTTCTGGATTGTCTGGTTTTTAAAGTTGCTTTAAACATTTTACTAGGTTTTTATTTGATTTTTTTTTTAATTCTTTGATATTTTGTAAACCACCTTGGTTGGCTTCAGAAAGGGAGCATAGAAATATGATGATGATGATGATGCCGCCCCACCGTGGCATTACAGGAAGTCAGGGATGTTTCATTTCTGCCACTGCTAGACAGAGCCCATCGAGTGAAATACTCTTCCAATGAATTTGGGGGAAAGCAGGGGAACTATATGCCAGGACTGTCATGGGGAAATGGAATTGGTGGGGCACTGGGTTCTCTTAAATGGGGCAAGCCTGTTATGTCTTACACTATTCCCCACACCCACGAATCTAAAAATCCCCCAGATGGCATGTTTTTCAGGGAGCGTCATCAGTGCCAGAGGAAAAGTACAGCCATTTCAACAATTTCCCACAGTCCTCCCTCCTGCCCACTACTGTATGAAGAAGCCCTGGGCATGGACACTTCAGTGGCTCAGAATTAGTGATCTCCAATTCAAAAGATATATAAAATGGAAATAACACATTTTGACCTATAAGTTTAATAGTAGCTCAGTTTTATGACAATCATAGTTTTGTTTAAGAAGTCTGAACATTCTTATTACGGCTGCAATCCTAGACACGCTTCCCAAGAAGTAAGACCTATTGAACCCAGTGGGGCTCACTTCCAGCCCAGGTCCATGGAACTACTTCCAGTTCCATAGGATTGTGCTGTAAGGCATTTAATGTGCAACCCTATGTATGTTTAGACAGAAAAAAGCCTACAACTCCCTACAGCATGGTTGGCAGTGGCATGCTGGGAGCTGTAGGCCTTTATCTGCCTAAACATACATAGGATTCTGCCCTTAATTATATTCATTTGGTATGAAGGACTGGAAAAAGAACAATAAAAAACAACGGTTTGACAGAATTGTTCATTAAGAGCAGCCTTAAAACAATATCTAGATTTTGGAGGCAGCTGCAAAGAACATTTCTTTCTCTGTTTTCACTATCAGAATTACCTGAACTGAGCCATCCCCCCCCCCACACACACACACTTCAAGTCCAACACCATATTTTGTTTCAAGCCCAATCTTAAATGAAGCTTCATCAGAATTCCATCTCCTTTACCCTTGGAGAAGCTGTCCCTACTCTGCCTTTAAACAAGGAAGATAGAATAATAGTCCATCTTCCTATTAGCTGATGCTTGTAGTGGAGAGAGGCGCATACCGATGCCTCATCCAAAATTAGAATTAAAGGCACTTTATAATTAAGATGACATTGTAAATCAAATCAACCAGGGGGAAACTCAATTTTTTTAATTACTCACAAATATTACATAGAGGCTTGTCTTTCAGTTATTTATCATTTCAACCTGCTGGAATGGTGTCAATTTATTTTTTAATAAATCCTGCCCTAGACTTCCTATAATTTTTTTATCAGCATAAGGGAGGGCTGCTTGCTTCTAAATTGATGCCACAATCTCCTCTTTGGCCATGAAGCTGAAAGTCTCATCTATATTTATAGCTGCTTCCTGAGCATCGTGTTCTTGGCTATGGGTGAACTTTGCCTGTAGCTGCTATTTCCATTTGTTATATATAATTCTCCTTCCAATCCCTGCACATATTAGACACACACACACACACACACACACACTGGGATTCCTAATGGATACTTCGCATCGCTCTTAGGCAATAAAGCAAATTTTATTAGCTTTTATGGGGAAAGTACCATAGAACACTTTATGATCCAGTTTCATAAAGATCTTTTTATGTAATTCATTCTACTGGGGTCTAAGCCCACAGCCTCAGCTGCTGTTCCCACAAGGAAGAGAAGTTGTGAATAAGTTTTTAATAAGTGTAGGGTGAGAAAGGGAAAGGGCCTCTCTGAGTAACTTTTTTCTATCCCTGCCCCTTTTCATCTCATCTACTTTCATCCTAGCTTTTAAAGCAGAAAGACCCTTGATGGCACACTCAGAGATCTCTCTTGAGGGGTTTTTTGGACAGTAAATATGAAGACTCATCCTATCACAACCCCTCCAATTTCACTAACTTCCAACTACATGAAAGGATGGGATCTCAGTGAGGCAACCTGAGCACGCTTGAAATAGAATAACGATTGTCATGGCCCTAATCTCCCATTTTGAAAAATCAAAAATTGTAACATTATCTTGTCATTTAACTAACATCAGGAGAATATTATCTTGTGACGATCTCCAATTCCTACTGACATTACCCTGAAGTGCTCCCACTTGTTCATCCAAGTTCCAGTTTCATTAGGTATTATGGGATTCACTTTACTAGCCTTTGAATCTATTTAAAATATGAATATGTGAGGGCAGGTGTTAAATAAAAAAGAAAAGGCAGGAGGGGAAAAATCACAAATCCAGTGACAAATAACAAAAGCTGAACAATGATCTGGGTTTTCACTGCATTTCTGATTCCCCCCTCTCCTTGTTTCCTCTTCATTGCCCTAGGAGAAAAAGTCAAGAAAGGAAAAACATTTAGCAGATATTTAAAGAAATTTAGGGAGCAATCATCTGGCCGCTAGTCAGAGGCTAAATGGCCATAGCATATGTTGGTTTCCAGGAACTGATCTTGGATCCCGTGCTGCGAGGTCAGTTCCCTGAGAACTGATCTCCCCCCCTCCCGCTGCACTGCCTCACAGGCATCTCAGAATGGCCCTGCGCTCCGTGCTGGGAAGAGAAGTGTGAAGCAGTGAAAACAGGGTGTTCCTGAGGGCGTTCTGGGGTGGGGAAGGCGGAAATGCCAGTACGACTCATCCTATGTGTCGTCCGGCAGCTGCCTCCCTAGTTGTGCCACCTTCATGCAGTTAGACAGCCAAAATTGGCAGTCTTGCCACAAATGCAGGGCGGCTGAATTGTGGAGGGGATGATCCCTTCCTCGCTTCTTCTGCCCTGCATTGGATAGGCAGTCAGCTCCAAGTTCAAAGGTGGCCACCTATCCCCATAGGATTTCGCCCTTAATAGCCCCATTCACTCACACCCACAGTCATGTGAAAGCTCATAGTAGCCTCTCCCATGCAGCTGCTCTATGTATATGAATACTGCAACCATGTGGGCTGATCACATAAGTCTTTCCTACCCAATTACTGCTTTCCTTGCTGGTTGAGGAGTAGTAATGTTTATGAACATTCCATACCATCACACTAGTTCAGCTAGGGATGTCAGAGAATTCCGCCACGGATCTCGGTGAGGCCGAATGCCAGTGCATTTGGCCCCCCTGAAATCTGTGGCAGAACAAAGCCCCCCCACCCCCACCCCCTGTGAAATTGGCCCAGAACGGAGCACGTACCTGCTGCTGTCCGCGCTGAATTGCGAATGGCGACCGCGTCTGCAGCCACCATTCGCTTCTTCCATATAGCCGTGATAGGCTACGTAAATACTTACGTAGCCTATCACAGCTAACACAGGGACACCATTTGCATCCCTGAAGAAGCCGTGATAGGCTACATAAGTATTTACATAGCCTATCATGGCAAAACTAAGGGAACGCAAATGGCGGCGGCTACGGTGGCCACCATTTGTGTTCCCTTTTGTTTTTTGCCATGATAGCCTACGTAAATATTTATGTAGGCTATTACGGCAACAAAAAAAAAAGGGAATGCAAATGGTGTAGTGGCTGCCATCTGTGTCCCCCCCCCCTTTTTTTTTTGCTATAATAGGCTGCGTAAATATTTACGTAATCTATCACGGCAAAAAAAAGGGAACGCAAATGGCAGCCGCCGTAGCCACCGCCATTGGCGTTCGCACTTTTTTTTTGCCGTGATAGGCTACATAAATATTTACATAGCCTATCACAGCAAAATACAGGGATGCAAATGGCAGCGGCTACAGCAGCCACCATTTGCGTCCCTGCAGGCTGCCCAGCGGCTGGATGTCTGGCTGTGGGTGGCCCCAGCTGGCGTCTCTGCGGAATCTCCGCGGAGCGGACCTGGCCAGAGAGAATTTCGGGGGGAGGGATGGAGCGCCTCCCCCCCACTGAGGATGTCCCTGGATGAAACCAGTGTAGTGTTTCGTACATCCCTACGTTCAGCCAATCAGGTTCACTGATTGCATTGGCAAAAGTGTGAACCTACTTAAAAGTGTAAAAGTACATATCCTTGGCAGCAGCAGCATGAGCATATTGCTTACCAGAAGCAGACATGTAAAAGGATGGTAATCTTTTGCCACTCATTGACAATTTTAGTGCAAGAGGAAGCAATTTTATATAATCCACATGCTACCCCCAGAGACCATCCACAATCTATGTGAATATATTTGCCCCCAAAGTAGCTCACCTAACTAGAGAAACTGATGATGATTTTTGCTTTTTCCATACAAGGTAACTTACTTCACCTCCTTCTAGAGCAGTCTGCTTTCTGCCAGGAGGGATGACAGATTCCCCAATACCATGTCATTCCAGGGCCCCATCTACATGGCACCGCTTTCACCTTCCACCCCATCACAACTGAGCAGCATTTCAGCTAGCATTTCAAACTAGCATCCCCTGCAATACACTTGTGATTTACTGCGTGCTTCCCTAACAGACTTGCAGTGCCCTTTTTTTTGCCATTATAGTTAAATGCATAGCTGTGCAGTCCCGTGAGCATGGGGGTGTGACAATTCAGTGGTTGTTTTGTATTTTAGGGGTTTTGTTGTGTCTTTCCCTCCCTCGTTAGTTAAAAATGGGTTGTTCTGTGCCCCTTCATTTCCATGCTATCTGTTTGTCAGTTCCCCAGCCCCAAATTCATGCTATGGTTTGCACACACAAGCATGAGTGGTACGTGCCTACCCATCACTCCAAAATCATGGCCAGAGCAAAAATGGTCCTCCCCCAAGCCCCCCTAGCCCTTGGGTACTGAGTCCGAAAGCAACCGTTGTGAAGATACGAAGCTGCAAAAATGTGCGGAAGTGTGATTAAATAATTGAAAACACCCCTCTGTGCCTCTGTAACTGCGCAGCTCCAAAGGGATGGGGCGGGGGATAAAGGAGTGTCATAGAGTGATGCAAGCACTATGCATGCCCACAACACACCCACCGCAAAATGTGAAGTTGATTCAGGGAAGGGACAGACGGCTTGTGACCACAGGGAAAGCCACAGCAAACCCCCCAAATCTCAGCAAAACACCTCCTCGGATATCTATAGTTTCCGGGAGAAAACCATGGATGGCCGTGAAATGGAGACTGCATCATCTATCCCGAGGGACCTCAACTCACAGCCACCCTGGAGTAAAAGGCTCATGTAGATGGGGCCCAACTTTTAGGGATGCTATGATTGTAAGGAAGCTGAAGCAATTCAAGTTCAAGTGCTGCTGATGACCAGACACCTCTGTGTCTGAGATGCTTAGGTGTCAGAAGGGAATAGATGCTCCCTGCCACATATGCATGTGAAAAGAATTAGACAGAAGTTATGATAATAGAGAGACCGCAAAAGTACCCCAGGAAGCTAATCAACACTTTCACTTATTGTCTATTATGGCAAACTCTCCTGTTCTTCTGAATAGCAATAAAAGAGGAGATTTATGGCAGATTAACTTCGATTAAGGATGGATTAATTTAGGTAAATTGTCTAAATACTTAAATCCACACCATCTCCTCTTCATACATTTTTATACATCATTGTTTGCTAATGTCTTCCCACCCCTGCTTCTCTCCTCTCTCCCCCCCCCCAGATTTAGCCCTTCACTGAGAATTCGTGTGTGTGTATGTTTGTAACTGAGGGTTTTTAAAACAAATAAAATGTAAAAATCCTACACAAAGCAGGACAAAGGATGTGTACAGCCCTTATTTCCAAATAATCTTCTTCAGCCATAAATGAGAGCAAATGAAGCATTGCACACAATTTGCTGCCTGGTGGCTGATATTAATGACCTGATGCATTGAACCTACATGTGTGTGTGTGATCAGATTTTTGTATGTCAGAGCAAGTGGCTTGTATCAATTACACTGCTTTTTAACCCTGGCATAATCTGTTTCTGAACATTTAGAGCTTTTCTACATGAAGCTTTTAACCCGCCACTTTACCAAGGCTTCTGCTTTTGGGTTCTTTGTGAGTTTAAGATCGGATCCTCTACATACATTTTTTTTTCCTGGCATTTTTCTTTCCCTGCCTTTCTATGTGTTCCATTACACAACTACTAGGTGGCGACATGGTATAGCAGAATTGTGCAACTACACTAGGGTTGCATCCCGCCATTTCCAGATAATACCAGACTTCCCTCGTTAAAAAAAAAAAAAAAGCTTCAAGGAACAGAAGAGGCCCTGAAGGATGACAACATTGTGACAAGCACCCACAAACTACTATGAGTGAGGAATCACAAGCACACACAAAATGCCTTATGTAGAAAGGCTCTTAGAGAGCATGTTGGGATACATAAAATCCTAGCATTTAAGCCTGCATGTTCAGTTTAGTGGAAATGCACAAAAGTCGAAGAGGAAGCTTCACCTAGACCCAGAAGCAGGATCTGATACAGGATCTCCAGGTGACCTAGTTTACAGAGGACAGTCCTCCATAGTTTACAGAGGACAAGCCTGCAGTAAGAGAGAAAAAGAGAGGCTCCTCCAGAAAAGGAAGAGAAACTAAGGGAGCAATCCTATCGTCACTAGTCAGCAGATACATCGGCTTCCGGGAACTAGCCTCGGAACCCGCACTCTGTAGTCAGTTCCCTGAGAGCTCATCTCCTCCCCCAACCGCACTTCCTCTCAGGCAGCTAGGAATGGCCCCGTGCTCCATGCTCGGAAAAGGAGCACAAAGCGGTGAAAACAGGGCGTTCCTGGGGGCGTTCCAGGGAAGTGAAGGTGGAAATGCTGGTATGACACATCCAATGTGTTGTCCGGCAGCCACTTCCCCTGCTTCACCTTCCTGCAGGTAGACAGCCAAAATCAGCTGTCTAGCCACAAATGAATGGTGTCTGAAGCGCGGAGGGATGATCCCCTCCATGCTTCTCCTCCCTGCATTGGATAGGCGGTTGCCTCCAAGTTTGGAGGCGGCCGCCTATCCCGATAGGATTGCACCCTAAAACTTGCAGGCTCTCTTAAATATACAATTTATTCAAAACAAACTCTTCAAGTGTAAGGGACCTGACAAAACTGCACTGGACCAGTTAAGTATTTTTATACAAAATCTATAATACTTAGTGGTACAAGCATGCCAATTAATTTTTCAAAACAACCATATCAGTTATAGGCAGTCAATTGCCCCAGGACTGGAGAGCAGAAGGGAAGCACAGGCTGGCTTCTGCCATCATTAGGGATGGCGCGGGCACCTGATTCTATCTGGGAATCCAGTGGAACCCCTGCCCATACCCCAAGCCCTGCTCGCCAAGCACCTGCCCCCGCGAGTCCCTGCCCCCGCTCTCCCCTGGCCCGTGCTTGGCGAGTGGCCCGCACTCATCCCGGTGTCCTTGTTGAGCTCTGTGGTCATAATTAAAAATAAAATAAAATGGCAATCGCAAAAATGTGCATATTTACATATGTGCAAAATCCTCATTTTTGCAAGCAAGTGCATTTCCGCGCATACGCAAATATACGCATTTTTGCGATTGTCATTTTATTTTTCAAAAACTGACAACCATGGAGCTTGATGAAGCTGCCAGGGTGAGTGTGGGCTGCTTGCCAAGTGCGGGAGGGGCTTGAGCGTGGTCCAGGAACCAATGAGCAGGGGCAGGGGCTGGGCAGGGGCTCGGAGAACCTGGACAGGGGTGGGTTGGCACATCCCTAGCCATCAGCCAGGGGGCCCAGGGCCACTGGGAGGCAGCACCCCCTGCTGCCCAGGTATAACATCAAGCCAAGCATGAGACCACCCCAGGCCATCCATTGGTTAGAGAAGGAGAAGCAGTTGCAGGGAACTCACTTCACCCTCCCTGCCAGAAAGAACACTTGGCTCCAACTGATGTTGCCCTATAGGAGGCCTGATCCATATCTTAAAAGCCCCCCTCCCCCATACTAGGGTCTGAATCTGGAGTGGGGGGCCTGCACCTACTCTAGTGTAAAAATGAAAAAGAAGAAGAAGAAAAGATGAAGCTGCTAGATTCAGATTTAAACTGATGCCTGTTTTGGCCCCAACAGTCATGCAAAAATTCTGGGTTGGATCTGGAGGACGACGTTATTTGGACTTAGGCCCCATTGAAATCAATGAGAAAAGTTAGTAATGACTTGAATTTCATCGATTTCAGCTAACTTAGTCTGGATCCAACCTTCTGCCTCACCTGAGCGTGCTCTGGTGACCTCACATCCTTTACAGTTAAGTGTAGCTGAAATTCCAGTTTCCACCACTGGCATAAAAGCATCACACAGCTGAGTGTAATTGCACATTTGGGATTCATTTAATGATCACCATAAAATTTATCCTTTTGTATAAAATAAACAAGGCACAGATGATTGTCGTATCTACAAGAGGCACTTCTCCCCAAACTGAATTATATGGTAGATGATGAATAGATAGTTATAAGGCAGTAAACATAACTTGCTTTAAAAGAAAAGAAAAAAAAAAAAAAACAGTATAAGGTGTGCAGTAGGCTGAGCCAAAGCCTATCAGACACTGACATTGTATTTGTCTCCCAAAATGTCTTCACTTTTCACTTTAACAGTTTTAAAGGGCACTTTGGAGCAATTCCCTCTTTAGTTATAAAGACAGGTGTTTCCTATATGTACTTACTTCCAAAGAAATCTTTATATCTTTTGACCTCTGATATCAGCTTAAAGGATTTTTTTATCTTAAAAGGAAAATCTTTGGGGGATATGCTAGTGGAATCACCAAAAGCAGTAATTTTCACAAATAAGTTTCTGTTTTCTGGCATTAATACAAAAGCGGGGTGTGTGTGTGTGTGGAATAACAGCCAGTGAAAATAGATAGCAAATCTAACATGGGAATTTCTTTGCATTTTGTCTTAGGACAGAGCTTGGATGTAATCTAAGTTAGATTGGGCAGAAACAACAAAAATGTTTTTTTTTTTTTAAATTGGATAACAGCTTGAGCACAGACCAGTTACAACAGCAGACTCAATATATAATCATCTGGCAATTGCAGGCTCGTGACCTGGCTGGATTATAGATCTTGAGTAGAGAGTCTGTGTTGCTGCCCCACAAGTTAGCCCAGTGTTTTGTGTCTTGACATCATCTGCCCCAAGCTGGCAAATATTGTGCCCCAATTATACATTGCCATACATGTTTGGGGGGGTGGGGCTACGGGAGTGCACACATTCTGCCCTTCCTTGAACAGGTCCTACTTGTCAGTCTCCCTCGAATTTGCACTCCATTCTCCATTTCCCCAGGATACTTATGGTGGGAGACTCAGAGCCATGCAGGGGTTTCCCCCCGCCTTCAATTCTGGACTTGCATCATCAGTTGGTTCTCTGGTTAATATTGTTTGAAACCCACAAAAATAGGTATCAGTGGCCTGGAACCAGAGTTCTCAAGAGCAGAACTCCACTCACAGGACTCTCCAACTGCCTGGAGGATGGTAGATAAAGCTACCAAGGATACTAGTCACAAGGGCTGTATATTATTTCCCATGCCAGAGGCAGCAATACCAGTTGTGGGAGAACACGAGTGGGAGGGTGCTCTGGCCCTCATTTCCTGCTTGTGGGCTTCCCATAGGCATCTGGTTGGCTGCTCTAGGAACAGAATGCTGGACTAGATATGCCTTTGATCTGATCAAGCATGACACTTCTTGGGTTGGGGAGGCAATTTTTGCCAATCCCTCCTTCCGTCGCAACCCCTGTTCCCCCTAAAATCTGCTCTGGAAGGATCTGAAAGGGACCCTCTGGAACTGTGGGAGGTGGTGCAGGGGGCTGAAGGGGGAAATGAGTGAAAATTCCCACCACCCCACTTCCTCCAGCAGGAGCCTTGCTGGATTGCAATTCCTTCTGCAAATGGAAGGAACCTTTCCATTTGCAGAAGGGCAGCTCAAGAGCCAACCCAATTATTACTTTCCCCTTCAAGTGTGGGTACTTCAGTTTCTTATCTAACATGAAAATATCAATTTACCGTCATCTATGGCACAACAACATATGTCAGTAGATGCAGAGAGTTCAACTGCATCTTACATTAAAGTTATAGTCAGCACCTATGCCTTTTTTTTCCTTGTCTTTTTTTCTTAGTAGTATTTTTGGGGGGTTCCAGTTTTTATTGGGACCCCCCGCACATGCAAAGGGAAGTCTTAATGCTTCCCTCCCCAGCCCTGAACTAGAGATGGGATGTTGTGGGGAGGGGCACTACTTGTATTCCAATATAATTTCATTGGGGGAAGAATCAGTGAACAGGTTTTGTGCATTCAGTGGGTCTCGGCGATTCATTTGATCACGGCGATCGTTCTGATGAGCAGAACTGCTTGCTTTTGCCTAAAAGGGTTTTGCAGAGGGCATTAAGGAAGTCTGAGGAGGGTGGTGATCTCCATGTCCCTGCTAATAAAAATCTGCTGGTGTGGCATCCTTGCAAGCCCTGGCTGCACTACACTACTGCTGTGCACAAACAAGTTTAGTACAGCTAAACTTCTCTCTGTGTGCCCAGCCTCACTCCATGGGAGGCTGGGGTCTAGCACAGCCTGGATATGCCCCGGAACCCTGCGAGGATGCTGCTTTGTGTGCTAATCAACCTCCAGTGTAATGAGCAGGTGGTGTAAAGGCACCCTGGAAACCTAATCCTGTTCCAAAAATATTTCCATCCCAGGTGGCACTTTGTTCTGGGGTGGTATTCAGTGAAATGCCTACATTTACATTGCAGTCAGAAGTTGATCTTGATAGTCTTTTAATCCTTTTCTTCTCTATGATTCTAGCAATAATAATAATAATAATAACAACCCCTAGATCATATTTCTATACCCTATTAATGGATTGGATATGCAATCAATTAGGATGAAAAAAGAAGTTAGTTGTTGTCCTCTTTCTTGCTCCCATGTTACATTACGTATTAAAGATCAATATAGTCCATTGATTGAGAAATAAGGATTCACTGACATTTCATTTATCTGGGAATCTAATATTCATGCTGCTGCTTCAAATCATGATAGGATTAGGTAGGCATATATGTTCATTTGGTTGCATTGAAAACATTTGACATTTCATAATATACCTAGTCTATTTTTTTTGTCATGTCCAGTTAACGATGTTTCATTTGTTGCTGTTTCAATTAGCTGACTTCATGGTGGAAAGGTGCCAGCCAAAATAATTTGTCTGAATTTAAATTGCACTTCGTTTATTGCTGATAAGTTTGAGCAAAAGTGGCAAGAGTTTGATATAGATGCCAATAGGCTGGAGCCAAACTTAATTACACTTAGAGTAGATGCATTGATGTCAATGAACTTAAGTTACTCATGACTCATTTAAGTCCCATTGATTTCAATGGATATGTATGGGTAAGTATGACTAAATCTGGATCCACCCTATTTAGTGCAGGGCTGCTGAAGCACCCAGGGATTACTGGCTGTAACATTTGAAGAGGAGATCCAGGGCTGTGTTTGTTTGTTTCCACAAAATGGACGGGCGAAGCAGACAAAGGAATACTGGAGTTTTCATGGAAAGGGCATTGCTCCACGCATGGCTCCATGAAGGACTGCACTGCACCATTATAAGTCGTTGATGGAGATATACTTCTGGGTGAGGTGGGGGGATTGGAAGTGAATGTCATCAGACTGGCAGGGGCTGCTGAACCAATAAGAGAGGCTCCCCCCTCCAGGCACCCTCCCCTTAATGGCAATCTAGGGAACAAGCTTCATTGACCACAATGGGAGTTACTTGTGAGTAGACTTCTTGGACCAATGCCCCATTCCACCCATTTTTTTTTCCTGTTCCTCTAAATACCAGGCTACCGCATTAGCAGGCACCCCTGAATAAATGCACTATTGCATGAAAGTGCAAATGCGTGATAGTACATTTAGAGAACAAGCCTCATTGACTACAACAGGAGTCAGCAGGTGCCCCTGAACTAATGTGCAAATGTGTGATAGCGCTATCGCGCAATAGCACAAATGTGTGCTAGCACTATTTCGTGATAGAGTGATAGAGAGATACTGACATAGAGGGTATGTGTATTGATGGAAGATCTGTGCAATGGTGCTATAATGAGATAGCACCTTCTCATTACTAAATACTAAATTCATACATTCATACTAAAGCTGAACTATGAAGCTTGTGAAATGGGACCGAAGGACACACAGGAATATTAGCTGTGGATCCTCCCCACATGTAGTTCTGGGGAAGTGGCCTAAGATAAACTCATTTTCGGGCTGTAGTGGGAGAACCTGCTTGCCTGTGATAGCACGCTTATACGCACTAGTGACCTAGCGCTTATTTTCTTTCTTTTTTTCTTTTTTTAAAGTTGGTCCCTTGGAATCCTGCTCCAGAATGGCACTGAAACTTCTAGAAAACAGGGATGGAAAGGGTTGGGTCAGTGAGGTCACAGGCAGGTGAGTGACACACCCTCATTGGCAGGGCTACACACCCCTATGGGCAGGACTATGATACTGACGCAAGTGCGGGTGATGGAACACACCCCAACAGGACCATAACAGCCGAAGTAAAGAGGAAAAGTCAGACTATAACCAGTCTCAGAAGAACTTTTTTTTTTTTTCCTGAGATAAACTCCGGGATGCCTGCTGGATGGCAACGATATCATGTGAACCATGCGACCTCCATGTGCAGCCAGATTGGAGTAAATCATTGGTGGAAAGCACCCCAAGTCTGCAAACATACAGCAAAGATACACTTAGGAATTATGAAATATAAACCCAGGAGTTACAACTGGCGTAGCCTTCTAAATGCATGATTACATTACATTAGATACATTAAATGCATGAATACCTGGATATATTCTTCTGCCTCTGAAACTCACAATATTGATCATAAAGACACCTGATGAGCACATTACAAGCATTTTCCTGCACTATGTGAATCCAAACTTCAATTTGGTAAAATAAATTTGTCCCTGGGTACATGGCAAAATAAGACCACTGGTTAATTCATTTCTTTTTAATTGACAATGAACATGGTAAAAAAAGAAAAAAGAAAACTAGCAGTGGAAGAATTCTATTTTTATTTCCTTTTAATGAGTTGTTTTTTCCACAGAAATGTTTAGAAATATAGAAACTATTTTGCAATTTGGACTTGTCTGCTTTGGGGTTCAATTTCTCTGAAGTTTTAAGGCTGAGAAAAATAATTCTCTGCTCTCTAAGATATGTTCTGAATAGGGAAATCAATGGACCAATTATGTCCAGCCCTATTTAGACAAGCATACCAGAGTACATCTTGACAATTAGATGTTCAGAAAATTGAGGGTGAAATTTGTACAGGACTGTTGCTACGGTGGGAGTCTGTCTCAATCAATTACTATCAGAATATTAGCAGTTTGAAAAAAGCAAATATTCAAATAAAGGGGGATTAGACTGTTTATTGTGCAAAGTGCAGGAGTCTTTGCATTGTTCTTTTTGTTTTTAAAGACAATATTCATTAGTCCATAAACATGTGCTTGAAATTACTGATTTGTTGTCAATGGGGTTTAAAGTAGGACTTGGTTTTTTCTCTCTCTCCTACTTTTCTTATACAGACAGTATAAAACACAGAACAAGAACAGTAACTAGCGGCCCGCAGGCAGGATCTGGCCCCCAAGACAATTTTATCTGGCCCCCGGTAGCCCTGGACCCTCTAATGTTTCCCATCCTGATCTATTTGAAGGCTGAAGTATTGGTATTGTGATGGATATCACCATTATGAACTGGAGGACTTAGGCAAAATCTCCAACCTGCCAGAACTTCAGTCCTCATCCACCACCAGCATAAACTACACTGACAGCTGCTATTTGGCAGTTATAGAATTGGATAGACAAGAAGCTGAAAAAAAATGCTCTCTGGGCTAACTATGAATAATGTTTGCTCCCCCATAGAGGACAAAATGCCAATAATACCATATTTGCAATACACCAAGTCTGTTCAGTGGAACTTGAGCTTGCCACATAGTTAGCTGGACCTGCCTAGTATTATGCAATATGGAGAGAATCTGATTCTTTCAGCTTTTTGTAATCTGCCCAGAAAATGCTGGATATTGGGTGGATTAAAAATATAATAGATAAGATATATATTCACATCCAGTCCTATTTGCCCATTTGAGAAAGGCAGGACTCTTAGGTTGGGATCTCCCATGAAAAACAGGGCTTCAAACCAACCCGAATGCAGTCCATGCCTACCGGTGGACCATTCGCTAATTTATACAGAAAAATATTCCACAGAAGTTCTGAACATGACACAAATTGAATGAACGCTGATCTTGAAAATAATTGCCAAACTAAGCCAACCTGAGAGCATGGCTCGACTGGGCTAGAATAACAGAAACATGGAAGAATAGCAAGTCTTTGCTGCTAAGGATTTACATCCTCTTAAGATGCAAGTCAGCTGCCTCCAACCGGGCAAAGGCCGGTGACTAAGTGACATACAGCAAAGGTGGGCTGGATAAAGACATAGAATTACATTGCTGGTCTCACTTGACTAACTTGTTTGCCAGCTTCTGAAGTACAAGCCTGCTGTAATCACTGGGGCGCAATTAATGAAAGCAGCTCATTATGGTGGATGCTGTCCTCTAATGATGTCCCTTGGACTGAAGTCTATGCAAATACCTGTTATTTAATTTAAGCCTTTCCTGTGTGGACATTGTCAGTTTAAACATCTTGGGCACAATCCTCTACATGTTTAGAAAGAGAAAAGGCCTACAACTTCCAGCATGCCCCAGCCAGCCATACTGGCTGGGGCATGCTGGGCGCTGTAGGCCTTTTTTCTGTCTAAACATGCATAGGATTGCACCCTTAATTACAAAATGCAGTAGTTATTGCTAGGTGTGCCATCCACCAGACACAGAAGGGGAAAGGCCATCACTGTGGCAGTTGCTCACTTGAAAGGCTGCTTGCTGCAAAACTAGGGATGTTAGAGAACTCTGCCATGGATCCCAGGGAGGCCGAATTCCAGTGAATTCGGCCCCCCGGAATCCGTGGCGGAACAGAGCAACCTGCCCCACCGCCCCGCAAAAGTCCTGCAAAATGAAGCCTTCCTGGTTTCCTGCTGCAGCCACAAATGGCGGCCTTCATAGTGGCCGCCATTTGCATCCCTACACAGGCCCATGATAGGCTACGTATATATTTACATAGCCTATCATAGCTAAAGCAGGGACATAAATGGCATCCCCTATACCATTGGCGTCCCTGCTTTATATATTTAGCCGTGATAGGCTACATAAATATATATGTAGCCTATCACGGGACAGCGTAGGGACGCAAATGGCGTCCCCTACGCAGGACGCCATTTGCGTCTGCAGCAGCCCGGCAGCAGCTGGAGGCCCTGCTGTGGGTTGGCCCGGCTTGCGGCTCTGCGGACTGAGTGGAGCCGGCCGGGCAGGATTCCGGGGGGGGGGGAGGAGCAGATTGCCTCCCCCCACCTGCGGACCCCAGCGGAGCCAGGTAAGCGAGGTTTCGTACACCCCTATGCAAAACCCAGGAGATCCTGTAGATGTGTGGATGCCCAAATTCTTAAGGGTTTATATCCTAGATCTGCTGAATGTTACCTAAATACTCATTATTGTTCTTTTTGGGAGGAGCTTAGTGTTTGTTTTCTAGGGATGTACGAAAATCACTTACCTTTTTGAAGGGTGACATTCACAGTGGGGGGGAGGCACTCCGTCCCTCTCCCCGAAATTCTCTCCGGCCGGTTCTGCTCTGTGGAGATTCCACGGAGCTGCTGGCCAGGGCCACCCGCAGCTGGACATCCGGCCGCTGGGCAGCCTGCAGGGACACAAATGGCAGCTGCCATAGCTGCCGCCATTTGCGTTCCCTTTTTTTTGCCGTGATAGGCTACGTAAATACTTACAGAGCCTATCACGGCTTCCGTAGGGACGCAAATGGCATCCCTGCATTAGCCATGATAGGCTACGTAAGTATCCTGGGTAGGCCAGGAGCATAACAGGTCTGAACTCTGAAAAATATGAGCCACAGATGGAAAACCTATGCATTGCTGAGAGGGTCATAGGAAATACCTTCACTCCATTGTAGTTCAATAGTTTTCCCTTTTGCTGTTTCTGGTAGAGCACTTGCTTTGCATGGGAAAGGTCCCAGTTCCATCCCCAACATCTCCATGTAGAGCTAAGAAAGCAACAACATCACCTCCTGTCTAGGGCTGTACAAACCCCACTCACCGAGTCCGCTGGGGGGTCCACCGGGGGGGGGAAGCAATCCGTTCCTCCCCCCAGAATCCTCCCTGGCCAGCTCTGCTCTGCGGTGAGTCCGTGGAGCCACGGATGAAACTCACTTACCTTTTCGCAGAATCTTTTGTGGTGGGGGGAGAGGCACGCCGTCCCTCCCCCTGGAATCCTCGACGGTGGGGGAGGCGATCCACTCCTCCCCCTGGAATCCTTGATGGCCAGTTCTGCTCCATGGCCAGGCCATGGAGCAGCCGGCCAGGGCTGTCTGCAACCGGATTTCCGGCCGTGGACAGGCTGGTGCGGACACAAATGGCAGCCGCCGTAGCGGCTGCCATTTGCATCCAGCCAGGCAGCCGTGATAGGCTATGTAAGAATTTATGTAGCCTACAACAGCTAACCTAAAACAAAACAAAAAAAACCCGCAGCGTATGCAAATGGTGGCAGCTACGGCGGCCGCCATTTGCGTTTCCTATTTTTCACCGATTTATCTTACGTAAATATTTACGTAAGATAAAACGGCAAAAAAAAGGGGAATGCAAATAGCGTAGTGGACGCTATTTGCGTTCCTTTATTTTTCGCTGTTCTAGCCTACGTAAATATACATAACCTACGTAGCTTAGGGATGTATGAATCCAATACCTTGTTCTGGTGGCAGCATCCACTGGAGGGGGGGAGGCGCTCCGTCCCTCCCCCCGGAATCCTCAACGGGGGGGGAGGCAATCCGGTCCTACCCCCCGGAATCCTTGATGGCTGGCTCTGCTCCATGGCAGCTCCGCAGAGCAGCCGGCCAGGCCAGTGCTGTCCGCAGCTGGATTTCCAGCCGCGGTGGCTGCTGGGTAAAGAACCAACCAAACAAACAACGGTGTATGGAAATGGCAGCGGCTATGGCCACCGCCATTTGCGTTCCTTATTTTTGGCCGTCTTAGTCTATGTAAATATTTACGTAGACTAAGATGGCGAAAAATAAGGAACGCAAATGGCGGTGGCCATAGCCGCCGCCATTTGCGTATGCCTTTTTTTTTTTAACCAGGACGTGATAGGCTATGTAAGTCTTTACGTAGCCTATCACGTCTCTGTAAACAAACAAACAAACAAACAACCAGACTGCAAATGGCGGCGGAAGACCAGCTGCCGAAGCCGCCGCTGCCAGAACCGCTGCCGCCCGGAACATCCGCCCCAGGTAAGTCTCGTCCCAGGGGGGATCCGCGGGGGGGTGGGTTGGGGGGGTGGCAGGCTGTTCCACCATGAAGCAAATAGCGTTGCCCTTATTTTCGCCGTAGTCTACGTAAACATTTACGTAGACTACAGCAACTAAATAAGGAACGCGAATGGCGGCTCCCTATGGGGGCCGCCATTCGCGTACGCGCTTTTTTTTTTTTTTTAAAGTTACCCGTGATAGGCTATGTGACGATTCACGTAGCCTATCACAGCTGACTTTCCAGATCTAGCCGTGATAGGCTACGTGAATCGTCACGTAGCCTATCAGGGGACGTTGTTTTTTTTTTTTTTTACTTTCGTGTTCGCGGCCGGGCGAGGCGGGAAGCCTCCTCCCCGGCCTGAATTTCGGCCGGGCGAGGCGGGAAGCCTCCCCCCCCGGCCTGAATTTCGGCCGGGCAAGGCGGGAAGCCTCCCCCCCCCGGCCTGAACTTCACGGGGGGAGCAGCGAAGCTTTCCCCCCTCCGCGAACAAGCTGCGAGAAAAGGTAAGTGACTTTCGTTCACCCCTAGAATCTGCTGCCAAATCTGCTGCATTTGCCCCAGGTAAGTGCTGTCCTAGGGGGATTCTGTGGGGGGGCGGGGGGCAGGAGGCCATTCCGCCACGGATTCTGGGGGGCCGGATTCTTTAGAATTCTTTAGAATCCGGCCTCACTGGAATTCGTGGAGGAATTCTCCGCCATCCCTAGCTGGGTCCATCCGTTGCCGGTCTGCAGATGCAAATGGTGTCCGGCGTAGCAGACGCCATTTGCGTCCCTGTCCCTTTGCGCAATAGGCTGTGTAAATCTTTACGTAGCCTATCATGGCAAAGAGCAGGGATGCAAATGGCATCTACTATGCTGGACACCATTTGCGTCTGCAGACCAGCAGTGGATGGCAGCGGAGTGAGCGGATGGACCCGGACCCAGCTGGTGGCAGGTAGGATCTGGCCGGTGTGAACTTTGCGGGGTGGCAGAGGTGAGTGGTCTGTTATGCCACGGACTCCAGGGCCCCAGATTCTTTAGAATCTGGCCTCGTTGGAGTCTGTGGCTGAATTCTCCGCCATCCCTACTCCTGTCTGAAGCCCTGGAGAGTTGCTGTCAGTCAGTGTAGACATTATTGAGCTAAGTGGACCAATAGTCTGCCTTGGTATAAGGCAGCTTCCTAGATTTCAGAGACAGTGGTACAAGTCACTACTACAACTGAACCTTATCTAGAGGCTGAGACTTAGATACATACTATTATTAATGTATTGAACATGTAGCTCATTCTTGCCAATCACAGAAAGAACCCAATAACACAAAGCATATTGAAAAGGAACAAGGGGATACCTCCCCCCCCACACACACACAAGGTCACAAAGTTGACCTGTGCAATGTGGCCACTCTTGGAGATAGGATACCCTGCCCCCTACATTTCACAAATGAAAATAGGGACAGCCTTTCAACACATTTCATAACAATGAAACCTTCATGAGCCCCGCCCCCCTTATTAAAGGTTGTTGAAGGCTTTACTCTACCTGCTACATGCTGGTATGCTCCAACAGTCTTGAAGAATTACAAGTCTAGCAACTCACACTAACACATTTAACCCATCTAAAAAGGGAGAAAATTGAGACAGAACAGGAGCAATTGTTTACCAAAGATAGGGACTGGAAAATATGGACTGTCCCTGGTAAATATGTAGATAGATCTCAGGTCACTGGCAGTTTGACAGATCTTGTGCTTCTCACTGCCTGCCTGGAACTGAAAAAGCAGAAAGATTACCCAAGAACTTGGCAGGAGTCCAGAAATGGCTGGTGGTCTGTGTCCAGTTTGGTGTTCCACAAATCATGCAGACCTATTCAAGCCCCATGGGAACTGTTCTTAGTTGGCAACTTAAAACACAAGAACAGGCACGAGAGTGATTGTGGTTTAGGTGGTTAAGGGAGTAAGAAGGGCAGTGAAGCCATCTCTCTGTAGACTCTGCCACTTCTTTGGATCAGATACATTTTCACCAGGAGGGTTAAGCAGTGTAAAATTAAACTAAAATAATATACAAAGAGAGCGCCTCATATTAATGACTACCATTTATCTTATATTTTTAATCCTCAGATGCCCTTTCAGAAAAGTCACAAACACACATTTCTGTGCTCTGGATTGTCCTTCACTTTGGATTAGAAATGTCAGAAATGATCCTAGTCTTAATCAATCTAATTTACTGCAGTGCTTAATTATTCTTTTGCATCCAACCTCATCACTCATTATTGCCCTGGAAATTTTAAGGGAGGAGAAGTTTGCTGATTCTAGCTGGTCTGTGCTTTTTTCCCATTAACTGTGTGCAACCCATCAAGAGTGGAATGCTAAAAATGTTGGCAGCCATACCCAGTTTTTAGGGTTCCTGCCAAGTCATCAGCAGACACATTTTGATTAGCATCTTCTCCCAGTATGGTGATTCCATCTGTGACTACTTGGTCCTTGTCCTAAAAAGCAGCTTTCACAACACCTTTAAAGAAGGTGTTTTTTTTTTTATATATATATGCCTACCCCACAAACATACCTGGTTGCCAGCCTCCATTGCTCAGCAAGACCAAGACTCCAGCCCTAATCTAGGAAGATATGTCAAGCTGGCCCTAGGGATGTGTGATTCAGCAGAACTCAAGCTCATTGGGGTTCTGCATTTTCCAATAACTTTGTTCCAGCTCATGTCCATATCGGATTGTGAACTTTGGGGTTATTTCTTCAGTTTGCATGAAAATTTGTGTGTATTTTGTTCACATGTTTCCAAATGTACACATCAATTGTGCACATTTTAAAAAGTATGCATTTTTCTCCCAGTGACTTAAGCTTGTGTGTGCACATTTTCCAAAAGTACTCATTATTTCATGCACATTTTTCAAATGTACATATTTTTGAATACTTTTTCAGTTCTGTGAATCACATTACAACCTTGGAAATGTGTGGACTTTGACCGCAGATTGCATTCAGGTCCACATTCAGTTCTGGGAGGTGCAAATTGGGTAAATTCTGGTCAAAAACAAACTGAAACAAAGTTCTCAAAATCTCTAGCTGTTCCAAATGACACTTCCTAAAAGCCATTGCAGTTGTTCTTCCCACATGGAGAGAGCAATCCTATGGGGATCGAGGGTCGCCTCTGAACCTGGGGGTGACCGCCTATCCAGTGCAGGGCAGGAGGAGTGGTGAGGAGTGGATCTCCTCCGCGCTCTCTCCACCCTGCTTTCGCAGCTAGACAGCCAATTTTGGCTGTCTAGCTGTGGGACTTCTGAGTGCGGGGTGGAGAGGCCGGACAACACGTAGGAAGTGTCATACTGGCACTTCCAACCTCCCCATCCTGCCCCCAGGAATGCCCCATTTCCCCTGCTCCATGCTGATGCTGCTCTTCCGAGGATGGAGCATGAGCCTGATCTGCGCTGCCAACGAGGCAGCGTGGGAAGGGGTGCAGGTCGGTTCTCCAAGAACTGACCTTGGGGTGTGGGCTCTGAGGTTGGTTCCAGGGAACCAACCAATCCTATGGCAGTCTAGCTGCTGACTAGCAGTCATAGGACTATGCTCTAGACAATCTGAAAGCCTATAAGGCTCCACGAAGCTTGGCTCAATGATCCAACCACAGGAATGAGCAACCACTTGCCTTCATATACAGATATCTAGATTTTGTATAGAGAGTTGCTGGTGCAGTATTGAAGCTTTGTCTGTTTTACCTGCGAATAATACTGCTGTAACTAGCTCCTAATTCGCCCTGAACCCCTGAACTGGAATTAGTATGGGGCAATTTAAGAATGGCTGTGGGTCTTTAAGGGAACTGCTATTAAAATATAAAGTTCTCACTACCCAGATAGATTGCTCATGCTCAGAAGCTGCTGTACAAGAACTCGGTTGGCTGTTGCCTGCCAGTATCAAAGGTCTCTGATGTTCAGTGAGTGCCTGAATATGCTTTTCATCGTGAGGCTGTAGGGGCTGGTCCACAAGGAGGTGCAAAGATGCAACTCTGCCTCATCTGCTGCCCTTAATAAACCTCTGAATAGACTAACATTTTGTTTTTCACTGACCCACTTGAAAAAATGGTTGTTGTTGTTCAGCCGTTAAGTTGTGTCCGACTCTTTGTGACCCCATGGACCATAGCACGCCAGGCCTTCCTGTCCTCCGCTCTCTCCCGGAGTGTGCTCAAGTTCATATTCATTGCATCGGTGATGCTATTTAGCCATCTCATCCTCTTCACATTAGTTAGCCTTGTGATATGTTCCATGGGGTTTTCTTGGCAAGAACACTGGAGTGGACACTTGGGCAATTCTGTTCATCTTGCACACAGCAAAGATCTTTCTACTGACCTAGCCTGCTAATGCCACTGCATGTGGCAGTTCTGAAATCTGCTCCAAGTGTTTCGTTTGTCTCCTCTCAAGGACACTCAGATCAAGTTGCTTTTCAAGCCACCCTGAGAATTCTCCAGCTACTATTCTGTCCACCTGCCATCATGGCCAGCTCAGAGACGCTTGTTTCCTAGTTGCTCTGGAACTGCTAAGGGATCCCGTGTGGTGACAGGGCAATTCTGTAGGAATTTTCAATTAACTTAGTGGCAGAACATGGTAGGATCTGAGGATTCATGCTTTCTGCCTGATTAGTTCAAAACAATATGCACAATTCATGCCTTATCACCTCTTGGCCCGCCAACCTTGAGCCTCCCAAGCTACTTTTACACCTTGTTTATTTCACCTCTGTTTCTTTCTTTTTGCCCTCCTATTTCTAGATCAGACTTCCCTAACCTGGTGCCACCCAGATGTGTTGCCTGCAACTCCCATCATCCCCAGCCAACATGGCCATGGTGGCTGGGAATGATGGGAGTTGAAGTCCAACACATTTGGAGGGCACCAGCTCAGGGAGGCTGTCCTAAATCCAAGTCTATGCCATCAGGAACAGGCTAGCTGTATTTATCATATTTTAGCCTGCCTTGAACATATGGAGCTGCCTTATAGTGAAGTCCACTTATCCAACCCAGTGCTGTCTATTCTGACTGGCAGCAGCTTTCAGGCAGATCTTACCTGCTGCTACCTGATCCTTTCAACCAGAGATGGCACGGATCAAAACTGGGATGGTCTGCATGCAACAACGCATGAGCTCTACCACTGAGCGACAGCCTCCCCTCCTTGACCCTAAAGCTCAGGTAAGAATCTTTCCTTTCCTCATTTGTCTTCAGAAAAACAACTGGAGCTAGCTCTCTCTAATTCCTGGCATGGAGATGGAGGCTGAGAGATACTGTTTTGCCCAAGACCTCCCAGTGATTCCAGCACTGAACCTTGAACTGACTGAGGTCTCTACTTGGCAAGCAATTGAATGAACAAAACTAACCTTAGGACAACGGCAAACAGTAACCTCCTTCTTCTTTGTCACTTTTCCCAAGTCAATCATGTTTTTGCATATGTCAGTCGTATCCTGCGCTCCCAGGTCTAGATCAGTGTCAGCGTGTTTTTCCCAGTGTCTAATAAAGTTGGGCACTTCTCTATTTATCATTTTCACATGCCTACTTACTCTTCGTTTTCTTCTAGCCCTCTGCCACATTTCATTTGCTCCACATAGGCTCTAGGTGAAACTGATGATGCTGAAAGTCAAGAGGACGCACCTAAAAAGAAAAAAAAAAGTGACTCTGGCAGCCTGTTGTGTGTATATGACCTTTCTTTTCCAAATCACCTGTATCAATCTAGTTGAGTCAATGAACCTAGATAGATGGCTGTGTTCCCAGGCCTATGAAATTAGGTGAGCAAATTCCAGTAGAAGAGAAAATTGACATGATCGTTTGGCTGAAACAAGTCATTTCTTGCAATTTGTCTGTGCAGGCTCACAGACATGACGTAAGAATGTATCTAGGGTTATCAGACATCTCTCCACATGGGGCTCAAGTACCATAAAGAACTTTCTGTTGTGGAGGACCAATCCAACACATTCCCTTACTTTCTTCGTTAACTATTTCTCCCTCCCCCCAACCCCTGCATTTCACTAGGCCTTTGTAGCTCTAACCTACAACCTGCAAAATGATACCAGTGTTTGTTTGTTTGTTATTACTAGATATCATTTTCAGGATTGGGCCCAGGCTCCCTGATTTGGTTTCTGACTTGGCTTCAGAGTTGGAGGCGGAGTTAGAAGAAAACCAGCCAGGACAGGAAGAGGGGGAGGAAATTCTCCAAGACTCTCCAGGAGTCAGTGAAGAACCTTCCCAACCAGGAGGGTCAGGCTCAGAGACTGGCTTCCCCCCTCCCCGTGGGAACCTGGTCTCTCTCAGAGGGGAAGGAAGGACTGGCATTGACAGATGCCAGAGCTTGCAGCCGAATTAAGCAGGCAGAGCTGAGAGGAGGTGGGAAGCATTCTGTCAGAGTGCCACTGCCAGCCCATCACAAGTTGAGTCAAGAGGACCCTCTCTGAAGGGAGGAGCCCCCAAAAAGCTTGTGAAGCATAGTGAAACATCCGTTCAGTCAGTAGCTGAAAGGCAACTGCCCTGTTTCAGTCGTTCTCTTAACAAAAGCTCTATTTTATTGATTAGGCCCAGAGAGCAGCTACCAGCCTTTGTAGCTGCTTTAGGTATGAATAGGTTATTAACTGAATGAAGAGCATGTGGATTGCTAAGTGAGTCTCTGTTGCTTCATTACTCTGCAGGAGGGTCTGGAATCCTTGACACCCATATTCTTTACATTCTCTGAACAATCTCTCTCCTTCTCCCTTTCATTTCTGTTTGTCCATCCTTCTCAAACAGACCCCACAAACTAAAGGGATGGAAAAATATGTCAATTTTGGTTTCTTTCAGTTTCTGTTTGTTCCATCCTTCAGTTTGTTCCATCCCATTTCTGAATCAATTTGCACTTAAAAAAAAAAAAGTCTGCACAAAACTTTGTATACATTTTTGTGAGCATTTCACCTAATATATGCATCCTCATATGCAATTCTGCCTAATATAAATTTTTGCAAACTGTTTCCCCTTATCTGTGTATTTTCTGTACATTTTCCCCACAGATATACATATTTTTGCACACACTTTCCCTTACTATACACTTGTTTGTCCGCTCTTTCCCCTACATATGCATTTCTTGTTTGGGAACTCCATCACAAAATCATGAGAAGTATGACTATCAAAGGATAACTACTTCCTGGTTTGCAGATTGATTCGGGAACAGGGATGTTGCGGGCATCCGGCTTGGGCATGAAGCTTGGAGATTTCTTGCTGACTTGGCCCACAAGACTTCAGTCTGTGGATCCCTGTGCTTGCCCAACTTACTGAGTTGAGCAAGCATGGGAATCCCTGGCTGAGCCATTATGCCTATAATTTTGCATAAATGGGCCTCTTTACAGCTGCAATTTGTGTAAAATCGGCCTTTCTGTAAAAGGCTGAGCCATCATTTTTATGCAAAATTGTGGCTCAGAGAAGGAGCAGATGGGGCACTCGATGGGCTCCCATGGACTGCCTGGCAACTCACTGCATGCGAGGGTCCAGCAAGTGGCACGCAAAGCGGGATGAGGTGGATTCTCCCATCCCTATTTGGGAAGTGCAAATTTGGTATATCCTTATCAATTACATTCTGCCCCATCCCCATTAAACATCAACCAGAAAAGAGAAAGGGAGAGAGAATGAGAATGAGAATGAATGTGGTGCTACAGGTTCAACCCACCTTAGTGCAGGCTGCAATCAAAACCTAACCACCACCCAAACCAAACTGCATGAGCCAACAAAATAAATGTCAAAAATGTAGGGATGTACGGAAGTCACTTACCTTTGCGGAGCTTGGATTCGCGGTGGGGGGGAGGTGCTCCATCCCTCCCCCCAGAATCCTCCCTGGACCGGCTCTGCTCTGTGGTGTCTCCTTGGAGCTGCCAGCCAGGGCAGTCTGCAGCTGGAGTTCCGGCCGTGGACGGGCTGCTGTGGATGCAAATGGTGGCCGCCCTAGCAGCCGCCATTTGCATCCTGCAAAGCTGCATCCTGCAAAGCTGCCATGATAGGCTATGTAAGTATTTATGAAGCCGATCACAGCAAGCCAAAAAAACACCAAACAGCGTAAGCAAATGGCGGCGGCTACGGCGGCCGCCATTCGCGTTCCCTATTTTTCGCTATTTTAGCCTACATAAATGCACTGGCATTTGGCCTCACCGAGATCCGTGGTGGAATTCTCTGACATCCCTAGTAGCCTATCACAGCCTCCCTGCGTTAGCCGTGATAGGCTATATAAGTATTTACGTAGCCTATCATGGCTATGATGAAGAAGTGAATGGCGGCCGCAGGTAGGGATGTACGAAAGGCACTTACCTGGTCCCGCAGCTTGCTTTGCAGTTGGGGGGGGAGGCGCTTCGGTTCTCCCCCCGAAGTTCAGGCCGGGGGGGGAGGCGCCCTGCCTTGCCCGGCCGAAATTCAGGCCGGGTGGGAGGCGCCCCGCCTCGCCCGAAATTCAGGCCAGGGAGAAGCACCCTGTCTCCCCGGCCACGAAATACAAAAGTGAAAAAAAAAACACCACACCCGTGATAGGCTACGTAACGATTTACGTAGCCTATCATGGCTAGATTTCCAAAGTCAGCCGTGATAGGCTACGTAAATCGTTACATAGCCTATCACGAGTGACTTTGGGAAAAAAAAAAGCGTGTACGCAAATGGCGGCGCCCATGGGCACCGCCATTTGCGTTCCTTATTTGGCCCCGGGTAGTTTATGTAAAGATTTACGTAGACTACGGCGAAAATAAGGGTAACGCAAATAGCGTTGCCCTTATTTTCGCCGTAGTCTACGTAAATCTTTACGTAGACTACAGGGACCAAATAAGGAACGCGAATGGCGGCTCCCTATGGGGGCCGCCATTAGCCATACGTGCTTTTTTTTTAAAGTCCCCCATGATAGGCTACGTGACGATTAACGTAGCCTATCACGGCTGACTTTGCAAATCTAGCCGTGATAGGCTACGTTAATCATTACGTAGCCTATCACAGGGGCATTTTTTTTTTTTTACTTTTCTTTTAATGGTGGCGGCGGCAGCCGGTCGAAAGACCGGCTGCCGCCCCCGCCCCTAACGAAGACCTGCCGAACCACCGCCGGGACCCGCCGCCGGGAGGGACATTCGTGAAAGGTAAGTCCCATCCCGGGGGGGTGGGGGGGCGGAGAATTTCTCCCCGAACAACCTTTGGAGGACTGAATGCGTTGGCACTTGCCCCCCCGAAGTTTCGGGGAGAAATTCTCCCCCATCCCTAGCCGGGACCCGCCGCCGAGAGGGACATTCGAGGGAGGTAAGTCCCATCCTGGGGGGGGGGGGGGTTGGAGAATTTTACCGTCAATTTCAGGGGGCCGAATGTGTTGGCATTCGGCCTCCCCAAGATTCGTGGAGAAATTCTCCGCCATCCCTAGCCGCAGGGTGGCCACCATTCGCAAGTCAGGTAAGTGCTCCATTTCGTGTGACTTTTGTGGGTTGGGGGGGCTTCATTCCGCCATGGATTTCGGGAGGCATGGCAGAATTCTCTGACATCCCTACTACTCGGGAATGAAATTTTCCAGTTATCGTAGGCAGCTCACTGAAAATGTCAACTCAGTGTGCAATGAAAAAGTTAAGCATTTGGGGTATATTTAGTTGGAGATGAAAGGACACAATACTGGCTTATAAAAATTATAAGTAGCATGGATACAGTGGATAGAGAAAGATTCCCCATCCCCCTCTCTCATAAAACTAGAACTTGAGGTCACCTAGTGAAATCGATCAGCGATAGATTCAGGACTGAGCAAACATAGTATTATTGTACTCCAGGCAATTGACAGTGTCGCAGGATACGACTTTAGACACTGCCTTACATGGCTTTTCAACAGAGACACTTGTGCAAAAGATGATTCTATCAAAGGCTAAGTAGCTGAATGGAATTGCCCTGAATACGCAGCAGTATTCATCTCAAGGTGCCTAGAGACAATTTAGCTATAAGTCCTGCAAGAAGACCTGATCCCTGCTTCTCTGGCTTATCCTACTTGGTTGGTCCTGAGACTGACTGCAACCACAAAGGTTGCTGCCTTTCCAGATATTTTCGCAGTTTGAATTTGTTTATTTCTCCTTTGACCTTAGTATAATTATCATTGAATTGTTTAAACCTAGTATATATGTATTAATTTAAGACACTCTTATGTGTATGGTTTTTTCAATCTTGTTATGACTTGTAACTGTTAATTATTTAGAAATATTGGTGCATTTTACTGTATGGAGATAGATAGATAGTTGCTGTTGCTATTGTTTTGACGTTGCAATAGTTGCTGATATTGCTTTGAGCATGGATTTGCCATGGGCTTGCCATTGAAAAGCAGCATACAATGAACTGATGGTGAAGATGCTGGGGGAACATACAAAATGGGATAGGGAACTGTTGTCTTCATGTCCTGCTTGTTGGCTTCTTGGAGATAAAAACTTTCATTGGATCCTAGAAGGGCTCTTCTTAGGGGTTTTCAAGTTTCAGAATCATCAACATACCTGGAAAGCGCCTCCCCTCCTGTAATATGTGCATAATAACACATTTATCTGACCCACTGCCAGATTTGTGGACTAAAGTGAATCTAGACTTTTGCAGATGACCCTTAGTTTGGTGCTTTTCTGAGAACAATGGCTTAATGGGCAACCCACAGTCCTTTGGTTAGTTGAGAGAGACAGAAAAATGATGATGCCATTTTCTGAGGGAGGTTCACAGGATAGCATCACGGGAGAGAGCCAGGGCCTGCAGGAGAAGCTGCCATCACCGGGGAAGAGGTGTGCCTGCTGCTGCCGGGCCTGCTGTAGCTGCTGCCGCCGCCACCACCAGGCCTTCCCTGCAGACTTCTGCCTGGCAGACCACCAGTCCCTGCAGGACCAGGCCCCCAGGTACCGAGCCAGCTGTGCTGCTCCACCTGCCCTCCCTGGAGGGGCTACATAAGCTGGCTGGCTGAGGTGGCCTGGGAGAGCCAGGGCCTGCAGGAGAGGCCACCACCATCACCGGGGAAGAGGTGTGCCTGCCGCCGCCACTGCCGCCGCCGCCGCCGCCGCCACCACCACCACCACCACCACCACCACCACCACCTGGCCTTCCCTGTGGACTCCGGCCTGGCATTATTTTTAAGGGGATTTTTAATTGTTGTGTGTGTGTGTTTTCTTTTTCTTGGGGGATTTTGTTGTGGTTTTAGGGGTGGGTAGCCTGCCTGATAGGCGGGAGTGAGGGGGCATGTGTCCACCTGATGGAGGCAGTGGGGGGAGTGTTGGGGGCCAAAAGATACCGAGGCTGGGCGGCAGGTGCTGGCGGAGCGCTACGGGCAGGCCATGCCAGGTAAGGGGAACAAGGGAGAGATATGTAGTATCTGTCCCCTGCTCCGGGCCTGTCCAGAGCCAAAGGATGGCTGGGGGAGGCGTGACCCCATCGTCTGGCCTTCGTTTGCTGCTTTGCAATGCCAGATCTGTTACCCAGAAAACCTCCCTCATCCATGACATGATCCTGGATGAGGGTGCAGACCTGGCATATATTACGGAGACATGGCTGGCCGAGGCTGCTGCTCCAACCCTTGCAGCCATGTGTCCAGCTGGATTTTTGTATGCACAGGAGCCGAGGGCTGGGGATCGGGGAGGGGGAGTGGCTGTTATCTACTGAGAATCCTTGGTCTTCACTAGACCCCCTCTCCAGGAGACCAAGTTTGCTGAGTGCATGTACTGGAGGTTGGGCCCGAAGGGCAGTCTGGGGATTCTGCTCGTGTACCGTCCACCCCGCTGCACGACTGACTCCCTGGCCGAGGTGCTTGAGGTGGTCTCTGATGTGCGTGTGCAGTCCCCTAACTTACTGGTGTTGGGGGACTTCAACGTACATTCGGAGGCCATCCTCACAGGAGCACTTTGGGACTTCATGGAGACCATGGCCTCCTGGGAGCTGCACCATATTCTAACTGGGCCCACCCATATAGCCAGTCATGCACTAGACCTTGTGTTTGTTTCTGGAGAAGTGGGGAGTGATCTGGAAGTTGGGGGTATATCCACCACCCCCTTGTCATGGTCAGATCACTATCTGGTGACGTTGGACTTCTCGGTTCCACAACACCTCCGCAGGGGTGGAGGACCCATTAAAATGGTCTGCCCCAGGCGTCTTATGGATCCAAATGGATTCCTGAACGCACTTGGGATCACGCCAATGGCCACTTGGTTGAGACCCTGGTAGGTGGCTGGAATGCCGCAATCACTGGGGCTTTAGAGCAGGTGGATCCGAAATGCCCTCTCCCCCTGAACAGGGCTCGGACTGCACCATGGTTCAATCCGCAGTTACAAGCTCTGAAACAGGAGGTGAGACAGCTAGAGCGCCGGTGGCGGAAGTCTTGCTCCAAAGACGATCAGACATGGGCTAGAGCTGTATCTTCAGCCTACCATACCATGTGGCGGTGAAGACAGCAAAAAAGGAATATTATGCTGCCTCTATCGCGTCTGCAGAGTGCTGTCCCAAGAGGCTGTTCCAAGTGGTCCGGAGCCTGGTCGGTCCTGTGGCTCCGGAACCACTGGAGCATTCTAAGGCCTCCTGTGAGGCCTTGGCAAGGCACTTTGCAGATAAAATTGATCGGATCAGGAATGTTACTCTGCACGCTGTGGATACAGTTAGTGAGCAAGAGGCGGCCTGTGGCAAACCAGTTTTGTGGGATCGGTTCCAGCTTCTTCCTCCTGATGAAGTGGACAAGGTGCTTTCATCTGTAAGGCCGACCACCTGCTTACTTGATCCTTGCCCATCTTGGCTCATTATGGGCTGTAGAGAGAGACTGGGTGAGGGGATCAGGGTGGTGGTGAATGCTTCCCTTGAGGAGGGAGTGATGCCATCAGCCCTCAAGGAAGCAGTGATAAGACCACTCTTAAAGAAGCCCTCCTTGGATCCCCAAGTTCTGAACAACTTTCGCTCAGTCTCAAATCTGCCATTTTGGGGCAAGGTGATTGAGCGGGTGGTGGCGATGCAGGTGAAGGCACACTTGGAAGAAACTGATTATCTAGACCCATGTCAGTCGGGCTTCAGGCTTGGGTATGGGACAGAAATGGCTTTGGTCGCCTTGGTGGATGATATGAGGAGGGCTCTGGATAGGGGTGAATGCTCCTTCCTTGTTCTCCTCGACCTCTCAGCGGCTTTTGATACCATTGACCATGGTATCCTCCTGGACCACCTGGAGGGGTTGGGCATTGGAGACACCATATTGCGGTGGTTCTGGTCCTTCCTCTCTGGCAGGTACCAGAGGGTAGCACTGGGAGAGGAGGTTTCAGACCCATGGCCACTCACTTGTGGGGTGCCACAGGGTTCCATCCTCTCCCTGATGCTATTTAACATCTATGTGAAGCCGCTGGGGGCCATCATCAGGAGGTTTGGGGTGCGGTGTCATCAATATGAGGATAACATGCAGCTCTACCTCTCGTTCAAATCTTCACCAAGGTTGGCCATAGAATCCTTGTCCAGATGTGTGGAGACGGTGAGTGGCTGGATGGGGAGGAATAAGCTGAAGCTGAAACCTGACAAGACTGAGATACTTTTGGTGGGAGACAAGAGGAGGCTGGGGGTAGGGATGGCGGAGAATTTCTCCCCGAAACTTCGGGGGGCCGAGCGCCAACGTGTTCGGCCCCCCGAACAAGTTTTGGGGGGAGAAATCCTCCGCACCCCCCCGCCCCCCGCACCTCCACCCCGGGACGGGACTTAACTTCACCGAATGTCCCTCCCGGTGGCTGGTCCGGCCGGCGGTTCGGCGGGTGTTCGAGCGACCGGCTGCCGCCGCCGCCATTGCAATGAAAGAAAAAAAAAAAAAAACGCCCCCTGATAGGCTACGTGACGATTCACGTAGCCTATCATGGCTAGATCTGCAAAGTCAGCCGTGATAGGCTACGTGAATCGTCACGTAGCTTATCACGGGTGACTTAAAAAAAAAATAAAAAAAAAATGGCGGCCCCATAGGGAGCCGCCATTCCTGTTCCTTATTTGGTCGCTGTGGTCTACGTAAATGTTTACGTAGACTACGGCAAAAATAAGGGCAACGCTATTTGCGTTGCCCTTATTTTCACCGTAGTCTACGTAAACATTTACGTAGACTACAGCGAATAATAAGGAACGCGAATGGCGGCTCCCTATGGGGGCCGCCATTCACGTACGCGCTTTTTTTGTTTTTTTTAAAGTCACCCATGATAGGCTACGTGACGATTCACGTAGCCTATCACGGCTGACTTTGCAGATCTAGCCGTGATAGGCTACGTGAATCGTCACGTAGCCTATCAGGGGGCGTTTTTTTTTAACTTTTGCGTTCGCGGCCGGGCGAGGCGGGAAGCCTCCCCCCCCCGGCCTGAACTTCGCGGGGGGAGCAGCGAAGCGCCTCCCCCCCACCGCGAACGGCCTTTGACGACAGGTAAGTGACTTTCGTCCACCCCTAGCTGGGGGATGTTGACCTGATGTTGAATGGGGTACGACTACCCTTGGAAGACCAGGTCTGCAGCCTGGGGGTCATTTTGGACTCCCAGCTGTCCATGGAGGCTCAGGTGTCAGCTGTGAGCTGGACAGCGCTGTACCAACTCCATCTGATACGGCAGCTGCATTCCTTCCTTCCTGACCATCTGCTCCCATCAGTAGAACATGGCCTGGTCTCCTCTTATTTAGACTACTGTAATGCACTCTATGCGGGGTTACCCTTGAAGATGGTTCAGAAGCTGCAGCTGGTACAGAACGTGGCGGCTCGCCTGATTAAAGGCAGCCGCCGGCGAGATCACATCACTCCAGTGCTGAAGGAGTTGCACTGGTTACCAGTTGTTTTCCAGGCCAAATTCAAGGTGTTGATTTTGACCTTTAAAATCCTATATGGTTCCGGCTCAGCCTATCTCAAGGAGCGCCTCCAGCAACACCAGACAGGCCGCTTAACAAGATCAGTCTTGGATGGCCTAGGATAACAAGATCAGTCTAGGATAGCTAGACTCATGGGGATGAGGGAGAGGGCCTTTTCTGTGGTGGCCCCCACTCTATGGAACTCCCTCCGTAGGGAACTCTGTCATGCCCCCTCTTTAATGAGCTTCTGCCGTGCATTAAAAATGTGGTTGTTCAGGCAGGCATTTGGGGTGGGTTAGGGTATTTTAGAAAATGTTTTTATTGTAGAATTTTATTGTTTTAAACTGTTTTATTATATGCTGTACATCACCCAGAGTGGCTGGGTGACCAGCCAGATGGGTGATTAATAAATTTAATAAATAATAATAATAATAATAATAAATATATGCCCCCCCCCCTGATTGTGGCATGCTCTCCCCTCTGAGAACTGCCTGGTGCCAACATTGTCATCTTTTCAGTGCCAGGTTAAGACTTTCATCTGTTTCCAGACATTTGATGGCATATGATGATGGCATATGATGGGCTCTTTAACGTATTGGTTGAAATGTTTATAATTACCACTGATGTTTTAGTTGTTTAATGGGAGGGTAGTATTTTATTGGATGATTGTTTATAGGTGTTTAAAAAATTGTATGTTTTAGTTTTGTTGTAGGTACCTCGAGTCTTTTTTGAGAAAGGTGTATAATAAATAATGAAGATGATGTAGCACCACCCTATGCCCAGGCAGAGAGAACTCACTTAAACATTTATTCTCCTTCTTGCACACCATGATGAATCAGGTAGTAAGCGTGACTGCCACTGAATAATTATCTAGTATTAGCTAAAATCGGTTAGAATAGTAACAAGCAGTTGGTTTTCCATGAACATAGTTTGCAGAGAAGAATCAAATCACAATTTGGACATAAATAAACTCCCAACTTGGAGTGAAAACTGGAATTATAATGAAAACTGTTGTTATTCCTGGAGTCTCTGTGTTAAGAGCTTTGTAATGAAGTGTTTTTCATGAGAATCGGTCAATGGGAAGGCAGTCAAAAAGGGATGATGACCAACTAACTCCTGACTTTGAATTATGTATATAAGATTGCTATTGCAGAGGCACAGGCCTTTCAGGGGGTTGCTCTTCATGGTGGTGACTATATAAACTCTGCGGTGGTAAAAATATACTATCAATTCATAAAGAGAACAGGGAGGTAAGAGAAGGACTACGGTGGATGTTCTGATCTCTTGGTTAAGATACTTATTTCTCAGTCTCCAAACACTAATGCAAGTTGTATAGCCATATGGTATAGCCATATTGAGAGGGTACGCTCAATATGAAATGCAGTTGTAACCTATCTGATCCTGACTGGATTGTTGAGTGGTGAGGGGTGACAGTGAGGGAAGTTGAAACATATATTTTTTTCACAGAAATACTCTGTCAATCTCATTTTGGTGCAACCCAATCGCAAACCTCTGTTTAAACCTTTTGTTTATGTATGACTGCTGGTAATTCTAAAAATGTGGAAGCCCATAGGCAAACATGGCTCTGATATACTTTCCCATTCTTTCCTTTATTAGGACTAAGAAAACATTAATTGTTAGGACATCCAGAAGACGTGTGTGTGTATAATACAGGGTAGATCACTCATATCCTTGGGATCAGTGCCAGGGGAGACCAGGCCCTCAGTTCCATCATGTTTCCAAGTAAGGGGTTAGATCCAGATTTAGGTGCATGCAACTGGGCTGGTAGAAGTGGACTTCCCCATCCCCTCCTCCCCATGGTGGCTTCTCCCAGCCCCTGAAAATGGTGCACAGAGGGTTGGGGACCATGCTGAATAGAATGGGCTGTGGTATATGGGGAGATCCCTGAAAACTGAATGGAGGCATCTTCCGTGAGCAGAACCCTTCTATTCACAGAAAGCTGATCCTGGATCCAATCATGCTCTTTTACGTTTTTGCACCCCCCACACCATTCATTTAAGTGGGAGAATGTAAAGAGTTCTACATGAAAACAATATTGGGTGGAGTCTAAACCTGCCCCTGAGGTAGCTGGCAGTCCCAGATTGCAGTCCATTTATTTTGCCCCATAAACAAAACAAGTGGGAAGACATGGGGAACCGAGAAATTAATTGGTTCAGAGGTTTTTTTTACTTCTGGGCTGGCCATGTGGTGGGCCCTAAGGGCTTTTACTTTGTGTTTCTGGGCCTGTAAGTCTGAAAAAATACATCTTCTAATGGCCTATTTATTTGAGTTTTTCCTTAACTGTGCTACAAAAATGAGCAAAGATCCCATATTTTGGTTTCCTAAGCATTTCTCTGCAGGGCAGCCTGCTTTTTTGATTCCAGGCCTGTGAAGAAGCTTCACTGTATTTCACAGTTAGTGCTCTCAGCATTTTTTTCTTCTTCAGACACAGTTAAGAGTAGAGGCATAAGCCTCAAAGTGTGTGTATGTGTGTGTGTGGAATGATACAATCCTGTCAGAGGTATTTGGTTGGAAAGAAAGAGTGTGGAAAGGAATTAGCTTTCATTATGCTGGGTGAAACAAAAGAGCTCTGATGTGCAAAGTGGAAGCCTTGGAAATGCTGATCTATTTGAATATATTATGGTGCCCCCTCCCCTCCCCTCCCCTCCCCTCCCCTCCACACACACACACACACACACACACACACACACACACTTCACCCTCTGAGTTTAGCTGATAAAATGCATTCTCCTTTGGCAAGTTAACAGAAGAATAGCAAGTTAAAAATGCTCATCTCTGCTGCAATGCCGCTCCTAAGCAAAGGTTGCACTGGAAGTTTTTCAAAGAGGAATATTTATTGTGGCCCAGTTCACAAGTAACAAGAAGCCACTCATGGGTGAATTTCCCCATGGGGCAACTTGTTGTGGTGGTGGCTGCCATTTTGAATATTCAAGCTGTGGTGGGGGCAAACCATAGTTTGTTGTTATGTGCAAACCTGGCAAGAGTGGGTTGCTGGGATGGTTGACAAGACACCCAGAATGCATGGGCTGTTTTAGGGTTGCGGGTGGCTTGTTAACCACTCCAACAACCCACCCTTGCTGAGTTCGCATGTAACAAAGTTATGGCTCAAATATTCAAAATGGTGGCTGCTGCCACAGCAAAAAGCCCTGCGGGGAAATACATCCACAGTGGCTTCTCATTACGTATGAACCAGGTCAGATGCTAATAAGGCATCAACTAACCAAATGTAAAATAAACAAATACACCAATAAAGGAAACAAACAAATATGCTAATAAAGGAAATTAGAAAGAAAAATGAACTTGTTGGTCTATGACCATAATAAACTGATTTGATTTGAAAGAAAAATGCTGTAAAAGGCATGGGGGGTAATTTATTTGAATCACCAAATAACATAAACAAGCAGTTTTTCCATTTCAATGAGGCTATAAATTTGATCTTCTTAAATTCTTCCAAGCTACTGCATTCCACCTCAAGAATGAATTATTAGCCATAGAATTGCCATTCTAGTTAGTCTCCATTCAACCCCAAACTTTAATAGAAATAACCTGTCGCATTTGATTGAGTGTGATATCACAGTAGGAACCTTGAATTTAAACTCTGGGGGTGGTGAGAGGGGGAGGTGGGGGTTGGTAAGGAAAATGGTGTCATTTGTGAAGTCAGCATTTGACTAAAATGGAAATTTCATCAGGGCTCCCATCGGTGCTACTCCATAAAGCAATTTGCCTCTGAAGCAAGAGAAACACACTCAAATGCAAAATGAAAATGGAACAATCCAAGTAGACCCCCCCCCCTTACCCCCCATATTGTATCACTCTGGGAATTTTCTCTTTTTCAACATTGCTCCTCGAGCGACTCGAAAGGATAAAAATGAAGGAAATCTGTTTTGATCAGCAATAAAGCTGAAGCAACGTTATTAAACGCATTTGTTTTCGTTACACGGTTAATCTTTAAGAAGGGGGAAACCCACCCAAAACAAAGGAGTTAATCATAAATTAATGATAAGGCTTGGTAAATTAAAATGAATTCTACTTTGGAACTGAAAGAAAACTTCCAGTGGAAGCAAGAAAGACGGTTTTAATGTATATATCGAAAGAGAGGCTCTTGGCAATACTGGAAACATGATATGAAATAGATAAAAATCTATCCAATATCATCCTCAGTAAGACTGTGACAGTTTAGAAAGTTACCGGCATAATGTAACACAAGCATATACTGTTTGGCTAGAGGCTGCAGGTCGTAACTGTGCAGTATGTTTGTTCAGGATGAGAGAGATGACATTTTTCTGATGCCTAGGCAGCCGTATGTGGTCGTGGCACAAGCTAGATATGGCATGTTTGACCTACAAGTCAGTTTGACTGAATCAGGGGGGCTCCCCCTCTCCGTCAGTTTGCTGAAAACGACTGATGGTTCAAACTTTTCCAGAAACCAATGGATTAGCATTTGCTAGCTTCTCATAGCTTACTCCAAGTGGTCCCTCTGCCAGGCTCAATTTTAAAAATAAAATAAAACCTCTGGGCAAGTTACCAGAATGTTTGTTTGCTAGTAAAAATACAGTTTTTAGAAAAAGTAAAGCTGGAATTTAACAAAACAACAACCAGAAGCATCATTTTCACCTTTGTGCGAGCATGCTTCAACTGTGTACCCCACACATGGTCTTGTTGAGCCAGACTGTTGAATGAATTCAGCCTTGGTGCACCACTTTACACACTGGGCCTGTTCACACATAATATGAAGCCATCATGGTTACGGAATTTCCGATAACCATGGTAGTTTCATATGTCGTGTAGGGGAGCAAACCACGTTCCCTGTGGTTAGTAAGCCACCCCTGCTAACCACCCCTATACAAAACGGTTAAGGAGCTCAGGGTGGCTTATTGTGTCATCTGGTGTGCTCCCCAGTAGTTAAAACGGGCTCTGGAGGACTTCCAGGCCATGACCATAGAGTCCACCAGCTAGAGCATCTGCTACTGTGGGTGATGCTCTCACTGCCATGGACTTTCTCTATGGTCATGTGGCTGTTTTGGATGCCAGAGCAGTTGCTGGGAGTCCCTTCATGCCATGGAGGATGACGGAATGTTTGGAACCATGGCAAGAAGATTGCCAGGGGGGTGGCTAGCATGTGGAACCATGTGGTCCCCGGTCATGTGACAGGTGCATGCATCATGGTTTCACTACCCCTTCTCTGTAGTGACCCTAACCACCCTCCCCCTATGTGTGTCTGAACAGGTCCACTGTGGTGTGAGACTGCAGAATGCATCTGTACATCCCCCCAACCTAATCTGCTCCCCCCCAAACACACACACACACACACACATTCTATAAGTTAAGCACACAAGGAGAGGCAGAGTGATTTGGCCATGGTGCCTATGGGGGCTGCCCTTGTATCCACTAATCTGTGGAGCTTCCTCACCATGCACTAGAACTCAAGCCGAGGTTCATCCAACAATGTCTGCCAGCAGTAGCTATAAGCGCTAGCAGAAACCTTTTGCTGTTTTCACTGGAAGCAGTCCATGAGCTCTGACCTGCTCCATAACTAGTGCTTATCCTGTGCTAGCATGTCTTTCATCAACACTTGGCAAGCCTGAGTGCACAGGGTGGGGGTGGGGGGTTCAGGGCATCCTTGAGGTGTATGGAACTGTAAGCTTGTGGAGACTGCTTACAGTCTGCGGTAATTAGCTTCAACAATAAGTTATCTTCACAGAGGAGAGAGAGGAGCCATTGTTAATTTAACAAATGACATGGTTAATAACAGCATTATTGGGCTGTCATCTATCTAGTGGCTCCTTCCCTTTGACTTGACAGCTGACATTGTTTGTAAGAAGCACAACTTCCAGAGAAACAATTTTCTGTCTTCTTCAGAGTGATCTGCCAAACAGCACTGAGCCTGACGAGTGAGTCACCGTCCATCAGTCCCAGGGGTTATGCTTCTCAAATCCCCTTCAGAGAGAGCATTGCCATTCTCCTCCACTTGCATGATCTTCAAGCATCTTTGTGGGAACTCATGAGAAAAAAAATAAAAATAACATCCCAGCACTACAAAAGACAAAGACAACGACGAAGAAGGTCGTGCTGGACAGTTATTCCATATGAACAGCAGGAGAAGAGGAAAAGAGAACAGAGAGGAGTATTCTATCAGAGTTGGTTCACTGAGTCATTTAAGTCTCAGAGAAGCAAGGAAGTCCCAATTATATTGCAGGCAGCTGGTCATTTTGATGAGTCCACAGTCAGGAGTGCAGCAAAAGAGATGCTGAAGTCTGAAACAGGTCAAAAGCTTTACTGCTGCTGACTCAGGACATCTTTCTAGGGGTCCTGAGAATCACTTCTATTTCAGAAAGAGTAGTTTAGTATCTTGTTGGGGAAATGGTTCTGGTGTGTGATCCTGCATTGGCTATGTGATCTACTTGAAGCTGCTTGTCAGAGGAGTGCCTCAGGTGAGTAATCTGAAGAGAGCAGGACAGCAGGGTGTGCCAGGTGCCTTGAGAAGAGAAGAGAAGAGAAGAGAAAAGAGGAGAAGAGAAGAGAGTGCAATGGTAACAGTAGCAATGGTGATTGAACTTCCTAAAGAACCATTTAGGATGGAAACTAACACCAGATAGTTGTTGTTGTTCAGTCGTTCAGTCGTGTCCGACTATTCGTGACCCCATGGACCATAGCACGCCAGGCCTTCCTGTCCTGCGGTCTCTCCTGGAGTGTGCTCAAGTCCATATTCATTGCATCGGTGATGCAGATAGTTGTTAAAGGCACGTAAATGTATGTCAGAGAGCATCCTTGATGCTATACCAGAGCAGAAAGAGAAGATAATCAGGAATTTGCTCTGTGAATATAAGCCAGAAAGCTCCAGTTGGCAATGTATAGAATCTCTGAATGGGACCAGAAGCTACAGGTGTGGGGTATGGGGCATTGTGCTCCTCTCTAAACCTCCAAACCCCAGGAATATGAATCCAGCATTAGCATTATGTCCATGTTCCAAATATGAAGCATACTGTATATGCAGAAAGGCAATGTTTGTGGCTGCCCCCAAAACTATGCAACACACTATCTTCAAGAAGGTCAGAGCTTCTTTGGCAAGGGAGGGACAGTAGCAGTGGTAAAGTCACATTTGGGCTGGCATCTTTGGCTAGGGCTGGGAAAATCCCCTGTGTGAAACTCAAGGGAGCCACTGCCAATCAGTGTAGACCAGGGTGAGCTGAAGGCAGATCTTCAGACGTTTGGGGCTTCAACCCCCAGCATACTCGACCATTGGCCATATTGGGGATGCCAAGGGTATTCTCTATAAGCAAGAACATGACTTCAGGATACTCATACCTTGTGTTTCGATCACTGAATACTTACACTCTCCTTGCTTCTATGAGACTGGTACACATGTGTGCAAGTTGCCAAATTAGCTTTTTGTTATTACTTCTTTTTAAGAGTGTGGTTTAAACAACAACAACAACAACAACAACAACTTGCAACTTTTCTTCTGTTAAGTGTTCTCTGAGGAGAGATTAGCTTTCCTACAACTGTATGGGGTCATGTTAAAATGAAAATATGGATGGTTTCCAAATTGTTTTGGCAACATAATGTGAGGGGAGGGATTAAACTGGAATAAATGAGCAGCATTATGTTTCCCAAGCATAATGATAAATTAAATGAGTTTTGTAAGGCTTATATCTCCAACATGTCACACAAGCACAAAGTAGATTGCTCGAAGCAAGTCTTCCCCCTAGCCTGGTGCCCTCCAGCCAGCATGGCCAATAGTTAGGAACGCTGGGAATTGTTGTCCAAAGCATCTGGAGGGCTCCTGGTTGGGGAAGGATGCTCTAAGTTCTTCCAGTCACAGAGAAGGATGACCAGAAGCAGTAAGGGTAGGACTCCTCTCCTTTAGAAGATGCAGTAAAGATACAGGCATCCCTGGAGTCACCGCCCGGCATCCTCACCGGGGGCCACTGCTAATAGCGATGCCAGTGCTGGGGCATAGTTGTGGCAGCCATCTTAGTTTCTCTAAAATGCAATGACATGGAAGTTCTGTCTCTCTGGGGTTACTGCAGGTCAAAAAATGTCCAGAAGTGGTGGCTGTCACATTTTTGTGGTGTTCGTGTTTTTTGTTTACCCACAATTGCCTGGAATGGCAGAAATTCCAGGACATTATATTTTGGGGAAATTAAGGTGGGGAATGCAACTGCAGCCACCAGGGATACATCAGACAGTGACTGCCAAATCACGCCCCCACTCTTCCCAGTGCTGGAAGCAGCCCTGCATAAAGGAATCCTGGAGACATTCTTCTCTGGGTTACACTAAGGTAAAACAAGGCACAAGCCTGAGCTACATGCCATGTGAGTAGCATAATGTGTAGTTTGGTTCTTCCAGAGAAGTCCTGGAGAAATCGATAGGCAGACCAGACAGCTGAGCCTTGGGAAGGGTATCGTATTTCTGAGAGGAAGCCATAGCCTTTCTTGGTTTTGCTAGCATAAGAACATGCTTAAGAACATAAGAAGGGTCCTGTAGGATCAGACATGTAGTCCAGCATCCTGTTTCCTATAGTGGCCAACCAGATGCCTCTGGGAAGCCCACAAGCAGGAGACGAGTGCAGTAGTCCTCTCCTGCTGTTTGTTCCCCAGCAACTGGTATTCAGAGGCTGCTTTTCCTCCTGGAGGTAGCATATAGCCATCATGACTAGTAGCCATTGATAGCTATTGATGTCTTTCTCCTTGCAGTTGTAACTTTGTTAATTCTAAAATGGTGATGTGGCCTTCAGGCTCAGCTGCTCTGTGTGGCATGTGGAGCCTCTGGAAGCCACACCCACTATTCCCTGCTGATCAGCCCACAGCTGGGCTGTGTGGAACAGATAGCTGTTCCCCACAGTGAGCTTACTGATGGGATTATTTAGCAATGATGCCTTCTGTTAGAAAGGCAATTAGCAGAGTAAAACCAAAAGGCAAAACACAATGAGTGTTTACCAGTCCCACATGCACACAAGGCTTTCTTAGAACAATAAAAGAGACCACATCCTTCTTCAGTGAAGGAAAGAAAACAGGTTTACTCACAAATATTCCTGCATATAGAAAGCAGGTATAGCATAGAGTTTCAAAAGAAGTTTGCTCAGTACCTTTTGTGTTCACCAGTAGAAGTGAGAGAGCAAACACATGGGCTCCCAGCAATTGGTGGAGGTCGGGGGGGGGGGGCGGGAGAGGGAGGGGGAGGAAGAGGAGGAGCAAAAGGAAGAAATCACAGGAATCCGCACTGTAGGCTATACGCTACCTGTGGTCAAAGTTCCCATGAACTAGCTAACTGCAACACTGCCCCCTTCCACTAACTTGCAGGCGAGGTTGCAATATTCTCAATACTTACCTGAATCAGGATTGCTCTGTGTGTGTATGTAAGTAAGCCTCTTCCTCCTCCCAGTTATCTTTATCAGAATCAATTGGCGTGGGGAGAGAAGAGGGTTTAACCTCACCCCTATAGCAATTCTGAATGGAAGAAGGCTTCTGTGAGGGTCAGTGTGCCACCCCCACCCCTAAAAGTTTGCCCACCTGTGTTCTAAAAGGTGAAAGAAAAAACAAAGAGAGAAGTGTGTCTCCTAGACTGACATCCCCTCAAGGATGCTGGTCCTTTTAAGTCTCTTGGCTACTCTATATTTGTTTTTTGTTTTTCTCGAAAGTGTGCTTTCCCCCTTTCATTGAGTCTTCTCACCCTGCCTCCTAGGGCTCTTCTTTCTTCTTTTAATCTCTGCAAGCCTGTCTCCTTTCACCCCTCGGTGCCAGTGGACTTCACTTCTTCCATCTCTCAACTCACAAGTCATAGCGCCCAATCCCTTCCAGGTAGAGTGCCTATTTACATGTTGCCAAAAAAGAGGACTAACGAGGACAGCAATTTGCATAACATTTGCACATGCAAATGTATATATTCAGGTGCAAATTTAGAAATAACTATAATTTAAATAGAAATAAAATATGTTTCACTATAGTGGAGAAAGGTGCTAAGTGTGGATGGCCCCTTCAAGGCCCCTTCTGCTCTCTCTTCTTGGACTTTAAACCAGACTTGGACTGGACAGCCCATCTAATAGAGGACACCTTCAAACAGAGGACTGTCCTCTGCCAGCTCTCCAAAACAGAGCACTGGCTTTTGTAAAGTAGGACAGCTAGCCACCCTATTTCCATGCCAGTCTTACTTCTCACAGGGATGGGTTCCCAGCTAGCCTGATAGGAGAAGGAATACAGCAGATCTGAATTGCAATCACCTTGGTGGGTCACACAGCTCCTTCAGCCAAGGGTAAAGTGTACCTGGGAGGTGCAGAGTGTTCCAGTGGTTTGCGAGTCCCTCAAGTGAAAGGGAAGGTGACAACTTGATGATGTTGACAGAATGGCCTGGAAGGTGCCACAGAAGAAATCAGATGAAGATTCTGAAAGAGTGGGAGAAAAGGGCATCCGGTTACTCTTTATTGCTTATAAGAGTGGGTATTTTTATGGATTTAAAACTGCCTAATGCCTTTTTCCTCTACGGAATTTATCACCTGCTCAATCATTTGCACTCTGGTTAATGGCGTCGCAGTATCATCTAAATGCTATAAAAATGGCCCTAGTTTAGCACAGCCTGGAGCTCTTGATTTATTTTTGCAAGTCTCTCTCCTTGCGAGTGTACCTTTATAACGCATTGAGAAAGTGAGGTCCAGCCACTCTTTGCATTGCTCCTTGGACACTAAATCACTTGACGCCAGGATGTGTTGGAAAGTGGGCAAAAAGACTGTTGTATTTAAATTATAAGATTTCAGTGTTGGTAGCAAATGTGTGACTGGCAGGGATGATGGATAGCACTCTCTGGTGATTCAAAGATGAGGAATGGGGCAATCAGATGAAGCAGGACTGAGGTTACTAAGGGGAAAAGGAAACGGAACTGCATTTCTCACATTGAGAAAAAAGGGACAGGCGCAGGTGACTTGGCACTTGGAATGGCTTCTGGATTCACAGTGTCTCACGTGAAATACTTCCCAGGTGCAATGATTTGAAATGTATATTGGACACATGAAGAGATGGGAATTCTGGTTATAATGGAAGAACAATGTTTGAACTGAGGATTGGCCATGATAACCTGGAATCTGTCTCTCTAACAAAAAGTATCTGGGATGCTGTGGAAGAGCCTTGTGCATCAAAGCCTTCCACCCCAGGCTGATTCGTGCAACACTTTTTACAACCCTCTGCAACAAGAGTCCTGTTCACATCTCTACTGGTTCCATCCTTGACTTCTGCTGTTCAGCAAAGGTGTGCATACAGGGTGCCCACACACATAACAAAGCATAGGAAGCTGCTTTTACTGAGTCAGACCATTGGTCCATCTAGCCCTGCATTGTCAACACTGACTGGCAGCAGCTCTCCAGAGTTTCAGCCAGGACGTTTTCCAGCCCTACCTGGAGACACCCAGGATTGAAGCTAGGACCTTCTGCATGCAAAGCAGGTGCTCTACCACTGAGCCACACCCCCACCCACATAGCTGTATGTGCATAGGTTCTGCCAGTGAGCCTTCACTGAATGCATGGAGATCAGGAAGGCAGAGTTGGCAGGGACACCCTTGTTGGTGGCTTGTCTCTGCTCCTCTGCTCCGTGTATTCTCTCTGAACATGTAAAAATGTTTGTGAACTCAGCTTTTACTCCAGTGCATTGTTTCAATGCCGTAAGCCCATGCCTATGACCAGCAGAGCCAACTGGTTTCGTTCTACAACCCAGTCCATGTTGTTCCTTGTGGTATGGCCAGAGCAGAGTGGCAAAAGGATGGAAGGCCACACTGCACAGTAAAAAAATGCTGAAGGTAGAAACCAACAGGTTCAGGCAATGGGTTTGATGGATGGATGATTTTGCTTTCCACAAGGGAAGGCCTTTTGCATCTTCCAACTGTGGAATTTCAGTGGACAAATGTCAATATGAAACTCTTGTTTTAGCATTTTTGAAAGTGGTGCTAAAACTACTCTGGTTGAAACATGACTGCATCTGCTAGAATTCTTTAGTACCTCACCCCTCCACCTACCTTTTTGCCATTTTTTTTTAGCGGTTGCAGCTGGTAACAACTCAAAATGGATTTTACTACAGCATTGTTTGGAGGTAACGATTGCACTCGAGGGGTGTGCTGGTTAGTGTGGCCACTTACACATTGCCAAAATAGAGGAAATGCAACACTAAAAAAAAGGAGAAAACAGGACATCAATGTGCATAACATTTTCATATGCTAATGTATATGTATAGATGCAAATTGGAAATAATAACTATAATTTAAATAGAAATACATACATCTCATCATAGTGGGGAAGACTGACCAGGTGACCTGGGTACCTTGCTCAGTCAACTGTCCATCTGCTAACCATTGAGGGACAAGTTCAAGGCCCTCCTGGTCTCTCTCTTTTATCTTTAAACTGAATTGAGACTGGACAGACCTTCAGATAGAGGACACCTTCAAACAGAAGCTTGCCTTCTTAATGTAGGACACTTGTCTACCCTAGCTGGTGCATGCTGGCCTATCTCTTCTGCTTGGCTCCTCCTGTAAGTGGGAGTGGCTAAACAAACCATGGACCTTTCATTCATGTTTTGTTTATCATTCCATGAGAACCGCAAACCTGGGCTTGCCCCTCCCCAGAGAAACCGGAATCAAACCATAGTTATGGTTTGTTATTGACTTTGGCCTGTCAATAGCCAAACCAGAGAGGCAAACCAGAGTAAACAAACCACAAAAGGAAAGTCCGTGTTTTGTTTACCCATGCCCAGTTCCAGGAGGAGCTAACCAGGAGCAACAGGGCAGTGTATACCAGCAGACTGCTCAAGCCTGCTGCTAAACTGGGATTTTCCTGGAACCCTTGCTTATCGTGACGTCTGAATCACTGTCTTTTCAAGCTAAGGCCTGCAGGCACTGAAAAAAAACCCCTAACCTCAAGCTCTTCCACTGGATACCTCAAGTGTCTGTTAGTGGTAAACTGGGTTGTTTTTAAAACCATATAAGTACTCATAATGTTCAGTAGGAAGTCATGGGGTCACCTTCTGCTGGCTTCTATTTTCACATACCCATCCTTTTCCTTTTATTTATTAAAGGCTTCATGTCTTTTAAAACAATCTATCCCTTACATTCACTGTTCCCTTTTCCACAAGTGCTCATCCGGGTGATTTATTAGCTATGTTTTTTCTGCCCTTTCCAAAATCTCTCTCTTTGTGTGTATAAAACTGTGCCTCTGTGTTACATTTCAGATAGCTAAGAGAAGGATGCATAGCTTCTTATGAACCACTTTTTAATCCCTTCATCTTGGTTTGCTTTTGTTTTCATCCATCTTGGTAAATGTCAAGAAGGCAGTTTGTTATTTTCAAAATGTTTCATTTCGGGGGTGGGGGCAGGGCGGAGAAAGGAAAGAGGGAAAAAAAGAAAGGAAAAGTCAAATTCTTGTTTATATATACTTAATGAAATTGGAATACATTTTAGGGTTCATTTACAGAAGGGAAAATTTTAGTACATTTGCCATTTTGGAAGGTGGCCCCCAGACATACAAACCTATATCTGCTGGATAAACATTCTTCCCTTTTCTCATATATCGTGTATATTTTAATTTTGTATTTTGCTGACCTTTTATTTAACTGTTAGCATTCCTTTTATGACATATTAGTTTATCTTTTGTAAGGCCATAGATAAGCTTGTATATATGAAAATGCTCTTTCTTTAACTGCATGCTCTTTTCATGACATGTAATTCTTCACAATTCTATGAAATCTGGAACTGACCAACTTCTTCATTTTGCCTTTTTGTATCTGGATAGTGCAGCCACATTTGGAATACTGTGCACAACTCTGATCACCCCATCTTAAAAAGAAAAACAAAACAAAACACAGTCATCATAGCACTGGAAAAGCTATACAAAAGGAAAACCAAAATGATCAGGAGGTTGGACTGGCTTCCCTGCAAGAAAAGAAAGGCTGAACTTAGTATTTGGGGAATTTTAGTTTAGGAAAAAAAATATGGAGGGTGCAAGTGCAGTCCTATCTTGAGAGCTGGCAGCCTCCGAAGTCAGCTGCCCATCTAGGTGCAGCTTCAGGGAAGGGGAGGGAAGGAGGCCAGGACATGCATAGGAAACCATGTAACACAGCTTCCATGGTCTCCTCCCCTCCCTGCCCCAGGGCTGCCCCCTTTTTGCCATCTCTGCCCTCCATTTTGAGCATTGAGATATAGCCAGTGTGGAGAGAACTGTGCTAGCTATGATGGGGAGGGGGTGGGGAGCACAGTTTCTGGGGTTGGATCCCAGAAACCAAAATATCCTATGTCCCCCAGAGTCTGTCTAGGGGACATAGGATTCTGCCCTTAGTTGAGATGTGATAAAGGTGAATATAATTATGAATGGTGGAGAGAAAGAAGCAGTGGATAGAGGTTCCCCTATCCACCTCTTGTGATACTAGAACTGGGGTTGCCCAATGAAATTGTTAGGCATCAGGATGAGAACAGACAAGGAAAGGAAAGGTTCCTCTTGTGCAAGCATCAAGTCATTACTGACCCCTAGAGGGATGCCGTTTTTCCTCGGCATTTTCCTGACAGACTGGATAGTGGGGTGGTTTGCCATTGCCTTTCCCAGACCTAACTACCTTTCCTCCAGCAAGCTGGGTACTCATTTTACCGACCTCGGAAGGATGGAGGGCTGAGTCGACCTGAGCTGGCTACCTGAAAACCAGCTTCTGCTGGGATCGAACTCAGGTTGTGGGGAGAGTTTCGGTTGCATTACTGCCGCCTACCACTCTGTGCCACACGAGGCTCTTTGAGAACAGACAAAAGGGAGTGCTATTTCACATAATGCAACTTACAGAATGACAAAGGATGTGAAGATGGCCATTCGTTTAGACAAGTGGGACCTGCACCAAAAAGTTTCAGTAGCCCTAGCCCCTCAGAGGTGTGCTCCTGTTCGGGACTCCAGATACCCTGGAACAGGCACTTGGTAGTGTTGCCCAGGCCTCACCGGGGAGGGAGAGTGTCAGGAAGAGGGAAGGGGAAAGGACAGGAGACCTTTCTTTTCTTTCCCACACCTTCCCCTGCTGTGATGAAGTAGGTGATGGGATAGACCCCTGTCTGGAGCCCTGCCAGTTGGAGTAGAGATTATTGGGCCAGAGGGACAAATAATCTGACTCAGACTAGGTTTGGGGCTCTTGGACCTGAATCTGAGCATTTTATAGCTATATAGCAGGGGAGGGTGTTGAGGGAAGTGGGAAAGGTTTCCTTCATTATTCCTTTCAGTCCTTCTGAAACATCCCTTTATAGTACAGATGGAAAGGGTTCTTTAAAAAAAAAAAACTTCATGGTTTACTTCCCCCCAACTCTTATCCCCTTCCCTCCAGGGTACTTACTATAAACCATTGGGCAGGTCTTGAGCAGGCAAATGCCCTCTTTTTCCTATGCCTCTAATTCCCATCCTCCAGCAAAGGAGATTGTTACCTTGTAACTGGAGCTTGAACACCTCAATGACATCATGAGCTAAACTGTGAAGGGACACCCAAGATGGGAAGGTCATGGCAGAGAGGTCAGACTAAATATGATCCCTGGGGAAGGAATTTGTTTGGTTTTAATTTCTGTGAACCGCCCAGAGAGCTTCGGCTATTGGGTGGTATAGAAATGAAATAAATAAAATAAAATAAATAAATAAACAGCAACCCACCCCAGTATTCTTGCCATGAAAACAAAATGGATCAGTACAACCAGAGATATGTTGGTATACCATTGGAAGATGGGACTCCCAGGTCGGAAGATGGTCAAAATGCTACTGGGGAGGAACAGAGGATAAGTTCAACTAGCCCCAGATGTGATGACGCAGCTAGCTCAAAGGTGAAAGGACGGCTAGCAGCCAATGGTGCTGGTGGTGAATGACGAATCCGATGTTCTAAAGATCAACACACCATAGGAACCAGGAATGTAAGCTCTATGAGCCAGGGCAAATTGGATGTGGTTATTGGCGAGATGTCAAGATTAAATATAGACATTTTGGGTATCAGTGAACTGAAATGGACTGGAATGGGCCACTTCACATCAAATGACCACCAGATCTACTACTGTGGACAAAAGGACCACAGAAAAAATGGAGTAGCCTTCATAATTAATAATAAAGTGGCTAAAGCCGTGCTTGGATACAATCCAAAAAATGACAGAATGGTCTCAATTCGAATTCAGGGTAAGCCATTTAACATGACAGTGATCCAAATATACGCCCCAACCACAGATGCTGAAGAAGCAGAAGTAGATCAGTTCTATGAGGATCTGCAGCACCTACTGGATAATACGCCAAAAAAAGATGTTATTTTCATTACAGGAGACTGGAATGCTAAGATGGGTAGTCAGACGACACCTGGAATTACAGGCAAGCATGGTCTGGGAGAACAAAATGAAGCAGGACATAGGCTGATAGAATTTTGCCAAGACAACTCACTGTGCATAACAAACACTCTCTTCCAACAACCTAAGAGACGACTTTATACATGGACTTCACCAGATGGTTGACACCGAAATCAGATTGACTACATCCTTTGTAGCCAAAGGTGGCAGACATCTATGCAGTTGGTAAAAACAAGACCTGGAGCTGATTGTAGTTCAGATCACGAACTTCTTATTGCACAATTTAGAATCAGACTAAAGAGAATAGGGAAGACCCACAGAGCAGTTAGATATGAGCTCACTAATATTCCTCATGAATATGCAGTGGAGGTGAAGAATAGATTTAAGGGACTAGATTTAGTAGATAGAGTGCCGGAAGAACTATGGACAGAAGTTCGCAACATTGTTCAGGAGGCGGCAACAAAAAACGTCCCAAAGAAAAAGAAAACCAAGAAGGCAAGATGGCTGTTTGCTGAGACACCAGAAGCAGCCCAAGAAAGAAGGAAAGCAAAAGGCAACAGTGATAGGGGGAGCTATGCCCAATTAAATGCAAAATTCCAGAGGTTAGCCAGAAGAGATAAGGAATTATTTTTAAACAAGCAATGCGTAGAAGCAGAAGAAGATAATAGAATAGGAAGGACAAGAGACCTCTTCCAGAAAATTAGAAACATCGGAGGTAAATTCCAGGCAAAAATGAGTATAATCAAAAACAAAGATGGCAAGGACCTAACAGAAGCAGAAGAGATCAAGAAAAGGTGGCAAGAATATACAGAAGATCTGTATAGGAAGGATAATAATATCGGGGATAGATTTGACGGTGTGGTCAGTGAGCTAGAGCCAGACATCCTGAAGAGTGAGGTTGAATGTAGGGATGTACGAAAGTGACTTACCTTTTCGCGGATTCTGTTCATGGTGGGGGGGAGGCGTTCTGTCCCTCCCCCGGAATCCTAGACAAGGGGGAGGCGATCCAGTCCTCCCCCCCGGAATCCTCGACGGCCGGCTGTGCTGCATGGCAGCTCTGTGGAGCAGCTGGCCAGGCCCAGGCCAGGGCCGTCCACAGCCGGATTTCCGGCCACGGGGGGCTCTGGGTAACAAAAACAACAACAAAAAACACGTACACAAATGGTGGCGGCTATGGCCGCCACCATTTGCGTACGCGTTTGTTTTTTTAAAAACCCAGATGTGATAGGCTACGTAAGTCTTTACGTAGCCTATCACGTCTGTGGGGGGGGAGACACAGACTGCAAATGGCGGCAGCGGCAGCCATTTGGAAGACCAGCCGCCACCACTGGAGCCACTGCGGTCCGGAACATCCGCCCCAGGTAAGTCTCATCCCAGGGGGGATCCGTGGGGGGCGGGAGGGTGGCAGGCCATTCCGCAATGGATTTCGGGGGGCCGAATGCACTGGCATTCGGCCTCACCGAGATCCGTCATGGAATTCTCTGACATCTCTAGTTGAATGGGCCTTAAGAAGCATCGCTAATAACAAGGCAACAGGAGATGACGGTATCCCAGCTGAACTGTTTAAAATCTTGCAAGATGATGCTGTCAAGGTGATGCATGCCATATGCCAGCAAATTTGGAAAACACAAGAAGGGCCAACAGATTGGAAAAAATCAACTTATATCCCCATACCAAAAAAGGGAAGCACCAAAGAATGTTCCAACTATCGAACAGTGGCACTTCTTTCACATGCCAGTAAGGTAATGCTCAAGATCTTGCAAGGTAGACTCCAGCAATTCATGGAATGAGAATTGCCAGATGTACAAGCTGGGTTTAGAAAAGGCAGAGGAACTAGAGACCAAATTGCCAATATCCGCTGGATAATGGAGAAAGCCAGGGAGTTTCAGAAAAACATCTATTTCTGTTTTATTGACTATTCTAAAGCCTTTGACTGTGTGGATCATAAGAAATTATGGCAAGTTCTTGGTGGTATGGGGATACCAAGTCATCTTGTCTGCCTCCTGAGGAATCTGTATAACGACCAAGTAGCAACGGTAAGAACAGACCACGGTACAATGGACTGGTTTAAGATTGGGAAAAGAGTATGGCAGGGTTGTATACTCTCACCCTACCTATTCAACCTGTACGCAGAACACATCATGCGACGTGCTGGGCTTGATGAAGCCAAGGCTGGAGTTAAAATCGCTGGAAGAAGCATTAACAATCTCAGATATGCAGATGATACCACTTTGATGGCTGAAAGCGAGGAGGAGCTGAGGAACCATATGATGAAGGTGAAAGAAGAAAGTGCAAAAGCTGGGTTGCAGTTAAACTTCAAAAAAACCAAAATTATGGCAACCAGCTTGATTGATAACTGGCAAATAGAGGGAGAAAACGTGGAGGCAGTGACAGACTTTGTATTTCTAGGTGCAAAGATTACTGCAGACGCTGACTGCAGCCAGGAAATCAGAATTCGTTTACTTCTTGGGAAGACAGCAATGACAAATCTTGATAAAATAGTTAAGAGCAGAGACATCACACTGACAACAAAAGGTCCGCATAGTTAAAGCAATGGTATTCCCCGTAGTAAGCTATGGCTGCGAGAGCTGGACCATAAGGAAGGCTGAGCAAAGGAAGATAGATGCTTCTGAACTGTGGTGCTGGAGGAAAATTCTGAGAGTGCCTTGGACGGCAAGAAGATCAAACCAGTCCATACTCCAGGAAATAAAGCCAGGCTGCTCACTTGAGTGAATGATCTTAAAGGCAAAACTGAAGTACTTTGGCCACATCATGAGAAGACAGGATACCCTGGAGAAGATGCTGATGCTAGGGAAAGTAGAAGGCAAAAGGAAGAGGGGCCAACCAAGGGCGAGATGGATGGATGATATTCTGGAGGTGACGGACTCTACCTTGGGGGAGCTGGGGGTGGTGACAGCCAACAGAAAGCTCTGGCGTGGGCTGGTCCATGAAGTCACGAAGAGTTGGAAGCGACTGACCGAATAAAAACAACTAATTCCCATCACCCCACTCAACTCACGGCTAAACTTTCTATACCTTCTGGAAGCTCACAGGTCCTTCTTGGTCTGTTTTGAGGGATTTAAAACACTCTTTTTCTTTACATTTACTAACATGTATACTTTTGCGTCCTTTGGGGGACCCTTAGTATGTAGAAACCACTCCACTACCTTGCTTTTGGGTGGCTCTGTTTTGCATTCAATCACCCAAGTTCCCCATTGGAGGGAAGGCTGCCTATTCGTTACCAGCCAGGTTTAAGGTTTTGGTACTAGTGTAAAAAGCTCTAAACATCTTGGGACCAGGATATCTGAGAGAGTGCCTTCTCCCTTACCAACCTTCCTGGTCCGTGAGGTCATCAGTGAGGTCATGTTCCTGGTGGTTCCACAGGGACCTATGGCCCATTTGGAGTCCACCTAGAGAAGAGCCTTCAGTGTGGTGGTCCCGTTTCTTTGGAACTGCCTGCTCCTGGAGGTTAGGCCAGTGCCAGTGCCAACACTGTGCTGCTTTTGGTGGCCCATGAAAACAGCTCTTTTCCAGGAAGCATTCCTTAACTAACCACCCATGATTTTTATTGGCCTTTTGTTTTTAAAAGAATGATATTAATACTGTTTTAATTCTCTTTATCTTTTTACTTTATTTATTTATTTATTTATTACATTTCTATACTGCCCAATAGCCAAAGCTCTCTGGGCATTTTACAAATATTAAAAACATTAAAAAAAACCCAACAGTATACAGAGATCAGAAGCCATTTACATAAAAAAACACATGAACAGACAATATGCACAAGAGAACACATATCTAAAACAACTTCAAACAAGCTATCTCAAGCAAACAGCCATAATAACCACAAGACAATCAGGGATCAATAACAACTTATCATATGCTGCCAAATGCCTGGGAGAAGAGAGAGGTCTTAACCTGGCCCCTAAAAGATAACAATGTGGGTGCCAGGTGGGCCTTGTCGGGGAGATCATTCCATAATTACTTCTTGTGTTCACTGCTTTGGAATTTGTTTTAGATATGGAGCATACAAATGCTGTACAGAGACCATATACCTCTGAATACCTCATACTAATTGCCAAATAGTGGAGGGCTGCTGTTCTTATGTCCTGCTTGCAGGATGCTTATGTATACCAGTTGCTGGGGAACATGAGCGGGAGGGTGTTGCTGCACTCATGTCCTGCTTGTGGGCTTCCTGAAGGCAGCTGGTTGGCCACTGTGTGAACAGAATGCTGCGCTAGATAGGCCTTTGGTCTGATCCAGCAGGGCTCTTTTTATGTTATTAATGGCAGCTTGGAATGCAAAAATGACATCCTGCTGCCTACACCCTGGAGTCTTGCATTTGTAAGAAGTCACCAAATCAAAGTCACCATGTCAGCAAGCAGAGCTATGAGCCTCACCATTCCTGAAAAGCAGTGCTATGTCTGTGTAGAGATAATGACAGATTTATTTCCTAGGAGAATCAGACCACTATCTCTTAGCCTCAATTCTACATGCAGAATATTATGGGGGTAATGTTGCCTACCTTACAGAACTGTTGTAAAGATTGCTACAATAACGTATGTGAAGCTCTTAAAAAAATGCTTAAGGGCACAATCCTATGCATGTTAAGACAGAAAGAAGTCCTACAACTCTCAGCATTCTCCAGCCAGCATGGCTGGCTGGGGAATGTTGGGAGTCGTAGGACTTCTTTCTGTCTAAACATGCATAGGATTGTGCCCTAAATTTCTTAACTACTGTTCTACTTGTGGCAACTGCTCAACACCACCACCTTCCACCACTCTGCTTGTGCTCAGAAAAATGGGTGCATCATTCACCATGAAAAGAAGCTGCCATTTACCACTTAGGGTAGACTCCAGGTTTTTGTAGGCCGTTGAGTAAATCCTATCTCTGAGCCTCCTTTTCAGTTTGTGGCTTGAACACATGTATCTTTAAATTATACACATGTTAATGAACATGTGAACAAACCTTCTGCCAATTTGATACCACCTATTCTTCCGATAACCACACCTGTTCCCTCTTCCCTCATTCTCACTGAAATGCAAAGGGGGAAGCTTTTATGAAGCCACACTGAGAAGGTCTGGGGGGACAAACAAAGGAAAATGGCAATTTTAACTTGCAGAGAATGCACCAACAATCTGTTCGCTAGTAAGCAAGAGGGGGAATTAGGGAACAGATAAAGGCAGAGCAACAAACCAAATGCTTTGAAAATTGCCACAGTGATAATGGCTATTGAAGAACTTTGGGAATTGTAGTTTTGTGGGCGTGTTGAGAATTCTCTGTTAATTAGGGATGTATGAAAGTCACTTACCTTTCGCGGATTATGTTGATGGTGGGGGGGAGGCGCTCCGTTCCTCCCCCCCAGAATCCTCCGCGGCCGGCTGTGCTCCACGGCAGCTCTGCGGAGCAGCCGGCCAGACCCAGCAAGGCCAGAGCCGTCCGCAGCCGGATTTCCGGCCGCGGAGGGCTCTGAGAAAAAAAACAAAAACAAAAACCGCGTACGCAAATGGCGGCGGCTACGGCCGCTGCCATTTGCGTTCCTTCTTTTTGCCCTCTTAATCTACGTGAATATTTATGTAGACTATGATGGCGAAAATAAAGGGGAATGCAAATAGCGTAGTGGGCACTATTTGTGTCCCTTTTTGATTCCCCGTTTTAGCCTACGTAAATATTTACATAGGCTAAAACTGGTAATCAAAAAGGGGCGCAAATAGCGCCCGCTACGCTATTTGCGTTCCCCTTTTATTTTCACCGTCATAGTCTACGTAAATATTTACGTAGACTAAGATGGGCAAAAATAAGGAACGCAAATGGCGGTGGCCATAGCCGCTGCCATTTGCGTACGCGGTTCTTGTTGTTTTTTTAAACCCACCCAGCCATGATAGGCTATGTAAAGATTTACATAGCCTATCACGTCATTTTTTTTTTTTTTATGAGTGGAAATGGCGGTGGCGGCAGCCAGTCAGAAGACCAGACGCCGCAGCTGCCACCACTGAAGGCTCCCGGAAGATCCACCCCAGGTGAGTCTCGTCCCGGGGGGGATCCACAGGGGGGCGGGGGGTGGCAGGCCGTTCTGCCACGGAGTTCGGGGGGCTAAATGCACTGGCATTCGGCCTCACCATGATCCGTGGCAGAATTCTCTGACATCCCTAGGATCCCTAGCCCCTAGACCAAGGGTAGGAAACCTTCTTGGGCCCGCAGACACACTCCTCATTTTTTTCAGGTGGAGAGACCATTTGTCATTGGGGCCCGCATACATTTTCTTCTGTATTCTCTTTTCTTGCCGCATTTCTCTTTGCTGATATTTTCTCATTTTCCTGCCCCTCCCCACTGGCTGCCATCCTTTCTCTTCTTCTCCCCTCACTGGGATTCTCTCACTTCCTGCCCCCCCTCCACTGGGATTCTCTCACTTCCTCCCCCACCCCCAGGATTCTCTCTCTTCTTTCCCTCCCTTCTCTCTGCTTCCTCCTCCTTCTGCCCACCTACCTGCTCACCCACTCACTGCAGGAGCAGCTGCCACCATTGAGCTCTGCTGCCTGTGCTCTACCTGTCTGGTGGCATGCTGTGCCAAGTCGCAGCCGCTTCTGCCACCAATTCCCACTGCAGCAGCACAAGCAACAACTGCAACAGCTTCTTCCTATCTGCTGGCCTGTCAACCCTTGTCTTCTTCTGCTGCCTCCTCTTTCTCCTTGCCCCCCCCCCCCGCACCACAGACTCCTTGCTTCCTAGCTGGGCATGGAGGTAGGGAGAAGTGACAGCTGTGGTGAAAGCAGGGGAGGTTGGTGTGAGGAAGGGAGCAGGGGGTGAGGAAACAATCTTGGTGGGCCCTGGCGGGTCATGGTGGATGCAGCTGTGCACATGAGCACCACTTTGCCAACCTCTGCCCTAGATGGAACAACAAATTTCAGGGTTCTTCACTGAGAACTGTGATGGTTTAGCAGGCTTCTCTGCTTCCACCATTCAAATGGTAGGGTTGGAGCAGCAGACTGGTCTCTGGAAAGGTGATGATTACGACGATGATAGCATTTAATGATTAGGAGTATCATAACTTTTTAGAGTAAGGACAGAGGCACACCTGGACATTTGGCAAATGTGTTGGAAAAAGAAGAAAAATGAAATTAAAGCTCTATGATAATTTGCTAATGAGCCCTAAGTTAGGGGGGCGGGATTAATACTTATGTGAAAAGATGAAATATTCTCACTGATCCACAAGGTCTTGGCATGCTAGTTGTGCAAGGTCGTATGCTGGTATCATGCCGGTATCCATCAACATTAATTTGACTGTGCATAAAAGCAAAAAAAAAAGTAGCTTTCTTGAAAGAATTTCCGGACACCAAACATTTACATAATGCAGCACTGAAAGATGATTTAGTCTTTGGAGACCATTATTCTTTCTAGGGCTGTGCACTATTTTGGCTCTGGAGCCGAATTCCGAGCCGAATTCCAAAGTGGTTTGGGATCAGCCCAAAGCAGCCCAAAGCACGTTGGGTCACTCTGAAGTGCTACAGTGAGCTTTGGAGTGATCTGGAAGCCCTGCTGCCCAGTTGCCCCTCTGCCCCTCCGCAGTCCCCCGACTCCCGCCAACTGCGTGAGCCCCCCTGCTTCATACCTGGACCCTCCGAATGCATGCTGACAGCCTCTTTGATGGAGTCGCCATTGCGACTTCTTCCATTTCTGGAAATAGAATCCTGTGCAAATGGCAGCTGTAAGGCCATCATATACACAACAGGTGTAAACGCCTGTAATGTTGCATACATGATTGCTTTATGGCCACCACTTGCACCAGATTCCATTTCCAGAAACAGAGCAAGTTGCCAAAATGGCGGCTCCCTTGAAGAGGCCAACGGCACACATCCTGAGGGTCCAGGTAAGGAGCAGGGGGCTCACACAGTACAGCGAGGTGGGCTGGAGAGCCTGCTTCAGCTTCCAAATCCTGCTTTGGCCTTGAAGCAGCCCAAAGCAGGTTGGACTTACCTCGGAAGCCCTGACGCAGCCTCCGAGATGGGTCAGGGGGTCCCTGCACAGCCCTAATTATTTCAGTCCTCTGCTGAATCCAGGTCTCTGTTGTGCAATATCATTTTAAAGTACCTGTCCATCTTATTTGTGACTAGGAATGTATGAGAATTCCGTTATGGGGTGAAATTTCAGTGGATTTTACCAGCTCATTCCTGGCAGATTTTGTTCTGTTTGCCCCCGTGGGCATCAACTCAATCTGTAGCATGTTGATCCAATATGTGGATTTCGGATAGTTTTTTTTAATGGTGGTGGGAAAGCAAGGAAGTGGGGGGATGAAACTGACAAGTTTTTTCACAAGTATGGAACATGGCTCAGCTAAGCACTGCATGGAGAGGATGAAATTGACAAGGATACTTACAACAGGAATATGCCTTTGCAGGGCTACATAGCAGACAAGTGACCCAAGTGCCCAATCAATATATACATAGAATAGTAGAATAGTATAGTAGGGTTGGAGGGGGCCTACAAGGCCATCGAGTCCAACCCCCTATTTGGGTTGGACCCATGACCCTATTTGTGCGAATTTAAAGACCCAAGGTGGGGGGGAATCCCATTTGTGCAAATGTCTGAACCAGAAAAATGGAAACAAAAACCACGATCCCAGTTGTGCAAATCTCTGAACCTGAAAACAAAAACAACCCCCCCCAAAACAGAAAAACCACCCCAGAATCCCACTTGTGCTTCAAAAAAGAGAAGTGTCTATTTAATGTGCGCAAAAATGTGCAAACATTTCTGGAATTGAAAAAAAAAATAGTCCGCTAGAGTTCGCTGCTGCTTTTTGGAATGGACACACTGCGAAATCCCATCAGGCTTAAGTGGAGTGAAATTCCAGTGTCACACATCCCTATTTGTGATGTGATATAAGTTATCACCCAACTATGCAGATTCATTTACATTCCTATACAAATAAGCAGCAGTGATGTCAGTTCTTACCAAATCTGAGATCATAGATTCTGTGCTGTGTGTGATATCGTCTCACACAAAAAGCTGTTCAAGTTGCAGTTCACAAAATAAAACAAATGTGATTATTTATTACAATTATACCCCCCCCCATTTTCTCCACAGAGCTCAGTGTGGGATACATGGTTTTTCACCCTCCTCACAACAACCCTGTGAAGTAGGTTAGGCTGAGAGATACTGACTGGGCTGAGGTTACCCAGTGAGCTACATGACTGAGCAAGAATTTCATGGGTGCAGAACCTCATCCCAGAGGAAAAATCCCACCCTCCAGGGTTCCCAACTTGGCCCTCTGGATGTCCCCTAGAAGGCCCCGCCCCTTCCCCTAGCTCCGCCCCTTCCCTCCAACTGCAGGTCATTTGCTGGTTTCCTGGCTTTTGTGCGGTTTTTTCCCCATTCACAAAAGTTGAAATGCCTCTCTTAAGGCTGAGTTACTGGCAGGAAGAGCTTTAAGCTACAATATGCTTTTCTTTTCTTTTTTACTCCACCCCTTTTGCTTTTAGTCCACCTTCCACTGGAATGAGGCCCCAAGAGCTTCTCTGAAATGGAATTCATCTGTGAGGTTTAAAGAGGTTCTGCACCACTGAAGTATCTGAATCTGGATCCCCCCTGCCCAGTCTTAGTCCAACACTCTAACTGCTGCACCAGCCTTCCCCAACCTGGTGCCCTCCAGATGTGTTGGACTGTCTGCAACTCCCATAATTCCCAGCCAGCATGGGAATGAATGGAGTTGCAGTCCAACACCAGGTTGAGGAAGGGCTGCACTGCACCTCCTCTCAAGGAAAAACCCAAAGAAGAGCAAGATCATGCTACAGTTAAACAACACTAACAGTGCAATACTGGGCATGTCTACTCAGAAGTAAGTTCCATGGAGTTGACTGGGAAGTTGGGAACTTACTCCCAGGTAAGTGTGTACACTGTATAGGATTGCAGCCTTAAAGACACACCCAGTTTTATTTATTTATTTATTTATTTATTTCATTTCATTTCATTTCTATACCGCCCAATAGCTGAAGCTCTCTTATCTCATAATGCCCTCATAACTGTTCCTTGGTAAGAATGTGAAGTTGAGTTCTTAATCATATAAGAGGTAAATGCTTCAAAGAAGCCCCCAGGAATCAATCAGTTATGAAAACAATATCGAGACACTTCGAAGTGTGATGTTTGACACCACTGCAAGTGTGATACTTATGGCTGGCAGAAAGCATGAAAGATGGTGCATGGAAAAGTGTCTGCCCCATGCTTTTCTACTTAATTTTTATCCCATCCTTCCTCCAAGGAGCTTGGGGCAACATACATGGTTCTCCTCCCTACAACCCATTTTGTCTTCACAACAGCCCTGTGAGGCAGAGCCAACTCTGTGTTTGAGGAGGCCTGGCCAAAGTCCCCTTAGCCTCCCCCCACTCCAGCTATTTGGCCTCCTCACAGGTGTGTGTGTGTGGTGGGGACCTGGCAGCTGTCCAGTGGTGGTGACTGCAGTATTAGCCCCACACATCTGGACCCACCACCCACCACCATTTTGATTGAGAGTGGTGCTCCTCAGCATTTAGTTGGGAAGGGATTTTATCCCCCCCACATAGGTGTGTGTGTGTGTGTGTGTGTGTGTATAAAAGATGGATCCAGCTTGGAAAGAAAGAAAAGCAGTTGGACCGTGGCTCACAAATCCCTTAGATACCATGAAGGTGGGTAAGACTGAGAGTGAAGTGGAGTCACTTTCTATCCAGATATGCAAGAGGAAAGGAGGCCAGTAGAAGCAAGACCAGATCAAGGATAATGAGTAGCAGAATAAGAAGCATTGAGGCCTCATCCAGGATTCTATAGACTATCCTGTGGATGCTGGGCAATGGCTCCATCAACAGAGGACTCTATTCATAAGATCAAGGACTCCACATTCATCCATGATGGCATCAGGTCTTTGTGCAGCTCTGCTGGCCACTTTTAGAGTCTTGTGTTTGCTCAGGATGCTTGAATAGGGCTTCTGCTTCAGTGAATTCTGCAAAGTTTTGAATGGCACAAAATTAATTATTACCACCCTTGGACTATGTGCATGTCAAAGGCCTTTTGCTTTTCAAACACAGTCAGAACCTTCCTTTAAAACAAACAAGAAAAAGTATGTTTAATTTATGCTAGGGCTTGCCATATAAACATATGAAGCAAGAATAGATGAAGGTGCCCCTGAGAAAGTGCAGAGTGCATGTTCCCCATACTCTAGACAGACTTTGAACTAGATGTGCCTTTGGTTTCATCCAGCAGAAGTCTTCCTAGCTGCCTAAGCAAGTGAGTCAAACTACATGCAAGAGGGAAGGATAGCAAAAAATAATAATAAAAAGAAAGAATAAAAAAATGTTTCAGTCAACAGCCTATCTGATCTGGGAGAAACCACTTCCCAACCCTAGATCTAGTGGTCAACTTCGAACTATGAACCCCACCCCCCTGAGCGCATGAATTACAATGGAAAGCAAAAAACAACAAAGGTTTTGGGTAAAGTTGATTTCTGATACCAGATATGATGAGGGTCTTTTGCATGTATATATACTGGAAAAAATAGTCTACAGTGTGCTAAAGAACAAGGGTTGACAAGCCTCCCATTTCTTTGCCACTGTCTCAGACAGTGCCTAGTGGTTAGTGTGGTCTTTGCGGGGCATACTTAATTGTTGCTTTCATAGACGTGTGGGTGCTGGTTGTGCTGTTCCATAATGAGGAGAAAGGCACACCAGAGATCAGCCTGCATTGCTCTGATTTATTTTTGATACTGTATATGGTGAGGGAGTATCATGGAACGTATGAATTATGAAGTATAGATGAAAACATCCCTGAACAATAGTGTAATGTGTTTCTTCACTGCTAATTAAAGAGTGACCCTTCACACACACACACACATCAGGGATTAGTCTTGCATATCAGGCAGATCATAGCACCTACAAGCTTTGCACATGCTCAAAGGCAATTATTGATCTTATGACTTCACACATAATGAAAATAGATTTCAGAGCTGCAAGCCACAGAGTAGCACAAGGTTTGGGATGCAACAGGTAGGGAAATAAATATAACAATTTAATCTGGAAACATAACGCACCACTTGCTCTTTCTTGAATTGGGGAAACCATTCATGCCAAAGCATAGAAGGTCGTAGCTGTGCTGGCCTATTCAAACAAAAGTCACTAAGGGTGCGATCCTATGCATGTTTAGATATGAAAAGTCCAAGAGGGCTGTGAATGGATGGGTGAGGTGTATCTGTTGTAGGGATGGGTGAGAAGTTCATAGATATCCTCCCTACATGCATACAGATGTACATGCACTGAGTTTCTCTATGCAAGAGGGGATCCTCTAGGGCCATTTTTTATTGAGGCCATATGCATGGCTGATGGGGATTTCACCATTGAGTACCTTGGTGGCAGGAGGTGGGCTAGCCTGCATGGCCCAGGACCCCTCACATGCTGGATTAATGTATGAAAGGGTCATGTGCACATCCCCTACAAATTAACCCAGTCCAGTTCAGTTTACCCATAACTGGATCATAAGCTGTGATAGTCACAGGATTCATATGGCTCTGCCACTCATAGTAGTGAACTGTTAATTTATCATCAAAAACCATGCTTATTTCTGATTCTCCTCACAGGGAGGCATTAAGGCAGAGCAACAGAGAAAGCAGATTTAATAAAGATGGCTGGAATGGCCCCAATCCAGCACCAATTTCAGAGCTCAATGTTCAATTCTATGGCTTATACTTTGAATAGGGATTTATTTACAAGGATTTCTTTTTGATTCACTTTCAGCCAGAACTTGCCTTGTTTTGTTTCCACCTTCAAACACAAACACATTTTGGGGGCTTGCGATTGCATCTGCAAAATCCATTTGATAGAAAAATGCACACTTACACTTCCATCAGTGGGGGAAAGTAGGTATTTGGGTGTGCATTTTAAAACAATGTGCATCCAAGTGCCCACTTTTCCAGTTCAAACAGAAAAAGGGGCTCACATTCGGGAATGGGAACGAGGCGGACCGAATTTTGAGGTGGAACTCAGCGAACCTCAAGGAGCTCGTGCCTCACTGATTCTTCTATCCCTACTTTTGAACGCATTGAGCAAAAATGAAAATGAGCAAGAAGTCATGAAAAGTGGATGATGTTACGTTGTTCATTTTGTTTTCATATGTTCAGTCACTGCCATGTCAGTCTTAATCATGGTTGTAGTTAAGATGCTCATAATACAGCGTTAATTATAATACTTCAAGACCACTTAAAGCTTTATTGTTTAATTAGGAATCTTCATGAGTCGCTTCATCCCTTTCCATAGAAGGCTAATAACAGGGCTGGCTGTTTCTTTAAATGTTAATATATGCATAAGATTTTTATCAGACATGTGAAGTTCATAGTGCTTGAGAGCAAACCCCACATCAGCAATATTCCTCACTGGGTGAGGCTTCGAAGTTGAATTGGCATTTCCTTGGCCGTTGGAGAATTACCATGAAAAATCTGAATTAAGTTTATCTCAGATAAAAGAGATACAGGTGATGCTTAAAAAAAGAAGCAACACTGAGAGACAATCAGTGGAAAATAATAAAATTTTCTAATATTATAAGGTGACGTTACAAGATATTGTGGAGGTGCCACTTTAACTGAACATCTAAGAATACAACAGCTCATATTTGAACCAGGAAGTATTCAAATTAAAGTTGCAATATTTGCAATGTCTTCTTGTGGCATTTGTAGCCATGAATTTGGTTTTCAAGCCTCATAAGTGGTTTTGGTGCACTAGACTTTCCCAGCTGAATAGTTTTGAGTGCACATTTCTAACGATTTGTGTGTGGGGTGGGGTAGGGTGGGGTGGGGAGTTAATAATGTCATCATTGATGCAAACTTTTTCAGCCATGAGGCTTCACAACCATGTAAGGAGGCCACTTGTGAATCACCAAAAAAGAGGACAAAAGAGGATGGCAATTTGCATAACATTTGCATATGTTAATTTATATATCTAGATGCGAATTTAGAAATAATTATTATAATTTAAATAGAAATACAGTGCATCACACCAGAGTGTGGAAGACTGTGACCAGGCAATCTGTGTGCCTTCCTGTTCAATCTGTTTTTCAGGTACTAACTACTGATGCCCCTTCATGGATCACTGCCTTGTTGTGGCGAAGGGGCTTGCATAACTCAGTGAAGCCATAAGCTATGCTGTGTAGGGCCACCCAAGATGGACAGGTCATGGCAGAGAGTTCTGACAAAATGTGGTCCACTGGAGAAGGAAATGGCAACCCACTCCAGTATTCTTGCCAAGAAAACCCCATGGAACGTATCACAAGGCTAAAAGAGATGATGCTGGAAGATGAGCCCCTCAGGTCGGAAGGTGTCCAATATACTACTGGGGAAGAGCAGAGGGAATTTCCAAGTAGCGCCAGAAAGAGTGAAGCGGCTGGGCCAAAGCCGAAAGGACACTCAGCTGTGGATGTGTCTGGTGGTGAAAAGAAAATCTGATGCTGTAAAGAACAATATTGTTTAGGAACCTGGAATGTCAGATCAATGGATCAAGGTAAGCTGGAGGTGGTCAAACATGAGATGGCAAGACTGAACATCGACATCTTGGGAATCAGCGAACTAAAATGGACAGGCATGGGTGAATTTAATTCAGGTGACCATCATATCTATTTGTGTGGGCAAGAATCCCTTAGAAGAAATGGAGTAGCACTCATAGTCAACAAAAGGGTGGGAAAAGCAGTACTGGGGTACAATCTCAAAAATGACAGAATGATCTCAGTACGAATCCAAGGCAAACCATTCAACATCACAGTAATTCAAGTCTCTGCCCCAACCACTGAGGCCGAAGAAGCTGAGGTTGATCGGTTCTATGAAGACCTACAACACCTTCTAGAACTAACACCAAAAAAAGATGTCCTCTTCATCATAGGGGATTGGAATGCGAAAGTAGGAAGTCAAGAAATCACCGGGACAACAGGCAGGCATGGCCTTGGTGTACAAAATGAAGCAGGACAAAAGCTAATAGAGTTTTGCCAAGAGAACACGCTGATCATAGCAAAGCAAACACTCTTTTCCAACAGCAGAAGAGACGACTCTACACATGGACATCACCAGATGGTCAATATCGAAATCAGATTGATTATGTCCTTTGCAGCCAAAGATGGAGAAGCTCTATACAGTCAGTAAAAACAAGACCTGGAGCTGACTGTGGCTCAGATCATGAGCTTCTTGTTGCAAACTTTCGGCTGAAATTGAAGAACGTAGGGAAAACCACTAAACCATTCAGGTATGACCTAAATCATATCCCTGATGAATATACAGTGGAGGTGAGGAATAGATTTCAGGGATTAGGCCTGATAGACAGAGTGCCTGAGGAACTATGGACAGAGGTCAGTAACATTGTTCAGGAGGCAGCAATGAAATCCATCCCAAAGAAAAAGAAATGCAAGAAAGCCAGGTGGCTGTCTGATGAGGCTTTACAAGTAGCTGAGGAAAGAAGGGAAGCGAAAAGCAAGGGAGAAAGGGGAAGATATATCCAACTGGATGCAGAGTTCCAGAGAATAGCAAGGAAAGACAAGAAGGCCTTCTTAAATGAACAATGCAAAGAAATCGAGGAAAACAACAGAATGGGAAAGACTAGAGATCTCTTCAAGAAAATCGGAGATCTCAAGGGAACGTTTTGTGCAAAGATGGGCATGATAAAGGACAAAGAAGGCAGGGACCTAACAGAAACAGATGAGATTAAGAAGAGGTGGAAAGAATACACAGAAGAACTATACAGGAAAGATCTGAATGTCCCTGATAGCCATGAGAGTGCGGTCACTGAACTTGAGCCGGACATCCTCGAGAGTGAAGTCAAGTGGCCTTAGGAAGCATTAGTAACAACAAAGCTAGCGGAGATGACAGTATTCCAGCTGAGCTATTTAAAATCCTAAAAGATGATGCTGTGAAAGTGCTGCACTCAATATGCCAATAAATTTGGAACACTCAACAGTGGCCACAAGACTGGAAAAGGTCAGTTTACATTCCAATTCCAAAGAAGGGCAACGCCAAAGAGTGTTCAAACTACCGCACAATTGCGCTCGAGTCATTTCACAGGCCAGCAAGGTGATGCTCAAAATCCTACAAGCTAGGCTTCAGCAGTATGCGAACCGAGAAGTACCGGAAGTACAAGCTGGGTTTTGAAGAGGCAGAGGAACTAGAGATCAAATCGCCAACATTCGCTGGATCATGGAGAAAGCAAGAGAATTCCAGAAAAATGTCTATTTCTGCTTCATTGACTACGCTAAAGCCTTTGATTGTGTGGATCACAACAAACTGTGGCAAATTCTTAAAGTGATGGGAGTACCAGACCACCTTACCTGTCTCCTGAGAAACCTGTACGAGGGTCAAGAAGCAACAGTAAGAACCGGACATGGAACAACTGATTGGTTCAAAATTGGGAAAGGAGTACAACAAGGCTGCATATTGTCACCCTGCTTATTTAACTTATATGCAGAGTACATCATGAGAAACGCCGGGTTGGATGAATCACAGGTCAGAATTAAGATTGCCGGGAGAATTATCAACAACCTCTGATATGCAGACGATACCACCCTGATGGCAGAAAGCGAAGAGGATCTGAAGAGCCTCTTGTTGAGGGTGAAAGAGGAGAGTGCAAAAGCTGGTTTGAAACTCAACATGAAAAAAACTAAGATCATGGCATCTGGCCCAATCATTTCCTGGCATATAGAAGGGGAAGAAATGGAAGCTGTGACAGATTTTATGTTCTTGGGCTCCAAGATCACCGCAGACGGTGACTGTAGCCATGAAATTAAAAGACGCTTGCTCCTTGGGAGGAAAGCTATGGCAAACCTAGACAGCATAGTAAGAAGCAGAGACATCACCTTGCCAACAAAGGTCCATCTAATCAAAGCTATGGTTTTCCCAGTAGTAATGTATGGCTGTGAGAGTTGGACTATAAGGAAGGCTGAGCGCCGAAGAATGGATGCTTTCCAACTGTGGTGCTGGAGAAGACTCTTACGAGTCCCCTGGACTGCAAGGAGGTCAAATCAGTCAATTCTAAAGGAAATCAACCCTGAGTGCTGATTGGAAGGACAGATACTGAAGCTGAAGCTCAAATATTTTGGCCACCTAATGCGAAGAGAAAACTCTCTGGAAAAGACCCTGATGCTGACTGAAGGCAAAAGGAGAAGGGGACGGCAGAGGATGAGATGGCTAGATAGCATCACCGATGCAGGCCTGGTGTGCTATGGTCCATGGGGTCATGAAGGGTTGGACACGACTGAACGACTGAACAACAAACTACTGATGGGCAACAATTCTTATAGTTCATTATCTTTAATTAAACTAGAATTGAACAGGACAGCTCATTAAAGGAGGATGACCTCAAACAGGGGACAGTCCTGTTGTAGCCCTTCAAACAGAGGACTGCCCTCTGTAAAGGAGGACATGTGGCCACCCTACAACTATGGGAACAACTACAACTGGCATACTACAACTAGTGTACTAAGGCACAGAGTGAAAATAAAGCTAGCTTTGACATCCCTCCCCTCAGAGTGAAGGACCTCTTAAATGTGTCTTGCCTAAAACCATTTGTTTTATGTTAAAACAAAAATAAAGATAGCCATGCTGGTCCATGAGAAAAAAAAATCCAAAATCCACAATTGGGCAATACCTTTAATAGAACCAACCAAACTTCCACAAAAAATATGCAAGCTTTCAAATAGAAGAGTTGGACTGAAGCACTGGGCAGAAAACAACAGAATGAAATTTAAGGATAAATGCCAATATCTGCATCTAGGAAAAAGAAACCAAATGCACAGCTACAAGATGGGGGATACTTGGCTCAACAATACTACAAGTGAGAAGGATTTTGGAATTGTTGTAGATCACAAGCTGAATATGAGCCAGCAATCTGATGTGGCTGCCAAAAAGGCAAATGCTATTTTGGGCTGCATTAATAGAAATATAGCTTCCAAATCCCGGGAAGTACTAGTTCCCCTCTACTCAGCACTGGTTAGGCTCATCTGGAGTACTGTGTCCAGTTCTGGGCACCACACTTTAAGAAGGATGCAGACAAACTGGAGAGGGTTCAGAGGAGGGCAATGAAGATGATCAGGGGACTGAAACAAAGCCCTATGAGGAGAGACTGAAAGAACTGGGCATGCCTCGCCTTGGGAAGAGAAGACTGAGGGGAGATATGATAGTGCTCTTCAAGTACTTGAAAGCTTGTCACAGAGAGGAAGGCCGGGATCTCTTCTTGATCATCCCAGAGTGCAGGACAGAGAATCATGGGCTCAAGTTACAGGAAGCCAGATTCCAGCTGAGCATCAGGAAAAACTTCGTGACTGTTAGAGCAATACGACAATGGAACCAATTACCTAGGGAGGCGGTGGGCTCTCCCACACTGGAGGCATTCGAGATGAATCTGGACAGCCACTTGTCAGGGATGTTTTGACTTGGATTCCTGCATTGAGCAGGGGGTTGGACTCGATGGTCTTATGGGCCCCTTCCAACTCTACTACTCTATGGTTCTATGGTTCTATAGAGTTCTGGAGAACTCAAAAACTTGCCCCTTTTTGTGGAATTTGGTTGCCCCTAATAAAGGTATTGCCCAACTATGGAATTTGTTTTATATTGTTGCCTTTGAAATGGCCTGCCAGATCATATTTCTCAGGACTCTAGCTTTATAAATACTTGGAGACCAGGTCTCACCAACTGTGGGACACAAAATGAAGGTTCAGCTCACAAAACCAACCTAGGCTTAGCTGAGGGAGGAATATGTGAAGTACAGTATTATCAACGCATTTGTATAATCTTCTAAAGGAGAGCCATCTCAAAGTCCTAGCTAGCATCTTTTTCAAGTTATTCTATTCTACAGTGATCTATGTTTTTTTCAGTATAATTTCCATCTTCTGTAGACTGGTCCTGTTTCCAGGGCAAAAGATCATATTTGCCAGGAAGGTTTAGCTGGCTGACCTAGGTCACTTCCATGAAACAGAGCGCCAGCAGTCAGCCACCAAGCACAAAGCAGCTTTACTGCAGAAAGGGACAGTAAAAAGCTCAGTGTGCTTTGAGCTGAATCCAGATCATCAGAGGAAAATTCTACAAAATCAACAGCAACATTAGAGTCCCTAAACTACAAAATCTTTTTGAACAACCACATGTGACAACACCTTGATATATCAAAAGCCCCTGGGATACAGCTCAAAACACGATGAGTTCTTTACTAGTGTTGTGCCAAAAATTTCTCCCACTTTTTTTTTTAACCATTCTCATTCAATTTGATAGAAGAGAATTTGCTTTAGACAAGAAATTCAAAGGAGAAGACATCTGGGGGAAATTCTCATGGGTTGGGTTTGGGGTTCTTGTGCTTATCTTACTTGTGAGGTGGCTGAGGAGTATGCATGAGTGTCCTGTCTGTCATTGTACAGTAAGCTCCATGGCGGCCTGTGGCCTGCTTGGCTTCCCATGCTTCAGTTAAAGCCATCATGTGGAAGACATCATGAGGCAATTCCTCCCATGGGGCTTTTTCAGTTCAGGAAGTGCAGGTGGCCTGGGAGGCTGCAGAGCAATGGAAAGATATGTAATAGAGAGAGAAAATCCACACTGAACCCTCGGCCACCTCGCAGTGATTAGTCAAGCTCAAAAATACCACCAAAAGAAATTCAACATTCTGCCTCAGAAAAGTGGGAACCTCAAGACAGTTGGTGCTGTTACCACCTACAGAAGCAGTGCAACAAACCAAAAACCCTTAGGATAAAAGAAAGGCCCTCTGCTACACCCCCTGCCAATAGTGAGCCCTCTCTGTGAGAAACTCTTGGAGAATTTCTCCTCCCCCAGGAGAAATTTGGTGAAAATTGTCCCCCCCCCCAATTTCTCTGCCCACAAATAGGCTAGAGAATTTTGAGAGGCCATTTGTGCACAGCTCTATTCTTTACCATCACTTACTTTCTACAATAAATCTGCTTTGAGCTTAGGATTGCCAACCAACCACATGAAAACGCAACTCCATCAGATCCCGTCTGCATGGTAGACAGAAAAGGAAGGGACAAGTTGGTTTCTCCCCCACTCACACTACCCTCAAGTTTCTTTTTAAAGGTGAAGATATTAGGTCATGGGTGTTGAACCTCAGGCCAATGTGATACTGGACTGAGACCCCAGGCCTGCCTGGGGTCCCAGTCTACTCCTCTGGGGTCTCCTGATGGTTATGCCCCATTCCCCTGGTCACACCCCTTCCCCTTGAGCACTGATTGATTGATGGTTTCCTAGCTTTTGTGTCCCCCACCCCACCCCCAAGAGGTTGGAATGCCTCTCCTATGGCTTAATTACTGGCAGGAAGGACTTTAAGCTAAAATATGCTGGTATTTTGGGGGAGATTTTGGCCATTTGTGTGTGTGTGGGGGGGATTTTGGCTTCTTCCACCACTGGAATGCAGCCCCAGAAATATCTCCAAAACTGAATTTGGCCCTTAAGCTGAAAAATCTTCAACAGCCCTGTCTTTAGTGAACAGGCAGCTTTTGTATTAGGCTCCCGCCCACCCACTGCATACTTCCAATACCCATTCAAATTGCTGCTACCCCTGGACCCAGCCCTAAAATAACTAAGTTCTAGGCCCTGGCACCATCCTTGGATCCACTCTGAACTTCACCTCTAGAACCAGAGGGATCCCCACTCAGGCCTACCCAAGTACCAAAATCTTGAATTTCAAGACTTGGCAACCCTATTTGCACCAACTAAGACTTGATTTTTCTGCTTAGTGTAGTTTGAGTGTGATGTGTTTGTTGGGCTACAGATCATTTTCATAGCCAGTATAATAAGACACAGTCTTGGTGCTTAATTTCAGGGGGATTATTAATGGCAAGGACCAGAATTTGTGTTGCGGCTGGAGCTGAAGTCTCTCATATAATGCATCACCTGCCTGGTTTATTGTCCTATACCTCTGGACTGGTTGTATGGTGTCTTATGTTATAAAGTACAGTCCTCTATTTGAAGGGCCATCAGAGGATAGTCCTCTATTTGAAGGGGCCTCAGTGGGCAGTCCTCTATGAAGGTGTCCTCTGTTTGAAGGGCTGTCCAGTCCAAATCCATTTTAAAGATAAAGAACTGCACAAAGGGGCCTTGAACTTGCCCATCAGCAGTTAGCACCTGGACAGCAGACTGAGCAGGTTCACAGGTCACCTGATCACAGTCTTCCCCACTATGGTGAGAAGTATTGTATTTCTATTTAAATTAGATTAAATATTTCTAAATGGTCATCTCTACATGTAAATTAGCATATGCGTTTTTATGCAAATCTGTGCCCGCTTTTTTGATAATGCCTTTCCACTTTTTGGCCATGCATAAGTGGTTCAGCGTAGCTGGCTGGGGCAGAGATAATTTCTGGAAAAAAATGCACAGAGTGTATTCTGCTCACCACTTGGATGTTTACATTGCAAGGTCAAACCCTTAATGATCGCAAACAGTGTACATACTGCTAGAGAAAGGGACCAGAGAGAAGAGACATTCCTAGATATGACTGTGGCTTTCTCTAGAAATGACATCCGTTTTCAAAGTGCAATCTCATTTTGGAAATTTCAAATTACAAGCTGCTGGTTCTGTTCCATGTGCAATAAAATAGGATCAAAATTTACATTGACCCAGTTTAAAACAACGACAATGGGGTGTGGAGTAGGGATGTACGAATCCCTTACCTTGCTCTGCTGAGGGGCATCCGCGGTGGGGGGGAGGCGCTCCGTCCCTCCCCCTGGAATCCTCGATGGGGGGGAGGCGCTCTGTCCCTCCCCCAGAATCCTGCCCAGCTGGCTCCGCTCTGCGGCCAAGCCGCGGAGCTGCCAGCCGGCTCTGGCCACCCGCAGCCGGACATCCGGCCACTGGGCAGCTCTGCAGGGACGCAAATGGCAGCTGTTGTAGGCACCGCCATTTGCGTTCCTCTATTGAGCTGTGATAGGCTATGTAAATATTTATGAAGCCTATCATGGCAGGGGGAAAAAACCCAACATACGCAAATGGTGGCGGCTACCGCCATTTGCGTACGCTGGGGTTTTATTCCCCCTGCCGTGATAGGCTACGTAAATACTTACGTAGCCTATCACGGCCTCCACAGGGACGCAAATGGCCATAAATGTATGCAAATAAATGTAAGTATTTATGTAGCCTATCATGGCTTGAAGAGGAGGAAGCGAATGGCGGCCGCAGGACGGCCGCCATTCGCAAAGCAGCGCAGATGGGAGCAGGTAAGTGCTCCGTTTCGCGTACCTTTCGTGGGGTGGGGGCTGCGGGGACTTCATCCCGTGCGCCTTTCATGGGTTGGGGGGGGTGGGGGCTTCGTTCTGCAATGGAATTCAGGGGGCCGAATGCACTGGCATTCGGCCTCACCGAGATCTGTCGCGGAATTCTCTGACATCCCTAGTATGAAGGTAAAGGGATGGGATGGGTTAATCCAGAATGATGAATTTCCAAATCATATGGCATCCTGCACAAACAACTGGTTTCACCTAAATGTAGAATAATCCATTCATCCATTAGAAAATATGTTCTGGTCAATAAAACATATTGTTTTATTTAATGGCCATTTTAAATTGGATCCAACATTTTCTTTCTTTCTTATGCTGATAGGGATTGAACATGTGTTCCCTGTAGAATTAACCATTATTTACTAAGCATAGGCAAAGCTGTCAACAATGATCTTTCCTTTCCAATTAAGGCAAATCGAACAGGCCATAACTCACAGTCAGGCTTCTCTGAGGAAAAGGCCACCAAGGATCTAAGCACAAAGATGCAGAGAAGGGGACCAAACGTTACATTCCCCCCCTCCTTTAAGTCTCACATATCATATTTTTCTCTTTATAAAAAGAAGACTGCTCTAGGAAGTTTTTCTTGGAAGTTCTATGGCACCCTTCTCCAACCTGGTGCCCTCCAGATATTTTGGATGACAATTCACAGCATTCCTAAGCATTGACCATGCTGCCTGGGGCTGATGGGAGTTGTAGTCCAACACATCTGGAGGACTTCAGTTTGGGGAAGGCCATTCTATGGGGTGACTTTATAATAAACATGAACAAGATGGTTCCAACTGAATTTCAATGTGAGGCCTAACTGTGGAAACAGACCTCTTTCTAATAAATAGGCAGTGGTTGGTTCCAGGGGATCCACATTTAGCAGTTAGTTAAGATGAATCTATACACACCTTTCTTGCTAGAAACAGGTGACATGCCATTCCAACACCCATCATCCTGTGTTTTGTATGAAGTTCCACATATATTTTAATATAAATTTAGCTAAGACTCTATGGGTGGGAATAGATTGAAAATGCCATAATTAAAAAACAACAACACCTCTTAATATTTTATTTAGGAAAATATATTTTTCATTATATTGGAAGTATTCTGTTTTTCACTGAAATAACATTATTTAAAATATAAAAAGGGGGATAAAGTAATTAAAATTGCTCATTGAGGAAACTATCTGCAGACTTTGAAGCTCCCAATAATCATGGGTATAAAGTCTCATCACTGAGACTATTCCAGGAAAAGGAAATTATATGGCAAACATCTTGTTATCATGATCATTGATGCTATTGGCAGGAAAGCCCAGAATGAGTTCAAAGACAAAACGTGAAAATGTTTCTAATGCACATTAAATAGGCCAGTAGCAGCTGTTTAAAAAGCTACAACCTTTGCCCTGTGCAGGTTTTTACAGAACAGAGTAGGGATGGCGGAGAATTCCGCCACGGATTCCAGTGGCAGAACGGCCTCCTGCCAACCTGCCCCTCCGCAGAATCCCCCCAGGATGGCACTTACCTGGGGCGGATTCGGCGGTGGTGGATTCGGCAGCGGCAGCAGCGGCTCCGGCGGCGGCTGGTCTTCTGGTCAGCTGCGGCAGGGCTGCCGCCGCCACCATTACCATCCTTGGACTGTGATAGGCTACGTAAGAATTTACGTAGCCTATCATGGCTAACGTCAAAACAAACAAACAAACACGTAGCGTACACAAATGGCGGCAGCTACGGCGGCCGCCATTTGTGTTCCCTATTTTTCGCCATTTTAGCCTACGTAAATATTTATGTAGGCTATCACGGCAAAAGAAAAGGGGGAACGCAAATAGCGTAGTGGACGTTATTTGCGTTCCTTTATTTTTTGCTGTTCTAGTCTACATAAATATTTACATAGGCCAGAATGGCGAAAATAAAATGAATGCAAATAGCGTCCACTACGCTATTTGCATTCCCTTTTTTTTCGCTGTTTTATCTTACGTAAATATTTACTTAAGATAAGTCAGTGAAAAATAGGGAACACAAATGGCGGCTGCCGTAGCTGCCGCCATTTGCGTACGATGTGTGTGTGTGTGTTTTACGTTAGCCATGATAGGCTATGTAAATTCTTATGTAGCCTATCACGGCTGTCTAGCTGGATGCAAATGGCGGCTGCTACGGCGGCTGCCATTTGCGTCTGCACCAGGCCGTCCGTGGCCGGAAATCTGGCTGTGGATGGCCCTGGCCAGCTGCTCCGTGGCCTGGCCGCAGAGCGGAGCCGGCCTTTGAGGATTCCGGGCGGGAAGTCCGGATCACCTCCCCCCCCATCGAGGATTCCATGGGGAGGGATGGAGCAAAGGTAAGTGAGTTTCGTACATCTCTAGAACAGAGCCATACAAAAATTATATAGAATAAAGACTTGCTAATAATGAAATGTCTAAGTAGATAATATGTATTTTTCCCCCAAGTGTTATATATCACATTGTGTCTTAAGGAATGTAGAGGTCTTAATACTGAATGGCAAACAGGGATTTTGGCAGCATCCGGTATCCTTGAGCGCTTGCCATGGACTCAGCTTCTCAGCAGGGACCACTACCGATGCCAAATCTCCCACAGTGTGTGCTACCCACCACTTTAAATTCCCCACAATGCTTCAAAGTGATGCCATGTAGCATTGGGGGAAATTTAAGATCCCTGCCAGGAACCCACCACTGTAGGCTGGGGCCCACCTTGCCAAGATCCCTTTAAGACCTTGAATTGGCCTTGATGGCGATGCTAAATAAATGTTTTATAAAATACAAAACTGGAAGGAATACCAATCTTACTGAGATCTTAATGATGTAGGGTGGGATACAAATGTTTTAAATAAATAAATACTGAGGCCCAGCAAGCTAGCAGGACTTGCTTTACCTCAGTCAGTTCTGGCAGGGCTCATCTAAACACACAGATCACACCACTGTACAATAAACACTGTTTAGGAAGCACCAAAGTAACAGATTTTTAACCAGGACAACAGCAAGCGAATTTCCCAGTTGTTGTTTGAGTTAGATGATAGAGCAAATAAGACAAGCTGCAAGGATGTGCACTTTAGCTGCCTACAATATAAAAGATCTCTAATGGGAGTCAAATTGCTTCCTTTATTTAGCTCCCTTTGGTGTCAAGAGATGCTGAATTATGCATAACAGCACTGATACGGTTTTAGTGACTTTATTAAAAATAGAGAGAAAATCAATATGGGTAGAAATAAAAAAGAAGATGTGCTGGACAGCTTGATGATCTGAGGAAGTGGCCAAAGGCACACCAGTGTCAGTGGGGAAGAGAGTGAGATGGAGGGAACCTTCCATGTCAAATTCAGTTTTCAAGTTTGAGAGGACTCCTGCTTAGGGAAGCTGGATTCTCCATAATGGTTCAACGGTGATAAAAACTTAAGCAAGGACTTTTGAGAAATTTGCTCCTTTCTCTCTCTTTTCACAGCTTCTTTGTCATCTTTTGGCTGTGAATCTTGACAGATGCTAAAAGTTCATGTCATATTAATGCAGTGTAAGGTAAAAAATAAATAGAAGCGAAGTTGGGAGTTGCCAGAAGTGACGCTTGTTCTACCATCATCTACCATCAGGGTAAATCAGTGCCTCATTGCTTCAAGTCAAGGGCTGTGTGATACAAAAGAACTATTTATACATATGTAAGGAACTTAGGAATGGCAGAGAATTCTGCCACGGATTCCAGTGAGGCCGGATTCTTTAGAATCTGCCCCCCCCCCCGTGGAATCCCTCGGGATGGCACTTACCTGGGGCAGATGAGGCGGCTTCGGCGGCGGATTTGGCGGCGGATTTGGCGGCGGCAGTTCTGGCGGCGGCGCCTGGTCTCCTGGCCGGCCACGGCCAGGCTGCAGCGGCGGCCACTGGTGTCTTTGTAGCCGTGATAGGCTATGTAAGAATTTACGTAGCCCATGGCTAACCCCCCGCAAAAGCCAGCGTACACAAATGGCGGCGGCTACAGCCGCCGCCATTTGCATTCCCTATTTTTCACCATTCTAGCCTACATATATTTACGTAGGCAATCATGGCGAAAAAAAAGAAACGCAAATAGCGCCCACTATGCTATTTGCGGTTCCCTTTTTTTCCACCCTAAGTGCCTACGTAAATATTTACGTAGGCTAGAACGGCGAAAAATAGGGAATGCAAATGGTGGCCGCTGTAGCCGCTGCCATTTGTGTACGCTGTTTTTTTGTTTTTGTTTTTTCCCAGCCATGATAGGCTACGTAAATACTTACATAGCCTATCATGGCTGCCTGGCTGGATGCAAATGGCAGCTGCTACGGTGGCCGCCATTTGCGTCTGCACCAGCCAGTCCGTGGCCGGAAATCCGAACAGAGCAGAGCAGAGCTGGCCAGGCAGGATTCTGGGGGGGAGGACCGGATCGCCTCCCCCCCGTCGAGGATTCCGGGGGGAGGGACGGAGCACCTCCCCCCCCCACAAACACAATCTGCGAAAAGGTAAGTGACTTTCGTACATCCCTAAAGGAACTGCACATTTATCTGGGAGTTTTCTCTAGAATGTTTACTCCTACAGCTGATAGATGTAGCCACTGTTCAGTTTTGAAAGCTACTTGCCAAGTTGGTAGCTGCGGGGTGGGAACCATAGCAGCAGCCATTACAATGAAATGCTTCTTTAAATAGTTCAGCAACTAAGCGAACACGCATGTTGACCTCTCCTGACTTGTGCACTGTCTTGTGTGATGAGCCATCACTGATCAACCACCAATTCACCACCGATAGACCTTGCTAATCACCCCAGCACTGTGGAGACAATTCATACATTAGTCTGAAAATAAGTATATTTGACTGATCAAGTATGATGCGCAATTGTGAGCCCTGAATGGTCCCTTATTTACATGTCAATGTCTGCTCCAGCCTATGGTCAGCATTTATTAATATCTATGGTGGATATTACACACACTCCAAACACACATGCACAGAACACAGAATTTAATTTCATGCATATATTGTATAGAAATGGGGGCTTTTGCATTTCTGCTGTAATGTGTGAAGGCAGCATTGCCATCTCATTGTAGTGATCTCCATCTAGGTGCTTTGAGACGCACAGATCCCACCATGGGCGAGATCCATGCCTCCTGTGTCATACATTGCAGCAGCAGAAGGAAAAGATGTGGTGCTCCAGTACCTCCCCTTCCACCCCAGTTTTTTTAATTAATTGATTAATTAATTAATTATTTCTATACCACCCAATAGCCGCCGACGCTCTCTGCACCAGTTGTGCAGGTTTCCATGGCTTTACCAACTGACCTATTCCCTGCTGGTGCCAGAGGGAACTTGTGGTGTTTCTGCCTATTCCCAGTGAGAATTCCCCTTCTCACCCCAGCAGGAAACACCTTCTTACACACACTTGGTTTCGCTGCCACCAGGACCTTTAGGCTCAGGTCCAACCCTTTTTACTCTGTCCTCCAGCTGAGGACACACAGACTTTTATTCTATAACCTGTACTGTTTCCCTTTGTTACGTTAACTATTATGTAGCCAAGACCAGAAGATGTAGGATTTTATAAACAAATAAATCTTTATTAATTACAGTATTAAGTTGTTGAACAGTCATCACTATTCAAGGACTAACATCAATAAAAATGTCCGCCACTCATGAGATGGCATTAAAATTATCCACGGACATTTTTATCAATGTTAGTCTGTGGACACTAGGGATGTACGAAAGTCACTTACCTGCTCGCGGATTATGTTGATGGTGGGGGGGGAGGCATTCCGTCCCTCCCCCCGGAATCCTGGCTGACCAGCTTCGCTCCGCAGGGATTCTGTGGAGCCGCCAGCTGGCTCCGCCAGCAGCCGGACATCCGGCCGCTGGCTAGCAGGGACGCAAATGACAGCAGCTGTAGCCGCTGCCATTTGCATCCCTGCAGTCAGCCGTGATAGGCCACGTAAATGTTTACACAGCCTATCATGTCTGACTGAAAAAAACCAACAACAACGTGTGTATGCAAATGTAGGGATGGTGGAGAATTTCTCCCCGAATCTTCGGGAGGCCGAGCGCCGACGCATTCGGCCCCCCGAAGTTGGTTGGGAAATTCTCTGCCAGCCCCACGCCCCCCCCGGGATGGGACTTACATTCAGTGAAAGTCCCTCTGGGTGGCAGGTCCCAGTGGCAGTTCGGCGGCGGTTTGTCGCGGGCGGGGACGGCGGCCGGTCTCCCGACCGGCTGCCGCCGCCGCCATTGCAAAAAAAAAAACTAAAGTAAAAAAAGCAACAACACCCGTGATAGGCTACGTGACGATTTACGTAGCCTATCACGGCTAGATTTCCAAAGTCAGCCGTGATAGGCTACGTTAATTGTCACGTAGCCTATCACGGGTGACTTTGAAAAAAAAAAAAAGTGCGTACGCAAATGGCGGTGGCCCATGGGCGCCGCCATTTGCGTTCCTTATTTTGGCACGTCTAGTCTACGTAAAGATTTACGTAGACTACGGCCAAAATAAGGGCACGCTATTTGCGTTGCCCTTATTTTCGCCGTAGTCTACGTAAATCTTTACGTAGACTAGACGTGCCAAAATAAGGAACGCAAATGGCGGCGCCCATGGGCCGCCGCCATTTGCGTATGCGCTTTTTTTTTTTCAAAGTCACCTGTGATAGGCTATGTGACGATTTACATAGCCTATCACGGCTGACTTTGGAAATCTAGCCGTGATAGGCTACGTAAATTGTCATGTAGCCTATCACAGGGTCTTTTTTTTTTTTACTTTTTGTTTCGCGGCCGGGGAGCCTCCCCCCTGGCCTGAATTTCGGCCAGGCGAGGCGGGAAGCCTCCCCCCCTTTGCCTGAACTTCGGGGGGAAAAGCGAAGTGCCTCCCCCCCACCGCGAAGCCAAGCTGCAAAAAGGTAAGTGACTTTCGTACATCCCTATGCAAATGGTGGCAGCCATAGCCGCCGCCATTTGCGTATGTGCGTTTTTTTTTAAGTCAGATGTGACTTAAATGTCACGTAGCTTATCACAGTTTTTTTTTAAAAAACCTAGCAGTGATAGGCTACGTAAAGATTTAAAGATCACGTCTTTTTTTTAAAAAAACTGGAAATGGCGGTGGTGTCAGCTGGTCGGAAGACCAGCTGCCGCCGCTGCTGCCGTCGTACTGCTGCCGGAGCTGCCGCCGGAGCCGCCGCCGGAGCCGCTGCCACCCAGAAACTCCACCCCAGGTAAGTCTCATCCCGGGGGGGGGGGTGGCGGGGGGGTAGCAGGCCATTCCGCCACCGATTTCGGGGGGCCGAATGCACTGGGATTCGGCCTCCCTGAGATCCATGGCAGAATTCTCTGACATCCCTAGTGGACACTGAGGACTGTCTGCCTGGATATGTGTGTGTTTTTCTCTCTGTGCAGCAAGCATGGATGGGAGTGTGAAAACATTTACACTTGCCTAGGCTTGCCTGGGCAACTTTGTGGAGCAATTCGGCTGGAGAAGCTACGATTCTTCAAAGATTTACTTGTCTGAAGATTTGAAGATAACGCCTTGATTTAAAAAAAGAGAAGAAGCCAAAGCAGGGAATAGAAGGAGGTAAAACTTAGTGTCATTTGAAGGGAGAGAACAACCCCCTGCTCCATGCAGGAAGCTTGATTCCCAGGTGGTCTCCCATCCAAGTACTGACCAGGGCTGACCCTGCTGAGCTTCCCAGATCAGACAAGTGCATGCACATCCAGCTCTCTGCTGGTTGGTGATAAAACTTCCAGTGCTGAGGAAGCTATGCTAGCCTATCAGTAGCTGGAAGACCGCATGGAGGCATTGAGAGCTGTGATTGGACAGGAGGGAAATACAAACACCATTGTATATGGGCAGGTGTGGGTAGGGATGGCAGAGAATTCCGCCATGGATTTCAGTGAGGCCAAATGCACTGGCATTCAGCCCCTCAAAATCCGTGGCAGAACGGCCTGCCCCCCCGCCCCCCCAGATTCCCCCGGGATGAGACTTACCTGAGGCGGATGTTCTGGATGGCGATGGCTCCAGTGGCGGCTTTGGCGGCGGCAGTGGCTGGTCTTTCGACCGGCTGCCGCAGCCACCATTTGCAGTCTGCTCTTTTTTTTTTTTTTTTTACCCAGACATGATAGGCTATGTATTGTAAAGACTTATGTAGCCTATCATATCTGAGTAACCCCCCTCCAAAAAAAGGCGTACGCAAATGGCGGTGGCTTTGGCAGCCGCCATTTGCGTTCCTTATTTTTTACCGTTTTAGTCTACATAAATATTTACGTAGACTATTACGCCGGAAAAAAAAGGGAATGCAAATAGCGTAGTGGGCGCTACTTGCGTTCCTTTTTTATTCGCCGTTTTAGCCTATGTAAATATTTGCAAAGCAGCGCGAACAGCACCAGGTAGGTGCTCCGTTTCACACGCCTTTCGCAGGGTGGTGGGGTGGGGGGGCTTCGTTCTGCCACAGATTTCGGGGGGCCGAATGCACTGGCATTCAGCCTCACTGAGATCCATGGTGGAATTCTCCACCATCCCTATGTATAACCGATAGGAGCAGATGGTCAGGAAGGTAGGGGCAGAGCCGCCATATCAGATGGAGTTGGAACAGTGCTGCCTGGCTCACAGCTGACACCTGAGCCTCCATGGACAGCTGGGAGTCTAAAATGACTTCCAGGCTGCAGACCTGGTCTTTCAAGGGTAGGCGTACCCCATTCAACACCAGGTCAACATCCCCCAACCTCCTCTTGTCTCCCACCAAAACTACCTCGGTCTTGTCAGGGTTCAGCTTCAGCTTATTCCTCCCCATCCAGCCACTCACCGTCTCCAGACATTTGGACAGGGATTCTACAGCCAACCTTGGTGAAAATTTGAATGAGAGGTAGAGCTGCCTGTCATCCACATAGTGATGACACTGCACCTAGGGATGTAAGAAAATAACTTACCTTTCCGTGGATTATGTTGATGGTGGTGGGGGGAGGCATTCCATTCCTCCCCCCGGAATCCTCCACAGCCGGCTGTGCTCCATGGCAGCTCTGCGGAGCAGCCGGCCAGGCCCAGCCAGGCCAGAGCTGTCTGCAGCCAGATTGCCGTCCCCGGAGGGCTCTGGGGAAAAAAAACCCAAAAACCAAAAAACTGTTATGGCCGCTGCCATTTGCGTTCCTTATTTTTGGCCATCTTAATCTAGGTAAATATTTACGTAGACTATGATGGCGAAAATAAAGGGGAACGCAAATAGCATAGTGGGCGCTATTTGCATCCCTTTTTGATTCACCGTTTTAGCCTGTGTACATATTTACGTAGGCTAAAGAGGCAAATCAAAAAGGTATGCAAATAGTGCCCACTACGCTATTTGCGTTCCCCTTTATTTTTGCCATCATCATCTACGTAAATATTTACGTAGACTAAGACGGCCAAAAATAAGGAACGCAAATGGCAGCGGCCGTTTTTTTTTTTTTTTTAAACCCAGCCATAATAGGCTACGTAAATCTTTACGTAGCCTATCATGTCAGGTTTTGTTTTGTTTTGTTTACAAGACTGCAAATGGTGGTGGCAGCAGCCGGTCGGAAGACCAGCCTCGAAAACCACCGCCGCCGCCAGAGCCACCGCTGCCTGGAAGATCCACCCCAGGTAAGTCTCGTCCTGGGGGGGGGGATCCGCGGGGGGGTGGGGGTCGGCAGGCTGTTCCTCCACGGAGTTCGGGGGGCTGAATGCACTGGCATTCGGCCTCACTGAGATCCATTGCGGAATTCTCTGACATCCCCAACTGCACCCCAAACCTCCTGATGATAGCCCCCAGCGGCTTCACATAGATGTTAAATAGCATTGGGGAGGGGATGGAACCCTGTGGCACCCCACAAGTGAGCAGACATGGGTCGAAAACCTCCTCTCCCAGTGCTACCCTCTGGTAGCTGCTGGAGAGGAAGGACCGGAACCACCGCAATACTGTGTCTCCAATGCCCAACCCCTCCAGGCGGTCCAGGAGGATACCATGGTCAACCGTAACAAAAGCCGCTGAGAGGTCAAGGAGATCAAGGAAGGAGCATTCACACCTGACCAGAGCCCTCCTCATATCATCCACGAAGGTGATGAAGGCCATTTCTGTCCCATTCCCAGGCCTGAAGCCCGACTGAAATGGATCTAGATAATCAGCTTCTTCCAAGTGTGCCTTCAACTGCATTGCCACCACCCGCTCAATCACCTTGCCCAAAAAAGTTAGATTCGAGACTGGGCGAATGATGTTCAGAACTTGGGGATCCAAGGAGGGCTTCTTTAAGAGTGGTCTTATCACTGTCTCCTTGAGGGCTGATGGCATCACTCCCTCCTCAAAGGAGGCGTTCACCACCACCTTGATCCCCTCACCCAGCCTCTCTCTACAGCCCATAATGAACCAAGATGGGCAAGGATCAAGTAAGCAGGTGGTCGGCCTTACAGATGAAAGCACCTTGTCCACTTCATCAGGAGGAAGAAGCTGGAACCAATCCCACAAAACCGGTTTGCCACAGACCACCTCTTTCTCACTAACTGTATCCACAGCACACAGAATAACACTCTTAATCTGATCAATTTTATCTGCGAAGCAGCTTGCCAGGGCCTCACAGGAGGCCTTAGAATGCTCCAGCAGTTCTGGAGCAACTGGACCGACCAGGCTCTGGACCACTTGGAACAGCCTCCTGGGACAGCACTCTGTGGATGTGATAAAGGCAGCATAATATTCCTTTTTTGCTGCCTTCACCGCCATGTGATAGGCTGAAGATACAGCTCTACCCGTGTCTGATCATCTTTGGACAGAGACTTCCGCCACCAGTGCTCTAGCCATCTTATCTCCTGTTTCAGAGCTCATAACAGCAGATTGATCCATGGTGCAGTCTGCGCCCTGTTCAGGGGGAGAGGGCGTTTCAGAACCCCCTGATCTAATGCCCCAGTGATTGCGGCATTCCAGCCACCCACCAGGGTCTCAACTAGGGATATACGAAACACCTACCTGGTTCCACGCTGGGGCACCTGCAGTGGGGGGGAGGCGCTCCGTCCCTCCCCCCGGAATCCTCCCCAGCCGGCTCCGCTCCGTCGCAGGTCCGTGGAGCCGCCGGCAGGGGCAGCCGCAGCTGGAGTTCCAGCTGTGGCTGGGCTGCTGCGGCCGCAAATGGCGGCCATCGTAGCGGCCACCATTTCCATCCTTCCAGGCTGCCGTGATAGGCTACGTAAGTATTATGTAGCCTATCACAGCAAAGAGCAGGGATGCAAACGGTGGCCGCTACGCCATTTGAGTCCCTGCTTTTTGCCATGATAGGCTACATAAGTATTTGTCAGGGTGGAAACTGAGCCAATAGAACCCCAGAGCAGTTCTGATTCTGAGGAGGAGCAGCAATCCATGGGAGAGGAGCCAGCTCATCCCTCACAGGCACAGCAGCTGGCAGAGATTCCTTCTGCTGGCATTCCTGAGATAGATAGTGATCCTAGCAGTGAGAAAGTGCGGGAAGGAGGCTTGCTAGATGCTCGATGCAGACGCAGAGAGCGATGAGTGATGGAGGGCGTGGAAAGGAGGCATAGTGCCCGTTTGGCGCGAAAGCAACGGCCGCCTCCCGTGGACCCAAGGGAAAGAGGGAGGATCTCTCCCTAGCCCATAAGTTCAGGGTTTTCAAGTTACTCTCCTTCAAACAGTGATCAACTGCCTACTCGGCACAAAGGCCACTCTGTTGTTTCTTTGCCTAGTCGCTGGTGATTAGCATCTGAAAGAGCCATTAAGTTGTAAAAGGATTAAAGCCTTGAAAAGAATCCTTTTGTCTGTGTCTTGTGTTGGCTATTGGAGTCTACTGAAAGGGGCTGCTAGGGCGCTCCTGACAGCTTGATCCCCATTCCTCTTGTTTTTTTTCTTTTCTCCTCTCTCTCTCTCTTCTCCTACTGCTGAATGGAGGGTGCCAGGGACCTGGCAGTGCAAGCTCTAGAGCAAGAGAACCAGATTCTCCATGATCAAGTGGCTCAACTGACGACTGCCGTATAGAATCTACAACCTGCGGTTCAACCCCCACCACCTCCAATCCCCCCCCCCCCCGCCGCAAGTGCCTGGTGGCTTTGCCAGAGAAGTTTTCTGGGGAGAAAGGACTTTTTCAGATTTCCCGGGCCCAATCGGAGCTGTACATGCGCCTTCGACCTGAGGATTTCCTGATGGAACAGGTTTGTGTGGGCTTCATCATTAACCTACTTTCAGGGGGGCAGCTAAATGGGCTTCGGGACTTCTTCTCGCTAATGACCCCCTGCTCGGGGACTATCAAGGTTTCATGACAGCGATGGCCAGATTTTTCGGTGACACCCTGCGCATGCAGATGGCTTCTCGGGAGATTCGCCGCTTCAGGCAGGACAAGGACTCAGTTTCCAGCTATGCGACAACTTTTCGCTTGCTGATGCAGGATTTACAGTGGAATGATGCCGTGCTGCTGGCTCAGTTTTAGTACGGTTTGAATGACGAGATCTTGGACAAGTTGGCGTGCACGCCTAGCTCGCCTACTTTGGAGGACCTCATCCAGACCTGCCTTCAGATAGTTGGCTGGAGGGGCGCCGACTGACCCTGCGGGGCACCGGGGGCTGAGATTTCCCTCTTCCCATACCCCCCATTTCCTGCCCCCTCCCCCACCCCCCACCCCTGTGGTGGGGGCAGAGGAGACCTCAATGCAGCTGGGAGCTACCCAAGCCCCACTGCCGCCAGAGGAACTAGAGCGGTGGCGTGCTGAGCGCCGATGCTTTTGGTGTGGAAAACTGGGACATTTCACTAAAACCTGCCATGCTAGACCCGCAGCTGCTCTGCCTCCCCCTCCTCTCCTTCCTCCCCCTCCTCCTCCTCACCCCCAGGCCTGACTAAACTGCCCCCCCAAGCTTGTTGGAGGTCTCCAGTGTGGGGATTGGTTCCACACCCGGTGGGTGCCTTCTGCAACCCCCCCACCCTCCCATCTGGTATTGCATGTTCACCTCTGCTCCTCCCAGTGGGGTGGGGTGGAGGCCCTGGCTTTCGTGGACGCAGGGGCTATCAATAGTTTCATGGATGAAACCTTAGCCCTCTTCCACAAGATTCCTACCCTGCCTCTTCCTGCCCCCTTGGCAGTGGAGACCATCGATGGGCGTCCTCTTTCTTCAGGCGCGATGACCAGGATTACAGCTCTGCTCACTCTGCATGCCCAGTCCCATGTTAAGCAGATTCAGTTTCACTTGGCCAAGGTTCCCCAATACCCAATCGTGCTGGGTATTGGGTCTCTAAGCATAATCCTCAGATTTCTCATGTTTCCTGGCTCTCTAAGCATAATCCTCAGATTAATGGGGAGCTTCAGCAAGTGGAGTTTGTGTCTCCCTACTGCCGGGAGCATTGCCTCCCGATCCAGGCGCCAGTCCCAGTCCAGGCCTTAACGCTTTCCTCCCCCTCCTCATCTGTTTCTGGCAGTTCTTCAGCTACCATGATCCTCCCAGAGAAGTATGCAACTTTTCAGGATGTTTTTGACAAGAAGGAGGCGGACCAGCTCCCTCCCCCATTTGACTGTGCCATAAACCTCATTCCGGGGGTGACCATCCCCGCTGGACAAGTGTATTGGATGTTGGAGCCGGAACTTCGAGCTCTACGAGAGTTTTTGGTAGGGATGGACGAAAGTCCCTAACCTGTCCTCGAAGCTTGCTTCGCGGTGGGGGGGAGGCGCTTTGGTTCTCCCCCTGAAGTTCAGGCGAGGGGGGGGAAGGCACCCTGCCTCACCCGGCCGAAATTCAGGCCAGGGGGGAGGTGCCCCATCCCTCGCCGGTGAAATTCAGCCCGGGTAGGAGCGCCCCGTCTACCCGGCCGCGAAAAAAAGTAAAAAACAAAAACAAAAAACCACACACCATAGGCTACATAACGATTTACGTAGCCTAGCACGGCTAGATTTCCAAAGTCAGCCATGATAGGCTATGTAAATCGTCACGTAGCCTATCACGGGTGACTTTGAAAAAAAAAAAGCACGTACGCCAGGGATGTACGAAAGTCACTTACCTTTTCGCAGCTTGGCTTTGCGGTGGGAGGGAGGCGCTTCGATTTTCCCCCCGAGGTTCAGGCGAAGGGGGGGAGGCTTCCCGCCTGGCCCGGCTGAAATTCAGGCTGGGGGGGAGGCTTCCCGCCTGGCCCGGCTGAAATTCAGGCTGGGGGGGAGGCTTCCTGCCTCACCCGGCCGAAATTGAGGCCGGGGAGAAGCGCCCCGTCTCCCCAGCCACGAAACAAAAAGTAAAAAAAAAAAAAAGACCCCGTGATAAGCTACGTGATGATTTACGTAGCCTATCACGGCTGACTTTGCAAATCTAGCTGTGATAGGCTACATTAATCGTTACATAGCCTATCACGGGGGTGGTGTTTTTTTTTTCCGCGGCCGGGTAGACGGGGTGCTTCTCCCCGGCCTGAATTTCGGCCGGGCGAGGCAGGAAACCTCCCCCCCGGCCTGAATTTCGGCTGGGCAAGGCGGGAAGCCTCCCCCCCCTCGCATGAAATTCGGGGGGAGAAACAAAGCGCCTCCCCACCACCGCGAAAAAAGCTGTGGGACAAGGTAAGTCCCTTTCGTACTTCCCTAATCCTATCACAGCTGACTTTGGAAATCTAGCCATGATAGGCTACGTAAATCGTTATGTAGCCTATCATGGGTATTTTTTTTTTTTTTACTTTACTTTTTTTTTTTTGCAATGGTGGCAGCGGAAGCTGGTCGGGAGACCGGCTGCCGCCCCCACCCCCGCCAAACCGCCGCCGGGACCCACCACCGAGAGGGACATTTGGCCATGGTAAGTCCCATCCCGGGGGGGCGGGGGGCCGGCGGAGAATTTCCCCACCAATTTCGGGGGGCCGAATGCGTTGGCATTTGGCCTCCCGAAGATTCGTGGAGAAATTCTCCGCCATCCCTAGTAGGGATGTACGAAAGTCACTTACCTGTGACGAAATTTGATTTGCGGTGGGGGGGAGGCACTCCGTCCCTCCCCCCAAAATTCTGGCTGGGGGGGAGGCACCCCGTCCCTCCCGCCGCGAATCCTGTCCTGCTGGGTCTGCAAATGGCGGCGGCCGTAGCCGCTGCCATTTGTGTCCCTGCAGTCAGCCATGACAGGCTATGTAAATGTTTACGTAGCCTATCATGGCTGAGTGAAAAAAAACCCCTCACACGTACGCAAGTGGCGGCGCCCATGGGCACCGCCATTTGTGTTCATTATTTTGGCATGTCTAGTCTACGTAAACATTTACGTAGACTACGGCGAAAATAAGGGGAATTCAAATAGTGTAGCGTCTATGCGTCTACGTAAATGTTTACGTAGACTAGACTTGCCAAAATAAAGAACGCAAATGGCGGCGCCCATGGGCGCCGCCATTTGCGCGTCCTCATTTTTTTTTTCTTTTCACTCAGCTGTGATAGGCTACGTAAACATTTACGTAGCCTATCACGGTATTTTTTAAAAATCTAGCCGTGATAGGCTACGTAAATCTTTACGTAGCCTATCTAGGGATGTCCGAAAGTCACTTACCTTTTTGCAGCTTTGCTTCGTGGTGGGGGGGAGGCGCTTCGCTTCTCCCCCCAAAGTTCAGGCGAGGGAGGGGAGGCGTCCCGCCTTGCCCAGCCAAAATTCAGGCCGGGGGGGAGGCTTCCCGCCTCGCCCGGCCGAAATTCAGGCCGGGGAGAAGCACCCCGTCTCCCCGGCCGTGAAACAAAGTGTAAAAAAACCCCAAAACAACCGTGATAGGCTACGTAATGATTAACGTAGCCTATCACGGCTAGATTTCCAAAGTCAGCCATGATAGGCTACGTAAATCATTACGTAGCCTATCACGGGTGACTTTGGAAAAAAAAAAGCAAGTACGCAAATGGTGGCGCCCTATGGGTGCTGCCATTTGCGTTCCTTATTTGGTCCTGGTAGTCTACGTAAAGATTTACGTAGATTTACGTAAAGATTTACGTAGGGCGCTGCCATTTGCGTACACGCTTTTTTTTTTCAAAGTCTCCCGTGATAGGCTACGTAATGATTTACGTAGCCTATCACGGCTGACTTTGGAAATCTAGCCGTGATAGGCTACGTTAATCATTACGTAGCCTATCACGGGTTTTTTTTTTTTTACACTTTGTAATGGCAGTGGCGGCAGCTGGTCGGAAGACCAGCTGCCGCCCCCGCCCCCGATGAAAGGCCGACGAACCGCCACCGGGACCCGCCGCCGGGAGCGACATTCGCCAAAGGTAAGTCCCATCCCGGGGGGGGCGGGGAATTTCACCACCTATTTTCGGGGGGGCGAATGCATTGGCACTCGGCCCCCCGAGGATTCAGGGAGAAATTCTCCGCCATCCCTAAGCCTATCACTTTTTTTTTTTTTTAAACTTGGAAATGGCGGCGGCGGCAGCCGGTTGGAAGACCGGCTGCTGTTGCCGCTACCGCCGCCAAACCGCCGCTGAACTGCCGCCGCCAGGGAGATTCACCCAAGGTAAGTCCCGTCCCGGGGGTGGGGAGCGGGGGTGGCACACCGTTTCGCCACCGATTTCGGGGGGCCGTATGCGCTGGCATTTGGCCTCCCCGAGATTCGTGGCGAAATTCTCTGACATCCCTACTATGTTGCCTCCTGCCCAAACTGCCAGTGGGCGAAGGCCCCCTCAGGCAAGCCCACAGGCGTGCTTCACCCCCTGCCTACCCCCTCAGGACCTTGGAAACTGCTCTCCCTTGACTTCATCACTGACTTGCCTCCCTCACACAGGAAGACCACCATTCTGGTGGTGGTGGATTTGTTTTCTAAGATGGCCCAATTCATCCTCTGCTCTGGGTTGCCCACAGCCAGGGAGACGGCGGACCTGTTTTTGGCACATGTTTTCTGGCTCCACGGATGGCCCGAGGGTCTCATTTCGGATAGGCGGCCCCAATTCACTGCCCATTTCTGGAGGGATCTACTTGGGCTTCTCCATGTGACACTCTGTCTTTCCTCCGCCCACCATCCACAGATGGACGGTCAGAATGAGTGCACCAATGCAACTCTGGAGCAATATTTGTGCTGTTATGTTAATTACCAGATGACTGATTTTCCTTGCTGCCTGTCGCTGAATTTGCTTATAACAATGCCTGCCATGCTTCCACCCACCAAACTCCATTTTTTGCCAATTTTGGTTACCACCCCAAGGCTTTCCCATCCACCTTAGCTCCCTCTTCGGTGCCAGCGGCCCATGACTTTTTAGAGGAGTTGCGAGTGGTACACCAGCTCTTACGGGACTCCCTCGAGCAAGCCAAGACAGCCTACAAGGCCTCTGCAGACTGACAGCACCAGCCGGGTCCACCTCTGTAACTGGGGGATTGGGTTTAGTTGTCCACCCAATACCTCCCCTCTCACTCGCCTGCAAAGAAGCTCATGCCTCGCCACACAGGGCCTTTCCAGATTACGGCCCAGATTAACCCGGTTGCTTTTCGCCTGGCTCTCCCCCACTCCATGAAGATCCATCCTGTTTTTCATCGGTCCTTTCTGTCCCCCCTGGTTTCTGGCGACCCTCATTGCTCGGTTGGTTCCCCACCGCCGCCAGTGCTGGTGGAGGGGGAGGAGGAGTTTGAGGCCGCAGGGATTCTGGACTCCCACCTTTCTTACGGCTGCCTGCAATATCTAGTGGACTGGAAGGGGTATGGGCCAGATGAGCGAACCTGGGAACCCGCGGAAAATGTGCATGCTCCATTGCTGCTGAGTTTCCACCAGCTGTACCCCCACAAGCCCGGGTCCCCAGGGGAAGAGCACGAGGGGGGCCCCCATGTGAGCGGGGTGATGTCAGGATAGAAACTGAGCTGATAGTTCTGATTCTGAGGAGGAGCAGCAATCTGTGGGAGAGGAGCCAGCTCATCCCTCACAGGCACAGCAGCTGGCAGAGATTCCTCCTGCCGGCATTCCTGAGGTAGATAGTGATCCTGGCAGTGAGCAAGTGCAGAAGGGGGGCTTGCTGGATGCTCTACACAGATGCAGTGAGCGACAAGCGATGGAGGGTGCAGAAAGGAGGTGTAGCGCCTATTTGGCGCGTAAGCAACGGCCGCCTCCCGTGGACCCAAGGGAAAGTGGGAGGACCTCTCCCTAGCCCATAAGTTCAGGGTCTTCACGTGACTCTCCTTCAAACGGGGATCAACTGCCTACTTGACGCAAAGGCCACTCTGCTGTTTCCTTGCTTAGTCGCTGGTGATTAGCATCTGCAAAAGTCATTAAGTTGTAAAAGGATTAAAGCCTTGAAAAGAATCCTTTCATCTGTGTCTTGTGTTGGCGAGTCTACTGAAAGAGGCCGCTAGGGCGCTCCTGACAGTATTGACATAGCCTATCACGGTAAAGGCAGCTACGCAAACGGCAGCCGCTACGCCAGTTGCGTGGCTACCTTTACCGTGATAGGCTACTGTGATAGGCACTGGGGTGCTGCCGAGGCCCTTCCTGCCTGTGCCGGTTGTCAAGGGCTTCCTTGACAGCAAGAAGAGGCAGGACAAGTCCTTGGTGGTGCTCGCAGCAACTTGCTGAGCTCGGGGGCACTCTGCGGATGGGTTCATCAGTGCCCCACAGCTTGGAGAGTGGGCTCTAGGAGGCCAGAAGGGGGTGGGGAGTCTGTCAGACTCCACCCCTCCTCGGATTCTCATGCCATCCCTAACCAAAAATGTCAAGCTTCATATCTGGGAGAGAAAGAACTTGAGATTTTAAAAATTCAAATGTAAGAGAAGTGAAATGTATTCACCCTTCCCTATCCCTTTCACTTTCCCTACCCTTTCTATTCTATTCTTCTCTTCCCAACTAATACTCTTTAGCACTGACCTTTTTTTTTCTTTATCCCACTAGGTGTATTGTTATTTAGACACTATTGTAGGGATGCACGAAAGTCACTTACCTGGTCTCACAGCTTGCTTCACGGTGGGGGGGAGGTGCTTCGTTGCTCCCCCCGAAGTTCAGGCTGGGGGGGGAGGCTTCCCTCCTCGCCCGGCCGAAATTCAGGCCGGGGGGGAGGCTTCCCGCCTCGCCCAGCCAAAATTCAGGCCGGGGAGAAGTGCCCCGTCTCCCCGGCCACGAACTTCAAAGGAAAAAAAAACACGCCCCTGTGATAGGCTACTAGGGTTGGCAGAGAATTTCTCCCCGAAACTTCGGGGGGCCGAGCGCCAACGTGTTCGGCCCCCCGAACAAGTTTCGGGGAGAAATCCTCCGAACCCCCCCACCCCCTGCACCCCCCCGGGACGGGACTTACCTTCGCCGAATGTCCCTCCCGGCGGCGGGTCCGGCCGGCGGTTCGGCGGGTGTTCGAGCGGGGTGGGAGCCGCCATTGCAATAAAAGAAAAAAAAACAAAACGCCCCCTGATAGGCTACGTGACGATTAACGTAGCCTATCACGGCTAGATTTGCAAAGTCAGCCATGATAGGCTACGTCAATCGTCACGTAGCCTATCATGGGTGACTTTTTTTAAAAAAAAGTGTGTACGGATAATGGCGGCTCCCTATGGGGGCCGCCATTAGCGTACGCGCTTTTTTTTTTTTTAAAGTCACCCGTGATAACGATTGACATAGCCTATCACGGCTGACTTTGCAAATCTAGCCGTGATAGGCTACGTGAATCGTCACGTAGCCTATCAGGGGGCGTTTTTTGTTTTTTTTTTAACTTTCGTGTTCGCGGCCGGGCGAGGCGGGAAGCCTCCTCCCCAGCCTGAATTTCGGCTGGGGCGAGGCGGGAAGCCTCCCCCCCGGCCTGAATTTCAGCCGGGCCGAGGCGGGAAGCCTCCCCCCCGGCCTGAACTTTGCGGGGGGAGCAGTGAAGAGCCTCCCCCCCACCGCGAACGTCCTTCGAGGACAGGTAAGGGACTTTCGTCCACCCCTATAGGCTACGTAACGATTAACGTAGCCTATCACGGCTAGATCTGCAAAGTCAGCCGTGATAGGCTACGTTAATCGTTACGTAGCCTATCACAGGGGCGTTTTTTTTTCTACTTTTCTTGTAATGGCTGCTGCCCCTGACGAAGACCTGCCGAACCGCCGCCGGGACCCGCCACCGGGAGGGACATTCGTGAAAGGTAAGTCCCATCCCGGGGGGGGCGGGGGGGCAGAGAATTTCTCCCCGAACAACCTTTGGAGGACCGAATGCGTTGGCACTCAGCCCCCCGAAGTTTCAGGGAGAAATTCTCCCCCATCCCTACACTATTGGGAATACACACCTACACAAATGTTTCGAAAATCCCAAATTTTGAGCAAGTAACGGATTGTACATGTGTATACATGTACACATGTGTTCCACAAGCCTTCTCATACAGTCTTACAAATACATTTACATAGCATTGAAGTAGGGATGGGGGAGAATTTCTCCCCGAAACTTCGGGGGGCCAAGTGCCAACGCATTCGGTCCTCCGAAGGTTCGGGGATAAATTCTCCGCCCCCCCGCCACCCCCTGCCCCCCCGGATGGAACTTACCTTTTACGAATGTCGCTCCCAGCGGCAGGTCCTGGCGGCGGTTCGACAGGTCTTCGTCAGGGGCGGGGGCGGCAGCCGGTCTTTCGATCGGCTGCCGCCGCCGCCATTACAAGAAAAGTTAAAAAAAAAAATGCCCCTGTGATAGGCTACGTAACGATTAACGTAGCCTATCATGGCTAGATTTGCAAAGTCAGCCGTGATAGGCTACGTTAATCGTCACATAGCCTAACACGGGGCTTTTTTCTTTTTCTTTTGAAGTTCGCGGCCGGGGAGACGGGGCGCTTCTCCCCGGCCTGAATTTCGGCCGGGTGAGGTGGGAAGCCTCCCCCCTGGCCTGAATTTCAGCTGGGTGAGGTGGGAAGCCTCCCCCCCTGGCCTGAACTTCGGGGGGAGAAGCAAAGCGCCTCCCCCCCACCGCGAAGCAAGCTGTGAGACCAGGTAAGTGACTTTTGTACATCCCTACATTGAAGATAATCCATTTAATCTAAACTTTGAGAGTTGTGGGGTTGGGGGGTGAAGAGGGCTTAGCAAAGGTTTCCTATATAAGCAAAACTAGAAAGGCAGCGGTTGAATCTGCTCTCTTGCCAAATCCTTGGGTAAGAGAATAAAAGAGAAATAGAAAAGGCACATTTGGATAAACCAAGTTGAGCTGCACTGAGTTGAAATTTATGATTTTTTAAAAAAGCATTTCTTCTTTTATCTGTTGCACAGACCAAAACTCTGGCCTCCAGTCACCTATTGTAAGTAATAAGCAATGGGAATGAATTTTAAAATGGCTGTCATTTTGTCCCCCCCCCCTTTTCTTCCTAACTGAGGCTCTTTGGAGGTTGCTTAGATGATTGAATTTCTTGTCTGCTCTCTTGTGTCTTTTTATTATTGCCAAATTCTGACACTGTGATATTGGAGCATTTATAATTACACCCAGTCCATCAGTGCCAAAGAACAAAATATAATTATTTTGATTTAGCCTTCTGTTTTGCACAGCAGTGATGCCTCCAGTGTTATCCTGATGTGATATTCTGTGCATTACTTCCTATCAAAATCAATATAACATCTTGCATTGCACATTTCCCATTGAGCCATACCTTCTCTTTGTTAACTTACCACACATCTCCTAAGTAAATATGACATAATAAGTTGATAGACTTAGGCAGAGCTCCTTTTAATAAACCACTACTGCTGTGTTAAGATCCAGGCTCTATAGAAATAATTAATGGGGAGGTTCATGATCGAAAAAGGGTTTAAGGAGGTGTTTATCAGAAACAGTTGGTGAAAAAACTTTGGCACTAATTGGAATTGGAATTGTTCCCATTAACATCACTGGGCTGTAAATAAGGTACCCCTAAATACTGACCTTTCTGCTGTATTGACTCAGCTACTGCCTTTCTACTTTGACTTCCCTTTGGCCTTTTTGTTTTGTTTTGAATCTGGGATGAATTTCATTTCCATCTGTGGCAGATATCAGAGAAGGGTGAGAGATAGAGCTAAAGTACTAAGATAAAATTGTCTTCGGGAATCAATTGCCAGGGATTCTTTTGTGTTGAGTTTCAAATTGCCAGTGTACTTGATATCAGGAAAGAATTTTCCCTCACATAAATTTTCCCTGGGGATCCCTCCTGGGCTATTGACCTTCTCTTTTACCCAACTCAGGCTGCAGACATATACGCAATTACCTGGGAGTAAGTCCCATTTAACTCAGTGGGGCTTACTTCTGAATATAGATGTGTATAGGATTGAAATGCAAGTTTATTTTACTACCATATTTCTTCTCACACAAACGCCTCTGTGTGGTAGCTCTTCCTGCCCTCTGTTTGTGATCTGCTCCATTAGGGACTAATTTGAGCTGAGCTGAGCATGTTGTAGTATGAAGTATTCTGTTCCTTTGCAGGAGATTGGACCAGGAATGGACAAACCTGTCAGTTTTGGTTTCTCTCAATTTCTCATTTTACCAATTTTAAGTTCAGTTCATCCTGAACTTTGATAATGTTTGTTTTAAGTTCACGTGAAAATTCATAAGCATTTTTGTGCACATTTCTTCCAATACATGCATTTTTGTATGTGTAAGTTGCCTAATATGCACATTTTTTGCAAGTGATTGCATCTTTGAACATTATTTTCCCTAATGTATGCATTTTTGTATGCATTTTTTAATTGGAGAACTCCACTGTAAAATTGGAAGGTGTGCAAATTTCGAAGGATAACTGAGTTTCGATTCATGTAGTGATGTGAAAGTGTGAAATTTGATAAATTTGCATTAAAATGCCAACTGAACAAATTTCTCGCCCATTCCTAGATTGGACTAGAGATCCTTAACATCAATTCTCCAACCTTATGGCTTTTGTTTTGGCTTATAAAGATGCAGTGGGTAGGATCTTGCTCAAAGCCTCCAAACATTGTCTTCTAATAACCGAGACACAGCCAATTGTTTTTGTGACCCCCACCCCATTCCAAAGTGCCTTGGCTTACCCTCAGTGCAGTAGTGTGATCACAAAGCCAGACTTTCATGGAGTTGACTGCTCATTGTGAACCCCCCCCCCCACACACACACCAGTAGGTTTTGTTTTCGTTTTGGAAGGTCAAGTTTGCAAGGAGCGGAAGTCTTTTAAATGTGCCCTTAGTTTGCTGGAGCTTCAGGGATTGTTGTCACTTTAGCAAGTGGCTATGTTAAATTTATTATTTATTTCTATTTCTTTTTTACATTTTTCAACCAGCAAATAACTGAAGTTCTTTGGATGTTGTACAGACAAATTAAAAACATAAAATACAAGATTACAATAAAACAGTGCCAGATAAAACCAAGATCAACCAGCGGCAGAGATAAAAACAATGCAGCATAAAATTTAAAAAGTAAAACCAGAAGTACTGATAAAACAGTGCAAAGATCTAAAAGCACTAAAACAGTTCCTAAAATGCCTGGAAAAGTAAAAAAGATCTTCACTTCGTGCTGAAAAGACCATAATGTAGCTGCCAGGCAAGACTTTTTGGGAAGGGGATTCCACAGATAGGTGCCACTATAGAAAAGGCCCTCTCTTTTGTAGCCACCTACCTCACTTCAATGAGGGAGGCTGGAAGAAGGCCTCAGGTGATCACCTAGGTAGGTAAATATGGGGAAGAGATGCTCTTTCAGGCAACATGGCTCATGTGGTTTGTTAAGCCCATGTTTGCTAAAGTTAGCTTCAGTGTTTGTTGTAACTTTAGCAAGCTTGACTGTTGAGCCTAGTTTGTGGAAGTGTCAAAAATTGTATGTATTCCTCCAAATTCCTCCTCCCTATCTTCCTTGGCCAAGGAGAAACCTTTCTGCAGGCCTATAGTAAGAGCCCTGCCTGGAGAGTGCATAGTATTCTGTAAGTACTATTCCAACAGACTACACAGACTAGAACATTAGATAACCTGATGGCTGCAGAGACCTTTGAAAAAGATCTTTGGAAAAGAGTGGGTCAAATTATTCTTGAGGGGAGCCGCTCAAGATGTTATGGTTAGGGATGTACGAAAGTCACTTACCTTTTCGCAGCTTGGCTTCGCGGTGGGGGGGAGGTGCTTCACTTTCCCCCCTGAAGTTCAGGCGAAGGGGGGGAGGCTTCCTGCCTCACCCGGCCGAAATTCAGGCCGGGGGGAGAATTCCCGCCTCACCCGGCCGAAATTCAGGCCGGGGAGAAGCCCCCCGTCTCCCTGGCCACGAAACAAAAAGTTTTTAAAAAAACACACCGTGATAGGCTACGTAACGATTAAATAGCGTGCCCTTATTTTCGCTGTAGTCTACGTAAATCTTTACGTAGACTAGACGTGCCAAAATAAGGAACGCAAATGGCGGCACCCATGGGCCACCGCCATTTGCATACGTGCTTTTTTTTTTTTTTCAAAGTCACCCTTGATAGGCTACATGACGATTAATGTAGCCTATCATGGCTGACTTTGGAAATCTAGCCGTGATAGGCTACATAAATCGTTACGTAGCCTATCACGGGTGTTTGTTTGTTTTTTACTTTAGTTTTTTTTTTTTGTAATGGCGGTGGCGACAGCTGGTCGGGAGACCGGCCGCCGCCCCTGCCCATGCCAAACCGCCGCCGAACTGCCGCCGGGACCCACCGCCCAGAGGGACATTCGCTGAAGGTAAGTCCCGTCCCGGGGGGGACGGGGGACCGGCGGAGAATTTCCCAACCATCTTCGGGGGGCCGAATGCATCGGCGCTCAGCCTCCCGAAGATTCGGGGAGAAATTCTCCGCCATCCCTAGTTATGGTCTCTGTTTGATGCCGCATTCCTGAGTCTTTGAATTGAAGGCTATGGTTGGAGAATCCATCAAGTTTACAGTCTAGTTGTGATGGAGTTGTCATCTGAACAATATGAGATCCAGGCATTCATCATGCAGACTTGTACAGTGGGGTTATTTTCTTATCTTACAGGTTATTCTTGAAGACGCACTCAAGTCAACAAATCAGTCCAAAGCAGAAAATAATAGAAAAATGTGTGTTCACCATGCATGTCATGAGAGCACTGATCCATGTAATGTGCTAATGAACAAGAATAGCACTTACCTTGGCATCCTCAAGTGTGTTAGGAACTGCATGAATAAACAGAGGAAATAAACATAACTGTAAGCACAGCATTGGAACTGAAGCGCGACGTTTTAATTTTCCTTCTCGGATTCTATGTTAATCTGCATCTGTGACACATCATAGCCTCTGGGATTTTCCCTCACCCTTTTTAAATGCAAATCGGTCCTGAACAAGAATCCCCCCTGCACTTCCTAAAGTTGGAAGCTGCTGACTTTTGCAGAAGGCACTCTGAGAAAATGCAATGATCACATACCCTAAGAGGCAAGTGGTATCTGACTGCACTGAAAGATCAAAACAGGTTATTTGAGAACTCAAGTGGTTTCATTCAAAAGGTATGGTTCAAATTCTGTAATGATCTAAGTCACTCATTAACCTTCAAATTCCGGATCTCCAGAGTCCCTCTTAGCACTCATCTGCCTCTTTCTAGTCTATCCAGGTCTTCTATGATATCAGAACAAGCCAAGGAAATGGCAGCCAAATGGGCTGTGACCCCTCTGCATGATCACTTCCCCTGTGACTAGGGATGGACGAAAGGGACTTACCTTGTCCCGTAGCTTGCTTCACGGTGGGGGGGAGGCGCTTCGGTTCTCTCCCCGAAGTTCAGGCAAGGGGGGGAGGTGCCCCGCCTCGCCCGGCCGAAATTCAGGCCGGGGAGGAGCGCCCCGAATCCCCGGCCGCGAAAAAAAAGTACCCCCCCAAAACACACACCTATGATAGGCTACGTAACAATTTGCGTAGCCTATCACGGCTAGATTTCCAAAGTCAGCCATGATAGGCTATGTAAATCATCACGTAGCCTATCACGGGTGACTTTGGAAAAAAAAAAGCGCGTACGCAAATGGTGGTGTCCCATGGGCGCCGCCATTTGCGTTCCTTATTTTGGCACGTCTAGTCTACATAAAGATTTACGTAGACTGCGGCGAAAATAAGGGCAACGCAAATAGCGTTCCCTTATTTTCGCTGTAGTCTACGTAAATCTTTACATAGACTACACTTGTCCAAATAAGGAACGCAAATGGCGGCGCCCATGGGGCGCCGCCATTTGTGTATGCACTTTTTTCTTTTTTTCCAAAGTCACCCGTGATAGGCTACGTGACGATTTACGTAGCCTATCATGGCTGACTTTGGAAATCTAGCCGTGATAGGCTACATAAATCGTCATGTAGCCTATCACGGGTGTGTTTTTTTTTTCCTGTACTTTTTTATTTTGTAATGGTGGTGGCGGCCGCCGGTCGGGAGACCGGCCGCCACCCCCGCCCCCGCTGAAACACTGCCGAACCGCTGCCAGGCCCCGCCGCCGAGAGGGACATTCGCCGAAGGTAAGTCCCATCCTGGGGGGGCGGGGGGCCGGCGGAGAATTTCCCCTACACTTTCGGGGGGCCGAATGCGTCGGCACTCAGCCTCCTGGAGATTCGTGGAGAAATTCTCCACCATCCCTACCTGTGACATCAGAGTAAATCAGGCAATGGCCTTAACCTTTAAGCATATATACTTGGACTGTAGAGGTCATGATCTATGAGGCTGAATGCTGCCCACCAGCCATCTATCAGGGCCTTGCTAAACTCCTGGATTTTTCTGCCGTTGTGGGACCAAAGAAACAGGGTCAGGAGGATGGTGGTCAAACAGGTCACAACACAAAGCTGATAAGTTATATTTGGTTTGGTGGGTCACAAGTCATGCAGGACTGCTATATTTGTTTAAATGTTAAATATTTCCCTGTCTTCAATATAATCTATAGTTCTTGCAGAACCCCCACTCCCCTGAGATTTTTTATTAAGTGCGCCACTTATGCATAAATCCATCTTTCAATGGCACACTTTTGCTAATGTTCCAAAACCCAATTTCCATTTCTTGCATTCCAGGTTTATTGATTATGCCTCAAGATTCTTGGATCATCTGTCAGGCTTATTAAATTAATCTGTAACTAATAACTTAATCGTCTTGAGAAACAGATGTGCTACTTCCACTGAGTACTTAAATTGGGGTATAGACAGCTAAGGAAATGACAGCCATATATATGTGTGTGTGTGTGTGTGTGTGTGTGTGTTGAAGTGCACAGTTCTTTTAAATAATTTAATTAAACAGGTTTTCAAAACCAAACTGCTATGGAAAGAGGTAGGGATGGTACGAAAGTCACTTACCTTTCCGTGGATTATGTTGATGGTGGGGGGGGGGAGGCGTTCTGTCCCTCCCCCCCAGAATCCTCCACGGCCGGCTGTGCTCCTCAGCAGCTCCGTGGAGCAGTTGGACAGGCCCAGCCAGGCCAGAGCCATCTGCAGACAGATTTCCGTCTGCAGAGGGCTCTGGGGAAAAAAAAAAAATCCGCTTACACAAATGGCGGCAGCTACGGCCGCCGCCATTTGCGTTCCTTATTTTTGGCCATCTTAATCTACATAAATATTTACATAGACTATGATGGCGAAAATAAAGGGGAATGCAAATAGCGTAGTGGGTGCTATTTGCATCCCTTTTTGATTCACTGATTTAGCCTACGTAAATATTTACATAGGCTAAAACGGGGAATCAAAAAGGGACACAAATAGCGCCCACTATGCTATTTGCATTCCCCTTTATTTTCGCCGTCATTGTCTACGTAAATATTTACGTAGACTAAGACAGCCAAAAATAAGGAACGCAAATGGCGGCAGCCATAGCCGCTGCCATTTGCGTATGCGTTTTTTTTTTTTTAAACCCAGCCATGATAGGCTACGTAAATCTTTACGTAGCCTATCATGTGTTTTTTTGTTTTTTTACAAGACTGCAAATGGCGGTGGCTGCAGCCGGTCGGAAGACCAGCCACCGCAGCCGCCGCCGCCTGGAAAATCCACCCCAGGTAAGTCTCGTCCCAGGGGGGATCCGCGGGGTGGGGGTGGGGGGGTGGCAGGCCGTTCCGCCACGGAGTTCAGGGGGCTGAATGCACTGGCATTCGGCCTCGCCGAGATCCGTGGTGGAATTCTCTGACATCCCTAGAAATAGGGCAAGTGGTTTGAAGGAAGCAAGTGGGAAGAGGGAGCCAAGATTTTCAACCCAAATCGGACCCATTTTCCAACAATCCATGGGGAAATGAATGTATATGTGGAGGGGAGTGTCATCACAGCCAAAGACTCCTCCACCAACCTACATACGCTCATGAGAACGCCCTGTGGCAGGGTTGCTGATCACATGCAGAAGTCTCCACATAACCTCTGTACCTGTGGGGGCTCTCTGCACATGTTTGAACAAATGTTGAAGGAGGAGCCTACTACTGCAATGACACCCTTCCTACCATATATTCATCTTGCAATAGATCAAGGGTGGACCATGTTTGTTTCTATTGGAGGCCACTTTTCATCTTGGGTAATCTGCCATGGGCAGCATGTTGGCAGTGGGAGGGGACAAAGCCAGCAGTGAGCAAGGCCACAGTCAAAAGTGGGTGGGGTGCTCCTTTTATCTTTATGTCACCTCCTTTTATCTCCTTTGCTGCCATCCTCCTTTTCTCTCTCTCCATCTCCCTTTCCACTCAGCAGGCTGCCAGGGAAGGGACACATTGCTCTTGCCAGAAGGCAGAATTGGTTGCATGCAGAGCACTTTTGAAATTAGGCCAAGGTTGCCCATCCCTGCCCTAGATGAACAGCTGCCTCTAAGCTAGAGATCTCGCAGGAGTCCGCGAGGGGGGTGGAATCCAGCAGACTCCCTCCTCCACTCGGACTGCTGTCTGAGGTAGGGATGTACGAATGTTCCGCCACGGATCTCAGGGAGGCGGAATGCCAGCGCATTCGGCCCCCTGAAATCGGTGGCGGAACGGCCAGCCGCCCTGCCCCCCCCGGACGGAACTTACCTTGGGCAGATCTTCCTGGCAGCGGCAGCTCTGGTGGCAGCTCTGGTGGCGGCTCCGGCGGCGGTGAGGCAGTGGCGGCTGCGGTGGCTGGTCTTCTGACCGGCTGCTGCTGCCGCCATTTCCAGTTTAAAAAAAAAAAAAGTGATAGGCTAAATAGAGATTTACGTAGCCTACCATGGCTACATTTTAAAAAAACACCATGATAGGCTACGTAAATCTTTACGTAGCCTATCACAGCTGACTTAAAAAACAAAACAAAACAAAAACGCACGTACGCAAATGGCGGCAGCCATGACCACCGCCATTTGCATTCCTTATTTTGGCACATCTTAGTCTACGTAAACATTTACGTAGACTAAGACAGCAAAAATAAGGGGAACGCAAATAGCGTAGATGCTACGCTATTTGCGTTCCCATTATTTTCGCCGTCTTAGTCTACGTAAATGTTTACATAGACTAAGATGTGCCAAAATAAGGAACCCAAATGGCGGCGGCCATGGCCGCCGCCATTTGCGTACATGCGTTTGTTTTTTAAGTCAGCCATGATAGGCTACGTAAACGTTTACGTAGCCTATCACAGCTGACTGCAGGGACGCAAACGGCGGCTATGGCCACCGCCATTTCCGTCCCTGCTAGCCAGTGGCTGGATGTCTGGCTGCTGGCGGAGCCGGCTGGCGGCTCTGCAGAATCGCTGCAGAGCACAGCCGGGTGGCCAGGATTCCGGGGGGGAGGAACGGTAAATGATTTTCGTACATCCCTAGTCTGAGGACTGCCACCACTTCTGTGCCATGTTTGGCTCCCTGGTCAAGCTGGCAGGTGATCTGTGGGTGTGTGGCGAGCGGCTGCCTGACTTCTCAGACAGCTGCTATTTCATCTAAAAATGGCGGCTCGTTGTTTTACGTAAAATACATTTTACATAAATGGTGACCATAAAGCAGCCATTTACACAAGACTGCAGGTGTGAATAGACCATTCACCCCTGTAATCTTGTGTAAATGGCTGCTTTACAGCTGCCATTTATGTAAAATGTTTTACTTAAAACAACAAGCTGCCATTTGTATGCAAAATGGTGGCTTGTTGAGGAGTTGGGCAGCCACACACTGCTCACCGGGCATCCGTGGACTGCCCACTGGCTCGACCAGGGAGCTGAACGGGGGGGGTAAGTGGTGGGGGTCCGGCGAGCTGTGTGCAGAGTGGGTGCAGGGTGGTTTGCCCATCCCTACTCTTAACAAAGTTTCTGCCAAGAGTTTGGGATATGCAAGTTAATTCATGATGAGAATCAATAAATTCTATATCAGGCCTGCAGTGGTGACCCTCCAAGCCATACATAGCTTGCCAGTCATGTATTGTGGCCTACCATGTGCTTGAAGACCCTTGTTTGCAATGCCAGGCTGGCAGGCAGCAAAAATAACAGGCCAACCAACATCCTGGTGGGCCCCCATATATGGTCGGTGGTTTGCATTCAGCTTGGCATGCTGGCCTTTCCTTGGTGTTTTTTGGCAGTCAGCTATTTTCTAGGAATGAGACCAATGGTGGCAAGGGCTACTTCTGTAATGATAAGACCTGAAAACGTTGTCACATCGAGATACGTAGTTTCAGGGCAAACTCCCATCCTCTTCCAACTTTGCTCTGGGCAATGTTTACCTTCGCTCAGTTTTCTTAAACAATGGAATTAAGGCCAGCTGCCCAAGAGCAAGGCAACCCTGTGGAAAGAAAGACAGGGCTTCTGTATGTGGAGTAGTTGTGGGTAGAAAAGGGAATTTCAGCAGAGGCAGCTTTTCTCCTCTGTGTATGACAAGCTGCTGCCACCAAAACTCCCAACAACACGAGCTACATGATCACTGGGGTCATACCAATGGCACCACCTCCAGTGTCACACAGCTTCCCCAACAACCCTTCCAGTGTCCACACATTGAGTGTGGATGTTGGCAGGAGGTAACATACGAAGGAGAATCACTGGGGAAGCCGACATGGAGAAGCTGACTGACACAGCACACCAGGACTGTGTTCATACAAATGCCCTCACATGTCAAAAGTACATATGAGGGGGTCACAGGGGTTCTGCAAGCTAGCCCCACCCCCGCCCCTGCACTCCATGTGTGTTTGTTTGTTTATTTTTATTTAAAGTATTTCCTGGCCAGCTTTCAGGGTGGAAGCCCCCCCCAAGGCAGTATACAATAAAACACATAAAACTGATACAATATTCAGAATGATAAAAGCACAATAAAACACTAAGAACACAATAAGAACAGCAATAGAAACAGCAATTAAAAACCAACAACAAAACCAGCAATAAAAATGTTCTGCTTGCCATATGAAGGGACCATACATATGAAGGGACCATATGTGTGCACTGATGTACGCATGTAGGGGCTCTGCCAGGCAAGAGGAAACTCTGCGCCAATCATGATTTCCCTCATGTGAGCCCTACACGCATTTGTCCATACATGCGTATGCCCCCTTCACATAGCCAGTGAATGATCATCTATCAGAGGGCATGTCCAGCCAGCATGGCTCTGCAATTCCCTCACATGGGATTTCAGCACAGGAGGGGAGGTTATGGGAACCCCACTAGTTATTCTTTCTTAGGGCAGCATTCCTTTTACCTGAACACTCTTCATGATATCGCCGTCCCGCCCAAGTGATTTAGCAATTGTATTCATGTACAGGAAAAAAGAAAGAAATATAATAAGAAACCCAGAAGGATCTCTTCCAGAAAGAAAAAGATTGAGACAGCGAGCATTTAGTCACCCTGTTCAATAATTCACAAATCAATTATAATATCATTATTATTCTCCCTTTGCTACTTAGCCTTTGTGATATTTAAAGGTCACCCAGCATCTGTTTGGAAAGAGGAGAGCAATTAGCTCTACAGCTACAGGCATATGCATCCTCTGCGATACTGTGTCAGTGTAATGAGAGGTGCTGCTTAGTCAGAACCCACACTTGGTTAGAGGGTCCCAAATCAGCTTCATTCATATGCACCCACTAAGAGAAACATAGAGAAGGGAATTGTAAAGTGTTGATCTAAGAGCAGAACATGTGGATGCTTGTTATGAACTTATTTTATGGATGCCAGATATTGAAGTTACTTTAGTTAAGCTGATCGGGTCCTTCTGGCATTACCTCATTCTGTCAGGATTGGGCCCAGGCTCCCCATGGAGACTGAAGATTCTGAATCAGATTTAGAGGTGGACTTAGGAGGAAAAAAATTGGGTCAGAGAGTGGAGGAGGAAATTCCCTAAGAGACTACAGGCATCAGGGAAGAATCTTCCCAAGGGCATGATAAAATAATCAGTTGGGCCAGGCACACATACCGTTTCTCCCTTCTGTGGGAAAGCAGCAACACACAGAGGTGGAGGGGCAAGACTTGGCAGATGCAAGAGCCCACCATCACTCAAGGAGGGCAGAGCATATGAGGGAACTGAGATGTTCTGCCAGATTAACCACTCACTGGAGTCAACAGAGGGAGGACTGGACCATCCCCGAGGAAGGGATTGAGGAAGCCCTTCAAGTTCTGTGTAAGTCACCTAATGTTAATTTACCAGCAACTCTCTTACTCCACTGAAATCTTTCTCTACTAGAGAACTCAGGATTGCCTAAGAAGTCCTGGGGCAGTTTGGGGCAAGTACTGAGTCTCTGTATTGTCTGAAAGACTAGCTGTTAGCATATTAAATGATGATTGACTTGAAGATCGGGTCTCTGCCTGGTGATTGCGCAGTGGGAGGGCTTGCAGTTCTGACATATTGCATGGGAGCTACAACCCCATTCATCTCCTTTCCAAGTTTGCCTGGCACTCCCAAGAGCTGGGCAACAGTGGTGTGTGAAGCGGCCACTTCAAGGACTCTTCCCATGTGACCTAAGGTTCCCGACATCACTGGAGCAGCACAGGAAGGAGATACACTGCAAAGCCACCCATGCAACTGAAGTAATATTAGAAGGGACCAGTAGTACTCACCTGGGCTGAATCTTCTACTCATAGCAGTTATACCGTTATCATAACTATTGGTGCCCAGTGGTGTCACTGATAGTTATGATCACGGTATGATAACGGTGTAACTGCTATGTGTAGATTCAGCCTAGGGATGTACGAATCCCTTATCTGGTTCTGGTTGGGGCATCTGCTGGGGTGGGAGGGGATCCATTCCTCCCCCCATAATCCTCGACGGGGGGGGAGGCAATCTAGTCCTCCCCCCCGGAATCCTGCCCAGCCGGCTCCACTCCACAGCCATACTGTGGAGCCGCTGGCCGGCCCGATCCGCAGCAGGGCCTCCAGCCACTGCTGGGCTGGTGTGGACACAAATGGCATCCTGTGTAGGGGACGCCATTTGCGTCCCTACGGTAGCCCTTGAGAGGCTATGTAAATATTTATGTAGCCTATCACAGCTAAATAGGGATGTATGAAAGTCACTTACCGTTTCGCGGATCTGCTTCATGGTGGGGGGGCTGGCCAGGAGACCAGCCGCCCCCGCTTGCCACCCCCGCCTCCGCTGCCCCCGCCCCCACCGCGACTGCCACCCCCGGCACCATACCCGCCGCCTCACCTGCCGCCCCCGCCGCCACACCTTCGGCCGCCCCACCCCCACCCCTTCCGCCGCCGCCGCACCTTCCGCCACCCCCGCTGCTCCCGCAGCCAAACCTGCCCCCACCGCCGCACCTTCCGCTGCCACCTCTGCCGCCCCACCTCCCCTGCTGCCCCTGCCGTCACCGCCCCTTCCGCCGCTGCTGCTGTGTCGCCACACTGCTGCCGTCACACCCGCCGCTGAAGCCACCACTGTATCCGCCACATCCGCCATATCCGCCCCAGGTAAGTGCCGTCCCAGGGGGTTCTGCAGGGCAGGCGGGGGAGCATTCTGCCACGGATTCTGGGGGGCTGAATGCCAGTGCATTTGGCCACACTGGAATCCATGGCGGAATTCTCCGCCATCACTACAGCTAAAGCAGGGACGCAAATGGCAGCCGCAATGCCATTTGCACCCCTGCTCTTTGCCGTGATAGTTTACTTAAGTATTTACGTAGCCTATCATGGTAAAGGTGGCCATGCAAAGACTTACGTAGCCTATCACAGCAAAGAGCAGGGGCGCAAATGGCATAGTGGCTGCCATTTGCATCACTGCTCTTTGGCGTGGTGGGCTACATAAATACTTATGTAGCCTATCATGGCTGCCTCCAAGCGCGCAAATAGTGGCTGCTACGATGGCCACCATTTGTGTCCACAGCAGCCCGGCAGCGGCTGGCCGGGAGACCAGCTGGAGCCGTCGCCACTGGAACCACCACCGGAGCTGCCACCGCCGCATTCGCCCCAGGTAAGCTCTGTCCTGGGGGGATTCCACGGGGTGGTGGGGGGTGGGAGGCCATTCCACCAAGGATTCCACAGCGAATTCCACCACGGACTCCAGTGAGGCTGGATTCTTTAGAATCCGGCCTCAGTGGAGTCTGTGGCGGAATTCTCTGACATCCCTAATTCAACCTGGCTCACCACTAGGGATGGGGGAGAATTTCTCCCCGAAACTTCGGGGGGCCGAGCGCCAACGCATTCGGTCCTCCGAAGGTTGTTCGGGGAGAAATTCTCCAACCCCCGCCCCCGCCCCCCCCCGGGATGGGACTTACCTTTCACGAATGTCCCTCCCGGCGGCGGGTCCCGGCGGCGGTTCGGCAGGTCTTCGTCAGGGGCGGGGGCGGCAGCCGGTCTTTCGACCGGCTGCCGCCACCGCCATTACAAGAAAAGTAAAAAAAAAAAAACGGCCCTGTGATAGGCAACGTAACGATTAACGTAGCCTATCACGGCTAGATTTGCAAACTCAGCCATGATACACTACGTTAATCGTCACGTAGCCTATCACGGGTGACTTAAAAAAAAAAAAAAAGCGCGTACAGTTAATAGCGGCCCCCATAGGGAGCCGTCATTCGCGTTCCTTATTTGGTCCCTGTAGTCTACGTAAAGATTTACGTAGACTACGGCGAAAATAAGGACAATGCAAATAGCATTGCCCTTATTTTTGCCGTAGTCTACACAAATCTTTACGTAGACTACAGGGACCAAATAAGGAATGCGAATGGCAGCTCCCTATGGGGGCCGCCATTTGCGTACACGTTTTTTTTTTTTCAAAGTCACCCGTGATAGGCTACGTGACGATTAACGTAGCCTATCACGGCTGACTTTGCAGATCTAGCCATGATAGGCTACGTTAATCGTTACGTAGCCTATCACAGGGGCGTTTTTTTTTTCTTTTGAAGTTCACGGCCGGGGAGACGGGGCGCTTCTCCCTGGCCTGAATTTCAGCCGGGCGAGGCGGGAAGCCTCCCCCCCGGCCTGAATTTCGGCCGGGCGAGGAGGGAAGCCTCCCCCCCGGCCTGAACTTCGGGGGGAGCAGCGAAGCGCCTCCCCCCACCGCAAAGCAAGCTGCGAGACCAGGTAAGTGACTTTCGTGCATCCCTACTCACCACATGGTAGGGATGTACAAAACCACTTACCTGTTCTGTAAGTGGCATCCGCAGTGGTGTGGGAGTGGGCTCGGACTTGGTGTTGAGGACCCCTAGGATGATGATCCTGGGGGATCTCAACTTCCATGCTGAGGCTGCTGTATCCGGGGCGGCTCAGGACTTCATGGCCACCATGACAACCATGACGCTGTCCCAACATGTCATCGGCCCAACACATGTAAAAGGACACATGCTTGATCTGGTTTTCTCGACTGGGCAGGAGGATGGGGATCTGAAAGTGGAGGAATTAACATCTGTCCCTTTGTCATGGTCAGATCACTTCCTGTTGAGGTTTAGACTCTTGGCAGCCTTCCCCCTCTGCAAGGGTGGGGGACCTTTTAAAATGGTCTGCCCCCGGAGGCTAATGGATTCCTATGGATTCCAGAGGGCTCTGGGGGATTTTCCTGCTGGTATGGCTGGTGCTCCTGTCGAAGCCCAGGTTGCTCTGTGGAATGCAGAGATGACTCAGGTGATTGACACGATCGCGCCCAAGCACCCTCTCCCTTTGAGCAGAGCCCGGCCAGCTCCTTGGTATACACCTGAGCTGAGGGAAATGAAGCAAGAGGACAGATGGCTAGAACGCAAGTGGAGGAAAACCCGTGCTGAGTCTGACCAAACACAGGTAAGAGCTAGGGGTGTCAGAGAATTTCTCGCCGAAACTTCGGGGGGGCGAGTGCCAACGTATTCGGTCCCCCGAAGTAGTTTCGGGGAGAAATTCTCCACACCCCCCCCTGCCCCCCGCATCTCCCCCCAGGATGGGACTTACCTTTCGCGAACGTCACTCCCGGTGGAGGGTCGCAGCGGCAGTTCGGCAGGGCTTCGACAGGGGCAGGGGCGGGGGCGGCAGCCGGTCTTTCGACTGGCTGCCGCCGCCGCCATTCCAGGAAAAGTAAAAAAACCCCAACACCCCCGTGATAGGCTACGTGACGATTAACGTAGCCTATCACGGCTAGATTTGCAAAGTCAGCCGTGATAGGCTACGTTAATCATCACGTAGCCTATCACGGGTGACTTAAAAAAAAAAAACGCGTACGGCTAATGGCGGCCCCCATAGGGAGCCACCATTCGCGTTCCTTATTTGGTCACTGCAGTCTACGTAAATCTTTACGTAGACTACGGCGAAAATAAGGGCAACGCTATTTGCGTTGCCCTTATTTTCGCCGTAGTCTACGTAAATCTTTACGTAAACTACCAGGACCAAATAAGGAATGCAAATGGCAGCGCCCATGGGTGCCGCCATTTGCGTACGTGCTTTTTGTTTTTTCAAAGTCACCCATGATAGGCTACGTAACGATTTATGTAGCCTATCACAGCTGACTTTGGCAATCTAGCCGTGATAGGCTACGTTAATCGTTACGTAGCCTATCACGGGTGTGTGGTTTGTTTTTTACTTTTGTATTTCATGGCCGGGGAGACGGGGCGCTTCTCCCCAGCCTGAGTTTCAGCCGGGTGAGGTGGGGTGCCTGCCCCCCCCGGCCTGAACTTCGGGGGGAGAACCGAAGCGCCTCCCCCCCACCGCGAAGCAAGCTGCGGGACCAGGTAAGTCCCTTTCGTACATCCCTAGGGCTGAGGTGCCATCTATATGCGAATGACACCCAGCTCTACCTCTCTTTCTCATCAAACCCAGGTGAGGCAGTTACTGTTCTGAATCAGTGCCTGGGCATGCTAGTGGACTGGATGAGGGCCAATAAACTGGAACTCAATCCAGACAAGACGGAGATACTGTTAGTACATGGTCCGTCTGCCCGGCTAGGTGATGTTCAACCTGTTCTGGAGGGGGTTGCACTCCCCCTAAAGGATCACGTTCTTAGTTTGTGGGTGCTCTTGGATCCAGATCTGTCACCTGAGGCACAGGTGAACTCAGTGGCATGGAGCACTTCTTATCAGCGTAGGCTGGTATGCCAACTACACCCTTATCTGGACAGAGATAGCCTAGCTACAGTTATCCATGCTCTGATAACTTCTCGACTGGATTACTGCAATGCGTTATATGTGGGGCTGCCTTTGAAAACAGTCCAGAAACTTCAGCTGGTCCAAAACAGGGTAGCAAGACTGTTAACAGGGACTGGCCAGCGAGCTCATATTATGCCAGTACTTTTCCAGCTGCACTGGCTGCCAGTCAATTTCCGGGCCCGATTCAAAGTGCTGGTATTAACATTCAAAGCCCTTAACAGCTTGGGGCCAGGTTATCTGAAGGATTGCCTCCTCCCATATGTGCCTGCCCAGACCTTAAGATCATCTTCAGCAGCCCTTCTCTGTGAGCCCCTGCCAATGGACGTGAGGCAGGTGTCAGGAGCGCCCTAGCTGCCTCTTACAGTCCCCTCCAATAGCCAACTCAAGACACAGACGAAAGGGAATTCTTTCCAAGGCTTTATTCCTTTACAGCTTAATGACTCTTTCAGATGCTAATCACCAGCAACTAAGCAAGAAACTGCACTGGCGTAGTTAGCAGAGTAGCCTAAGCTCCAGGTAAGGCAGTTGGTCCCCGTTTGAAGGAGAAGAGCAGGAAACCTCTGAACTTATGGGCTATGGAGAGGTCCTCCCTCTTACCCATAGGTCCTCGGGACGCGACTGTTGTTTTAGCACCAAGCGGGCAGAGCACCTCCTCTCAGCGCCCTCCATCTGGTGCTGCTGCCTGCATCAGCGCCGAGCATCCAGCAAGGCCCCATCCCCCGCTCTCTCGCTGCCAGGGTCACTATCTCTCTCAGGAATGCAGGCAGGAGGAATCTTTCCCTGCCGCTGTGCCTGTGAGCGATGAGCAAACTCCTCTCCCACGGATTGCTGTTCCTCCTCAGAATCAGAACTGCTCTGGGGCTCTATGGGCTCAGTTTCCACCCTGACAGTGGGTGGTTACTAGGAGGAGGGGTTTTTCTGCTGTGGCACCCCGGCTGTGGAATGAGCTCCCTAGTGAGGTTCGCCTGGCACCTACATTGTATTCTTTCCAGTGCCAGGTGAAGACCTTTTTATTTCCACAGACATTTTAGCATTGTAGCTCTTTAGACTGTTAGCTTTACTGTTTTAAATCTGTATTTTAAATTCCTGCACTGCTGCTAGGTTTTATTCTGGTTGTATTGTTTACTGTGGTTTTAATGTTCTATATATTTTGTATTGTTTTATTGTGTGCTCTTTGGTTTTAATTTTTGTGAACTGCCCAGAGAGCTTTGGCTATTGGGCTGTATATAAATGAAATAAATAAATAAATAAAATATTTCCCTGCTCTAAAAAAAATGTAGGGATGGATGAAAGTCCCTTACCTGATCCTGCAGCTTGCTTCGCGGTGGGGGGGAGGCGCTCCGTTCCTCCCCCCAAAATTCTGGGCGAGGGGGAGGCGCCCGATCCCTCCAGCTGAAATTCTGGCTGGGAGGAAGGCACCCCGTCCCTACAGCCGAAATTCTGGCCAGGGGCGAGGCGCCCCATCCCTCTGGCTGTGAACCTCGTCTCCTGCCGGGACGCAAATGGCGGCGGCTGTAGCCGCCGCCGTTTGCGTCCCTGCCGTCAGCCGTGATAGGCTACGTAAATCTTTACGTAGCCTATCACGGCTGACTTTGGGGGAAAAAAAAAAGTGTGTATGCAAATGGCGGCGCTCATGGGCGCCGCCATTTGCGTTCCTTATTTGGGCACGTGTAGTCTACATAAACATTTATGTAGACTATGGCGAAAATAAGGGCAATGCAAATAGCGTTGCCCTTATTTTCGCCATAGTCTACGTAAATGTTTACGTAGACTACACATGCCCAAATAAGGAACACAAATGGCGGCTCCCATGGGCACCGCCATTTGCGTACGTGCTTTATTTTTCCCCCCAAAGTCAGCCGTGATAGGCTACGTAAGGATTTACATAGCCTATCATGGTGTTTTTTGAAAATCTAGCCGTGATAGGCGACGTAAATCTTTACGTCTCCCATCACGTTTGTTGTTGTTGTTGTTTTTTTACTGGGAAATGGTGGTGGTGGCGGCCGGTCAGAAGACCGGCTGCTGCCGCGCCTCAGCACCGCCGCTGCGCCGCCACCGCGCCGCCACTGTGCTGCCGCCAGTTAAATCTTTGTGCATTGAGCATGAAGGGCTGTAAGGGGCTGTGTAAGTGTATGCAGCTGAATGCACTTACAGAGCTCCCATGATTGTGAACTGTGCCTTATCAGGGTTTCCTATCATGAGAGCTCTGTAAGCACTTTCAGCTTCCACAGCCAAGCCCCCTTTCAGCTTTACAGAGGCTTCAGCTGAAGCCCTTTACAGAGCCCTTTGAACTCAAGGTGTGAAGGTCTAACCAGCAGCCAGGTGTGTGGGGACATTGGGGATTGGGTTTACATGCATGCCTATGTCTCCCACCCCATTTCAGCCTATGTACAAGCAGAGGAACACCTGTATAGGGCTATGCACACAGTGATATAGCATCTTTAGAAATGGTATGTTATTTATTTATTTATTTATTTAGAGCATTTTGGCCCACTCTTCAGCTGAAAAAGGCTCCCAGAGTGGCTTACAAAGGCTAATATTAAGATAGTCCCTGCCCTCAAGTTTACAATCTCAAAGGGGATCTCTACACCTCAAGTTTATTGCACATTCATGGTTGCTCACTCACTGAATTATGCAGGTCCTAGGGATGTTAGAGAAGTCTGTGGTGAAATGGAGCAATTCCCCCTGCCACCCCACGGAATCCCCCCAGGATGGAGCCTACCTTTGTCAGCCGTCCGCTGCCCTGCAAATGGCTGCCCTGGTCTGCGGCCCCTATTTCCTCTGTACTTTAGCCGTGATAGGCTAGGTAAGTATTTACGTAGCCTATCACAGCTAATGCAGGGACGCAGGGACTATGGCAGCTGCCATTTGTGGCCACAGCCCAGCAGCGGACAGAAGTCCAGCTGCGGGCAGCCCCAGCTGGCGGCTCTATGGGCTCCCCGCGGAGTGGAGCTTGCCGGGGAGGATTCCGGAGGGGGAGGGACGGATCTCCTACCCCCCCAACGGACGGCCTCAGCAGAACAGGGTAGGTAATCCGTACACCCCTAGCAGGTCCATTACATGACAGTGTCATTATTCCAGTCATTATTCCACTATTTCCTCTCACCTATCCTGTCTTTTCCTCAAATGGAAAAAATGAGGTATTTTTCCAGATATGCGCAAATGGAGAGCCATGTCCTCCCCGTGTATTTCTCCCCTAGCGTGAATGAAGTGCTGAGTGTGGTTGTTGGGGGCGTGGTCATGATGTCGAAGGTGGTGACGAAGGTCTGATGGACATTCAGCCTTCCCGCTCCTGCGCCATTTTGGCTCCTCGCCATTTTCAGCCTGCCTGTTCAAAACAGAGTGGCAGAATGGCAGCTGTGAGGGGGGGAAGAGCAGAGGAGCAGCAGAGGGGCTGAGCAGCAGGGACTGGCCAAAAGCATGGAAGAGGGAGGCGGGGCCCAGGGAGATCGGTGGGGGTCCACATGCCAGTCCCCACCCACCAGGAATGTGCAAGGGCAGGAAAAGGGGCAGGAACCCAGGAGCAAGTATTGCTGAACCTGGAGCGTGTGTACTGCCTCTTCACGGAAGCATAATGCTATGGGAATGGCCATTTACAGAGAAGGAGGAGCGTGTAAAGGGAATCAGTGGTGATCCTGCATTTAAAAGGGAAGCGGAAAGCTCCCTTTTAAATGCAGGATTTTAGGCTGGTGTAGAAATCCCCAAAGACACAACACAAAGGGAAAAGGGATTGGAAGGGAGGAGGGGAAAGGAAGCAAATACATCGCTGACCAATGTATTGGGCTAGGTTGGTCATGATGCTTGTCATGATGCTCTTCCTGGGAGGCAGGAGGTGCGGCCTCCCAGCAGCCCTCGGTTCTCTGGCTGAGGGATGAGGCCGGAGTCTGCAGACCTAGAGAACTTGCCAGTTGGAGCTGCGTGTTCTTTCTAGCAGGGAGGGGTGGAGTGAGCTCCTTGCAGCTCCTCCCTCTCTGGCTGATGTATAGAATTAGGCTGGTTTTCCCCTATTGCACTTCGAGCTTTTGTAGGCTGCTTTCTTTGTTGTGTCAAAGAATACTGTCTTTTTCCTGTGATACAGTTATTCTTCAGGGATTCAAATAATTTATCTCTCTCTCTCTTTCTCTCATACACACACTTTCCTATCACCTGTCACTCCTAGCTGAAAGGACCAGAGGACAGCAGGACACACTTACCCACAGCAACCCTTGTGAACAATGGGTGTCCTAGGATGGAGGGAAGGTCAGGGCAAATCAGTGGTCACCATCATGCCTGCTGCTACTGCTGTTCAGCTGCAACTGGCTTCCTTCTCTTTGCAAAATATATTTTGGCCTGTCTGTGGTGGTTGCCTTCAAGCTGTTTCTTTCATTGTGAGAAGGAAAGGCTATCTTTAATAGCTTTTCATTCCCTATAACAGTAATCTACCAGAACCAAAATTGCCTAACCCCACCCCCCAACACAACATTCCAAGTGAGCTTAATTCTCAGTCCCACTGATTAAAATTGTTCCTAATGATTAATCAACTAAAGCATTATTTGCTCAAGCTTCTGATTAATGGGATTACAGTTTGTGAAACCCCACTTATTACTCAAATGTTCACGGTGCTTACAAATTTCAGCTTGCTGAAACAGGCATTGCAGAACAAGTGGTACAACAAGGTGGACCTCTTTTTATTATAATAGTTGTTGTACTTTCTCCCTCTTGCAAGCCTGAGTGCCAATTCAGGTACTCAAAGAGCACCTCAACGTCTAGCCCTGATTCCACCATCAGTACAGGAATGGAGGGAATGTGGGTTCATGCCTTCTGGTTCTGCCCCCTGACTTCCACGCATTCAGCAGAAGATGAAAACAGGGCTCTACACTAGGGATGGACGAGCCCATCTCCGTCTGGGGTGGGGGGAGCTCAATGAACTGCCCCCCGCAGCTCATGCAGCCTGGACCTGCTTGGCGAGTTTCCTTGCTCGCCCTGCCTGCCCATGAGCTGTGCGAGCTGCCCCTCTTCCTTGCACCGGCTGTCAAGGGCTGGGCGCAGGGAAGAAGAGCCTCAGTGACCAGCCCCCAGCCTCTCTCCCTGGCTTATTCTAGAGGAGGCCAGGGCGAGTGCGCGGGGGTGCCACTATCTCCCTTCTTCTTTATCGCGCCAGCTGTCAAGGGCTGGCATGGGGAAGAAAGGCCTGGGGAGCCAGTCCCCAGGCTCTCATCCTGGCCTCTAGCTGATGGGGGGGGGAGAAGAGGACGGGTGCCTCCTTCTTCCCTCTACCCCCACCTGCTACAGCTGTGGTGGCAAGGGAAAGCTGGTTGTTTTCCGTAAGGCTCTTACACTTACCGAAAACTACCACCCTGTCCTGCACCACTGCCACTGTAGCAAGGTTGGGGGAAGAAGGAGAGGCCCTGCCTTCTTCCCCTCTCAGCGATCGGTGGCTGGCTCCCTGCGGGAGTGGGCGCCTGCACTCTTGCCTGAGTCAGCACACCATGAGTTGGGCAAGAGCTCAGGTCTGTGAAATGGCATCTAAGGGGCCAAACTGGCAAATTCTTGCCGGGCTTTGAGCCCCAAGCGGATGCTCATGTCATCCCTACTCTACACACATACAACTGTCTGCACTCAGGAGCCCTGGCTCAATCACTATCCATCTGTACTGAATGTGAAAGCAGGGCCACAGTTGTGGGTTCAAGTCCCCCTCTGGTTGTGAGTATATTTGACTCCTCCTCCTTTGGGACTCCTCTAGGTTGCGTAGAAAGTAGACACACTGGTTTGACAGCTCAGGCATCAGTATTGGCAGAATACATTCCACACACTGGTTTGCTGCCTCAGGGAGAGCTAGGCCTAAGTATCCTCCAGGTCATGCACAGAATTGTGCCCCTGTGTTCACACACACATGATGGAAGACATGAGAAAAATAGCTTTGGGCACAGGGTCACATTGTTTTGCACCAAATAACAAGATCTGCAATGAGCTAAAGCAAACAGGGGTCAAAGGTGGACCCCATATCCTGACTTAGGCAGGCAAAATCCTCCATCAGCTTCCTGATGGGTGATACCACCCTGGTTCAAAGCAGTGGATCCATATGGTTTGCCAATCCATGCCTTTCATTGCCTGCCTCACATAAAGGCAAACTGAGACTGCCTGCCTACTCCACACACCCCACCACCCTTTGCTTCAGGGCCAAGCACTAGGGATGTCAGAGAATTCCGCCACGGATCTCGGGGAGGCCAAATGCTAGCGCATTCGGCCCCCCGAAATCGGTGGCGGAATGGTCTGCCTCCCCCTCGCCCCCCAGTACAGGACTTACCTTGGGTGGATCTTCTTGGCGGCGGCGGCAGCGGCTCCGGCGGCGGCTCGGCGGCGGTTCAGCGGTGGCGGCTGCGGCAGTGGGTCTTCCGAGCGGCTGCCGCTGCCATAGTTTCCAGTAAAACAAAAACAAAAACAAAAAAAGTGATAGGCTACGTAAACATTTACGTAGCCTATCATGGCTAGATTTTTTTAAAAAACACTGTGATAGGCTACGTAGATGTTTACGTAGCCTATCACAGCTGATTTTAAAAAACAAAACAAAACGCGCATACACAAATGGTTTTTTTAAAAAAATACTTTAAAAAAAAAATCAGCCGTGATAGGCTACGTAAACATTTATGTAGCCTATCACGGCTGACTACAGGGACACAAACTGCGGCGGCTACAGCCGCCGCCATTTGCATCCCTGCTAGCCAGCGGCCAGATGTCAGGCTGCTGGCAGAGCCGGCCAGCGGCTCTGCAGAATCCCTGCGGAGCGGAGCGGAGCCGGCCGGCCAGAAGTTTTGGGGGGAGGGACGGAGCGCCTCCCCCCTGGCCAGAATTTCGGGGGGAGGGACGGAGTGCCTCCCCCCCCCATGATTGTCACCCTTCGAAAAGGTAAGTGACTTTTGTACATCCCTACAAAGCACTAGGGATAGGGGAGAAACTTTGGTTCCCATGTTAATGCAGACTTGACTGATTTTGCATTTTCAAACCAACACATCAACCAAAATGTAGTTTTCCTTCCAAACTTGTACTTCTTCGAATTTTGCAATGGAATTCTGCAATCAAAAATTGCGTATAACAATGCATATATTCCTGAAAACAGCATTCAGGTATGCATTACATTAAGAAAATTGCTGGCAAAAATGAGTATATTGGGCAGCATTGCATAGAAAAGTGTGTGTAAGAAGAAATGAATGCAAAAATGCATATGCATGTTCATGTTCATGCAAATGCCTTTTTAAAACATTCTCAAAATTCAGGATGAACAGAACTTGAGAATCTAGAGAAAATGAATTTGACAGATTCATCCATCCCTACTAGGGGCCACTTCAATCCCCAATCCCCTTGGACTGGCCAGCAATGAGGTAGACTTGCCCAGTGATCCTTCACCCTCCAGGTGTCTCAAGGTGCTCATCAGGGTATTCTAATTCACTGATATGGGTGCCTGTGCTACCTGCCAGCTATGACCAGGTTGAAATCCAAATGACTGAATAAACCACCAAGAGTGTCTGAACAAGGGATAGGTGAAAAAAGGTGCAACCTAGTCCCATCAGGAGCATTACAAAAATTCCTTCTCACCCACAAAAAGGGCAGCTGGTTGATCCTTTCCTGTTGCACTGGGAGGGATGCTACACTGATCTGAGTAGAGACTGTGGGGGGCAGACCTGGCTTGGCCAAGTGCCTGCTACAGTAGCTGTTCAGATGCGGTCCTACATCCCTTCACAGAAGTGAAGGAGGAAGCAGCAATGTGGTATTGGTTGAAATAGCATTTTTTAGCTGCTGTGTCTGTCCTTATGGCCAGAAAGTAGGATATAAGTTTAATAAACAAATGAATTAAATGTAATAAAACTTGGGTGATTTGCCCTGCTGAAATCTTTTGAAGCTGGCATACACAACCTATGAACTTCTCTCTCTCTCTGGTGGGGGGAAATCCCAAACAACAGATCCCTTTTGTTGATTTCTGGCTTCCTGTATTGGCAGATTTAATGAACATTTAAGCATTTATGTCATTTGCATGTGAATATGTGAAGTGTGAAAATTAATTATACTTGCTAATTGAAAAATAATTGGTTCGAAGGTAGGAATTGTCATTCAGTCAGCAGTGAGTATTAAAATATCCTTAGATTTTATATAGCTGATGTACAAGAGCTTTTGTTCAACTTGCTTAGAAAGAAAGAATTATAAATGAGGTGGGCTCAAAACTGCAAGATAAATATTCCTACATATAGTACTGAAAACACAAGATAATCTCATCCTTGGACACACTTCTCTGGGTTGCATGTGTAAAGTAGCTGCCTGATGCTTGTTAAGGTCTATGAACCCAGGAACTCCTGTATTTTTGTTTCTTTTACTCATTATTCAGACTTGTGGGAGGGGGGTACCTTGTTTATATTTTCTAGGACTCTTCTGAGTTGTAGGTGGAATATGAGAGATCATTACCTGAAAAGAGCTTTAAGTTGGTTGGGACGGGGATTGTCTCCTATAATAACTACAAGAAGGAATAAGAAATTTGCCCAGGCACATCTGAATGGAGATACCAGAGTTTTAGGTGAGAAACCTTAATGAATCTGTTTTAAGTATTCATCATATTAGCATTCTTCATGCGGGATGCTTATGTGGCTATCCTTTTTATACCTGTAGGACAGGTTATGCTGAAAGAGCAACTTGACCAGTGTACCTAGTGGGCTTCGTAGAGGTTCAATCATGGATTTGAATCTGGCTTTATCACAGCCTAAACCAGCCTTCCCCAACCTGCTGCCCACTAGATGTGATGCGCTGGAATACAACTCCCAGCATCCCCCAGCCTGCCACACTAGTCCACATGCTGCTACACTAGACTGGTTCTTAACCGTTTTAGTCAGGCAGATCCTGCAGTTCAGTGCCCCTTCTCATATGTGGTAGAATCCATAGGTCATTTTCCAGGCCAGTGTGGCTTCAGAGTAGGGATGGACGAAGTCCCTTACCTGGTCCCGCAGCTTTTTTTGGGTGGGGAAGCGCTCCGTTTCTCCCCCCAAAATTCTTGGCAGGTGGGGAGGTGCCCCATCCCTCCCTGCCAAAATTCTGGCCGGGGGGGAGCGCCCCGCCTCTCCGGCCGTGAAAGAAAAAAGTAAAGTAAAACAAAAAAAAGTGATAGGCTACGTAAAGATTTACGTAGCCTATCACGGCTGACTTTGAAAATCTAGCTGTGATAGGCTACGTAAATCTTTACGTAGCCTATCACGTTTTTTTTTACTTTACTTGGAAATGGCGGCGGCGGCAGCCGGTCGGAAGACCGGTCGCCGCCGCTGCACCGCCGCCGCACCGCCGCCGCACCGCCGCCGCACCACCGCCGGGACCCACCGCCGCGAGGGACATTCGCACAAGGTAAATCCCATCCCGGGGAGGGTGGGGGTTGTCGGGAATTTCCCCACCAATTTCGGGGGGGCGAATGCGTTGGCATTCGGCCTCCCGGAGATTCGTGGAGAAATTCTCCGACATCCCTACTTCAGAGTGGTTTGCCAGTTAGGTGGTCCTGAAAAATGTAGGCCTCCTGTTTCCAGTACTGCACTGAGTGACTGGTGTATACTTCTGTAGCATCATCTTCCTACAGAAAGTTGCAATAGGGCTTTGGCATCTTTTCTAGGCTTAGACCCATAGAATCATCAAAAGCACTAAGCCTGAAAGGGCCTCCTTCTCACCCTTTAAATAAACCTTTTTAATAATATGAGGTAGTATCAACAATTCCTTTGGTTGAAAAAAAAAATACATTTTTTAAAAAAGTTACCAAGTAAAATATGCATTGCTGTGAATAATAACAAAATGGGAGAGTATGTTGCTAATATTATTTCATTATTGTAAGACTTGAACTCTTTGTTTACTATGATAAGGCCAGCCATAAAAGCCAAGGAGAAATGTCACCATGTAAAAATGCAAACATGTCAAAGTGAGGAAGCGAGGCATTCATATATATGGATGCTTACAGCTACTGAAACAAGCGGGGGAAATGCTGAAAATCAATTTGTTTGGAGATGAATATAGTGGGCTGATTTTGTCTCCCTTGGCTCCACTGACAATGTTTTTGGATGCAGTATTGATTTCAGTGCATATGTACTTCACCTCTTCCAGGGGGAAAATGTAGTGTTTGAAAAAGAGAAAAGAAATACTTCAAGTGCCAGGTACTGGGTAGCCAATAGATTGGATCCAGACTTCCTGTGAGTAGAACTTTACTCATAGGATGCTCCCACTGGAGGAAGGTGGAGGGAGGCAATTTCCCTTGATTCTTCCTTCCCCCTGCAGTCCCCTGAAAAGCTGCTGAAGATGGTTGGAGACCCTCCAGTACAGTGTGGGGGTGGTGTGTGTGTGTGTGCGGGGGGTTGCTGATGGAGGTGGTTATCATCTCCTTCCCTTCCTCCAGTGGGGAGCCTCCAATAGATCTCCATCTCTTCTGAGAATAAAAGGAGCCCACCCATTCATAGAAGGAACACTCTAGATTCAACTCAGTGATCAGAAGTGTAGCATACTTTTGTAAATTTCTCTTCCCACTTAAAATCTCTTGATAGTCACGATGCTGACATTAGATCACTCTCTAGTGTATCTTTATTATTACATTACTAAAACCCTGTTTGTCTTGATCTGTTTTCTTAGAATTAAGCTTTGAAGGACTCCATCTGAATACATGTCATTGACCTAATCTGTACATACAGCCGGAAAACAAACGCCATTCAGAGAATTTACAAATCTTCATTGGACTGACAAAGAAGGATGGAAGAAAGATCATGCAACATGGGTGCCAGTGTTGAGGCTAAGATGGTTGCTCTCAAGAGATTAGGGATAGAAGAGTCTGGGAAACTGAGAATGGCTTTGCCTAGTATATTTGTTGCCATTCTTTTTTGTCTTTTTTGGGGGGGCAAAATAAAGTTGAGCTAATTTTGAAAATCAAGTTGGTGAAATTGAATTTCAAAATTTGACATCCCAATTTCATTATTAAAATTTGTCATCAGAATTTTAAATTCACCCATTTCGATTGGCTAAATGAATGGGTTGTAAAATAATATCCTTCCAACTTCAGTCCAGTTTTCTAACTTTGAAGTCTATCACTAGGGATGTACGAAAGTCACTTACCTGGTCTCGCAGCTTGCTTCGCGGTGGGGGGGAGGCGCTTTGCTTCTCCCCCTGAAGTTCAGGCCATGGGGGGAGGCTTCCTGCCTCCCCCGGCTGAAATTCAGGCCGGGGGGGAGGCTTCCCGCCTCACCCGGCCGAAATTCAGGCCGGGGAGAAGTGCCCCATCTCCCCGGCCGCGAACTTCAAAAGAAAAAACAAAACCCCGTGATAGGCTACGTAACGATTTACATAGCCTATCACGGCTAGATCTGCAAAGTCAGCCATGATAGGCTACGTTAATCGTCACGTAGCCTATCACGGGTGACTTGAAAAAAAAAAAGCGCGTACACAAATGGCGGCCCCCATAGGGAGCCGCCATTTGCGTTCCTTATTTGGTCCCTGTAGTCTATGTAAAGATTTACGTAGACTACGGCGAAAATAAGGGCAACGCTATTATTTTTAATAATATTAAAAATATTATTATTATTATTAAGGACCAAATAAGGAACGCGAATGGCGGCTCCCTATGGGGGCCGCCATTAGTGTACGTGCTTTTTTTTTTTAAGTCACCCGTGATAGGCTATGTGACGATTAACGTAGCCTATCACGGCTGACTTTGCATATCTAGCCGTGATAGGCTACGTTAATCGTTACGTAGCCTATCACAGGGGCGTTTTGTTTTTTTTTTAACTTTTCTTGTAATGGCGGCGGCGGCAGCCGGTCAAAAGACTGGCTGCCGCCCCCGCCCCTGATGAAGACCTGCTGAACCGCCACCAGGAATGACATTCGTGAAAGGTAAGTCCCATCCCGGGGGGGGGGGGGCAGGGGGTGGCGGAGAATTTCTCCCCGAACCTTCGGAGGACCGAATGCGTTGGCACTCGGCCCCCTGAAGTTTCGGGGAGAAATTCTCCCCCATCCCTACCACTCCTTCTGGATAGAGCAGCATGCATAGACTGTCTCTCAGAGTGTCGTGGGGCAGTTTGTATGGCAACTCTCCTTTCTGCTGCCTACTTCTAGGGACTGCCCAACCCAGTCTCTTCCACATATAGCAGTACATCTTACAAATGTAGGGTAGGATCCAATTTTAGTCTTACATAGAGTAGACCCACTGAAATGAAGTCATGACTAACTTAAGTCTCATTCATTTCAATGGGTCTACTCTATGTAGGACTAACATTGGATGCTACCCATAATCCCTCTGCTTCATCTTGTAAAACACCACACAAACCCTATCGATAATAGACTTAGCCATGAAAGACTTTGAATGTCTTTCTTGTGGAGTTTTCAAGTTAGATTATCTCATAAAACATTCCATTTGTCATACAGCAAGTCCCAAATGCATGTGGAAATCTCCAGATGAATGTCATTGCCACAGAGGTTTGTTTGAGGGCACTGAAAATAAGCTAATCGAGTATTTAAATACAATTAAGATTTAACTGGTGGGGAACTCTAGGCTTTTAAGTGCATTCATTCATTCATTCGTGTTCATATGCAATTCAGTTTCTTGTTTTAAAAAACTCTGTTTCTTGGAACATAAAGGTGATTTATGTGAAAATTTGGCCCAAAAGGGTGTGTAGAAGAGGTACCTTACTGACTTTGTTAGTGGTACAGTTGGGTTGGGTGATGGCTGCAGTTTGTCTCTCCTTTGTACTACAGCTGTGAGGACCAGATGCTGGAATGCTGCATTATTATATGCCTGAGGCTAAAGCAAAGGAGGAGGAGGGTTTGGGCACATATAGATTGTACTAACTTCTGTGGAACCAAGAATTCACCACTTTAATAGCCATTCCTTCTCTCCAGGGAAACTGTAGTAGGTGAGGAATCTATAAGAAGGAGTTCTCAGGGCAAAAGCAGACATTTTGTATAGAGACAGCTAGCAGGTATGTCTTTCTTTTTCATTTTTTTACTCTAGGTAAACACAGGGAGTCTGATATGGATTGGGACTCTAGTATGTGGTGAGGTGGTGAGAGGGGCTTTAACCTTTCCCCTGCTATAGGGCCCAATCCAGACCAGCCCCCCCGCATCTGTAATTTCTGTTGCAAAATAGTTGGATCTCATTATTGAAAGTGTGAAAGCCAGGGCATTGCTGAGTTCTGCACATTAATCTGGTTGGTTTGTGTCAGAATTCAAACAGATCAAATTCCCCAAGGATCCCTAAGGTATATCATAAGAAGTATTACCTGGAGGCTGCAATCTTATACGCACTCACCTGGGAGTTAGAACTTCTGAGTAAACCTGTACAGAATTGCACTGTAAGAGGTAATTCACAAGTGTAACAGGCTGAGAAGGTTTAGAGGAAGACAGAGCTCCAGTATCTTTCCTAGCTGTATAGAACAGAGAATGTGAGCAGCTGCATCTGTCCAATGTTACAAGCTGCACCTGCCAACCTTTCTTGTCTACACACAACTAGGGATGTACGAATGTCACTTACCTTTTCGAAGGGTGACATTCGTGGTGGGGGGGAGGCGCGCTGTCCTTCCCCCCGAAATTCTCTCCCGCCAGCTCCGCTCCATGGAGATTCCGCGGAGCTGCCAGATGGGGCCGCCTGTAGCCGGACATCTGGCCCCTGGGCAGCCTGCAGGGACGCAAATGGCGGCTGCTGTAGCTACCACCATTTGCGTCCCTGTATTTTGCCATGATAGGCTATGTAAATATTTACGTAGCCTATCACGGCAAAAAAAAAAAAAAAAGAATGCAAATGGTGTAGTGGCTGCCTTTTGCGTTCCCTTTTTTTTTTTTTTTTTTTGCCGTAATAGTCTACGTAAATATTTATGTAACCTATCACGGCAAAAAAAAGAAGGGAACGCAAATGGCGGCCGCCATAGCCACTGCCATTTGCGTTCCCTTTTTTTTTGCCGTGATAGGGTACGTAAATACTTATGCAGCTTATCATGGCTTCTGCAGGGATGCAAATGGCATCTCTGCATTAGCTGTGATAGGCTATGTTAGGGATGGCGGAGAATTTCTCCACGAATCTTTGGGAGGCCGAGTGCCACGGCATTCGGCCCCCCGAAAGTGCTGGGGAAATTCTCCGCCGGCCCCCCCGCCCCCCCTGGGATGGGACTTACCGTGGCCAAATGTCCCTCTCAGCGGCGGGTCCCGGCGGCGGTTCGGCGGGGTGCCACCGCCGCCATTACAAAATAAAAAAGTAAACACACACACACACAAACACACCCGTGATAGGCTAGGTGACGATTAACGTAGCCTATCACAGCTAGATTTCCAAAGTCAGCCGTGATAGGCTACGTAAATCATCACGTAGCCTATCACAGGTGACTTTGGAAAAAAAAAAAAAGCGCATACGCAAATGGCGGAGGCCCATGGGCGCCGCCATTTGCGTTCCTTATTTTGGCACGTCTAGTCTACGTAAAGATTTACGTAGACTATGGCGAAAATAAGGGAACGCTATTTGCGTTGCCCTTATTTTCGCCGTAGTCTACGTAAATCTTTATGTAGACTAGACGTGCCAAAATAAGGAATGCAAATGGCGGTGCCCATGGGCCGCCGCCAGTTACGTACATGCTTTTTTTTCTCCCCAAAGTCACCCATGATAGGCTACGTGACGATTAACATAGCCTATCACGGCTGACTTTGGAAATCTAGCTGTGATAGGCTACGTTAATCGTTACGTAGCCTATCACGTTTTTTTTTTCACTTTTTCTTTCGCGGCCGGGAAGATGGGGCGCTTCTCCCCGGTCTGAATTTCGGCCGGGCGAGGCGGGGCGCCTCCCCCGCTGGCCTGAATTTCGGCCGGGTGAGGCAGGGCACCTCGCCCCCCTCACCTGAACTTCAGGGGGAGAAGCGAAGCGCCTCCCCCCAACGCGAAGCAAGCTGCGGGACAAGGTAAGTCCCTTTCGTACATCCCTAGGCTACGTAAGTATTTATGTAGCCTATCACGGCTATATGGAAGAAGTGAATGGTGGCCGCAGACACCTATCCAGAGCTCTATCAGGTGCTCCATTCCAGGCCCATTTCATGGGGGGGGACAGGGGGCTTCGTTCCCCCACGGATTTTGGGGGGCCAAATGCACTGGCATTCGGCCTCACCGAGATCCATGGCAGAATTCACTGACATCACTACACACAACTATTGCAGGTTCAGGAACCCGTCCAAGTGTGTATTAAAAGATATATCACATAACATAATACAATACCAAATATGAACTAGTACTATGCTGCAGCACTAATAAAAGAGTGTGCCATTATAAAGAAAACAAATAAAGCAGCAATAAAATAATTTAGCCATCAGAATACCAGCTCCATAAACCAAGTGAAGCACCACCTCAAACCAAATGCAAACAACACAGCATCTTAAAATCAACCAATGAATTAACCACCAAAGGGCCAGAGAAGCAAGACAGATTTTGCTTGGGATCTGAAAGATAACAAGGAAGGTGGCAAGGTAGATCTCCCTGAGAAGACACACTTCCCAGTGGCCAGTAGCCTCATACCTGACCTCCACAGGTGAGAATGTCCTCCAATGAAGGTCAGTACCTACTATTAATGTGTCAAGTAGGGGTGTACGAACCCTACTTACCTGGGTCTGCTGGGGGGTCCATGCGGGGGGGGGGAGGCAATCTGGTCCTCCCCCTGGAATCCTTCCTGGCTGGCTCTGCTCCATGGCAAGTCCACGGAGCTGCTGGCCAGGGCCGGCCGCTGCCGGACTTCTGGCCGTGCTGGTCTGTGTCCGCAAATGGAGTCCGGCATAGCAGACACCATTTGCATCCCTGCAGTTTACCATGATAGGCTATAAAGATTTATGTAGCCTATCACATTAGAGAGCAGGGATGCAAATGGTGTAGTGGATGCCATTTGCGTCCGCAGTCCAGCGATACGGCCATGATGGCCATATCGCTGCATCTTCGGAGCCGGCGGCAGGGAGGATCCACTGGCGAGGACTTCATGTTGGAAGAAAAGGTAGGAGATCCAATCCTCCATGGATTTTGGGCTCCCCAGATTCAATAGAATCCAGCCTCACTGGGGTCTGTGGAGGATTTCTCCAACGTCCCTAGTGTCAAGTAAGGCTGGAGTAGGGATGGCAGAGAATTCTGCCACGGATCTCGGTGAGGCCGAACGCCAGTGCCTTCGGCCCCCCAAAATCTGTGGTGGAACGGCCTGCCCCCCACCCCCCCCACGGATCCCCCGGGATGAGACTTACCTGGGGCGAATCTCCTGGGCGGCGGCGGCTGCGGCGGTGGCGGCTGTGGCAGCTGGTCTTCCGACCGGCTGCTGCTGCCACCATTTGCAGTCTTGTTGGGTTTTTTTTTTTTTTACAAGACATGATAGGCTACGTAAAGACTTACATAGCCTATCAGGTCTGGCTTAAAAAAAAAGCATACGCAAATGGCGGCGGCTATGGGCGCCGCCATTTGCGTTCCTTATTTTGGGCCGTCTTAGTCTACGTAAATATTTACGTAGACTAAGACGGCGAAAATAAGGGGAACGCAAATAGCGTAGCGGACGCTATTTGCATTCCCCCTTATTTTCGCCATCTTAGTCTATGTAAATATTTACGTAGACTAAGATGGCTAAAAATAAGGAACGCAAATGGCAGCGGCCGTAGCCGCCGCCATTTGCGTACGTGAATGTCTTTTTTTTTTTAAACCAGATGTGATAGGCTATGTAAGTCTTTACGTAGCCTATTACGGCTGACTACAGGGACGCAAACAGCAGCGGCTACAGCCGCCGCCATTTGCGTCCCTGCTAGCCAGCGGCCGGATGTCCGGCTGCTGGCAGAGCTGGCCGGCGGCTCTGCGGAATCCCCACGGAGTGGAGCTGGCCAGCCAGGATTCCGGAGGGAGGGGCAGAGCGCATCCCCCCCCCAGCGGAACCCGGCGGAGCCAGGTAAGGGGAGTTTCGTGCATCCCTAGGCTGGAGTAGGGATGCATGAGAAATTTGTTTGAGATCATTTTTTATCAGGATTTACCTTCCAGACTGGACATGGACTTGAATACAATCTGCAGACAAACTCTGTACATTTCTGAGCTTGTAATGTGATTCACGGACACCCCCCCCCCATACATTTATTGAAAAATGTACATGAAAAAATATGTACTTTTGAAAAATGCACACAAGTATGCTTTAATCAGTGGGAGAAGAATGCATACATTTCAAAGTTGTGCATAATTGATGTGTATATTTGGAAAAATGAAAAAGAAAAGAAAAGCTTGCAATCTGATACAGACACAAGTCAGAATGAGCTTTGAGATGGAATTCAGAGGACTATGGCAAGCTCAAGGTTTGTTGCATAGCCCATCTCTAGTGAAGAGCTTGAGGAGAGGCAATATTGATAGGAAAGGAAAGGTTCCTCCTGTGCAAGCACCAAGTCATTGCTGACTCCTAGAGGGACGCCGCTTTCGCATTCGCTGCCAGTCTTCATGGCAGACTGTAGCGGCGTGGTTTGCCATTGCCTTCCCCAGTCATGACTACCTTTCCCCCAGCAAGCTGGGTACTCATTTTACCAACCTCAGAAGGACGGAGGGCTGAGTCGACCTGAGCCGGCTACCCAAGGCCCGGCTTCTGCTGGGATCAAACTCAGGTCATGGGGAGAGTTTCGGTTGCAATACTGCCACCTACCACTCTGTGCAACTTCCCCAAATTTGTAAGACCTACATTTCCATGAAGACTCACCAGAAAGCATAGGAAGCATTGGGCTGGCTTTTCAGTTGCTGTTCCCCACATGTGGAACTTTCACCCTAGGGAGACTCACCTGACACTTACAGTTGTGTCTTTTAGGCATCAGGCAAAGAGCGTTTTTGTTTCCCCAGGCTTTTAACCTGTGCTGAGATCATTTTTAGTGCTGCATTTTACTGTTGTAAATCACTTGATTGTGTTTTGTTGTAGCACCCTGAAAATTTTGACTGGAAGGGTGGCATAGAAAAAAAAAACATGTCAAAAACAATGAAACCAATAAAACATGCTAGAAAGAAAATACGACACACCGCCACTGATATTTGAAGTTACTTCACTGAACATATGCAGAAGATGCCTCCTGGCACTACCAATCAAAAGGCATTGTGCAGCAATTCTGTCTTTTCTCCCTTAATGGTATTTTTTTTCCTGAAAAAAGCATTACAAATGGAAGATGCCATTGTCATGACCCCCTTGTAAAAAGCCATGTTTGAGGCAGGATGATTGCAGGATAAAAGCCTCATCTGGAAGCACCCTTCATCATTTTTTTTTAACCTGCTAATCGAAATATGTGCAACTCACACATATGCAACCAACATCAAACATTATCAGAAATATTTGGCCTCATTCCCAAGCAAGCATGGTATATCTTTCCATTTTTGAAGCTCCTGCTTGCCATGAGTTGCACTGAACTTCACAGGCTCATTATCAGTCCACGGTGCAAAAAATCTATATATGCCCCGGCAGATGGAAGGAGGGGAGAGGTCATTTGCTGCTTATTAGAGAGGAAATGTAGCCTGCTTCCTATGGGATTCCATTTGAAATACCTTAGTTGAAGTGGAACATTAAAATAGCAGCCTTGGAAGTGGATGATATTACATTCTTGCCTTTTAAAGCAACACCACCTTCCTAGTGTTATTATTCCAGAAACACTATGCTGTCTTGGTCCATTTCACATTCATTTCTCAGGCTCTTGAGAAGCTTGGGTTTCTTGTAGAGATGGTGGAGAATTCCGCCACGGATTTAAGTGAGGACAGATTTCTGCCTGAAATCCGTGGCGGAATGGCCTGCCCCCCCACCCCCCCGCGGATTCCCCCTGGGACAAAGCTTACCTGGGGCAGATGTTCCGGATGGCGGCGGCTGGTCTTTCGACCGGCTGCCGTGGCTGCCATTTGCATCCTGGTCTTTGCCGTGATAGGCTACATAAGTATTTACATAGCCTATCACAGCAAGCCAAGCAAAAAAACAAACGGGGTATGCAAATAGCGGCGGCTACAGCGGCCTCCATTTGCGTTTCCTATTTTTTGCTGTTTTATCCTACATAAATATTTATGTAGGCTATTACAGCAGAAAAAAAAGGAATGCAAATAGCCCACTATGCTATTTGCATTCCCCTTTCTTTTCACTGTAATAGCCTACGTAAATATTTACGTAGGATAAAACAGCGAAAAATAGGGAACGCAAATGGCGGCCGCTGTAGCGGCCGCCATTTGTGTATGCCGTTTTTTTTTTGCTTGGCTTGCCGTGATAGGCTATGTAAATACTTATGTAGCCTATCACGGCAGCCTGGCTGGACGCAAATGTCGGCTGCCATTTGCATCCGCAGAAGCCCGTCTGCGGCCAGAAGTCTGGCTGTGGACGGCCCTGGCTGGCTGCTCTGCGGATAGGGGTGCACGAAAGCCACTTACCTGGTCTCGCAGCTTGCTTCGCGGTGGGGGGGAGGCGCTTCGCTGCTCCCCCTGAAGTTCAGGCCGGGGGGGGGGAGGCTTCCCTCCTTGCCCGGCCGAAATTCAGGCTGGGGGGGAGGCTTCCCGCCTCGCCCGGCCGAAATTCAGGCCAGGGAGGAGGCGCCTCGCCTTGCCCGGCAGCGAAATAAAAAGTTAAAAAAAAACACGCCCCTGTGATAGGCTACGTGATGATTAACGTAGCCTATCACGGCTAGATCTGCACAGTCAGCCGTGATAGGCTACGTTAATCGTCACGTAGCCTATCACGGGTGACTTAAAAAAAAAAAAAAGCGCGTACGCAAATGGCGGCCCCCATAGGGAGCCGCCATTCGCGTTCCTTATTTGGTCGCTGTAGTCTACGTAAATCTTTACGTAGACTACGGCGAAAATAAGGGCAACGCAAGTAGCGTTCCCCTTATTAATGCCGTAGTCTATGTAATCTTTACGTAGACTACAGCGACCAAATAAGGAACGCGAATGGCGGCTCCCTATGGGGGTCGCCATTATCCGTACACGCTTTTTTTTTTTTAAAGTCACCCGTGATAGGCTACGTGACGATTAACGTAGCCTATCACGGCTGACTGTGCAGATCTAGCCGTGATAGGCTACGTTAATCGTCACATAGCCTATGATGGGGGCGTTGTTTTTTTTTTTACTTTTATTGGAATGGCGGCGGTGGCAGCCGGTCGAAAGACCGGCTGCTGCCTCTGCCCCTGTCGAAGACCTGCCGAACCGCCGCCGGGACCCGCCGCCGGGAGGGACATTCGGGAAAGGTAAGTCCCATCCCGGGGGGGGGGCGGGGGGGAGAATTTCTCCCCAAAACTACTTCGGGGGGCCGAATACGTTGGCACTCGGCCCCCCGAAGTTTCAGGGAGAAATTCTCCCCCATCCCTATCTGCGGAGCTGCCACGGAATGGAGCCGGCCGGGCAGGACTCCGGGAGGGAGGACCGGATTGCCTCCACTCCCGTCAAGGATTCTGGGGGGAGGGATGGAGTGCCTCCCCCCCACCGCGAATCAATTCCATGAAAATGTAAGTGATTTTCGTACATCCCTAGTTTCTTGTTGTTGTTGTTCAGTCATTAAGTCATGTCCGACATTTTCATTATGTTTTGAAGGCACGTGGTGGGCATTCTGGTTTCTGCAGAGAGATTGCAAAGTATCCTGAGAGTGCATAATGTGTAGGGTGGAGGACAGGGAGTCTGCATTGAGCAGGGGGTTGGACTCAATTGTCTTGTAGGCCCTTTCCAACCCTACTATTCTATGATTCTATTATTCTATGAGTTCTGAAACTATAGAAGCAGGTTTCATGACTATTGATGATCTTAATATATGTCTGATGCTTTCTCACATCTCACTTCCCTCACTGGCAAAACTACCTGATCATAGTAGAGCTGGGATGCATCCAGTATTTTCTAAGAGCAGGGATGGCCAGCTCCTGGGAGGTGGAGGGATGCATTGCCCCGCTGGGACCCACTGAGAGCCACACCCCTCCCCCAGCAGTGAAATTGCTGCTGCCAAAATTGCCACAGCAATGGTGGCAACCATCTAATTTTGGAAGGAAAGAAGGCCCACAGGGAGCTTGCACCTTTTTTACAAGGAGAAATGTGTTCCCAGGAGGATTGCGGGAATGCGATTCTGCTTGTAAAAAAAGTGCATGCTCCCTGTGTGCCTTGTTTTCTTGCAAAATTTCAGTGTGTGTGTGTGTTGCTGCTGCCATTGCTGCAGCAGCAAGTTCAATGGCAGTAGTTGTTCAGCAAAGGCAGCTGCAAAATAGCCATGTGGGGGGCAGGGGGAGGGTTGAATATGGCCCAAATGTTGCCCACTCCTGGTATAGAGTCACAAGAATGACCGCTCTGTGTCAGCTAATGAAACAACACCTAATTTTAGGTTTAAAAATAGGCTTAAAAGAAGAGTTCAAGTACCTCAGGGCTGAGGCATGCCATTGTGCCACCTGAGGCAGAAGGAACTCCCCGCCCCCACTGCCTCCTCCTTCCACTTCTCTATTGTTGCTAAACTAGCCGTGGAAGCAGATGTAGTCTCCAGCATAGGTGGGCACCCAAACTGCCTTGCTCTCCGGAAGGACCCCTCAGAGTGAGGCGTTTGGCCCGGACAGGCTTTCCAGAGTGGCGGCCAGACCAAATCCCTGACCTATGAAGATTCCTTCCCCAGACCAGAGAATGGCACTGCAGAGTATTCTGTGGTGGGCCAGCTGGTGGTAGTGGCAGGAGAAGCAGGTGCAGCCAGCTAGGGAAACAGAGGCCATTACAGTGGGCAGCCTGATAGGTGCCTGGTGAGGAGAATGCATTCCACTGGCCCTCCCAATCTGCTGCCTGAGCCCACGTGGCTTGTGGGAGGGCCAGCAACAAAAAGCATGGAAATTGTAAGTTAAGGCACCCAGTTTAATTACCACACATGCTAGTAGGAGGAGGTAGCTCATTGGTAGCACACCTGCTTTGCATTCAGACGGTCCCAGTGTCTCCAGGAAGGGCTTGAAAAACTCCTACATGAGACTCTGGAAAGCCAGTCAGTGCCAGTCAGTGTTGACAATACTGGGCTTAAGCCTTAGACGGACCCATGGTCTGACTTGGTATAAGGCAGCTTCCTATGTTCCCAGCAAGCATGCTCTACAGTCGTGCATTGTACTTGCTTAAAGCCACTTTCCCTTCAATTTTCAGCTCCAATCCTCTTCCTCCTCAGGAAACACAATATTTAATAAGATACAACTGCTAAATTCTTAATTCTGATAACCGAACACTTGCATAGCTTATCTTAAGCTGCTGAGCACAGTCCTATGAATGTTATGTAACACAACCTCCTCCCCTAACAAGGCTTTCACACAAACTCAGAAGCCCTTCATATAAAGCTGCATATACATACACAGCCTTCACAGATACCCAAATCCACACAAATCCACAGACACAAATAAAAGCACTTCACAAAACCCCACATACGGACATGCTTTTCACCCAAACCCACAAATGCCCTCACCCGGCGCCAGCTTGTCTGGCTAAAAGGGGGGGGGGCATTGCGGGCGGGTGGGGTGACATGACGCAGGGGCCTTTGATTGGTGCACCCCAGTGGCACCACCATGCAAGGAGGGGCAGGCTGAGTTGTCTTAAACTCAGCCCCCTTCTCAAGCTCAGCTCTCTGGCTCAACGCAGCTAGAGAGAACTACAGCTCCGCCAGAAACAACGAAGGACACCGGCCTGCTGGAGACCGGTGTTGTCGTGCATGCTGAGGGCCCCGGCTCTTGAGGCTGCAGTGCGCCCGCCCCCTCCTTTCTCCTCAGTCATGATGAGGGACTTTGGCCTGCTGGAGAACGGCTTCGTCCTCGTTCCAGCCTCCTGGACCCACGTGCTTCTGTGCGCCAAAATCTTCGCTTGGTGATATTGTTCGCCTCCCTCCCTCCTTCGCCGGCTCCTTTCCTCTCGCCCGCCCTTCTGCTCGGTCTCCTCGTGTACTCGCTTCCCTGCTGGCTCGCCTGCCCGCCCGTACACTCCCTCAACCCACCTGCCCGCCCGCTCGATCGCCTGCCCGCCCGCTTGCTCGCCCTGCCCGCACGCCCGCCCGCACGCTCACTCAACCCGCCAGCCCACCCGCCCACTTGCCTGACGGGCCCGCCAGCCGCCAGGCCAGCTCACGGCCCGCCTGCCGGCCTGTCTACCCTGCTGCCGGCCTTGCCGGCCTCTTCCTCCTCGCCTTGCCTGCCTCCCTGAGGTGCTGCTCCCGGCGGGAGGCGTCGGCGGGCAGGTGAGCACGGCGCCGGTGTTCGTCGGCGGCAGTGCTCCAAGCAACGGTCTGACTGCCCCCCCCACTGGTCAGCCGAGCCTGCCTGTTGGAGGGGCGCCTGGCTGCTGAGCTGAGTCGGGGCGTGTATATCACAGCCTGATTGGTCGCCTCCCATGGGCTTGGGACGTCTCCCCCTCCCACCCAATAAATAAATAAATAAATAAATAATAATAATTAAAAAAAAATAGGAGGAGCTGCGGCTAAGTGGTAGAGAGCACATGCTTGGCATGCGGAAGGCCCCAGGTTTAATCCCCAGAGTCTCCAGGTAGGGCTACGAAAGAATCCTGCCTGAAACTTTGGAGATCTGCTGCTGCCAGTCAGTGTCAACAATTGTGTGCTAGATGGACCCAGGGTCCGACTCAGTATAAGGCAGCTTCCTATGTTTGTATGAAAAGAAAGCTTTAATTAAATAAATAATAATATTAATATTAATAAAAATAAAAATAATAAAAAATCATTAAATTACGATTATTAAATATTTAATTAATAAAATTGCGTAACAGCGGCGACTGCCTGTTTGGCACCTCCCGTGACAGGGTGCCCTTGGCTGTGGGTGCCCACGCTCAAACGCAGCTCCCATCACCTTTGGCCCCTGGCTGCGCCTCTTGAAAATCTGATTTTCTATCTAAACGGTAGTGCAGCACTCCCATCTTCATCCCCAGGCCTCTCTGTCTCGGTCTAGAACTCATACCCGCAGATCTTAAGACTGTGGGGTGGCTGCCTATTGTCTGAGGCGCCCAGCGGCTTTATTAACTCTTTGATGGTGTCAAGAGCTCCTTAGAGGGCTCTCTTAGTCTAATCCAGTAGCCAAGTCCAGACATAGACAAAGGGATTCTTTTCAAAGATTTATTCTTCCTTTGCAACTTAACAACTCTATAGGTATCAACTAGATCTGAGCAGCAGCATCCCTATGCCCTAAGTTGGAACAGTTGGTCCCCGTTTGAAAAGCAATTACTGGCAGACCCCCGAATATAAGGACTAGGGAGAATCCCTCCCCTTTTCCCTTGGATCCTCGGGGCGCAGCTGTTGAGTGCGCGCCTTCACTAAGTCTGCTATCTGTGCTCGGTCACTCCCTTGACTGCTAACTAAAACTAGGAATGTGGGGGGGAGGAAACTCCGTCAGCTGTTGGTCCTGGGAAAGAGGAGCGCGCTCCTCTCCCAGGAGCGACTGCTCTTCCACAGCATTAGAACTACTCTGGGATTCTATGGGCTCAGTGTCCACCCTGACAGATAGCTTGCTTAATTCACCTCCTGCATCATGCCTCCTAAGAAGGGCCAGGGTGGTAAGAAAGGGAATGGGAGGGCCCCACCCCGCCCTCCCCAAAGTCTGCTGCCAAGGCCCGATTGTGACTCTGATGTGGACGCAGACCTGGTACTGGCATCAATTTTTTTCTCGTTTGGAAGCTGCTGAGCGTTCCTCGGGGATCCCTCCTCCTCCCCTGGCCAGGCACAAAAAAATCCTCAGTGGTCCAGCACAAGTGAACACAACAGCAGACCCAATGCTCGTTGCTCCTTTCTATTTCAGATCGCCTGGACGCTATTGAGGCATCCACCTCCTCTTCATCGGCTCTTCCAGAAGGCTCACCGCCTTCAGCGGAGCTCCTCCCTTCTGCTGCCTCATCTTTCCTGGGCGCACAAGCAACAACCTCGGTTTTTTCCAGCTGGGGATCAGAGTGTGCCCACGATTGGTACAGCTCGTCTCTGGGTTCAGGGCACCTGGACGCCATTGAGGCCTCCATCTCGCCCTCGCGGGTTCACCATGGCAGCACCCCACCACTGTAGGCAGTCCACCTTCCTGCGGCATCTCCGTCAGCAGTGATCCAAGCAACATCCTCCTCCTTGGGGTTTCACCCAGGCGACACAGCACACCTGAAGGCGGTCCGCCCTCATGAGGCATCTCCATCAGGAGCAATGCAAGTGGTATCGCCTCCCTTGCTCCCGGGGACCCAGACATGGCTGCCCTGGATATGGGTGAGATGACTGCACCTCACCCCAGTTGTTCAGACGGGTGACCCTTAGAGCTGTGGGGTTGCTGCCTTAGCTTACCTACCTGGGGGCGGCTGTCCCTCCCAATGTCATCTCCCTATATGACGCTCGGGCCGCCTGCAGCTCTGTCAGTCACACCCCAGTAACCCCATCCGCTTAATGCATCATCTTACAGGGTTTTTTCCTGGATTAATTAGGATCCCTCGCCTGCCCCCACCTGTTTTGGACATCCATGTAAGGGGCATATCAGATCCCTATGCTAATCTGTTGAGTTGTATTGTCACCAGGGCTACTCCTTCTCGTAATGTCTTTCGCCCGAGGAGGTGTGCGAATGGCTTGTTTAGGCCTCTCGCAGGAGGGCCGCCATTGCCCTTCTCTGCGTAAGGACCTGTTTGACCAGGACCTTTCACTCCAATTTTGACTCCTTCCCAGCTGGGGTCGGCAACAGATCTGGCAGTGGCCACATTCACCAGGTGGTCTCCCGCACTGGCCCTCGGCCTCTGGCGGGTCCGCTGCTTCAGCACTGCTATCTGTGCAGGGAGTAAAGCCCCAGTGGGCACATGCTCCCAGGACACGTGCAGTTTTCATCGTGAATGCTCCCTTGTAGCAGCAGTCAGCACTCTTGCACCTCTTGTCCAATGCTCGGGGAGGGGAGGGTCCCCTTGGAAAAGCCGAGGCAGTAGGAAGCTCTGGATGGCCAATGCCTAGTAAGGTTGGCGCTGATACTCCGGCTTTAAGACACTACCCGACTGGGGGAACGCGTCTTAACTTGGAACACTGTTTATGCTAGGTTCTAGGGCCCCCCTAGCATTTTTTCTTTAGGTCAACATAGACCATCCCTACCTCGTAAGCAACATTTCTCCTCGCTAGGCGTCGACAGGTTCAGGAGAGGTTAACAATGCAGTACTGGCAGAAGGGTTTTAGTCCCCCCCCTTTTTTCCACACCCCGTTAGCTATTCTAGGGATCTCCCTTCTCGAAATGGTGCCCAGGAAATCCTCTAGGGAGTTTATCCTGATTCGTAACCTCTCTTTCCTGAGGGCCAGTCAATTATCACGAGATCCCTGATCATCTCTGCTCAGTGTGTCACACCTCTTCGATGAGGCAGCTGTCTTTGTCTGGGATCCCGGCCACGGGTCCCCGATGGGCATGTGCTACATGGAGTCCAAAGATGGTGGTCATTGTTCTGACCTAACGCAAGTATTGCTTCCCCTTTTCTGTTACTTCAGTGCCCCTTAGCTCACAAAGGCTGAGGGCCTGTCTCCCACAGCAACATTCGGTGAAGCCAATCTGATACTCTTAGGTGTTATTCTCACCTCCCTCAGGACAATTTTCAGGTCCGTTAGGCACAGCTGCAATTAGTTATACATCAGGCATGGCTTCAACTTAGTTGGGCTTTAATGGCACCTCCTTTCGGAAGCGTGAGCCTCTCCTCAAAGCTGGACTGCGGACTCACATGGTTCCACCCCTACCCCAAGGGGTTTCAGATTCTTAGGGCAGGTCCAATCGTGCAGTGGGTAAAGGCCTGTAGAGTGGAGGCTGCCGCCCCCGCCAAGCACATTGAGGGATAACCTTATAGCCAAGTCAGTAACCCCCCCCTTCGCTATGACAACATGACCATTTTATTCATTCTCCGTCCTCCCGAAATTGGAGGGTCATGTCATGTGTCAGTGTGTTCACGCTCCAGAGTCAGTATTACAACATCTGGTTCTGGGTACACCATGTGCTGGGTTAGGCAAGCCCAATTGTCGATGCCTTGTCATCAAATTAGGTCAACATCTTCCGGGCCTTAGCCCCGTGGGTGCTCCATTCCCAGATCCCATCCTTGCAGTACTATGGGAGATCGGGATACTGAAGCCAGGCATGCCAGCCTGCATTCCATGGCTCTCCGTACAGGAGCCAGCTGCGACAGAGCAGGGTGTGTGTGCCGCGCATTAGGCAAAACCTCAGCGATAGGATTCATGGCCCTTATCTATAGATCATTGGCCACAATTTCACGCCTCCGTAAGGAATAACAGACTATTTGGGACGATTAGTCGCAAGCTGGCCATTTAGCCTTCCAGCCCACAAAGGTGGGTTTCACTGACTCCATGTCAGAATTTAGGTTTCGGCGTGCAAGATAGTGTTGGGCACAGATGTTGGCCTGCATTTGTAAATTAACCACCCTCTTTCTCCAGATACCCCTTTCGGGCTCCGGGGGTAATGGCCCTCCATTTGAGCTTTCCAATAAGATGTTTCCCTGTTCCATGTAGCAGCCCTAACGGAATGCAGGGTTGGTCTGGGCTCACAAGGCCGACTTGTCCTGGAGGGCCTTGATTTGCTGCAAGGTACAGGTCTGGCCCAAAGTAATCCATTTACATATTTGGTGATCAAATTGATCAGCATGGCAAGGGACGGCAGTGGCCCACGGCCAAACGCAAGTCAACGGATTATGCTCTGGTGGCACCTTATGGGTTTTATGGCATGCCACGGGTCTGAGGAGGGGCCTCCGTTTTTATCACTTCAACAGTTTGCTGTTGACTTAAGGGCAATTGTGTAGTTTCCCTTACTGTGCTTATTCCTGAGACCAGCAGACTCATTGTATGCCGGTACGGGTGCTCTTACATGGGCACGTTTTGATGTCTGGAGCTTCATGAAGAGCTTGTATGTCTTCAGAATTCAGCTTCTGTCACCCTGTCACATTAAGATCCAGTGGCTCCATAGACATGGCATACGGTGGGAGTCCCCTCCTCACTCTGTCCCACCAAGTTTGTCAGTCTTCCTCCGCAGGTCCAGGTGCTGCACATTGGAGGGAATGACTTTGGCTGTAAGCCAGGCAAGGACCTGATGGAACAGGCCTTGGTTGAGATACAGGTGGTCCAGCATACCTGGCCGGAAGTAGCCTATTGCAGCCCTCACTGCTCCCATAGATCAATGGGAAGGAATGGAATGATGTTGCCAGTGGCAGGGCACGTTGGAAAGTGCACAGAGAAATGGCTTATTGCCAGGTGAGTGAGGTGATGGATGCACCACCCGCCAGGGAATTCTGTGGACATGGAGGGAGCGTTACAGGTAGGACGGTGTCCACCTGTCTCATTTAGTGAATAACATATGTCTGTCTGATCTGCAAAGGGGCCTGCGGGAAGTTCTTCTGCGCAGGTGGGGGGAGTTTCACAAGCTCTAGGCTTGTGACTCCTGTGGCGGCTAGGACGGGCAAAACAGGAAAGTAGGGATGGTGTGCATGCAGAGGCACCTTATGGTGACAGGTGATGCCTGAGGGCCCCCCGAACGGGTTGTGTGGCTCGGCGGGGGGATGTTGTCTGCGTCTTCTTTAACCCATCTCTGCTCGCAAACTGCTTGCACAATGAAGGTTTAGCACTTCTGGGGGCAACCCCAAACAGGTGGAAATGCTCATTTCTGGAATGGGGCAGGTTGGTGATTCGTGCATAAGTGAGGTCTGCTGACCTGCCCCTTTCCAGAATAGAGGGCTTCAGCTCATTTGGGGGCTTGCCCCTGGAAGCACTAAATCACCCTTGTGCAAGCAGCAGGCACCACTTGTACAACGGAATGGACAGGGCTGGCCACTCGTGGAATGAAAGCAGCAGTGGGCTCCGCTTGCAGACAGGCAGCTTGGATCCTGCCCCATGTTTCTTTTGAGAAGAGGCTCATGTAGTCATAAGCCATGTGTTGCCCACCCCTGGACTAGAGGAATACACTGCAAGAACTTCAATACCAAGGAAGTGAAAAGAATCTTGACAGAACTGGCAATATTTCTCAGGGGGCAGATTTGGGGCTCAAATGACATGTCGCACAGTCCCACATATCTTTTCCCCAACATTTCTTTTAACCAAAAGCAACTGCTGACACCCAGATCATTTATCTTGTGTGTGGAAATGCAACTGGGGGTGGGGGAGATCTTGAGCAGGAAAAGAGCCAGAGGTGATGGCCTACTTTTCTAATTGAAAACCTATACACTGGTTCCCTATTCCATATGGTGGCTTATCTGCATGCTTTGTCAAGAAATATCAGGGGACAATATCCATTTCATTGGGTTATGTAATTTTGGGGCCTACATTTCTGCTTTATTCAATCTAAAGTGAGATTTTAAGGCAATTGGCAGGTCCTGCTTAGGCGAAACATTTGCAGGATTCTTGCGGGAAGTTAACAAGCAGATTAGATGGGTTGGATCCTCACTACTAAAGGTTCCCCATTCCCTGGTGAACTGAGCTTCCTCCAGTGAAAGGAACTAGAGGAAGGGAACCTTTGGATTGAAGTCGATACCATTTCTTGGAAGGGTATCAACCTTCTCTAAAGAAGAATCAAGGTCTGATCTGAAAATAAGATTGAAAAGTGGCTAAATATGTATTAGTTTCCCAATAGCCAGAGCCTCATGTGGTGCAGAGTGGTAGGCAGCAGTATTGCAACCGAAACTCTCCCCATGACCTGAGTTCGATCCCAGCGGAAGCCGGGTCTCAGGTAGCCAGCTCAGGTCGACTCAGCCCTCCATCCTTCCGAGGTCAGTAAAATGAGTACCCAGCTTGCTGAGGGAAAGGTAGTCATGACTGGGGAAGGCAATGGCAAACCACCCCACTATAGTCTGCCATGAAAACGCCAGCATAAGCGGTATCCCTCTAGGAGTCAGTAATGACCTGGTGCTTGTACAGGAGGAACCTTTCCTTTTTCCTTCCCAATAGCCACCTGCCCCACATCCCCTCTATAACAACCTCTCCAAGCACTTGCTTAAACTTCATGCAGTTACCTCCTCTTTACCTGCTAATAAAGCCCTCACTCAAGCTTTACTGCCTGTTACATCTTTCTGCCAAGTTCCAGTCTCAACAGCTAATATAACAGCAGTCTCTCACCATCTGTACAGCCCTCCCTCTTATGCTGCGCAATTTATTTTCTCTACTCTCAGGAGGAGCCCTCAGAAAGAGTTCCAACTCACCCTTCTCTGAGCATAAACTGACTTTGACTAGACCGGTCTTCCTGCCTGAATTCATTAAAGATGGCCTAGTTTTCTAATTGAAACAACACAATCTTTATCTCCCTTTATTGAAATAAACTATAACTGTTAAATAGAGCTGGTGGGGACAAATTAATTTTTGTAGACCTTCACAGGATTGCACTGTAAATGTTCATGCATATATACAGCATAATCCTACGGAGGTTTACTCAGAAGTAAGCCCAGTTGAGTTCAATGGGACTTACAGGTATATATATATATATACTATATGCTGTGTATACACAGTATAGGATTGCAATCTTAGCGTATGACATTTGATGTAATATCACATAAGAAATCAATGCTTACATTTTTTAATCAGACATGGTAAGATGTCTAAGCTTAGGTTGAGAGCCACAAGAAGCCAAACAGCATTTGACTGGGACTTGGTTGGAGCTAGAGTTTTCCAGTTGATAAACATCAACTTCTTCAGGACCCAGGAGAGCCCTTGAGCAAGATAGATGTTACTTAATAGGAGTCAGAACTGAACTGAGGACTTCAAAGGCAAAGCATGTCTTCTTAAGGCCAAACAATACATTGTGTAAATAAGTAGCATGCATCTCTCTCATAAAGTTAAGTCTCACTGAGTTTAATAGGGCTTACTGCCAATTAAGTGGATATAGAATTGCAGCTGGGTAGAACAATCCAATGGTGGATGGAGAGGAGAATTCATGGCATACATCCCATTGCTTCCTACATCCTACCACCTTGTTGCAGCCAGGGTGGGAAGTGGAGGGTAGCTTTTTACCATTTTTACCACTATGGTCTTTTTGACACCAGTGGGGTGGAGGGAAACTAACTGCACCAGCTCCAAGGATGGCATAGTTTCTGGGTTACTTTGAGGGGTTGTTGGTGGATCATAGAGACTTAGATCCTATGGTTCCTCAACCTCCCCAGGCACATCCCTGTCATGACCCCAACATGCTCCATTCCAGCCCCCATCCTTGCAAACCCACCATCAGCACAGCAGTGATAGCAACAGACCTTTCCAGTGCCACAACAGAGAGCTCTGTTGGTGGACAACCTCCACCCGTGAAGAGAGAGCACCTATTATTTCAGGGATGTCCTCCCAGGGCCTATAGGATTGCACCCTCAAGAGCTCAGATGGCCATTTAAGAACAAATTTTGTTGTTTTGTTGTTTTTCTGAGATTTATTTTTGTGCTATTTTTATGATATGGTATATTGTATATGTATGGGGATTCCTATTTTATAGACATATTGTAACATATCTTGGCTTTTCTATTAGGTAGTGAGGGATATACGTTTAAAAACAAACAAACATCCTCCAGCTAAAATCAAAAGCCAATGTCTGATTTCAGTGGGAGAGATTTACAGTGCAATCATGTGTATGTCTCCTCAGAAGTAAGCCAGACTGCGTTCAATGGGACTTACCATTAAGTCTGAATAGGCTTGCAGCCTGAAACATGGATTTACAGCACAGCCCTTTGCATGCTTACTTACATAAGTAAGTCATACTGTGTGTAATGGAGCCTACTGAGATAACTGTGCATAGGATTGTATGGTAAAACTCCCACTGGATTAAATGGAACTTAAAACCATTTACATTTGGCTGGTTCATAAATGCACAACCTTGATCTGGAGTGATCAAAATATGTATATATTCAATTCTAAAGAAAAACCTTCTGGTTTAAGACCAGAATTAAGGCTGTCTCATTGTATTGGTTCAAGCTCCACAAAACCAGGAAAATGGGAACTAAGGTCAGTGCCTTAACAGACATGCCCTGTGACCAGTCATGACATTGTGCAAACTTGTGCTTGCTTACAACTTATCCTCCATGCACCCACACACACCTTTCTTTCAGGCATAAATCCAGATGGGGAGGACAGAGTGTCAGCAAAGATGCCCCATGTTGTCCTGGTCCTGCATTGCTTCGAGAAGCTTCTGAGCACTTCTCCAAATTTTGTAATGCAGTTCTCTAATAATAAAATGCATGCAAAAATGCAAATACTAGGGGGAAATGTGCACAAAAACGCATATTTATGTATTTGTTTATTTGATTTTTACCCCATTTTTCTTTTCTACCAAGAAAAAATGGCACTCAAGGCAGCTTACAATCATAACTAAAACTTGATTAAAACAATAATAGAACAAATGCATTAAAATCAAATTAGGGATGGATGCCCTCCCTCCAACCAGGTTCTCTGGTCACCTGCCAAGCCCCTGTCCCCACTTGCACACCCCCAGATCCACACCCATTTACACCTAAAACCTTGAGTATATCAGCCATTCACAGCACCATTTTGTGTAAGAGCAAAAGTGCAAGATAAGTGCACATATCTGTGACTGCTTTTTTTTTTTTTTTGCAAAATGGTGGCCACAGAGCTTGCCAGTTGGGCCCAGGGTGAGTGTGGGCAGCTCAGGGCAGTGTGTGTGTGTGTGTGTGAGTCCGCTGGACTCCCAGACCCAGTCGGGTGCCTGCACCATCCCTAATTAAAATACAATAACAGGATAAATTAGAATACATTAGTGAAAATAACACACCAAAAGGAAAATTGCTTGCAAAAATATTTACGTTAGGTAAAATTGTGTACAAAAATGGATTCATTTGGAGAAACGTGCACAAAAATACTTAGGAATTTTTGTGCAAACTTTAAAAAAAAAATTCTCAACGTTTCGGATGAACTGAATGTAAGCCTGGAAAAATTCTCACATTATTTGGGGCAATCCAAATTGAAGAATGGAAAAATGAGAAGCAGAGGAAAACTGAAATGGAGAGATTTGGCCATCCTTCATGTGAGATGACAGTTGCATTGGCCGTAATGCATGGTCTGTTGTGAAGAAGAACAAACAAAGATATGCACAGTAGCACATGGGGAGAGCAATCCTATGGCCCCTAGACAGCATCGGGGTGGGGCATAGGATAGCTCGCATTCCTGGATCCTAGGTCAGAGACAGCTGTCTGACCTCAGACCCAGGAGTCTGAGTTCCCCTCCCTCTCCCCCTCACAGCTGGTGCAGAGAGACCTGCGCAGGCCGCCTCTCCGAGGTTGCAGAAGCAACCCTGGAGAGGAAGGAAAGGGAGAGGTTCTGTGGGTGGGGTGGGGAGGGGAGGGGACTGGGGAGGCTGGCTTACCCAGAATTCTCCAGCCTCTCCAGCTTCCTTTCCTCCCGCTCCACAGAACCCCAGCTAGATGGGCATAAAAGCCCATTTAGCAAAAAGGCAGAGTGGGATGATAGGATTGCACCCTTAATAAACACTGTATACAGTAAAATACTATGTTACCATAGAGTCAGCGGTGCCTTTCTTAGAGCTGCGAAACAGTGTCCTAATAATGTGGCAACTGTTGAACTGTGGAGAGGTCAGCGGATCTTATCTGATGACAAGGTTGCATTGTTCTGTGCATCACCACAGTTTCCTGCAAGCAAACAAACTGCAGCGCTGTGGCCCTGAAGGATCTGGACCTCTTTTTGCGATGCAGTTGTGATTCTTCAGAAAAACCCTTGAATTTTTATAAAGCCTGAGTTGTAAGTACAAACTCCTGAAAGCAGAGCCATAGCTGCCTAAGAAAAGAACTTAAGAAGAGGCGAAGAGATTCTCCTCTCTAATGACAGCCATAACAAATGTTCAGTCAGAACTCTGGGCATGATTTAATTATTCCTCAACATTTTATCTAATTAATTGTGTGTGTGTGTGTAGGGGGTGTTTTAAAATTCAAATTAAGACACAATTTGCTTTAAGAAAAGGCTGTTGAAGGTTATTACTATTTTTTAAAAAGAATAAAACTGCATTTCCTCTGTCAAAATATTGAAGAAGTTGGAGTGGGCATTTAAAAGTGAGGGGGGAAAAAAGAAATCAGAAATACTTCTCTGACATCTGCACACTTTGGTTAAATATAGCTCGAATCTATAGCCATTTGTTTAATTAAAATAGAAGCAAAATATCTAGAGGCTCTGAGTGATGAAATGGGAATAAATTATCAGAAGTTGGAAGGGACGTCTGTTCATAGAGAATTTGAGGGCATCAACATATCTGACAAGCCATGTGGTTGTTTTGTTTTTAAAGTTAAAACAAAAATCCAACCTGTGCAGGTCACTGGCCTATTGTTCCAAGCAGTATAAATTCCAATGCATTTTGACTAATACGCTCTTCATTGGGGACTAGAAAAAAGAGAGTGGAGTAGCTGATATCTATTATAATTTCTTTAAAAGACTAGCTCCAAAGGGAGCCTCGGTCCTACTGACTCCTACAGTGGTAACGTCATATGTTGGAGGAATTCATTCTTTATGAATTCTGATTCTGATATGAACTGACCTGATACACACCTCATGGGCTGATGAGCAGATTGGAACTTAGCTAACTTAGCTAAAGAGCCAGGGCCTGCAGGAGAAGCTACCACCACCCGGGGAAGAGGCGTGCGTGCTGCTGCTGTGCCTGCTGTCACCACCACTATGACCACTGTGGACTTCTGCCTGGCAGTATTTTTAAAGGGGATTTTTTAAAAAAAAATTTGGGGGGGATTCTGTTGTGTTTTAGGGGTGGGTAGCCTGCCTGATAGGCAGGAGTGAGGGGGCATGTGTCCACCTGATGGAGGCAGTGGGGGGAGTGTTGGGGGTCAGAACATACTGAGGCTAGGGGGCAGATGCTGGTGGAGTGCTAGGGGCAGGCCATGCCAGGTAAGGGGAACAAGGGAGAGATGTGTAATATCTGTCCCCTCTTCAGGGCCTGTAAAGAGCCAAAGGATGGCTGGGGGAGGCGTGACTCCACCTTCTGGCCTTCGTTTGCTGCTCTGCAATTCTAGGTCTGTTACCCAGAAAACCTCCGTCATTATGGAGACCTACCTGGCTGGCTGAGGCTGCTGCTCCAACTCTGGCGGCTATGTGTCCAGCAGCCAAGGGCTGGGGATATGCACAGGGGATATGCAACACAGCTGAGGGCTGGGGATCGGGGAGGGGGAGTGGCTGTTATCTACCAAGAGTCCTTGGTAGGGGTGTCAGAGAATTCCACCACGGATCTCGGTGAGGCCGAATGCCAGTGCATTCGGCCCCCCGAAATCCGTGGTGGAATGGCCTGCCAACACCCCCACCCCCCGCGGATCCCCCCCGGGCTGAGACTTACCTGGGGCGGATGTTCCGGACGGCAGCAGCTCCGGCGGCGGCTTCAGCGGCAGCTGGTCTTCCAAACAGCTACTGCCGCTGCTGCCATTTGCAATCTGTCTCCCCCCCCCCCATTCATGATAGGCTATGTAAAGACTTACGTAACCTATCACGTCTGGGTTAAAAAAAAAAAAAGCATACGCAAATGGCGGCGGCTATGGCCGCCGCCATTTGTGTTCCTTATTTTTGGCTGTCTTAGTCTACGTAAATATTTATGTAGACTAAGACGGTGAAAATAAAGGGGAACGCAAATAGCGCCTGCTACGCTATTTGCGTTCCCCCTTATTTTCGCTGTCTTAAGTCTATGTAAATATTTATGTAGACTAAGATGGCCAAATATAAGGAACGCAAATGGCGGCGGCCATAGCTGCCGCCATTTGCGTATGCGTTTCTTTTTTAACCCAGACGTGATAGGCTATGTAAGTCTTTACGTAGCCTATCACAGCTGAATACAGGGACGCAAACGGCGGCGGCTACGGCAGCCGCCATTTGCATCCCTGCTAGCCAGCGGCTGGATGCTAGCCAGCAGCTGGATGTCCCATCTGGCCAGGATTCCGGGGGGAGGGACAGAGTGCTTCCCCCCACAGCGGAACCCGGCGGAGCCAGGTAAGTGGGGTCTCGTACACCTCTAGTCCTTGGTCTTCACCAGACCTCCTCTCCGGGAGACCAAGGTTGCTGAGTGCATGTGCTGGAGGTTGGGGCAAAGGGCAGTCTGGGGATTCTGCTCGTATACCGTCCACCCTGCTGCACGAGTGACTCCCTGGCCAAGTGCTTGAGGTGGTCTCTGATGTACGTGTGTAGTCCGTTAACGTATTGGTGTTGTGGGACTTCAACGTACATTCAGATGCTATTGTCACAGGAGCACCTCGGGACTTCATGGTGACTATGGCTTCCTGGGAGCTGCACCCTATTCCAACTGGACCCACCCATGTAGCTGGTCATGCGCTAGACCTTGTGTTTGTTTCTGGTAGGGATGTCAGAGAATTCCGCCACGGATCTCGGTGAGGCCGAATGCCAGTGCATTCGGCCCCCCGAAATCTCTGGCGGAACGGCCTGCCCCCCCGCCCCCCTGCGGATCCCCCCTGGGATGAGACTTACCTGGGGCAGATCTTCCGGGCGGCGGTGGCTCTGGCGGCAGCTCCGACGGCGGCTTTGGCGGCGGCAGCGGCCGGTCTTCCGGCCACCACCATTTCCAAGCTTGTGAAAAAAAGAAAAAAAAGATGTGATAGGCTATGTAAATCTTTACATAGCCTATCATTGTTGGGTGGGTGGGTTAAAAACAACAACAACCTGCATACGCAAATGGCGGTGGCTACGGCCGCCACCATTTGCGTTCCTTCTTTTTACTGTCTCAATCTATGTAAATATTTACGTAGACTATGATGGCGAAAATCAAGGGGAACGCAAATAGCATAGCGGGCGATATCTGCGTCCCCTTTTGATTCACTGTTTTAGCCTACATATAGATTTACGTAGGCTAAAATGGTGAATGAAAAAGGGACGCAAATAGTGCCTGCTACACTATTTGCGTTCCCCCTGATTTTCGCCGTCATAGTCTACGTAAATATTTACGTAGATTAAGACAGCCAAAAAGAAGGAACGCAAATGGCGGCGGCCATAGCCACTGCCATTTGCGTACGCGGGTTTTTTGTTTTTTTTTACCCAGAGCCCTCCGCAGCCAGAAATCCAGCTGTGGACGGCTCTGGCCTGGCTGGGCCGGGCCTGGCCGGCTGCTCCGCAGAGCTGCCACGGAGCACAGCCGGCAGCTTGAGGATTCCGGGGGGAGGAACGGAGCACCTCCCCCCCCGTCCAGGATTCCGGGGGGAGGGACGGAACGCCTTCCCCCCCCATCATCAACATAATCCATGTAAGGTAAGTCACTTTTGTACATCCCTAGTTTCTGGAGAAGCGGGGAGTGATCTGGAAGTCGGGGGTATATCCACCACCCCCTTGTCATGGTCAGATCACTATCTGGTGATGTTGGACTTCTCAGTTCCACAACTAGGGATGGTGGAGAATTTCTCCACGAATCTCGGGGAGGCCGAATGCCAACGCATTCGGCCCCCAGAAATTGGCAGTGAAATTCTCTGCCCCCCCACCCCTCCCCGGGATGGGACTTACCTCCCTCGAATGTCCCTCTCAGCGGCGGGTCCCGGCGGTGTTTCGGCGGCGTTTCGGTGGGGGCGGGGGCGGCGGCCGGTCTCCTGAACGGCTGCCGCCACCGCCATTACAAAGTGAATGTAAAAAAACAAAAACAAAACCACACACATGATAGGCTATGTAACGATTTACGTAGCCTATTATGGCTGACTTTGGAAATCTAGCCGTGAATCGTTACATAGCCTATCACGTGTGTGTGTGTGTTTTTACATTCACTTTTTTATTTCGCGGCTGGGGAGACGGGGCGCTTCTCCCCGGCCTGAATTTTGGCCGGGCAAGGCGGGGCACCTCCCCCCCTGGCCTGAACTTCGGGGGGAGAACCGAAGCGCCTCCCCCCCACCGCGAAGCAAGCTGCGGGACCAGGTAAGTGACTTTTGTATATCCCTATCCACAACCACTCCGCAGGGGTGGAGGACCCATTTAAATGGTCCACCTAAGGTGACTTATGGATTTGAATGGATTCCTGAACACACTTGGGGATTCTCTGGAGCATGCCAATGGCCACACGGTCGAGACCCTGGTGGGTGGGTGAAATGCCGCAATCACTGGGGCATTAGATCGGGTGGCTCCGAAATGCCCTCTCTCCCTGAACAGGGCCCAGACTGCACCATGGTTTAATCCATGGTTATGATCTCTGAAACAGGGGGTGAGACGGCTAGAGCGCTGGTGGCGGAAGTCTCACTCCAAAGACGATCAGACATGGGCTAGAGCTGTATCTTCATTCAGCTCATCATGTGGCAGTGAAGGAAGCAAAAAAGGAATATTATGCTGCCTCTATCATGTCTGTAGAGTGCTGTGCCAGGAGGCTGTTCCAAGTGGTCTGGAGCCTACTCAGTCCAGTTGCCCTGGAACCGCTGGAGCATTCTAAGGCCTCCTGTGAGGCCTTGGCAAGGCACTTTGCAGATATAATTGATTGGATTAGGAGTGTTACTCTGCAGGCTGTGGATACAGTTAGTGAGCAAGAGGTGGCCTGTGGCAAACCGGTTTTGTGGGATCGGTTCCGGTTTCTTCCTTCTGATGAAGTGGACAAGGTGCTTTTTTGTAAGGCTGACCACCTGCTTACTTGATCCTTGCCCATCTTGGCTCATTATGGGCTGCAGAGAGAGACTGGGTGAGGGGATCAGGGCGGTGGTGAATGCCTCCCTTGAGGAGGGAGTGATGCCATCAGCGCTCAAGGAGGCAGTGATAAGACCGCTCTTAAAGAAGCCCTCCTTGGATCCCCAGTTCTGAACAACTTTCGCCCAGTCTCGAATCTGCCATTTTTGGGCAAGGTGATTGAGCGGGTGGTGGCTATGCAGTTGAAGGCACACTTGGAAGAAGCCGATTATCTAGACCCATTTCAGTTGGACTTCAGGCCTGGGCATGGGGCAGAAATGGCCTTGGTCGCCGTGGTGGATGATATGAGGAGGGCTCTGGATAAGGGCAAATGCTCCTTCCTTGTTCTCCTTGACCTATCAGTGGCTTTTGATACCGTTGGCCATGGTATCCTCCTGGACCACCTGGAGGGGTTGGGCATTGGAGACACCGTATTGCGGTGGTTCCAATCCTTCCTCTCAGGCAGGTACCAGAGGGTAGCACTGGGAGAGGAGGTTTTGGACCAATGGGTGCTCACTTGTGGGGTGCCACAGGGTTCCATCCTCTCCCTGATGCTATTTAACATCTATGTGAAGCCGCTGGGGGCTATCATCAGGAGGTTTGGGGTGCGGTGTCATCAATATGCGGATGACATGCAGCTCTACCTCTCATTCAAATCTTCAGCAAGGTTGGTCGTGGAATCCCTGTCCAAATGTCTGGAGACGGTGAGTGGCTGGATGGGGAGGAATATTTTATTTATTTATTTATTTATTGCATTTATATCCCGCCTTTTTCCTCTTGCAAGGAACTCAAGGCAGCTTACATTATCCTCCTCCTCTCCATTTTATCCTCACAACAACAACCCTGTGAGGTAGGTTGGGCTGAGAGTGTGTGGCTGGCCCAAAGTCACCCAGTGAGCTTCCATGGCCAAGTGGGGACTAGAACCCGGATCTCCTGGCTCCCAGTCCAACACTCTAGCCACTACACCGTTTGCCCTTATTTTCGCCGTAGTCTACGTAAATCTTTACGTAGACTACAGGGACCAAATAAGGAACGCGAATGGCTGCTCCCTATGGGGGCCGCCATTTGCATACGTGCTTTTTTTTTTTCAAAGTCACCCGTGATAGGCTATGTGATGATTAACGTAGCCTATCATGGCTGACTTTGCAGATCTAGCTGTGATAGGCTACGTTAATCGTTACGTAGCCTATCACAGGGGCGTTTTTTTTTTTCTTTTGAAGTTTGCGGCCAGGGAGACGGGGCGCTTCTCCCCGGCCTGAATTTCAGCCGGGCGAGGCGGGAAGCCTCCCCATCGGCCTGAATTTCGGCCGGGTGAGGCGGGAAGCCTCCCCCCCCAGCGTGAACTTCGGGGGGAGCAGCGAAGCGCCTCCCCCCCACCGCCAAGCAAGCTGCGAGACCAGCTAAGTGACTTTCGTGCATCCCTAAAAATAGCAAACGCAAATGGTGGCCGCCATAGCCACCATTTGTGTATGCTGCGCCCAGCCGCAGCCAGCCAGGAGACCAGCCGCCCCTGCCCCCGCTGCCCCTGCCCCCACCACTGCAACTGCTGCCCCCACTGCCACCCCCCGCCGCCCCTGCTGCCCCCGCTGCCGCACCTTCCACCGCAGCCACCCCTGCAGCCGCCGCCCCTGCTGCCACCACCACTGCCCCTGCCGCTGCCACCGCTGCTGCCCCCGCCACCCCCGCCACACCTTCCGCCACTGCTGCCACTGCCGCGCCACCGCCACTGCACCCGCTGCCGAAGCCACCGCCGCCGCATCCGCCCCAGGTAAGTGCCATCCCAGGGGGTTCCGTGGGGCGGGAGGAGGGGCAGGAGGCCATTCCTCCATGGATTCCGGGAGGCCAAGTGCCAGTGCATTCGGCCTCACTGGAATCCGTGGTGGAATTCTCCGCCATCCCTAACCATGTGATTTCCACCCGCTCAGGATCCTGTTCTCTAGGAAGTCCCCAGGGACCTGTCCCCACCTCAGAGGAGGACTCTGAGGACTCCAGCCCTCACCAGTGTGTCAGACTCACCACCACCTTAACACAGCCTGAGGCTGCTAAAACAGAACAGATGAGGCCCCTTTAAGAGAAAAGGCTTTAGTTACTGTGGAGGAGGGGCTAACCAGCCTAATGGAAGCCAAACCCTTATTTAAAGCTCTGGCGTGATCTGTTACATGTGGACAATCTTGTGTTGTTTTTAGTCTTGGTGTTACTTGGATGTTTCTGTGGTGTTGTCCTCTTCCTGCCTTCCTGGGAAACCTGGTTTGCCATAAACACTGTACAGGTGTGATACATAGTGGAACCTTGTAACCCAGGCCTAACTAGTGTCCAATGATGCTCAGCTCTTACCATGACAGAAACAGAACAAAACCCTTCTGCACTTTCTGAATGCAGCTCAAAAACTATATCACAATGAATTTAAAAATGCATAGTTTGAGAGCAAATACATTCAGTATGCATCTTTTAGGGAAATGGGGAAATGTATTCAATGGCCATTTTCAGCCTTTAAAAAATAATAATCACAGACACAGATTAATTTAGAAATAAGATGGAATTAATTTATGAATGAACACATGTGAAAGCAACGTAGACCAGATTGCCTTAGGATCTGTTCATGACAGGGAACCACCCAACCTGCTGCTGTTAGAGATCTGTATGTGTGCAGTGCTTGATTGACTCATGGTGTATGGTGCATGCTCATTTTGGTACAGTGTTATCTGAGAGACTTTAATCTGTGAAAAACACTCAGAGCCATATTTCAGTAACAGCCAATTTTGCTGAAGCCCGTAGCTATTTAATAAACTTTGTGAAATGATATTAATTAGTTCTGTGCCAAATCCTGCCCCCTCTTTTGGGGAACCTTTTCTCTCCCTGTGAAAGAGCCTTTTTTTCCTGCCTCTTTCACGGGAAGGGGGAAAATTTCAGAGAATTTTTTCCTTGGGGAGGGGGACAGGGTTTGTACATACCTTTTTAAGTGTAGGTGTTTGTTGAGGGGTCTTTTTTCTATTTCTATTTCTTAAAAAACATCCCCTGCACTTGCTGGACCCCAGGACTCTTCTCCAGCCAGGAGTTCTTCCTGAATGCCCATTGGACAGAGCAAGGTCACATGGTTTCCTGGGAGTTTGTCAAGAACTGCTGGACTGGAGCAGAGTCCTGGTGTATTGCAAGAGCATGGGGTGTTGTTGTTGTTGTTGTTTAAATTAAAAAATAAAAGAAGACCCATCAAGAATTGTGTATACTTAAAAAAAAAAAAAACATATGGAAATCCTGTCCCACTCCCCAAGGAGGAAATTCTCTGAAATTCTCACCTCTCCCAGCCTCTTTCATCAGAGTTTTCATTTCACCCCCCACCCATGAAATGCTGAACATGGAAGAATAATTTTTTTTGGCACAGCACTAATATTAATCTAGATCCACCTGCTGCAAGGCCTGAAGCCAACTATAGTGCCTATCCTACATGAAGTGGGGTTTAAGGGGGTTGTGGAATGGATTTTTATCATTACTGGATTGCTAGGCCAATGTGGTTAGCCCAGGTTAGATATATTAATCACAACCACAATACTTACTACCATGGAATATCTTTGTACAAATAGAACCCATGCTGCCTGGGGGCAGCAAATTATAATGTCCCTGATACTTCAGAAATTGTTTGCCCTGTTCACAAACATGGTTATTCACAGTTTGATTCAATTGTCGTCATCTTCGTCTTCCATACATGCAATGGTTTTTGTCTTTCCGCAAATTGAATGATCTCTATAGAATCAACTGGTCATGTGAACTGTTGACTCTGAGCACCTAATGGGAGACCTGGGTTCAAATCTTCCTTGGCCATTAAACTCCCTGGGTGACTTAGGAGCAGTTACTATTTCTCATCTTAAGCTACTTCACAGGATTGTTGCGAAATAAAATGGAGAAACCATACCCACTGTTCTGAGCTCCTTGGAGAAAGGGTGGGATAAAAAATCCTCATCCTCATCATTATCATCATCATCATTATTATTATTATTGCATTTATATCCCACCTTTATTCCTCTTGCAAGGAACCCAAGGCGGCTTACATTATCCTCCTCCTCTCCATTTTATCCTCACAACAACAACCCTGTGAGGTAGGTTGGGCTGAGAGTGTGTGACTGGACCAAAGTCACCCAGGGAGCTTCCATGGCTGAGTGGGGACTAGAACCCGGATCTCCCAGCTCCCAGTCCAACACTCTTGCCACTACACCACACTGGCTCTGCCAGGGATGCACACTGGCATCATCATCATGTCACCAATATGTATTCCAGAAGAGATATGAGAAGACCTTTTCCCACCCTACCAGTACTCCTGGGCTACTTGTTTCGCCTGGAAGCTCGCTGCAAAATTGCTGCATTTTTCAAAAATCAGCACTCATGGGGCACTAGAAAAGAAATATTGAACCCCCTCCTCTATCAGTCTTCCCACCTGAAGCTGGCTTCTGAGCATCCATAGCGAGCCTTTCTACTGAATCTTGACCACTTTTTCCAGAATATTGGAACAAGACTTCCTCTTCCCACTGACATTGTCAAATTAAGCTCTGCATACAGCAAGCAAGTTTTCATTTAACTGTTGTACAAGCCATTGAGGAGGGATTGTTTATGGCCCTGAAACAAGTCTGTGTTTCACAATGAGACTGAACAGTTGGCTACCTGAGTTACAGATTTTGGATGCCATTAAAGATCTGCGAAGTGTAAGTGTTCATTATTTCATGCGTGAGTCTGTGTTTCTGTGTGTTGACCACCGGGGGCACCGTTTGTATCTTCTGTCACAGACACTAACATGTCATGGATTGGTGGTGCCCAAAGATCTCTTTTGTCAATTTGAGCAGAGAATTTTTTGGATGGCAGGCAGCTTGCAAAAGAAGTAGGTAGGTGAGGACTGGAAGGCAGCATAGGGCGCTGTCACTTCAATCCCACCAGAGAGTGAAAAGTCATTATCAGATTTGTTTTGTCCAGGCATGCCGAGGATTGGCAAATCATGCCTATCCTCCTTGATTACAAACGTGAAAGGGCATGAACTTCCAGCTGTGCTTTTTGAGCAACAGCTGTATTCGAATTAAACAGGATGGAGAAGGGATAGTAATTGATCTAACTGAGCGGTGCACACCAGCTCCTTCCAGATTTAAGAGGAGGCCCTAGCAAATAAAATCTATTTTCTCTGATTGCTTTTTGACAGATCTTTAGAACCAATTTGAGAGAGAGGCTGATACTTGTTGCGAAGTGAGTGAAGAGTTTTTGCCCTTGCCCTGGGCAATAGGCACTGGAGTAGAGAATACTTTGCTTTTCCTCTGAAAAGCCAATAGGACTTGGGGGTGCCATGGATTGTAAAGGATAATCTGATACCGGCCTGAAAAGGCCTTTGCCATCTGTTGGCCTTCAGTGAAATCACCTGAATGACAGGTGCCATGCTTCCTTCATGAAAAGCAGGCTGAAGATTTGAGGACAATGAGCAAAAAGGGGATGTCAACTAAGGTCAAGTGAATCATGAGTCAGTATTATCCATTAGGTCCTGCTGTCACCTTGCTGAAGATAAGGAATAAAAAGACTGCCTGGCATTAGAAGGAACAGAGTGTACTGACAAAATCTGACATGAACAGGAAAAAAAATGGATTTAGGACCAAACTAAGCTTTTCCCTCTAGCTAATAGTGTGTTGTGATGAAAGGGGCTGACATGTGCTGTGAAAACTTGGATTCACCTACCTACCACCCATCAGACTGAAGGCACCTCACCCAGCATAGATATCCCCACTGGGTACTACTGACAATATCCAAAAGAAGGACTTGAGGTGGCCAACCTGTGTGGTCCTCTATGTTTTGACCTACACAACTCCCATCAGCCCTAGCCAGCATAGTCAATGTGGATGAATTATGTTGTTGTAGGCCAAAATATCTGGAGGGCCACAAACTACCCAACCCTGACAAGGGTTAACCAGGGATGTGCCGCAGCTGACAGGCAGTGGTGTGAAAGTGTGCTTAAACTGGCCACTTGTATTCTGAAAAAAGAAAAGAAAACGGAATGGCTGGGCTTAAGCTCTGCCTGTGGATCCATGCATAAGTTTGGGCTCAATAGTGTATATTAGTACTTAAGGACCACTGTCTTAAAGAGGTTAGACATTGCAGAGATGAACACTGCTCATCTGTTTACATAAATCAAATTGAAATAAACTGGTATCCAAAAAATGGCTTCAGTTTATACGTTGCTTTGCCTTGACTGAGATGATCTTTGAAATATCACACACACACACACACACACACACGCTAACACACAAATAGATTGGACTGCCTACATTGCAATCCTTCAGATATTTATTCAGCATAACAGTCTGGCAGTTCTCTAATTTTATGGTTTCCACAAAACACCTAATAATTTGAGCACTGGAAGGTGAAGCACCTATAGACACTAGTTATTTCACCCTGACCTGAAGGGAATTCAATTTGAGCATGACTAGCTGGCATGTAGTTCACTTTCTATTAGGGATGTATGAAAATTCTGCCATGGATCTCGGGGAGGCCAAATGCCAGCGCATTCAGCCCCCTGAAATCGGTGGTGGAACGGCCTGTCCCCCCCGCCCCCCCCGGGATGAGACTTACCTTGGGTGGATCTTCCTGGCAGCAGCAGCTCCAGCAATGGTTTGGCGGCAGCGGCTGCAGTGGCCGGTCTTCCGACCGGCTGCCGCCGCCGCCATTTCCAGTTAAAAACAAAAACAAAAACGTGATAGGCTACGTAAAGATTTACGTAGCCTATCACGGCTAGGTTTTTTTAAAAAAATATGACAGGCTTCGTAAATGTTTACGTAGCCTATCATGTCTGACTTTTTTTAAAAAAACAACAACAATGTGGATACGCAAATGGCGGCGGCCATGGCCGCCGCCATTTGCGTTCCTTATTTTGGCACGTCTTACTCTACGTAACATTTACGTAGACTAAGACGGCGAAAATAAGGGGACCGCAAATAGCGTAGCATCCGCGCGTTGTTGTTGTTTTTTTTTTAAAGTCAGCCGTGATAGGCTATGTAAACATTTACATAGCCTATCACGGCTGACTGCAGGGACGCAAATGGCGGTGGCTACGGCCGCCACCCTTTGCATCCCTGCTAGCCAGCGGCCGGATGTCCGGCTCTGGCGGAGCCGGCCAGCGGCTCTGCAGAATTGCTGCGGAGCACAGCCGGCCGGCCAGGATTCCGGGGGGGGAGGAACGGAGCACCTCCCCCCCCAGTGAGGATTCTGGGGGGAGGGATGGAACGCCTCCCCCCAACCATAAACATAATCTGCAAAAGGTAAGTGCCTTTCGTACATCCCTACTTTCTATCAGTGAAAGAACTTTTTAAAATACCTTTCTGTCAACTATCAGTCACACAGTCAGCAGCCATTGTAAGGGGAAAAAAATCATTAAGCTGTTTATGCAGAGACCTCAACATTTAGATCCTTTGAGGCTTGACAAATATTGGGAAAACATGTGAAACCTTGTTGTTTGTTCAGAAATTAACATGAAATGTCACATTTTAGAATGATCAAAGTCACAAGTTAAATTAATTGACAATGTTCCAGTGTAATCTGTATGATGAAATAAGAGAACTCTCTGAGGGTCTAACTACATATTACACACAAATATGTATACAGAGAATTGAATTCAATGAGGCTGCCTTTGAAAATGGGCCAGAAATGTCAGCTAGTCCGAAACAGCATGGCTAGATTGTTAACGGAGACTGGCCAATATGGTCACATTATGGCAGTATTTGTCTATCCTCACGGGCTACCAGTCCATTTCAGGGCCCAATACAAAGTGCTGGTTTTAACCTTTTAAGCCCTGAAGAGCTGGGGCCCAGGTTACCTGAAGGAGTGTTTCCTCCCATATTTACCTATCCAGACCCAAAATTTTGCATCTGAGGCCCTTCCGAAAACATCCTCACCAAATGAGGTGAGGCAGGCAGCTACAAGAGAGAGGGCCTTGTCAGTGGTGATGCCCATCTGTGGAATGACCCCCCCACACCAGAGAGGCTTGCCTGGTTCCTGCATTAAGGTCCTTCCAGGGTCAGGTGAGGATCTTTTTGTGTTCCCAGACATTTTAGGAACTGTCTTTGGGCTTTTCTATGCGAGGTTGTTGATCTGCTGCATCTACCTTTGGTTTCATCCCAGAATTAAGATTTGAGCACTACTCAGGGACCATTTCCTTTCCCGCTTTACCACTACATAACCTCTAGGTGACCCTGTAGTATAGCAGAACAATGCAAATACACAAGAGGAAATCGCGCTTTCTTTTGCCATCAGAAATAATACCCCATTTTCCTTTCTCTAAAAAAACTTGTGGAAAGTGTTATTTACAAACAGAAGCAAAACTGGAGGGTCACAATGTCATCTAAAGAAACTGTAAACAACTGTGAGTTAGGAATGACAAGCACACAACAAATGCCTCATGTAGAAAAGCTTTCAAGTGCTTTTAGATCATTGCACTGTTTTGCCCCTGTTGCTGGTTTTATTTTTGGTTTTATCGTGTTCTGCTGCTGTTTTTATCCAAACAGTTTTATGTCTTTGTTTTATTGTTATTTTGTATTTTATGTTTTTAATTTGTACACAGCCCAGAGCCTGCATGGGTATGATGGGAGTTGTAGTCCAACACAGTGGAGGGCACCAGGTTGGGGAAGGCTGTAATAAACAAACAAAGCCCTAGCCACTATTCCTTAGCAAGTACTTCTTGGCAGTAAAAATACAACAAGAATACATTAAATATCTAACAATTTGCTGCCATTTCATGGCACCCCAAATCTGCTTCAGCAGCTGGGTCCAGCGCTGCTGTCCTGAATTTTTAAGAAATAGTTGATTTCACTTTATTAGATTTGTTGGGAAGACTATGGAGGAAATGCTAACCCACCTCTCTTAAAACAATATAGGATATCTTACTATGAAATGCAAATACCAAATGTTAATGATGAATAATTAAGCATTTAAAAATAAATAAGTAAAAAGTAAAGACACGAGCTGGTTCTCAGTGAATTCTGGCTAACTGACATAAAAATAATTGTCAAGTTGACCTGGATAGTGTCCAAAGAGAAAATGCTGAGTCAAAGCCCTATCACTTGGGCCAAAGAGTCTAGAGGGCCATAGGATTGTTTGGTTTCTGGGAACTCCAGGGCTCCAACCTCAGTTCAGGGTCACCACACTCCCCACCCCTCCACCACCCCCTTGTAGCTGGCATGGTTATCTCCGTGCCAGCGATGTCTCCACACTCAGAAATGGAGTGCGGAGATGGGGAAAATGGGGCAGTCCCAGGGGCCGGGAAGGCCGGGAAGGATACAATGGAAGCTGCTTTATGCAGTTTCCTATCAGGTCTCCAGGCCCTTCTCCGCCCTGAAGCTGCGCCTAGATGGGCGAAATCACCTGTTTAGGCAAAAATGCAGGGCAAAAAGCCCCTCCTTGCTCCAGCTGCCCTGCATAGGATAGTAGGCATCATCTGATTTTGGGGGCTGGTGACTATTCAGATAGAATTGTGCCCTTAAGTAATGAACAGATGTGAGACTGTATTATTCCAGGCCAAAAGTGTACTTAAAAGTTTTTTCTTGTCAATTAATGAGTAAAAAATATTGTGTAAGGTATATGCATCAAACAGCTTGATCTCCTGATGTCAAGAAAATTTATTGACTTAACTTTAATTGGCAAATTTTGAGTAATGAGGTATCTTTCAAGGGTGTAATTCAAAATTGATCATAGCTAGCCTGAAAGGTGTACTTGTAAGCCACCTATGTAAGTTTTAATTTTTTAAAGAATGTTTAATAACAATGAGATAACTAAGACCGTGTGAGCCCAAATTTATGGGACAGTAGATAATATTAGTTATAAGGTAATTTCTGCACAAAAAAGGTATAAATATGTGATGATTTTAGAATGTGGGAGCTTCTTATTAGAAACTCACAAGGCTTGTGTAGTACCTGTCAGCTGAATAGTCTATTCAGTATTGAATGGGGAACTTGGTACTTAGAATGAGAACTCTCCTTTTTAAGGTATTAGGGCTACCTTAAAGATGTTTAAGAACAAGAAATGGTTAAGAAATTCAGAATTTCCTGTTAAGCTCTTAAGATTTAAGAATCTTTAACAGAGCTCTGTTTAACAACAGAAATGTTTCTATGCCATTTTATGCAAGTCATGTTTTGATGTGATGTTACAAGTATATTTCTAATATAAACATTAAAACATGCAGTATTTTTTACCTTTAGTAATTCTGATTAGTACAAAACCAAAACTGAATCCACTGAAAAGAATTTTAGTGTACACTTTCTTTAAAGTGTATTGATCACCTATAGATAAGGATGTCCGCTGTGGGGAAATCTAGCCCTTTTGGGGCCTGACAGATCCCCATGGCACCCCTGACTTGACCTGTACTTGTGAGCCATGCCACAAGTTTATTCCTGAAATCTGGGAACTCCCACCCCCTTTTTTTGTCATAAAAAGCAATTGGTGAAAATTGTGGCTGCAATCTATGCCGGTTTACGCAAATTACAGCTGTTATTTGCGTTATTTGCACAAACGACAGCTGGAATTTGCATAATTTGCATAAACTGCACCTGAAACTTGCATAGTTTGTGCAGATTGCTTTTCACGCTAAACCACCCCCCCCCCAGTGGAAATCTGCGATCTGGCCCAACTCAATGCAGATTGAGTCGGGCCAGCTTGCAGGAAAGTGAGATGAATTCTGGTGGGTCGAGCTGCCCAAATCTTGGCAAGCTTCACCCCCCCAGAGGAATTGCTCTGACATCCCTAGCTATAGATAGTTAACTGACAGCCAAAGGCTTCCTATATACTGGAACTATAGACTGAAAAAAAATGAGCAAAGGCCAAATCCATAACACTGAGACAAGTGTATGTGTCTCTACCGCTAGGGGTGTGCAAACCCCACTCACCGTTCCACTTGGGGGTCTGCAGGAGGGGGGAGGCGATCCCTCCCTCCCCCTGGAATCCTTCTCAGCTCTCCACAGCGAGTCTGCAGAGCCACCGGCTGGGCCCTTCCACAGCCAGACTTCCATCCACTGCTGGTCTGTGGACGCAAATGGCATCCAGCATAGCAGACGCCATTTGATAGGGATGGGGGAGAATTTCTCCCTGAAACTTCGGGGGGCCGAGCGCCAACACATTCGGCCCCCCGAAATCGGCAGTGAAATTCTCTGCCACCCCCCCACCCCCCCGCCACCCCCCCCGAGATGGGACTTACCTTTCACGAATGTGCCTCCCGGCGGCGGGTCCCGGCGGCGGTTCGTCGGGTCTTCGTCAGGGGCGGGGGCGGCAGCTGGTCTTTCGACCAGCTGCCGCCACCGCCATTACAAAGAAAGTTAAAAAAAAACAAAAAACCACCCCCGTGATAGGCTACGTGACGATTAATGTGGCCTATCACAGCTAGATTTGCAAAGTCAGCCGTGATAGGCTACATTAATCGTCACGTAGCCTATCACGGGTGACTTTGGAAAAAAAAAAAAGCGCGTATGCAAATGGCGGCCCCCATAGGGAGCCGCCATTTGCGTTCCTTATTTGGTCCCTGTAGTCTACGTAAAGATTCACGTAGACTACGGCGAAAATAAGGGCAACGCAAATTGTCCTTATTTTCGCCGTAGTCTATGTAAATCTTTGCGTAGACTACAGGGACCAAATAAGGAACGCAAATGGCGGCTCCCTATGGGGGCTGCCATTTGTGTACGCGCTTTTTTTTTTTCCTTCAAAGTCAACCGTGATAGGCTACGTGACGATTGACGTAGCCTATCACAGCTGACTTGGGAAATCTAGCCATGATAGGCTACGTTAATCGTTACGTAGCCTATCATGGGGGTGTTTTGTTTTGTTTTTCACAGCCAGGTAGACGGGGCGCTTCTACCTGGCCTGACTTTCGCCGGCGAGGGATGGGGCGCCTCCCACCCGGCCTGAATTTCGGCCGGGCAAGGCGGGAAGCCTCCCCACCTTGCATGAACTTTGGGGTGAGAAGCAAATCGCCTCCCCCCCACCGCGAAAAAAGCTGCGGGACAAGGTAAGTCCCTTTCGTACATCCCTACATTTGCATCCCTGCTCTGTTCATGATAGGTAAATATTTACGTAGCCTGTTACGGCAAAGAGCAGGGACACAAATGATGTAGCGGATGCCATTTGCATCCCTCCTCTTTGCCATGATAGGCTAGATAAATATTTACGTAACCAATCACGAACAGAGCAGGGATACAAATGGCGTCCACTATGCCGGATGCCATTTGTATCCGTAGACCAGCAGCGGATGTGGCTGCAGACTCAGCGGATGGACCTGGACCTGGCTGGCAGCAGGTAGGGTCCGTCCGCGTCAAACTTTACGAGGTGGCGGAGATAAGGGTTTTGTTCCACCACGGACTCCAGGGAGCCGGATTCTAAAGACTCCGGCCTCACTGGAGTCCATGGTGGAATTCTCCACCATCCCTATCTACCACTAACAGCATAGGAAGATGGATCCCCTTTTTTCCCAGCTCCAAGCCCTAGCTCTCACCTCTAGCTACTGAGACCTAACTCTCACTTTGCCCTTTCCACATTCCTGCACAGATTTCTGGCATCATGCAAATGGTTTATGCAGCCAGAGACATGGGACAGGTGGAAACTTGTGGCTACTTGGTGACCTCAGAAGAGGGAACCGTGATGCATCCCTCTGTAATCTACTTTTTGTGGAAGAGGGTTATATCTTGGCCTCATTTGGCAAGGATAGGATACTACTTTAGCTGCCAAGGTGAACATTAGTACTTGGGCTCTGGCAGTTATCATCCGTAAAACCAGCTTCCCAATATAATTCGCTACATTGGCAAATTCATCTCCCAAACCAAGAGCAACCACAAATAAGCAAACATGACTGAGAATGCATACTATTCTAGGGAAGCATAGGGTGATTGGATTCCAGGGAAGATTGGCCTATTCAAGGGAGAGTTTTGGCAAGCATACTTGCTGCTATTTTCTGTCTTGTTTAATTGATTATAGGTAAGCTGCTCCAGGAACCTTTTTGGCAGAGGAGCAGCATAAAAATACTTCAAATCAAGAAATAAATATTAATGTATCTATACATTATAGATACATTATCTATGTATCTATACATATCTATTATGTATAGATATGTATAGATACATATTATATCTATGTATAGATACATATTATATTATATATAACATATTATATTATATCTATGTATAGATACATATTATATCTATGTATCTATTACATTATATTCAGCAGAATCACTATGTATGACACTGCACAGAATAACATACCTCCTGCCCGCAAAAAAGGTCCCTGTTACAAGGAGTTTACAATCTAAATTTCACGAGCGAAGGAGAAGACAACAGAGACAGGAAGGAGTGGGAGAAGCAGTGATAATACAAGATGGATGTAGGCAAATGCAGTTACACATATGTATAGCCTGATTCTGGGCTGGGGATGGGTGCACATTTCATTCTGCTGTGTGTGTGTTTTATATTAACTTACCAAAATTTGCAAATTTCCTCATAAATTAGATGGAAAGATTTTTTTTATTGCAAATGTACAATAAAGTGAAACAGACAGATTTGTACATCCCTATTATATACATATTTACTCAGAAGTAAATCCCACTGATTTTCAATGGGGCATACTTGCAAGTAAGTATGCATGGAATTGCAGCCTTAGCCTTCAAGTTGGTTGGGAATGATTCTAAAGGGTTAAGCCAAAATCTTCACAAAACAGGTGGGGTTAGAACAGGATTTGAAGGAAGAAAGAAGTGGCATCACAAATTCATTCAGGGAGGGATCTACATGAAAAACAGCAACACACCTAAATTTCTACACTTGAGAAAAGCTGTGCCTTCTGAAACTCCCTCTTTTATACAGCTATAACAGAAGCAGAGACATGGCCTCCTTTGTAACTAGTCCCTCTAGGAAAATCAATTCCTGCTCCAAATGGGACCACAAATGTGCATGCCAGCCTGTCACATTTTTCATTCTGGGGCTTTCTCCCAAGCTTGGAGAAGAATGAGGTAATCTCCCTGGCCCCTGTCCAGCTCAATATATTTTTGTGCCTGAGGCAAAAGATAAGATGGTGCACTCCCTTCCATATACAGAAGGCAGTTGAATTTTACTTCAACTCTGGTGACAGGACAGCATCCTCCTCTTCATCTGCAGAAGGGCAGGGATCTATATGGCACACACAGCTCTGTCTCCCAGCACCTTACCGCTGCTCTGTAGGGATGTATGAGAAATTCATTTCAGTTCATTTTTGAGCAGGATTTACCCAGTTTGCAACTTCTGGACCAAACACGGATGCAATCTGTGGACCAAACACGGATGTAATCTGTGGTCAAACTCTCTACATTTCTGAGCTTGTGATGTGAATGTGATTTGCAGACCAAAAGAAATGTGTTTGACAGCATGCATACATTTGAAAACTGTGCACGACAAGTGCATACTTTTGACAAATGCACGCAAAGATGCTTTAATCAATGAGAGAAGAATGTGTACATTTCAAAGAGGCACATGACTGATGTGTGCATTTGGAAAAATACGCATGAATGTATGCACAGATTTTCATGTGAAGAGAAAAACAACAAAGCTCACAATCTGATATGGACTCAAATTGAAACAAACTTTGAGATGGAATTTGGAGAATTTGGGCGAGCTTAAGTTTTTCTGATTTGCACATCCTTACTGCTCTGCATCCTCCAGAGGTGGCTGCCTCACTCTGCCTAAGTGTAGGTCCAGCCCTGCTCATACCTTGCATGAATTGCAAGGAATCGGAATGCAGTGAGGCTCAGAATAAGATTCGTCCACTTTCCTGCCCTTCTCCAAGTGCAGAAGAAGAGTGGGAGTGCTCCTTTGGAGAGACTTGGCAAGCATCAACAAGATGTCTCACTGCTTTCTGAGATCTCTGAGGCTCACCATGACTTGGAGTTTGGGAGGGAGGAGGAAGGGTTGCTCTTGAAGTTGTGTTTGGCCTTGGGGGTGTCAGAAGCACTCCTAAACCCTGGAATGGTGTAATAGTTGAGAACCCGTCTCCCCCCTCAATGAGGCATTGGGTCAGTGGTAAGCACAAACTTTGGATGAATACCAAGGCCAGCCCAAATTTGTGGGGCCATAATGCCAAACCTGCATCTTTGGAGGCTTTTATTTAAAACGTGTCCAACCAGTCACTAGTATTCATCTCAGCAATATCTCTGAAATAGATATCTATCCAGTCTATCTAGAAAGCTGCTTTCTTTCAATATAGATCGTTAGAATAACAAAATTATATTCACCCGTGGCTTTTACAGAAATGTAGAAGTCATGTAATGGCTCTTTTAGTGTAACTGCTCTTAAGTTATGCAAGGAATACATATGTAATGAGATTTCTCTTTTCAATGGATTAAATTTGAATGGAATATTGAAATATTTAACAGGAGCATAATAGAACAAAAGAAGTGTAGCAAATAAGTTATATGTCAAAATGCAGCTTTTGTTATCATATTTTCATGTGACCTTCAGGGAATATGTTGCTGTTTTTTAACTGCAGACACTCAGAAAAATATTTATCCAGTAAGTTCAAATCAATGTTTAAAATGGAACTCTCCCTCCCTCCCTCCCTCCCTCCCTCCCTCCCTCCCTCCCTCCCTCTCAATTACTATCATTCAGATTTTTCTTTTAAAAAATGCTTTTAAAAAGGTTAAAATGTGATGAAAATGAGATGAGAAGTAGGTAACATTACAGATAGGTAGTGCAAATGAACTTTGCTTACAGCAGGGATGGACAACTGTGGGTGGTCCAGGGACCATTTTGCCCTCTGACCTTCCCCAGGCCACAGTGGGAGAGGATATTTTTTTTTTTAAAGGATTGCCACCGAAATTTAGCAAACAAGCTAATTTTTCCTCTTTTAGCACTCCATAGCCGCTACAGAGTGCCACTATTGCTGTCTTTTTTAAAGCATTTTTAAAAACCCATGCACCCTACCCCTGGCCACAAGCAGCCCACCCCTGCCTTACAGACTTCTGTATGAAGTTGGTACCAATTGTGTGATGTACCAACTGTTAACATATAGGGTTCACACCAAAGACATCATAAGGCCTCAAAGAACTTTATTTGGAGACCAAAGGATACATTTATAAGAAGAACATCAAACACTGCTCTAACCTAGCTGCACACAGATCCCATTCTCCAGGCCCAAAACACTGGAAGCTGTTAAAAATACAGCAACACTATTTTACAGAATAGTTCCTTACACAAGACCAGCTTTCTGATATAAAAACCTAGAAGTGGAGTGAAATTGACAAGAAGACATAGACATGGGACTAGAGCTGTGCACAAATGGCCTCTTGAAATTCTCCACCTTACTTGTGTGCAGAGAAATATGGGAGGCAATTTCTCTGAATTTCTCCAGGGGAAGGAGAAATTCTCAACAGTTTCTCCCAGATAGGGCGCCCCATTGGCAGAGCTTATAGCACAGCATCTTTCTTTTTTCCTAAGAGTTTTGTGGGTTTTCATGCTGCAACAGCATCAACCGTCTTGGCAGGCTGGCCCCCAGTTTGCATCCTCTTCAATGCAGGTGGTGGCAGTGTTGTGTCTGGCTCCAGGGATGTGGTGGCTCTGCCAAAATCTGTCCTCCAATTTCCTGAAAGTTTTCTCCCCTCATGAAAGAGACTTCCATTGTTCTGCCTCATTCAGGATGTTTTATCCTTGAATTTTGTCCTGTTTTTGAGCTTACCTAATCACAGCTAGCCTCCCAGGCTGCCTGCACATCCTGATTGGAAAACGCCCTATGGAGGAATTACTTCATGGTACCTTAAACTGGGCTTTAATTGAAGTGTAGGAAGCCAAGGAGGCTACAGGCTGCCAAAGAGATGGTTGTACAATGAAAAACAGGACACTTGTGCTCACTCATCGGCCACCTCCCAAGTAAGGTGAGCCCCCCAAACCCAGTACATGAGAATTTCTCCAAAATTTCTTGACCATTGAATTTCTCTTTGGAAGCAATTTCTCTTCTATCAAATTGAATGAAAATGGTAAAAAAAAAAATGTGAGAGAAATTTTCGGCACAGCGCTACATGGGACCACTAGAGTGACCAGATGCAAAGAAGCACAGGGCTCCTGTACCTTTCATAGTTTTGGAGGAGGGTCCATTTCTGCAAGTGCAGCTTTTTCATGCCTGTGTGACAGAAAAATGCAGTTGCCAAATTCCTCTCATTTTTAAAAATAACTATTTAAGGAAAAGCAGTAGCTTCATCTACTCCTTTGCATCCACCAGCTCCTGCAGACCACTGTGAACCATTCTTTTACAGTGTATAGCTACTACTGGTATTTGTGTGTGTGACTAAACTAATATCTGGTGTAGTGGACATCAAGATCTTTTCTAGACCTTTTCTATTTTCTTTTTTCCCTTTGTCTAATGTTATTTCTCTGCTTCTACCTTACCTAGTGAGGTGATGATCAAATGATGGATGGAGACTTCAGACTTTACCAGTTCAAGTCTTGGCAAACTATGGCTGTTACTAGAGACAAACTATACACTGTTGAAGTGATGCATGAGCTGAGAAGCTGGTAAGCTTGTCACAAACAAAGCACACTATTTTACTGTGCAAAGGGGATCTGTTTACCCTAGGGTCTGTCTATGTGTCCTTTAAGAATCTTGCTTCATATCATGAGAAATGCTGTATGTACGTTGGTTAGGGATGTCGGTAGGGATGGGGGAGAATTCTGCCATGGACCCCAATGAGGCTGGATTCCAAGAAAGCACAGGGTGGCAGGGGGGGTGGAGAATTTCTCCCCGAAACTTGTTCGGGGGGCCGAACACATTGGCGCTCGGCCCCCCGAAGTTTCGGGGAGAAATTCTCTGCCATCCCTAATTTCCACAAGTAAAAGACAACAATGGAAAACATTCCTGGATTTTGGGAAAACCCTGCAGCTCAGGTCGCGAATGCAAGTTGAGTTGGGCGTGCCATGGAACTCCAGCAAGCTAAAAAAGGACCAGATTCCTCGGCAACAGAGATATCTGTAGTTTTGATGTCCTTTTGTCTCTGCACAACTGTCACCTGTTTTTATGTATTTAAAATTTTCCCACCCCACCTTTCTACCAAACATAGGTCCTGTGGGCAGCTTATACATCTCTTGCAGTAATAATAACAAATAGAAATATTAGTTTAAGCATATAAATATTTCCACTTGAAATCAATGGCACTGGAGAGAGCAATCCTATGTCCCCAAGACAGTGTCTGCGGGGACATAGGATTGTTCGGTTTTTGGGATATTGGAGCCAGAAACCGCATGCCCCATCCCCTCCCCCTTGTAGCCAGCATGGTTCTGGGCTGGCTATGTGACTACATCTCCATGCTTGGAAATGGAGTGCAGAGATGGGGAAAAGGGGGTAGTCCCAGGGCAGGGAGGGGAGAACTGCTCACTTCTGCCTCCTGCTCGGAAACACCATGGCTAGACAGGTGAAATAGCTTGTCTAGAGCAAATGCAGGGTGGCTGGAACATGGATGCGAGGATCGCGTCTGTGTTCTGTCTGTGCTTCGGCCACCTGGCATTAGGATATTTGGCAGCCTCTGTCTGTGCCCTAAAAGTGTTTAACATTTGCTGCATTGAGCCTTCAGTCTTACTGACTCTTACATATATATCACATAAAAAGTCATACAAACTTTTAAACAACCTTTCCTCCCATTGTTCTTCCTTCTCTTTTGTATATACATTTCCTTTCCTAGCATAAAGGGGAGAAAAGAAATAAAGAATTTTCTCCCAGCCATTAAAACACACACACACACCATAATGATCATCACTTCAAAAAAGTTATCCTTGAGAATTACAAATAAATGAAACAGTGTTTTGAAATGTTAAATTCTTGATTAATCATGTAACTCTAACAACAAAGTCTAACTTTCTTCAAAGTACTCATAAATGGGAAAACTGTTATAGGTTTGCTGGATGATAGATAACCATTCAGTATCTAATTGGGTTTCCAGTTCCATACCCACCCCCAGTAATTCTTTGACCAACTCCAACTTAATCTGAGAAGCACACGAAGACAAGATCTGTTTTATGTTTTACAAAGCAGTGACAAAAGTGTGTGCTTCCTCTTTTGTTCCTTCTTTAGAACAACTGTTCTGGATGGAGATGAAGGAGCTGATTTATATTATAGCTCTAAAACAAATTTGGGGGAAATATTCTCAAGCAACATCTTTCTTACAAAAATACACTTGTGAGAATATGTCTACAAAAATTCACATTTACATTCTCATAATTTTGATAGTCCAACCTAGGGATGGGGGAACAAGCAATTTTTGAGATCAAGGCTCTTCGTTTCCCAACTTTGGGCTTGTTTCACCTAGTTCTTGCTTACAAATGAGAACACTGGTTTTTTTCATAGGAAAAGTGCACATTTTTGAAAAGGAAAAATGTACACTTTTCCAAGCGCGCACCAAAATGCATGCTTTCCCCCCACAAGTAATGCATGAAAATGCATCATTTTTTTTTTAAATGTGCATTTTCAACTGCGCCATTTTTTAAAAAGGACACTTTTGCAAATAAGATTGCAAGCTTGAGAATGCATGGTCTTTTTCTGAAAATTGCAAGCACAAATGCAATTGTGGTTCCGAGCAGGCATTTTTCTCACTTGGTTTGAATGTGAGTGAAATTCTCATACATCCCTAGTCCAAGCTATGGCAGTTGAGTATTTAAGGGTTTGTTTGTTTTTTAAGATGCAAAAGTGTAATTTAGGAAAGTAATATTTATGGGGAAGCTAATAAATAGAAGAGATTGCTCCCCCCCCCCCGAGCCTGGAAATAAAGCTCTGACCTCAGAGGATCCCCCCTCCCCGCTCCCACAGATCTTTCTGTGGCCCTTTCCTCTCCAAAACTGTACCATGGAAATAGCTGGGGAGACTGGGGGCACAGATTAGACAGAGTGGGAGAGGTTCTGGATACACAGCATGCAAAGCCCTCCCAGTCCTCCACCACATACCCCAACATAGGGGTCTTGGGCGAAACTGGGAGGAAAGGAGCAGCAAATGCCACTCCTACCTCCCCCCTCTGCTTTGCCAGCAGGGCTTAGAAAATGTCAGAGCATTCCAACTAAACAATAGAATTTTCCTGCCCAAATGCACAAATCAGAGCTGAGTGTGTGTGTGTTTTAATGTAAGTGAAAATGTTTGAAATCCAAACCGCCAATGACATTCTGAAATTTAACCCAACATTTGATTTCTGTGAAATTTTGTTGCTGCTCTTATTAGGATGAGTTCATTATGTGATGATAACTGGAATGGCATGCGCTAACTTTGTTGTACAGAATGGCTGTCATTACACAGACTGAACTTTTACTCACGTGCCTGCAGTGTCATAAGTTTATCACCAGATAAATCGCCACCTCAGTTCATTGCATCAGTTGGACCTGTAGCGTTGTTCTTTAAAGGAGATGCTTAATGAACTGTTGAAGAGTTTGGAGCTTCTACCCCCCTCCCCGCTTCCCCAGGGAAATGCTAATGTGCAAATGGAAAGTAGCATGACTTTTGCTCAGAATACTGCTCTGCATTTTGCACTGAAGGACGGCTCTTTGAGGAAACAGGATCACTTCCCTCTAAAGTGAAGATGTCTCCGCAGAAGAAAACACTTGGTGTTCATCATAAGAACACCTGGTGTTCATTGAAAAGAGAGGGAGGCATTAAGGATGGCACAGATGCCTGACTGGGTCCGGGAGTCTGTCAGACTCCCCACACACACTCGCTGTCCCTGAATCCAGCTCGGTGAGCTGCTGCCCATGCCTGCAAATGGCCAGGATTGGACCCATCTGCTCATGCCCGACAGCTGCCTGTCCTCCTTTCAAGCCGCCATCTTTTATGTAAGACAGGGCCCTATATTTTCATATATTTACTGTTGCGCACAATGGCAGCCATAAAGGGCCATTTCCACAACATTAGAGTAGGGATGCACTGACTGTGTAAAATCCTCTCTGTCTGTGTTTCATGGATAGTCAGGTGCCTTTTGTTCCATTGTCCACCCACAGACAGATGCGAATACTTTTTTTCATCATGCGGAAAAATACGCAAATAATTACATAAGTATTTACCTAAGTATTCATGTAAGCATTTACATAATTCACCTTAGTACGTGATAGGGATGCTGGAGAAATTTGAGATGGATTAAAATGAGCTCAGATTTCTAAGAATCTGACCTGTGGAATTTACTGTGGAGCACCCCCCTTAGGCTTTCAGGTGATTTTTTTGCTTTCCCAAAATTTACACATATATATCCACAGAAAAATACATAAGTTTCTGCTGAGGAAACATTGAATGGAATGGGGGGCAATACACTAAATGTTATGTACTGAGGTAAATTATGTTAATACTTACATAAATACTGACTTAAATACTGATGTAAATATTTCCCTATTTTTCTGCATGATGAAAAAATATTCACATCTGGCTGTGGGCAGATGATGGAACAAAAGGCACCTGACAATCCGCAGAACACAGACGGAGTGGATTTTACACAGTCTGTACATCCCTAGTACATAATATTTAGCGTATTGTCCCCCATTCCATTCCATTCCATGTTTCCTCAGTAGAAACTTGTGTAGTTCCCTACAAATTTATATGCATAAATTGCAGGAAAATAAAAAAATCATCTGGAAGTTCACAGACTCCATGCAGCCTGAGGGGTCACTCCACAGTAAATTCAGATTCTTAGGAATCCAAGCTCATTTTAGTCCATCTTGAATTTCACCAGCATCCCTACATAACAGGCCTCTAATGTTGTAGAAATGGTCCTTTAAGGCTGCTGTTGTGCACAACAGTAAATATGTGAAAATATAGAGCCCCATCTTGTGTCAAAGATGCTGGCTTGCATGGGGGAGTGGGCAGCTGCAGTATGCTCCCAGAGAGCTCTCTGAGCCCTCCAGGGCCTCATGCAGCCTGGCTTGCGTGGGTGAGCAGCAGCAGCAGCTGCTTGAACACCCACCAAGCATGGTCTCCAGTGAGTCCATCCATCCCTAGGAGGGATAGAAAGAGTTGGAATAAATGATAGGGTGGAAAGATGCAAATGAGGACATGGCTCCTGCACATTTAATAGTTACATAGCAGAGAGAATTTCAGTAAGTGTGTCCCTTGGAAAGCTACAGCTGCTGAAATTCCCTCTTTGGCACAACTGTTAACGGTGCAGGAGCTCTTGTGTATCTGTCCACTGTAAGAATTGATCAAATCTTTGTATCCTTTGTTGGATTGCATTTATGATAACATAAGTGGGACCTACAACAAAATGTTGCAGTGCCAGTGTGTCATGCCTCTGCTAGAGTAATCCTCCTTTGAGGAGGAGCTAGAGCTCCCAGGGACAGATAATGACAAGGAACCACCCATGGTGGGAGGTCTAGGGGATCCTGGACCCTCAGAGGAGATCACTGCTAGTCCATCACTGCAGAAGAAGGGGAGTTCCACCTCTAAGGAAGAGAGCCTGGGCAACCACCTAGCCCCCCAAAGCATCGCTACCTCAAGGCAGGGCAACAGAACTCCTCTGAGAAGGAGTGCTCATTAACATAGGAGGGCTCCTCAGGAGCCAGGCCCTCCTCTTGGATGGGGCTTTTTCCAGTGGGCCTGTAATGCTCTGCAGCTGAGCCCTGGATGGGGCTCAGAGAGCTTTGACTACATAAGCCTTCAGTTTTAGCCTAGCCAGTGATGGGACAATATGCTTGGAGGGGAATCTATTTTTATTTTATTTTTATAAATGAAATAAACACTACCAACAACCATCAGAATCTTCAGTTTCCAACACTGCAGCATTCTAAGAAGAAAAAAAGGGGAAGATAACAAAAGAAGGAAGAGAAAAAAGAAAAAAAGAATTATATTAAACTTCAATAAGAACAAACCAAATATCCCAACAGTCTTATAGCAAAGGAATAGGAGCAAACAATCCATTTCCGTTAGCCATATGTTACCATTCAGTATTAATATACACTAGATGTTTAGTCAACAAGAAATAATAATAATAATAATCCCATAATTATATTAATAATAATGCTAATAAAAGGAGGGGGGGAAAGATTAAAAAAAAGATAAAAAGATAAAAAAAATAAAAAAATAAAAAGATGGAACAATATCCTTCATCAGCTCATGTGCCTTGCTTTCTGGACCTTGCTTTTTGATTGGCCTTCTGTGCTACTGACCCTTGGCCTCCCATTTGACTCTGCTTCTGGACTGTGTATGGTAACTTATTGCTTAACTGTACTTTGACCTTTGCCTGTATGGACCACTCCTGCCTTTGCCTGATTCCATGCTGGACTGGGACTCCTGTGCATGACCATGTGCCTACTTTGTTGCCTTGCCTTTTGGATTGCCACATAATTTGCTCTGATTCTGATTCAGCAAAGGAGGACACGGTATATCCTCAACTCCTAGCTGGAGTGCTCAATTTTGTGGTTCTTCCATCCATCCATAGCCTTCTCCAGGATTATATAAGCTGTGAGGAGCTCGAGCAGGATATCACTCTTTTCCATTTTCCTTTCCAAATGATACTGACTGAATATTCCATGGCTACTCATGATTAATTATGCTTAAGTTGCCTTGGGAGGGCTCCTGCCCTGAAAGGAGGCCGAGGAATATTTTAAATAAATAAATCAAAATCATGAAACTGTTTTTTGGGGGAGGGGTTGCTCCTTTTGGTTGTCTTTTTTGCTGTACGTCTGACAATCTGGGGTTACCTCAGGTATGCTGATACCTCCCCCTTGTTTCTCGGTGGCTCCATTTTGACACCAGTTCTGTTGGGATTCACCACCTGAGTTCACTACTAGAAGAAGTGATAGCTTGAGGGTAGCATTGAATGGGACCATGGTTCAGAGAAGAAATAGACAAATTGGTGCTCATATAAAATTGTCTTGTATTTGGTCCCCTTGCAGCTTTATTGTTGAAACAGGAACAACATTTGAAATTGTTCAGTCACTTAATTGTAGGGATGTACAAAAGTCACTTACCTGTACCGAAATTTTTTTCGTGGTGAGGGGGAGGCGCTCCGTCCCTCCCCCCAAAATTCTGGCCAGGGGGGAGGCGCATTGTCCCTCCCCCCCCGAAATTCTGGCCCGGGGGGAGGCGCCCCATCCCTCCCGCTGCGAATCCTGGCTGGCCGGGAACGCAAATGGCGGTGGCCATAGCCGCCACCGTTTGCGTCCCTGCAGTCAGCCGTGATAGGCTACATAAATGTTTACGTAGCCTATCACGGCTGAGTTAAACAAAAAACAAAAAACCGCGCGTTCACAAATGGCAGCGCCCATGGGCACCGCCATTTGCATACATGCGTTTTTCTTTAACTCAGCCGTGATAGGCTACGTAAACATTTACGTAGCCTATCACGGCTGACTTTGAAAATCTAGCCGTGATAGGCTACGTAAATCTTTACGTAGCCTATCACGTTTTTTTTTTACTGGAAATGGCTGTGGCGGCAGCTGGTCGGAAGACCGGCCGCCGCAGCCGCCGCTGCTGAACCGCTGCTGAACCGCCGCCGGAGCCGCCGCCGCCAGGGAGATTCGCCCAAGGTAAGTCCTGTCCCGGGGGGGCGGGGGGGGGGCAGACCGTTTTGCCACCGATTTCGGGGGGCCGAATGCGCTGGCATTCGGCCTCCCCAAGATTTGTGGCAAAATTCACTGACATGCCTACTTAATTGAACCTGAATAACTGCTCGTTGCAAGACACTTTAGATGGGCAAGTATATGCATCAATATGATATTCAATCCCCCCCGCCTTCTAGCTACCCTTTGAAAGTTAAATAAGTCATTACACTTTATAAACAAGTATTGATATTTCATGTAAGACACTCAAAACATACTTCAGTGCTTAGGCCCTATTGATTTAGTCATTACTTGCAGCATTTTCTTATTTACCTCATCAAGATTTGCTGCATGCTGTGTTTTGAGATAATTCATCGGTCAAATTTTAAACAGGAGGACCAGTCATATAAGCTATCCAAAGAGAAGATATATTAGGCATTTCTATAGCTAAAGATTCTGAGAATATCTGTAGATTCATAGCTAAGCAAATGTATATCCTCACTGGATCTCTGTACAACAGTCCAGTAGCAGACAAAGAGGAAAATTTCATTTAAGTCTTAAGGGTTACTTCTACTGCTGCTGTGTCAAGCATCTTTCAAACATCACACTTCCCTCTTGCCAATATGATCCCAATTCACTTTTCATTTCCATGACAGTAATGAAATAATAGCTGTATGGATATGAATGTGTCTTCTACTGAGTCAATCCACTGTATCTAGGACATTGCTCTTGCTTTTAGAGCTTCTGCTGGGGAGTGAACCCTGGGGCCTTCTCCACGCAATTCATCAGCTCTGCCACAGAGCTATGGCTCCTCCTCAAACTCACCAATAAATAATAAATCCCCTATCAGTTGGTGCCTGGGACACTTTTTATTAAAAATACAACAAAATATAATTAGAAGTCAATAAACTTTGCATAAAAGAAAATTCAATACAATATTAAAACAAAATTAAAAAGAGCAAGAACAGAAAGGGGAAAGGGACAATAAGAGGAGAACTTTAAAAATGTGAGTTGAATCTCTTTAAAGGGAAGAGGAAAAAACAAAGACAACTATCAGGAGTGGCAAGTTCTGCAGTATGAGGCCTATTATGAGTGAAGCTTAGATATGATGGTGGAATCCCCAGAGAGTGGCTGGCTAGTCAGTGCAGGTAGCTACCAGGAAGAGGCCTTGAATCACTACAAAAGAGGACAGTTTTGCATATGTTAATTTATATCTATAGATGCAAATACAGAAATAATTACCATTATTTAAATAGTGATACTATCATTGAAACATAAATACATTACATCTCCCCATAGTGACTGTGACGAGGTCAGAATGTGACCAGGTGACCTGTGTGCCCGTTCAGTCTGGCATCCGGGTAGAAACTATTGATGGGCATCAACTTTGAGGTGCCTGGTCTCCCTTCTTATGGCTCTTTATCTTTCAAGCAGACCTGAACTGGCCAGCCTTCTTAGGGATGTACGGAAGGTACTTACCTTTCGCAAATTATGTTTATGGTTGGGGGGGAGGCATTCCGTCCCTCCCCCAGGAATCCTCGCCGGGGGGGAGGCCTCCCCCCCCAGAATCCTGGCTGGCCGGCTGTGCTCCGCAGCGATTCTGCAGAGCCGCCGGCCGGCTCCGCCAGCAGCCAGACATCCGGCTGCTGGCTAGCAGGGACGCAAATGGCGGTGGCCATAGCCGCCGCCGTTTGTGTCCCTGCAGTCAGCCATGATAGGCTACATAAATGTTTACGTAGCCTATCAGGGTTGACTTAAAAAATAAAATAAAAATGCATGTACGCAAATGGTGGCGGCATTTGCGTTCCTTATTTTGGCACGTCTTAGTCTATGTAAACATTTATGTAGACTAAGACGGCGAAAATAAGGGGAATGCAAATAGCGTAGCGTCTACGCTATTTGCGTTCCCCTTATTTTTGCCATCTTAGTCTAAGTAAATGTTTACGTAGATGTGCCAAAATAAGGAATGCAAATGGTGGCGGCCATGGCCGCCGCCATTTGCGTACGCGCATTTTTTTTAAAGTCAGCCATGATAGGCTACGTAAACATTTACGTAGCCTATCACTTTTTTAAAAAAAACCTAGCCGTGATAGGCTACGTAAATCTTTACATAGCCTATCACGTTTTTTTGTTTTTGTTTTTTGTTTTAAACTGGAAATGGTGGCGGCGGCAGCCAGTCGGAAGACTGGCCGCCGTAGCCGCCGCAGCCACACCGGAGCCAGAGCTGCCGCCAGAGCTGCCGCCACCAGGAAGATCCGCCCAAGGTAAGTCTCGTCCCGGGGGGTGGCGGGGGGGTGGCAGGCCGTTCCGCCACCAATTTCGGGGGGCCGAATGCGCTGGCATTCAGCCTCCCCGAGATCCGTGGCGGAACTTTCGTACATCCCTACTTCAAATAGAAGACATCTTCAAATAGAGGATGGACCACTGTAAAGTAGGACACATGGCCATCCTGACGAGCAGATTGCAAGTAATCAGGGCATCACATTATTCAGTGCCTTGGCTTGGAAACAAGCAGTGCAACACTGCATTAATTAATTAATTACATATATATTGTGTCAAATAAAATTCAATAAGACTGTGGGAATACCTTATTCAGCGCTAACAACAATTCACTAAATAAAACAGTCAACAGTCAAAACAAATCCTCTTGGCAAAGTCATACATCATTGGGACGTTAAACAGCACCAAACTCCACTGAAAACAGAATAGGCATCGCCATTTTCATGGAAGTAAGGCAGGACTGAGGGCAGAGTGGACATCCTCTGCACAACTGTCTGTTCAGTGAGCTCAGGTGTGTGTGTGTTAATAGCATGTGTGGCACAATCCTATGCATGTCGACTCAGAAATAGACCCCATAGAGTTCAGTGGGGCTTATTCTCAAGTCAATACACAAATGATTGCAGCCTTAAGGAAAGCACCCATTTTATGACTCCAGATCGGGGATGGGAAAATGTGACAGTTTTGTTTTCTTCTGCATCTTTACTCCAGATTGCTGCCACTCTTTAGAAGCTTGAGGCTCCACAAAATTTCAAGGAGAAGGGTTTTGTCTATATGATCAGGCTCAGCCTGCTGTTTCTGAAGATCTGTGATTATGTCTCCTAAAAAGAGTAGTTTAGCTCTTTCTGGCTTCAGAAGGGCATGTTTTTCCAATCTTTTAGTGACTCACGAGGGGTCTTGTGCTAGCTGTAGAAGATTACCATGATCACCAAAAACAACCTTCCCCAACATGGTGCCCTCAAGACGTTTTGGACTACAACTCCCATCATTCCTGACCATTGGCCATGCTGGCTGGGGCTGATGGGAGCTGAAGTGCAAAACACTGGGAGGGTACCAAGTTGGGGAAGGCTACCCTAAAGCAAATTATCCACTCCTGAAGATAGGATACAGAGCCATATGGACAGCATAGGTGTCCTTTGATGATCCAGCTGAATACAGGTCTGCCAAAGAGGAGGAGATTTAAATATTCAGTCTCAACTCTAAACCCAGCTTTCAGTATCTCATCATAGCATCTTTACCTATAGTGCACTCTTCCCCAGAAACATCCCTAAGTTATCAGCTTGAAAAATGCTTCTGGACTTTCTCAAATACCTGTGTGTAGGACTAGCACCTTCTCCAACCTCATCACTCCACAAGGAGAGGTCAGCTGCACCTTCACTCTCTTGCTTCTTTTCCACACCAGCGATGCATTTTGGGGGCTTCTTTGAGTGCAAGAAGCATGAGATTAGACAAATGTGTAATTACTTCTTGACCTGCTCCCCTACATTATACATTTTCATGAGATGCCATGATTCATTTTTTGCACTGATATGTACAGAAGGCTGGGGCTGCTTCGTTGATATTCATTTATTCAACAGTCTGTAATCTATATTTAATGGAGTACCAGACTGTGGCATAATAAACCGTTTAAAAAAGATAGCTACTGCTTACATGGAGGTTATTGCTTGCATAACCTGTACTTATTTTTCATTACAAACCTAAAAGAGCAAAGCATAATTCATACAAGAAAATGAAGTTAACATTTAATGGTTTAAAAATGATAGTGTGCCATAACACCATGCAATATGCTGAGTGCTTATAAAACAAAGCAAGGGACAAAAAAAGAAGAACAAATACCAATAGAATAGGCATTTACACTGCATCAAGGCTGCTAACCCCAAAGAGGGCATTGCATTTTGGGACTGGACAGATTTCCCTTGGAACCTGTTCACTTGTCTCATTTTTCCCACCATGTGACTCCACCCCATAAATCCTCACACTGACTTCCTGTCCATTTCTGGATCCAGGAGGTAAGGATGAGGAGTTTCTTACCTTCAAAATTCTCCATGGCCTTTCCTAGGGATATAAGAAAAAATCATCACCTCTGAATTTTTGTATGAATGTTTGTCTAGCAGTTTGCTTACTAGACCTACTGAACCTATAAGCAAACCAGTAGGCTTTTGTCCGCTGAAATCAAAACTTGGCTGAATTTCATGATCTGGTTTGCAACCCCAAAACTGTGCACTATTACAGAAAAGGTGCGCACTAAAACGTGTATTTTAGGAGAAATTATGCCTAAACTACATTATATTAGGAAGATAATGCTTGCAAAAAGTGTGCCCAATAAGAAAAGTACATACAAAAATGGGTATATTGGGAAAAATGCACACAAAAATATGTACCAAATTTTGCGTTGACTTTTTGGGAGGAGGAAAGTTATCATTTTCGCAGATGGATGTGAATGTGGGCTGAAATGAACTTGCATTTGGGGAAATGAGAAATTCAGTGAAACTGGGATTTATATATTTGCCTATCTCTATGCCCCCTTATTTATCTCTTAGCTCTGGGTATATCCCTGCCTGTGACCTTTGCTCTCCTGCTCCATCACTCTCAGATATGTGAAAGTCTCCCAATCTCTTAAATGGCTTCTTGTTGCTCCTTATGCCTATAAAACTCTTCCATAACTTCATAATTATGCCACTTCTCTCTTCTCCTTCATATCTCTCCTCAAAACTCACCTTTTCTAGGAAGCCTTTTCTGGCACACCTCCTTAGGGCCAAACTACATTTTATGTTAATTGCATGAATGCAATTAGCATGCACTGACCCTGACAACATAGCTTTTAGGGTAATCTGGGCCCTAGAGCATGTTTGGGGGGTGGGGGTGGGGCAAATGGAAGCAAAGGCAAGGGCTCCCAGTCCTGTCTCTTTGTAAACCTAAGCAAGGTTTATCATTCCAGTCTCTGCTTTCTCCCTGTTAGATTTCACATTTAACTACTAACATTTGCTGCTAATACAAACGACAGAGCAGTATTGATGCTCCAAGGGCCTTTCAATGATTAGCTGCCAGGGCTGTCGAATTCAGAGTTTCACTGAATGGACTGACGTGGATCATGATTTCATCTTCAGTCTACATCCAATACCATCAATCTCGTGAGACTGACAGATACAAATAGCAATAAATGTCATGCACAGGTATTGTTGTTCAAGATCCCCCCATCCCCCCCCCCCCAGATCAAGTTTCTGGGGATTAAGGCAGCCCTCTTCCTTTGCCTCTCTCTCTTCTCCACCCCAGACCAGTACAATTTTCTCCTGACTGGCTTTAAGGAGAAAAAAAAATCCACTTTTGAACATATGTATTATTCATGAACATTGCAATGAACCTAACCAGATATTTTTTGCAACATACTGAGTAGATGCATAAATATCCTTGAAAGCACAGATCAGATCACAAGTGTTTATTAACAATCACTTTTGTCATAGCAAGAGAAATTAGGCTTTATGAAACATGGTCTTTATGGATAAATGAACCCCATAGACTCCCTGTGTTCTCTTGGTAATGTGATGAAACCTCAGATTTGCAGGCAAAAATGTTTAAGAAAGCTATTCATCTTACAGTGCTATTGTCTAGGCAAGAATTTTGGAGGAAGTGAAGCATCATTTCATGGTGGTGGTGTGTTGGGCCACCTTGATTGCCATGAATAGGAAACTGTTGAGTGACCAGAGACTTTTAATGAATGACTTAATTTTTTTTAGGGAGTATAGATCGCTAAATTAGAATGAATTCAATAAATACCCATAATATCTCTCCAGGGGTGAAGTGGTGGCACTTTCAGTTTTGCTCGAGTAGCAACTAGAGGTCTCATGAACATTTGTCATTTGGATAGGGACACTCACAAAGGCATGCATCTTCTCTTCGAATGCTGGCAAACGTGCTCAAATGTTGCCATGCCCAAATGCAAGCATGTCTGAATGCTGGCAAGGATACTCACAAGCAGGTTGAAAAGGGAAGGCACTACTCATCCTGATCTTGTGAGTGCTGCTATCACAGCTGCCTCCCCTTTCCCTTGCCACAAGGCCTAGGGATGGGACTGGGACTACCAGACCCAGAATACCTTGTGAGACAATAAATACTTTTCCACCAGGGATTCTGGGACTGGTAGTGCCAGTCTCACAGCTGGTGGGGCAAAAGCATTTCACTGGGACCATGGGAGTGGGGATGTGGGACTCAGCAAAACTCAAGCTTGTCTCCGCTTTCCACCTCAAAGCTCGTTTTTTTGTCTCATGTCTTTATCAGATCACGAGCTTTGTTTTTTGGGTGCATGAAAATGCATGTATATTTTTGTGCACATTTCCCCAGCTGTATACACTAATTGTGCATGCTTTTTTAAAATATACACATTTTTCTCCCATTGACTAAAGTATGTTTGTGTGCATTTTTCGAATGTATGCATTTTTTGAATGCATTTTTTGTTGCACAAATCTTGTTGCAAGCTTGGAATTTTTCTGGCGTCAGATTGCAGATCACATTTGGGTCCACATTCAGTTCTGGGAGGTGAGAACTGGGTAAATACTGGTCAAAAACAAACCAAAATGGATTTCTCACCCATCCCTACATGGGAATGCCTGCTGCTATCTCTCAAGCTCCAACAGCAAGGTCTTGGGTTTTCAGGTCCAAGATAGTGGGAGGCAGAAGTGGGCCTTTTGTGACCACCCTCCAGGGGTGGGTTTTTTATTTTTTTTTTTATTTTTTTGAGCTTTTGTGTCAGGCACTCGTAAAAGATGCAATCCTTTTTGGTCCAAACAATGGGATGCTCACACATCTTTAGTAGAAACATTGAGGAAGCTATATCCTTGATGAAGTATGAGTAGTAAAACTATACAAGAATTTAAAAGTAAAAACTGTCAAAGAATAGATGTCATATTTCAGTTACAGCTGGTCTAACAGGTTGAGGAGAGTGTCATCTTTAGCAAGATGCCACCTACCAGACTATCTACAGACAGACGGAATGCTGAGGACAGTGATCACTTGCAAATAGTATTTGCCGTTATGACTAGTGTGGAATGGAGATGGACTAACACATGCTATTTGTGTGTTAGTTGATGACATGACTGCTTGCAAAATGATGGGCTCAGAGCTCCAAGAGCAATATACACAAGCCAGCAACTGTCACACCGCGATCTTTCAGAGTAAACATACTAGGACTTCAAAGGCTTACATTCTCCAAAGACTCCTCCAAGTTCTTTCCTTTGAGTCCTTCTTTCCTTCCCCAATTCTTTTGATTCCATCTTTCTTTTGATACTTTCCTTTGATACTTTCCTTCATTTTCTGTCCTTCCATAATACATTGCTATGATCTGTCTCTTAGATCGGTAGACATGGCCCCAACAACATCAAACATGATTGCTTGTGAATTATTTTTTATAATGATTTTCATGAGATGTTTTATACATCTGGCATGGTTATTATTTATGGAATCAAATTTGTGGGTTTTTTTGGTTTTTAATAGTACCTTGAGATCTACCAACCAGAGTCAGGTCAGGTGCAAAACAGTAGGTCAGGCAGGAGGACACTGAGTTGCAGAACAAAGTGCTTCTGAGCACATAACTTCATATTAGGTCAGTTCACTTAAAAACATAGACCAAACAAAATTCTCCCCTATCCCTACCTTCTGATACAAGTACTAGCAGAGGTGAGGTTTTCAGCATAAAATTAGTGCAGACCCCAGCTGGATGAGATCTGGAATAAGAAAAGAGCGAGTGAGGAAAAACGTTATTTATGCAGTCCTTCACCTCTGCCGTTTCAGCACTGTAAAACCCACGTTTCCAGAAATGTATTATTTCCTTTTAAAATACAGGTGTCAGGGCTCATGTGCAATATGGAGATAATAATGCCCAGGAATTTGTGCTCAGTACCAAGCTCACATAAAAAAAAAATCACTCCTAGTTCCTCCCTCTTTGTCTACCTTTTCAGCAACCTAATTTAGACCAGGGGGATGGGGGAGGCTTATTAGTTGTTGCTATTGTTAAACAATTTGGAGTTAGAAACTCTTGCTGATCTACTGGAAATCACCCAGGGATCAATCTACCAATAGATCCCAACTTACCTTCTGCCTACCCTGTCTTAAAGCACAACAGTACTTAGCATTTTTATAGCATGTCTGAGCAAGCAAAGTGATTCCCCTACACTTATTTAATGCATGTATATACTGTCTTTCTGGGAAGGCACTCAGTTTACAGTTTTAAAATACTAAAACAAACAAATGTTATCAGGGGGAAAAAAGAACATCAGTGGTCTCTCAGGTTGATTGAAGGTCTCTTCAAGAGCTGATGGCATGAGATCTCTGACCTGCCCTTCCCCTCTTCTGCTTCCCTCAGTGCACATATGTCTCAAGTGGCCCCAGGGAAAGTGGGGGAGGTTGCCCTAGCAGTTCTCTTGGTAGTCTTTACAATAACCCTGTAAGTTTGATCCGCATTATTATCTCCATATTGCACATGAGCCCTGACACCTGTATTTTAAAAGGAAATAATACATTTCTGGAAACGTGGGTTTTACAGTGCTGAAACGGCAGAGGTGAAGGACTGCATAAATAACGTTTTTCCTCACTCGCTCTTTTCTTATTCCAGATCTCATCCAGCTGGGGTCTGCACTAATTTTATGCTGAAATCCTCACCTCTGCTAGTACTTGTATCAGAAGGTAGGGATAGGGGAGAATTTTGTTTGGTCTATGTTTTTAAGTGAACTGACCTAATATGAAGTTCCAGGACTAACATGAAGATCAAAACACAGTTACCCTTTGGATTACACGCTCCTTAAATTTTACAGTGCAGTACCCAGCACATACGTTGTATACAATATGCATGTCTTAGGGAAATGTGCATACACACATGTGTATAATGGGGAAATTTGCATACTAAATGCTTATATTAGGGAAAGTTGTGTACACAGATACATGTATTTGGGAAAGTTGTGCACAACATCTGCAAGTCAGGGGAAATTACATATGAAAATACATGCAAATTTTTGCACGTGCATGTGTGTGTGTGTGTATGTATACGTCTGTCTGTCCGTCTATACACACACACATCACAGACTGATATAGAAATTGAACGGATGAACTTATGACTGAATACATGTGGAACTGACATGGACTGTACATAAACTAATTTGTCCATCTCAGCACCTTTCAGGGCAAATACAGCAGGAGGTTGGATCATTTTTGTCAAGGAAGTTGTATGTGTTGGGAGGGGGGGTTTCTTTGGATTGAGAAAACATTCTGTATCACGGCTCCTTGGTGCTTTTTCTTCATATTAAAAATGGCCTGTTTAAGCACACATTTAAAAAGCATGAAGAACATCACCTGTAGTTTGGCCATAGGCATCATGCTACATTTGTGCCCCCCTCCACACACACACACTTCTTCACTTGCATTGCAAAATGTTGTCTGTTGGTCTTTCTCATTCATGTTCCAAATGTGAGTTGCATCAGACTTCAGCACTAGTTTACTTCACTACATTCCTTCAAGCAATGCCTTTACTACATTCTAAGGTCACCACTGAACTCACATGTGTTATGTCAGTGCTCCCCTGAGTTTCGAGCACTTGGCAGTAGTAAATGTGGTTTGAGTTGTGAGCTGAGTGTATGGGGAAGCAAGCCCAAGGCAGCCGCTCTCAGCATAACATCTCAAACAGCCCACATTTTCAATGCACAATGTTGTCCCTTACAGAACAGATGGGAGTCTATCAAAACACAATGTTCCATACACTGAAGGATAACTGAGCAATGTGTGGCTACAGAGGGAACATAATTTCTGATTCATTGCCATTTTGCCACTGGGGACAAATCTGTATATGCATCACTAGCCTTGTTCACCTCGTGGTGATCTGCCACATTAGATGGCAGATTAATAGATGTAAACGTAGTTCCATTTTGGCACATTTTGCAAAGATACGAAATGGGAAAAATCTGTGGGCCTCTCTTCACAACCACCACTGGTGTCATAGCCAGAGTGCATGCTGCGTGGGGCCAAATACTCTGAGAAACAGAGCACCTGCAGAACACAGCATGCGATGGCAAGACGTTTTGCATGCCCCTTACAATAAGAGTGTCATTCGAAATCAGTGTATGGAGCAACTACCACATCAGAGGTGGCTGTGAGAACAGGCCCTCATATTCAGCTTATCATCTTTTGCCCCCCCCCCACCTTTCTGGTTATTTGCTAACATTTATGAACTCATCTTGAATTTCTCTGTTTTGAGATCTAAAAGCTTAAAATGTTCCAACAGGTCACCCCCTCCCTGCTCCACCAACTCTTTGTCATTCCAATATGTGTGGTAAAATCTTTTGCTCTTCTTTCTGTGACCCTTGCCTGACTGTCCGTCTTATGCAATTACCTTCCATTTCCAAGTCTCATTTTTCACCTCTCCACCACTCCTATTATGCCCCCTCCCTGTTTCATTATTCCCCTTTTCCTGCCCACCTCTTACATGCACATAAAAATGGAGGGACTCTCTTCACATTTGGCCTAGACATTCTACAGCCACTTCTAAAACCATATGTGGGAGACAAATTCTAATACTGGAGTGTACACACCTCAGTCAGTGCCTGGCCCTAATTATGGTCAGGGCTGTGTGTTCTCCACACCCCAGAAATTAATAACAATTATGTTCTGAAGGAGATCATATCCTATGTCAATAAGAGCTGCTTTCTGTAATTTGTGCAGATTTAGCATATTTACACGTATAGGTTCATTTTGCATAATTTATGCTTCTTCTGCTAGTCATGGGAAAGAGGAGAAGGAACTAAGCAGAAAATTATTGGAAGTTTTGTTTAGTCTCACTATGGCTTCTGAGAATTCATGAAGAACTGCTTACATATTGTGAAGCTTATATTAGGAAGAAATGTCTACTTTTTTTAATGAATTGGAAATTTTTTAGGATCCTTGAGGTATCAGATTTTCTATGTGTCCAGAAATCCATTGGGCATATGGAAAGCATAGCCATGGCTGTAATTGTGAGACTAAAATATGGACTGAGGAGCTCTCCAGCCAATTAATAGAAAGAAGTTTCCTCTTTAGTGTGACATGCATGCCAAGAGCACATTAGTTAAATGCGCATAATGGAGGATTGGTTACCTTACTGTGGTGTAGCTGGCCATTTGGCCTTGCTGAAGAAGATGGATGTACCATGTTAAGTGTGTTTTCTACAGCAATGGGGGTGTCTTCTGAAGGCATCTGGAGTGGGAACACAACAGCATTCAAAGTACCAAATAAGAACATTAAGAGATAAAAAGGAAAGAGGTCACAAAATGGTGGTAAGTAAGACAGGCAGGAAGGAATAGTCTTGCTGGTCTTTACACTTCTTTAGTGAAGTGTATGTGGCATATAAGTGCTCTTGTGAAAAGGAGCAGCATCATAGTAGACAACTTCTGACGAATTAAAATACTAAAGGCAAAATTGTAAGCCTTTTTTCTGTCTAGACATGCATAGCGTTGCTCCGTAAGAGAGTATATGAGCACAGCATTGGCTGTTGTTGCATCATGAAGCCATTTTGTTCATAGAATCATAGAATAGTAGGGTTAGAAGGGGCCTACAAGGCCATTGAGTCCAACCCCCTGCTCAGTTCAGGAATCCAAGTCAGAGCATCCCTGACAGGTGGCTGTCCAGCCTCGTCTTGAATGCCTCCAGTGTGGGAGAGCCCACCACCTCCCTAGGTAATTGGTTCCATTGTCGTATTGCTCTAACAGTCAGGAAGTTTTTCCTGATGTTCAGCTGGAATCTGGCTTCCTCTAACTTGAGCCCATGATTCCATGTCCTGCACTCTGGGATGATGGAGAAGAGATCCTGGCCTTCCTCTCTATAACAACCTTTCAAGTATTTGAAGAGTGCTATCATATCTCCCCTCAGTCTTCTCTTCTCAAGGCTAAACATGCCCAGTTCTTTCAGTCTCTCCTCATAGGGCTTTGTTTCCAGTCCCCTGATCATCTTTGTTGCCCTCCTCTGAACACATGTTAACACAGTGTTGATGATGATAGATGCTCCAGATGCTGCAGCATCCATGGTGATAGCTCAAGTGAAGCTTCTATCACACAATATCACTGCTAGCTACAAAGTCTCAAGGACCCCTCAGCCTCATGGGACGTTATGGACCAGGTCATGGTGGGGAAGGAAGATAATCTTATATCCAGAAGTCAGGCATGCCCCATTCACGGTAAGTAGGGTGGGTTGATTGTTCATACCAAGGTGAGAGGTTCGAGGACATGGAGGATGAGAAAGAGGTGTATTGGTGGGAGCATGGTGAGTGGTACTGAATTAGCAATTCATGGTATTTGGGTGTGAAGTTCCTCAAACAGCAATTATTACAAAAAGACCCCTAAGGAGAGGGATCTAGCAGTACTTGGCCTTAGGAACTGTAGATCCCAAGCCAACATAAAGTCTAGTCTAGGTAACCAGCAGAGTGCTGTTCCACAGAGAAGGAGGATTCCACATCTGACTGTTCTTCTGAGACTTGGTGCTCAGATATCACAAACAAGGAACCAGAATCCAACACCCCTGTAAACTGCAGACAGAGCAGAGTGCAGTTTAAAGGCCCCGCCCCCCTGCCCCACCTCGTGATGCTGGCATTCAAAGGTCCAAGATAGAGTGCTGCCCCCTATAAATCATGCTTCACTTGTTCTACTTCCCATTAAAATGACCTATGTTTTAATGGGACCTGCAATGTTTCAAAGCCATGCATCACCCCCCACCCCCACCCCCAATAGAGAATAATAAAGAATAGTGCTTGTTTTCACATCTTTAAATATAGCTCAGTCTCATAGAGAGCACTCGTGAGAACTTGACATGCTGAAGAAGAATCTGGGGCATTGTAGGAAACATAGTTCCCAAACCTGTGGGAAATGTAGTGACCCAAACATACAAAATGGGAGACAACTACTTCGCAATGAAGGATTGGGTGTTGTTGTTTTTTGAGCGGGTCCCTGCTCTTTCAAAAGACCACTGAAGTTCCCCAAAACTTACGTGTTGCACTGAAAAATGAACACCATGAATATGTGTTGCTGAGCTAATGAGAGGGACATGGGGTCGTTTTATTGTTCATCATTGGGGATGACTCAGGAACTATTCTATAGGTGCTGAGGATACTCACCGCACAAGCAAAACAAAATGTGGATAACTGTTGCAAATGTAAACAACCAACAAATGCTAAAGAGCACAGAGCTGCTCTGATCAAACCACTCAACTCTCATATATGCATACAACAGTATCATCATCATGGTGATCACTCATGACCGAATAAGATTGTCTTCCAGAGATAGAGTCTTAGCAGTGGGTCTGCAGGTGGCTGTGAAGGCCAATTCTGGATCTGCATAACCTCCCACAGTGAGGACATGGGTTTCCAGGTGGAAGGCGGTCACGGTGAGGGTTTGCTTGACGTGCCTTCTGCTGAGCTTGTTTCTCCCTTTCGCTCTGTACTTGTGCTTCTTCAAAGTCCATAGCACCTTTAATATAGGCTGAACTTCAGTTGGAATGCTCATGAGTTAGAACTTCCCAGTTCTCAATGCTTATGTTACATTTTCTTAGATTAGCTTTAAGAACATCTTTAAATCTCTTTTGCTGTCCACCAATATTCTGTTTTCCATTCATAAGTTGGGAATAGAGTAGCTGCTTTGGAAGATGATAATCAGGCATTCAAACAACATGGCCAATCCAGCAAAGTTGATGTTAGAGAATCATTGTTTCATTGCTGGTGGTCTTTGCTTCTTCCAGAACGCTGACATTTGTTATATACAACAGTATATAAGGCTTTTGTGTGCACATTAGAGTGCAATGGTTTAACTGAACACTTGCCACATTGCATTCACTACTGTAATGGACTTGGTGATGGCATGGGAGTGCAAGCAGGGGGTGGAGTTTGACGGACTTCCCCTCGCCCAACACCTGGATCCTGCTCGCCAGGCTGCGGTGGGCTCGCTTGCCTCCTTGGCGACTGGTGGGAAGCGCTGAGAGGCCAGCCATCCCCTTACCGAGCTGCAATTGTACATACAACCGTGGCTCTTGGTTACTTCTGCATATCTAAAGTTGGGTCTATGGCTGCCTTAATGGGGCAATGACTCAAGATTGCAGGTGTAAAGGGCCTTTGACGACTTAAATCTTGAGTCATTGCCCTTTTAAGGCAGCCATAGACCCAACTTGAGATCTGCGGAAGTAACTGAGAGCTGCGGAAGTAACTGAGAGAGTAACTGAGGAAGTAACTGAGAGAACTATTACTGGAAGCTGTGTTTGCTAGGGATGTCAGAGAAATCCACAATGGATTCAAACAAATTTAGATTTCTATGGATTTGATGTGCTGATTCCACAGTGGACCAGCTTTTTCTGAGTTGCACAGATTCTGTGGACATGGGGACCATTTTTTTTTTTTTACTTTGGGTGTGGGGGGGGGATTTGCACTAATGGATACTTGCAGAAGTGCATATTAGCTCAAATGTGCATTTGCAAATAAACAAAATTTTCATACAACCCCCCCAATTCCATCAATGAGCAGATGATGGAACAAAAGACGCCTGACAATCCATGAAACAGAGATGGAACATATTTAAACTAAATCTGTACATCCCTAGTGTTTGCACTATCCAGAAAAATGCAAGTCTTTCAGTGAAGGCCAGTCTTCAAACAGAATTATTCTTTGTGAAAATAAAACAGAAAAATTCCATGTATAGACACAGATAATCAATGGAAAGATTAAATGATAACTGTAACATTTATATTTATACCTTCACACTGGATATTAGCTAACTGGTTTCCCTAAGGCAATAAGGCAAAGAATACAACAAAGCTAATCACTAGGTGTCCAAAATTTGCAACACATTTACTATTCCTTTTGGATAATGAAAACTATAATTACAATATTCGTACTCATGTATTTAACTGAGTTAACTACTGTAATGGACAGTTCAGTTGTGTGGTGTCAGTGTCTGTCTCAGTGTGTGTGTATTGATAATTTTGCAATGCTTTCTTTTATCCCATGCAGTACGTTAACTAATGAGAAGTTCATATTTCTTGCAGTGAAAGCCACTGAAAATTCATTACCACTAAAGCGGTAAACAACTAGTGTTCAGTAACTTCAGTTCTCTTTGGAAAGCACTGATTTGATCATGAGTGATCATTCATCCAAAGAAACATGTGGCTGCTTATTTTGTCTTCTTCCCAAACAGTCCTGTAAGTTTCTGCATGCTATTGAAAGAGAGAGAGAGAGAGAGAGAGAGAGAAAATACTAGGGTAAAATATTTATCTCTTCAACAAACCGAGTGGGGAAAATGGGTGTGTGTCTGCTGAGTTATCAAGATGCCCTCTATATGCTCATGTTTCCATTTCTTAAATTGCATTTCTCCTGACAAATCCATTTTCAGTCACAATAATAAGCAGATAAACAAGGGATAGCACAGGAAAGCTTCAGAGAGGTTCGGAAAGGAACCTCTTCCCATTCCCGACCATTTCGGCTGTTAAAAATGTATGCCTCTAGCCTTGAGATATGCAAGCCATATGCATAAATAAATAAGTTCCTGACTGAAGGCATTGGCACAGGGCTCAGCAGTGCTGGAGAGAGAGGGCAGAAAATCAATTGCTCCTGACTATTGAAGATGTGCAATTATTGGGTGTTGTAATTAGATCATGAAAAACCTGCTCCTTATAAATCTGTCTTATACTTTTCGTGGCCAAGCTAGGGATGTCAGAGAATTTCTCCACGAATCTTGGGGAGGCCGAATGCCAGCGCATTCAGCCCCCCAAAATTGGTGGAGAAACGGTCCGCCCCCCGCCCCCCCCGGGACGGGACTTACCTTGTGCGAATGTCCCTGGTGGCGGCGGCAGCGATGGCGGTTCGGTGGCGGTTCGGCAGCGGTTCGGCGATGGCGGCTGTGGTGGCCGGTCTTCCGACCGGCTGCCGCCGCCGCCATTTCCAAGTTAAAAAAAAAAAAAGTGATAGGCTACGTAAAGATTTACGCAGCCTATCATGGCTAGATTTTTAAAAAACACCGTGATAGGCTACGTAAATGTTTACGTAGCCTATCACGGCTGAGTGAAAAACAAAACAAAACCCGCGCATATGCAAATGGCGGCACCCATGGGCACCACCATTTGCGTTCCGTATTTTGGCACGTGTAGTCTACGTAAACATTTACGTAAACTACGGCGAAAATAAGTGGAATGCAAATAGCGTAGACGCTACGTTCCCCTTATTTTCGCCGTAGTCTACGTAAATGTTTACGTAGACTACATGTGCCAAAATAAGGAACGCAAATGGCGGCGCCCATGGGCACCGCCATTTGCGTACGTGCGGGTTTTTTTCCCCCCCACTTAGCCGTGATAGGCTATGTAAACATTTACGTAGCCTATCACGGCTGACTGCCATTTGCGTCCCAGCAGGACAGGATTCGCGGCCGGAGGGACAGGGCGCCTCCCCCCCAGCCAGAATTTCAGGGGGAGGGATGGAGCGCCTCCCCCCCACCGCGAATCAACTTTCTGGTTCAGGTAAGTGACTTTCGTACATCCCTGGGCCAAGCCCAACTAAGTGCATGTGAGTTTTGCTGAATGCACAGCTCACCTCTGCTCTTTTATTTCACAAACCACGATTTTGCTATCAAATATGACACAACCCAACATGATGAAAGCACTACAGTGGATTCATATGTATTTCTACCTCTCAGTGACATCTTTCTTCCCAGGGACAAATGTAAAATTTATACCAGATTAACAGGTTATGTCAGAAATAGTTAATTTTCCACATCCATCATTAAGGGCCAATAAGCAACACCCTAAGGCAACAGAGCATCCTTTATGCAGAATCATTTCTGGAAACATAGGAATCTGCTGTATACCGAATCAGACCATTATTCTGTCTAGCTCAGCATTGTCTACATTGACTGGGAGCAGCTCTCCAGAGTTTCAGACAGGAGCCTTTTCTAGCCCTACCTGGAGATGCTGGGGATTGAACTTGGGACCAAGCAGGTGCTCTACCACTGAGCTATGAATATAACCTTTTCTACAACTGTGAAGTTATGGGACCGCTTCACAGCTCTGAGCTCCTTGGAAGAATGGCAGAAGAAAAACAAACAAACAATATTCAGCCCACAGTAGTCTCCAGCACATCTTCGCTGCAAATGGCGGGTTGATTATGGGACTAGCATTGGTGTCCTGCTATATATCACCCGAGCTGCTATGTCAATGCATGATACTTCCGTGCTTAGTCTTGCACTAAAGTGTTGAAGTGAGAGGATGTGGAACTCCCATACTGATGCACACCCCCCCCGCCAAATCACCCCATAGCCGACATGTTGGAGAAGAGATGTGAATTCAACCTCAGAGTGCCTCTTGGGGGAATGAAGATGCATTCCTGTACATAGTTATCTGGGAGTAAGTCCCATTGAACTCAATAGGCATTACTTCTGAGTCAACATGTATAGGTTTGTGCTGTAAATGAATGGCCAAGCTCTTTCAAAACTGCTGTTCGGTGCTACCCCTAGGTAAAGTGATAACAGAGTTGGCCAGGGTCAATGATGCATGGTGTTTAGCTATTCAAAAGTAGACACACTGGGAAGTTGAGGGAAAGCGGAACACATCTTGGAGAGGTAGAGGGGGACAAAGAAGACAAAGACAAAGACAAAGAAGACAAAGAAGACAAAGAAGACAAAGAAGACAAAGACAAAGAAGGGGGGGTGGGGGCAGAGAACACTGTTCATCATTTGTCAGTTCTTTTAGAAGGGGGTTCCAAATGGGACTGCAGTGCTGCAACTGTCTTGTGGGACGCACATCATGCTTTACAACGTCAGCATTTCCTAGACAGTATATAGTATTGTGAATGACCTTTCTTCACTAACAGGTCTTTGACTGAACTGCCCTTTTTGAAAATCGGAAAGTCTCAGGTCCATCCTCCTAATGGCTGGGCCCAGTCATCTCTCCAGTGGCTCTGATCTTGGGCTGCTCACTGTGTTGTGGGCTTGGATGCTGTGGACCCTTTTCCGTGACATTAACTATCTAATTCCACTCGTTTTCTTTTCCTTGGGGACTTGCTCTGACAGAGCTGGAAGGAAGCTACTGCTGAAGATTTTCATTCTTTTCTTTCCCTCTCAGTCTGACTTGCTGCTTGATGCTTTGTCCACATTTAAAGATACCCATTTTTGTATTCCTTCCTAATCTTTGGTTCTCCATCAGTATATGGATGATGGGTAATTTAAATGTTAACCCCACCTTCTCCCTGTGGAGGCTACCAAATGCACTTATCCATGTTGGCACGTCTCACAGTCAGCCTCGCTTTTAAAATCCACTTACCCTGTGTGCTAGCCCATGCGCATGCTGGGTCTGCATATCCCCAGCTGTGGCTGCTGAACTGATGCGCACACATGGCACTTATATGGACTGGTGCACAGAGCCACAGGCTTTTAACATTTACCCTCACTGTGTGAAGTGCCAGCATAGATGCGTTTCTTTGGTGGCATCTACATGGGAGCTTAACATTTTAAATTGGTCCACAGATGATATCATCTGTAAACACATGATAATATTCTACATTTGTAAAGGAACAGAAAACAGGGATGGACCAAAATGCAGGTGATAAATTGGAGGTGGCTGTTTTGGTTCCATTTCAAGGGGTTGCCATTCACCCTGTGAAACAGTTTGGGTGGAGGGGCTAGCAATTGTGGTGGGACTTCTTTATTTTCCCTCTTTTCTTTCATCTTTTTTTTTAAAAAAACATGTTTTCTTCTTTTGAAACTTTTTAAAAAGTTGCTGGTGGTGGAGCAGTGGAGCTCTGGCCACAGCCATTCTTGCTTCCCAGACTACCACTAAGGAGGATACTAGTAGCTTTAAAAAGAAATCAAAAATAAAAAGAAGAGAGAAAAAGAGGAGAAGGGAAGACTCCCCCTCCCACAAATGTTAGCTCACTCTCCCCTAAATAATCCCCCCCACAAATGTTCTTTCTCCTTTGGTTTCATGGCAAAGTTTTGCCTGAAACATCTCCACAAATTTGGGCATCCCCCAAGTAGATTCAGGGAGACCAGCCCTAATATAAACAACCTCTACTATTTTTTTCCTTAGCCTAACTTGAAATAGCCCCATTCATCCCCAGTGGCATGCCCACTGTGTAGCCCCACCCCCTGGTGTCTGGACATATAGCACAAACATTTTTAGGGAGTTTGTGCATACAGCTGTAACCGCAGAGGCATCGATGCACCCTTAAAATAATGCTGCACTACTGGGTTCCAGGTCAGAAGCCTTTGCAAAGGGGCCCCTGTAGACATGCATGCTTTACTTATGGACACCACTGAGGACACTGAGATATGCACAACATCAGGGGTGTGGCTTCTGAACTCATGCACCGCTTTTAGTCTTAAGCATAATGCTGAAATATGGCTACACCTACACACTTATTGTATTACAATGACGATGACGACTACATTTATATCCCACATTTTTTCCTCTTGCAAGGAACCCAAGATAGCTTACGTGGTCTTCCTCCTCTGCATTTTATTCTCATAACAACTCTGTGAGGTAGGTTAGGCTGAGAATTAGTGAGCATCATGGCTGAGGGGGGACTAGAACCTGGATCTCCCAAGCCCAAGTCCAACACTCTAACCACTATACTTTGCCCATTGGTCCTCAAATGTGATACTTTTCTTCAGTTCTATTAATTGTTCCCTTCTGATATCTATTTCTGGTCTATGTGAATCCATCTCCACTTCTCTTTCTAAAATTCATTTTGCTCCTATCACCTGAAGATAGCACAGGGTCACAGGGAGCAGGAGAGCACACACAGCAGTAACTCAGTCTCAGAGATCCTTCTCAGATTAAGTGATCACATGAATAGTAAATTTCATTTCAGCAGTTCAATAATAAATATGCCCTCTTATCTCAACTAGCAGCCTACAAGAGATAGATAGGGGATAGGTGAAGCGTGACATCTGGAGCATATTGCCATTACATTCTAGAAGCACATAAACTTTTAAAATTGCTATAATGAAAAGCACTCTAAGAAGCATTTATAATGTTGGAAGTGAGTGATGTATAGTTCAGTTCAGACACTGCCTGGGTGGGGGAACCCTCTGCTTGGCAGGGGAGTGGGGCTGCACCCTTCCCTCTGCTACACGCACACAACATAATATGTGTGATGATGCTCCCTTGCCAGCCTCCCCCAACTGGGTGCCCTCCAGGTGTTTTGGACTACAATTCCCATCAGCTCCACCCTGCATGGCCAATAGTCAGGAATGCTGGGAGTTGTAGTCCAAAACAGCTGGAGGACACCAGAAGGCAGCTCTATGCAGATCCCCGTGTGAAACAGCTGTCCAGTGCCCACAATTCTCTCTCCTCAAAGAAAGGTGGGGATGATCCTGTTGGTTAGATATTTTTCACTTACTGCCTCCATGTGGAAAACTCACATCTCGGACTGCTGCCTATTGCTCAGCCTGGACACTCCTTTGAAACTATTCTTTGCATTGGGAGGAAATCTCCCATTGGTGCCCATGGAGCATTTCATACCAATGCAAATAGCCACTTCTAACTTCTAAGGAGCATTTCTGACAACCCAGCATAGGCGAGGAGAACATGAACATCTTCCTGACAACTATTCAGCTGGCACCTCCCAGCTGCTGCTGTGTGCACTTGAAAAAACATGGCAAGGACCATCCTCACACATGTTATGTGTGCACTGAATGCCATGATGACTAGTGAAAATTTTTTTTAAGCCATTCCTTCCCCCGTAGATCAGTGCTGCCTCTAGCAGGTATATCATCTAAGACCATATATTGTGCTCTTAGAATGGTGGAAATAGGAAAGTATTTGGGGATAACACTTATCTATTAGGGAGGAAGATGGGGTAGGAGGACCATAGGAGCAAAATTCCGTGCCCTAAAAGGTGATTGGCATTGTGGTAGCACCAGAGTGGCCATGTGTCCTCCTTTAAACAGAGGAGTCCTCTGTTTGAAGGACTGTCCAAGTCCCGCCAAAAGGCAAAGAAGCATAAGAAGGACTGAGCAGGCACACAGCTTACCTGGTCTTGGTCTTCCCAACTATGATAAGATGTATATTGTATGTATTTCTATTACACTACACTAATGATGTCTAAATTTGCACCTATACATACCAATTAGTATAAGCAAGTGTAATGCCAGTCTGTGCCCTCTTTGTGGGTATATGAATTTCCTCTTTTTTTGAAACACACACTACTCCTGGGGTGGGGGAGAAAGTGCTAGTTCTCAGTTGATGTTTCCCTTCCAACCCTGTTGGAAAACAGGGAGAGGAATTTTAAATAAAAAGGTGACACTGGCAAGCTGATGCATTGCCTCTAAAAATATACCATCACAAGATGTGTTCTTACAGAAAATGCTTTATTAACCCCCCCCCCCAGCCCTAAATGGATTGGACTCAATATAGCTTTAGGAGACCATTTCCTTTTATTATAATCTCCAAAGTTAATTGTGGAGGTGTTGAGGGGCACAAGCCATTCACCTGAATCAGGGGGCAATGAACAGCTGCCATGATTATTAGTGGCAAATCAATAAATGTGATCAACATCTGCTAAGAGCACAGGCCCTGAAAAGGACATCAAGGGGAAAAAAAGTCCTTTCTGTGCCTGTGTGGAACATGCATGTTTCTGGATAACAATGTACAAGAGGCAGGGGGAAACCTAGTTGAGAAAAAGATGTGCATATTGCTTTTCAGGCAAAATGGAAGTCAAAATATTATTCACGGAAATCTGGTTTCACCCAAGCAAGTGAGCATCAGAGTCTGTCAGGGCTGGGAAATGTTGATGTTCTGTGCCTGGAGCTGTCATCCATCCATCAGCTGGTGAACAACCAGTAAAGATAGCACGCAGCTCTCTCCTTCCTCTGCTTCTGAGTCTCCTTGAAAGGTCTTATTTGATCAAAAGTGTATTGTCACATCGGAGAGCAATTAAAAGAAAATCCAAAGATAGAATGTGCTGCTGTGTACTATGTTTGATTTCATCAATGTTTGATGTTTTGTTGGACAGGTTCATGAAGTTTTTGTATTGTAGAAACAAAAACTCAAGAGCATGCAACTACAACTCAATCTGGGATGGACTTTATGTTTGGTTTCATGTATCAGCTAAAGCCACAACAGCCTTCCAAAAGCAGAAGGTTCCAGGTTCAATCCCTGGTGTGAAAGACTCTTCCTGAGACCCTGGACTCTCCATGGGCTGGAGTAGTAAATGGAATTCAAAACAGGCAAGGATTTTCCTACAGGCAGCACACACAGAAGTGGCTAAGTATCAGCCATGGATCAGTTTCAGGGTAGAACACAAAGATCAACATCCACAGGCAAGCAGTTGAAAGGGGAGGAGAGTTGAAGTCAAGGACAACTCAAGGCTGTGACTCCCCTCCAAAAATTGTCCCAACCCATGCAGCAATTAGGCATTTTTTTAAAATAAAATAAAATCTTCCATTGGCACCAATGGGAGCTTTTTAAAAAGCTTAACTGCTGCACAGCATGGGTGTGGGCTGGATGGGATGGCCCTGCTATCACATCTGGATGCAGGCTGCCACTTCCTCACCCATGTAATGTTACAAATAGCAACCAGGATGCAGAAAGCATTGAGGAGATAGATATGAACGCCAGGCCAGACTTTGAGAGATGCCAAACTAGGGATATCGGGAACATCTGTTTTTGGGGTGAAGCTCGATGAGTTTTCATTGGCTCGCCCCACCCCCCAGACTTCGATCCATTTCCTGCTACCTGGCTTGACTCAGTCTGAAGTGAGTTGGAGTCAGTTAGTGTATTTTCCATGTTTTTTATTTGCACAAATTACAGCAGCAATTCGCACCAATTACACAAATTCCAGCCATAATTTATGCAAATCTCTATTTGTGCAAATTGTGTCCCCCACACACACACACACCAGAAAAAAGTCCCTGGAATCAGGAAAAACCTGCAGCTTGGCTTTCAAATGCAAGCCGAGTTGGGTGGGCAGTGGAAGTCCGTCAAGCCCAATAAGGGCCAGATCTCTAAGTGACGACTGACCACCCCTATGCCAAACATATGGTTAAAAACAATAAAACAACACTGAGGAAGTGAAACAATGCCTTTTCTTGGAGCAGTTATTATTTCAAATGCAAAAAACCAGGTTTGGCTTACACAGAACGGACACATAGCCTTTTTTTTAATGGAATAAACATCTAGGTTGCATTGTTAGGATGACACTTAGTTAACGATGCCTGCTGCCTCTCAGGAGAAGGAGTTGGCCTAGAGAAGGGGTAGACAACGTGGCACCCATGGGCACCAACATGCTCTCGAACATTTTTTTGTGGTGCCTGCCAAGGGGTCCTGCCCCTCCCACTTCTTTTTTATTTTTTTAAATACATGTGTTTCTTACTGGCAGGTGGGATTGCTTCGAAGCAAAGTGAGGGCCTCTTGCTGCTTCCATCTTCTTTTCCCATGAATGCCTCTGGACCACACGTGCATGGGGGGAGAGTGCTCAGAGCCATTCTTAGGAAATGAAGATGGCGGGCTGCTGCAGGCTGAAGCATTCATCTGCAGCATGCCCATTTTGTGGTGGTGTCCAGGAGAGTGTCTCAATTGCCAGATGTGCCCACAGGCCCCAAAGGTTGCCTACCCTTGGCTTACAGACATTAAGGGCCACTTCCTACCACAAAGTTTTGCAACAATTCAAATGGGGGGGGGGGTAAGCCATGCGAGCACCTCTCCTTGAAGTGGTGTGTGGTGTAGTGGCGAGAGTGTTGGACTGGGAGTTGGGAGATCCGGGTTCTAGTCTCCACTCAGCCATGGAAGCTCACTGGGTGACTTTGGGCCACTCACAGACTCTCAGCCCAACCCACCTCACAGGGTTGTTGTGAGGATAAAATGGAGGAGGATTATGTATGCTGCCCTAGATTCCTTAAAAAGGGGGGAAAAGGCGGGATATAAATGTAATAATCAATCAATCAATCAATCAATCATCTGAGTAGAATCAAGGCCAGCACAGCCTACCACTAATTAGCATTCCATGTCCTCCACGTCTGCTATCTTGTTCCCTTTCCTTAAGGAGCAATGTGGCAGGTGCCTCCCTTGGAGATGGAAGAGGTCTGCTGAGCCTCTTCTCCTTCCCGCAACTGTTTATAAAGAGAAAACTTTGTGCCACTGTGATTTTAGCTATCAATCACCCCCCCCCCCCGGGAATAAATTCTTACGTTCTCTGGCAGAAAATGACATCATTAAGCTGGTAGCCTCTTCATTTTACAACCAGTCAGGGAAAGAGGGAGAGATCCCTGGCCTGGCGAGATCTCTTTACTATCTTCATAGCAGCCATTTATGCCTTCACCCGGCGCCAGCTTGTCTGGCTAAAAGGGGGGGGGGCATTGCGGGTGGGTGGGGTGACATGACGCAGGGGCCTTTGATTGGTGCACCCCAGTGGCACCACCATGCAAGGAGGGGCAGGCTGAGTTGCCTTAAACCCAGCCCCCTTCTCAAACTAAGCTCTCTGGCTCAACGTAGCTCCCTCCCACCCTCCCCTAAGCAGTGTGGGTTTATTACCGGTTGCCCTTTGGGAATCATGTAGGAATTTTTTGGCTCACAGTTCAATTGGCCTATTACTGTGCGTCGTTTTTGCCTACGTCACACTGTTTTGCGGGTAGAGTGTGTCCTGTAAGGGAATATGGTCTTTATCATCGGTCACATTCCAGTTGGCAGCTAGGACGGGCAAAACAGGAAAGTAGGGATGGTGTGCATGCAGAGGCACCTTATGGTGACAGGTTACTCCTGAGGCCCCCCGAACGGGTTGTGCGGCTCGGCGGGGGGATGAGGGTTGCCTGGGAGACCAACCCTACTCACTCACCCAGGTGTTTCGTGGCACCGGGTTGGGGGTGACACCGGAAGGTCTACCTCCCCCAGAAGGGGCAGTCCGGAGGGATGGCGAGATCACTGCCACCCCTCAGGCTGGGTATGTTTTCGCCCAAGAAGTGCCAGCTAGCCGCTGACACAGTTAGATGCCCGTCCTAGTTACCCCTTTGCAGCTATTTCAATAAATGTGGCCCAATTTTCAAACGAAGCTTGTTGTCTGCGCCTTCTTCAACCCATCTCCGCTCACATCTGCCACCCGCTACCCAGTCCTGGCTGCCAAGGTGTTTTCCCCGCTTTTGGATGGGGGCAAATTAGCAGGCAGAAGAGGAAGTCAAAACCTTTGAGTGTTCTTTAAAATATTAAAAAATCATCAAAGGTTTTTGAGCATTCATTTTGGGAGAAAGTACAAGGCTGCTGGCCCATTTCTAGTCCTCCACCAAGTACAACATGTGTAGATTGTCATATCAATGATGAACGATGTATATATGTGCCCTTCATAAAAAATGCAAGCAAAACAAACAAACAAACAAAAAGTTGCAAGCAAGGTCCTGATTCCCCCCACCCCCTTGGGTTAGATCCAGACTCAGTCACATTTATAGAATAGACACATTGACATCAATGGGACTGAAGTTAGTCATGATTAACTTCTGTCCCACTGATTTTAATGGGTCTACTCTAAATATGACTACATCTGGAGTCAACACCTGTATGTGGTGGAGAAAAACTAGTTTCTACATGTGCCCTTCTCATAGCCAGCACAAATGCACATGTATGCTCTGCCCAGGTACTAGAATTCACAAAATGTCTCCTAACACGCAGCCCTTAGTTACAAAGAAATGTGCCAAATGGCTGATATTCCCTTTGGCCTGTGCTGTAGAAAGTCAAAGAAATCCAGGCCGTTCCTTTGTGTCTCTCTGGTGAAAAATATTCTACAGAATTGGCCTGAACAAGGCAGTTTTACGTGGTGCCCAAGCTCATCTCAGCTCCTGTTAATCAGTAATTAATGCTTCTTGCTTGTGTACACAAGCAGAAAGAATCAGACTTTTAATTACAGCCTCTGTCTAAAGCAACCTGTTTGCTGGCTTCTGTCATTTACTGCTACTGGTTCAGATGGGGAAAAAAAACAGCAGTTGTCTGAAGGCTAATTCATATAAGCAAATGCACATATTTCTCCTTTGCTTTGTAGTACCAGAAATGTAAACTCTTTCCATAGCATTTCACCAATTTCCTTCCAAATTACTAAAGTGTTTAAGATTTTAACATTCAGGGCATTTTCACAGAAATGCCCTAACCCCGACGCCAGCTTGTCTGGCAATGCAGGGGGGGGGCGTTGTGGGTGGGGGGGGGAGAGAAGAGGTGGCTGGTGCCTATTGGTCACCCCCTCATGGCACCACCAGGCTGGGGAGGTGCCGGCAGAGCCCCTTTTAAGCTCTGTGCCCCCTCCCAAACCAGCTCTCTTGCTCTTACGGCTGTCCTGAACGAGAGAGAACCGAGTCACAACCTGCCTTGACAAGGATCCTCTCGCTGCTGGCAACGTCGGACGGGGCGGCCGGTCTTGGTTCTCCCCGTCTTTGTGGCCACCGGCGCTCACCAACTTAGGGGAGCCCGCGCTTGCTCCTTCATTCTTTGTGCTGCGGCAGCGGCAGCGACCTGGCTCCAGCTCAGGCTCCTGCCGTAGCCTTGCCCCGGGATGAATCCGCTACCAGATCCCACCTACAATGAAGCAAGTAGGGAGTTCCCCACTTTGGGAGCGAACCCAGTTACAGGGTACCAGGCCCTTACCTATCAATCATTGGCCGCAATTTGGCATACCCTGTTGGGGATCAAGGGGCTATCTGCCAGGCCCATAGGGAGCAAGCTGGCCGTTGTGGGCTTCTGGGCTGCAACAATGGCTGTTACTGCTGCCACATCTGAGTTCAGGCTTCGGCGTGCAGTTCAGGGTGGAGGCACGGATGTCACATGTTTTAGCAGATTCTACGCGCCCTCTGTCTCCGGATACTCTTCTTGGGCTCTGGAGCTCATGGCCTCCCATTTGCGCTTCCCAGTGTGATGTTCCCCTGCCCCATGCAGCAGCCTTAACGGCCTTTTTCCAGCCCCGGTGGATTCTAGGGTTGGTTCGGGCTCCCTAGTCTGACTGACTCAGGAGGGCCTTGAGATACTCTGATGTCCAGGTAGGGATGGCGGAGAATTTCTCCCCAAAATTTCGGGGGGCCGAGCGCCAACGTGTTCGGCCCCCCGAACAAGTTTCGTGGAGAAATCCTCTGCACCCCCCCGCCCCCCGCACCCCCCCGGGACGGGGCTTACCTTCACCGAATGTCCCTCCCGGTGGCTGGTCCGGCCGGTGGTTCGGCGGGTGTTCGAGCGAGGCGGGAGCGGCAGCCGGTCTTTCGACCGGCTGCCGCCGCCGCCATTGCTATGAAAGAAAAAGAAAAAAAAAACTTCCCCTGATAGGCTACGTGACGATTCACGTAGCCTATCACGGCTAGATTTGCAAAGTCAGCCGTGATAGGCTACGTGAATCGTCACGTAGCCTATCACGGGTGACTTAAAAAAAAAAAAAAAAAGAGTGTACGGATAATGGCGGCCCCCATAGGGAGCCGCCATTCCCGTTCCTTATTTGGTCGCTGTAGTCTACGTAAATGTTTACGTAGACTATGCCGAAAATAAGGGCAACGCTATTTGCGTTGCCCTTATTTTCGCCGTAGTCTACGTAAACATTTATGTAGACTACAGCGACTAAATAAGGAACGCGAATGGTGGCTCCCTATGGGGGCCGCCATTCGCGTACGTGCTTTTTTTTTTTTAAAGTCACCCGTGATAGGCTACGTGACAATTCACGTAGCCTATCATGGCTGACTTTGCAGATCTAGCCGTGATAGGCTACGTGAACCATCACGTAGCCTATCAGGGGAAGTTTTTTTTGTGTTTTTTTTACTTTCGCGTTCGCGGCCGGGCGAGGCAAGGCGCCTCCTCCCCGGCCTGAATTTTGGCCGGGCGAGGCGGGAAGCCTCCCCCCCGGCCTGAATTTCGGCCGGGCGAGGCGGGAAGCCTCCCTCCCCGGCCTGAACTTCGCGGGGGGAGCAGCGAAGCGCTCCCCCCCACTGCGAACGGCCTTCGATGACAGGTAAGTGATTTTCGTCCACCCCTATGTCCAGGTCTGTCCCAATGTAATCCCCCTATGCTTTCGGAGGTCCCACACTGATTGGTACGGCAAGGGCACGGTAGTGGCCCACGGCTGTGCTCAAGTCGAAAAAGGTTATGCCCTGCCAGGGCATTACGGTTTTTTATTGTATGCTGCGGCTCTAGAGAGGGACCCCTGTTTTTGTCACTCCAGTGGTTCACCACTGACAGAAATCTTATTATGGGCAATCTCCAGATCAGCTCCATCACGCTAGGCCCTGGTGATTCTCAATGCAGGACCCACTCTTTTGCGTTGGGGTGGTCTCCATGGCAGCTGCTTTAGGTTTCTCTCACAGGTACGATATGGCAGTGGGGAGATGCCCCCTCAATGCATTCCAGCCTGGCGTTGGCAATTCCTCTGCTTCCACCTGTTACAATGTTTTCCTTCGTTTGCCCTAATATTCTTATTCCTTAGACCATCGGACTCGGGGTGCGCTGGTAGCAGGTGCTCTTACGTGGGCACAATATGGTAATTGTGGGCTGCATGAAGGGCTTCCATGTTGGCCTTTGGATCTCTGCTTCAGTTACCCTGACATGTTACATTCCCGCAGCTTGGCAGATGAGGCATTCGGTGGGAGTTCCTCCTCTTCACCCTGTTCCACTGATGTTTGGTCAAGTATTCCCCCACAGGCCCAGGTGCTGCATGTTGGAAGGAACGACTTGGGCAGTAAGCCTGGCAAGGACCTGATCGGACAGGCCTTGGTTACTGTGCTGGTGGTCTGGCATACTTGGCCGGACGTAGCCATATTGCAGTTCTCACTGCTCCCTAGGGATGTACGAAAATGACTTACCTTTCCATGGATTGTGCTGATGCTGGGGGGGAGGTGTTCCGTCCCTCCCCCCGGAATTCTGGCCGGGGGGGGAGGCACTCCGTCCCTCCCCCCCGGAATCCTGGCCGGTTGGCTCCGCTCCGTAGGGATTCTGCGGAGCTCCTGGCCAGCTCTGCCAGCAGCTGGACATCTGTCCACTGGCAAGCAGGGATGCAAATGGCGGCGGCCGTAGCCACCGCTGTTTGCATCCCTGCAGTCAGCTGTGATAGGCTACATAAATGTTTATGTAGCCTATCACGGCTGATTTAAAAGAAAAAAAAAACATGCGTGTATGCAAATGGCGGCGCCCATGGGCGCCGCCATTTGCGTTCCTTATTTAGGCACGTCTTAGTCTACGTAAACATTTATGTAGACTAAGATGGTGAAAATAAGGGGAACGCAAATAGCGTAGCATCTACGCTATTTGCGTTCCCCTTATTTTCGCCGTCTTGGTCTACATAAATGTTTACGTAGACTAAGACGTGCCAAAATAAGGAACGCAAATGGTGGCGCCCATGGGTGCCGCCATTTGCGTACGTGCTTTTTTTTTTCTTTTAAATCAGCCATGATAGGCTATGTAAACATTTACGTAGCCTATCACGGTGTTTTTTAAAAATCTAGCCGTGATAGGCTATGGAAATCTTTACCTAGCCTATCACTTTTTTTGTTTTTTTGTTTTTTTAACTGGAAATGGTGGCAGTGGCAGCCGGTCGGAAGAGCGGCTGCTGCAGCAGCCGCCGCCAAACCACCACCGGAGCTGCCGCCGGAGCTGCCACCACCAGGAAGATCCGCCCAAGGTAAGTCCTGTCCTGGGAGGGGGGGGCGGGGGAGCAGACCGTTCCGCCACCAATTTCGGGGGGCAGAATGCGCTGGCATTCGGCCTCCCTGTGATCCGTGGCGGAATTCTCTGACATCCCTACTTCTCCCACAGATCAATTGCAAGGCTCGGAATGACGTTGCCATTGGCAGGGCACATTGGAATGTGAAATGGAGAAATGGCTTATGGTTAGGGTTGGCGGAGAATTTCTCCCCGAAACTTCAGGGGGCCGAGCGCCAATGTGTTCGGCCCCCCGAACAAGTTTCGGGGAGAAATCCTCCGAACCCCCCCCGCACCCCCCCCCGGGACGGGACTTACCGAATGTCCCTCCCGGTGTCTGGTCCGGCTGGCGGTTCGGCGGGTGTTCAAGCGAGGCGGGAGCGGCAGCCGGTCTTTCGACCGGCTGCCGCCACCGCCGCCATTGCAATGAAAGAAAAAAAAACAAACGCCCCCTGATAGGCTACGTGACGATTCACGTAGCCTATCATGGCTAGATTTGCAAAGTCAGCTGTCATAGGCTATGTCAATCGTCACGTAGCCTATCAGGGGGCGTTTTTTGTTTTTTTTTAACTTTCGCGTTCGCGGCCAGGCGAGGCGGGAAGCCTCCTCCCCGGCCTGAATTTTGGCCGGGGCGAGGCGGGAAGCCTCCCCCCCGGCCTGAATTTCGGCCGGGGCGAGGAAGGAAGCCTCCCCCCCGGCCTGAACTTCGTGGGGGGACCAGCGAAGCGCCTCCCCCCCACTACGAACGTCCTTCAAGGACAGGTAAGTGACTTTCGTCCACCCCTACTTATGGTCTATGTGAATGAGGTGATGGATGCACCACCCACAGGAAATTCTTTGGACAAGGAGGGAGTGTTACAAGCAGGATGGTGTCCGCCTGTCTAATGTAAGGACTAACATTTCTGTCTGATCTGCAAAGGGGCCTGTGGGAAGTTCTTCTGCGCAGGTGGGGGGAGTTTCACAAGCACTAGGCTTGCAACTCCTGTGGCAGCTAGGACGGGCAAAAGCAGAAAGAGATTAGGGATGGTGTGCATGCAGAGGCACCTTATGGTGACAGGGGACACCTGAGGCCCCCCGAACGGGTTGTGTGGCTCGTCGGGGGGATAAGGGTTGCCTGGGAGACCAACCCTCCTCACTCACCCAGGTGTTGTGCGGCACCGGGAGGGGGTGACAGGGGAAGGTCTACCTCCCCCAGAAGGGGCAGTCTGGAGGGGTGGCGAGATCGACGCCACCCTTCAGGCTGGGTGCGTTTTTGCCCAAGAAGTGCCAGCTAGTCGCTGGCACAGTCAGCTGCCCGTCCTAGGTACCCCTTTGCATAATTTTCAATAAATCTGGCCCAATTTTCAAACCAAGTCTTGTTGTTTGACTCTTCTTTGACCCATCTCCGCTCGCAACTGTAGAATCTGGTACTGGAGTAAGAGAGCTGGCATCCCAGGTATCTAGAATCTAGGTCAAATTTAGAAATTCGAAACAAACAACTTTATTTAGGTCACTCCTGATGTATTTTAAGCTAGCTTGCTGGGAACCTAGAAAATCAGCCTCAGGGATGACTCAAGACTCTGTCCCTTTTCAACTTACTGAAGCATTGTTTAGGTTTTTAATGCATAATGTCTACCTTTGATTTTCACTGGAGAAGCAACACGATTCCCAACCATTTGGTGTTTAGATATAGAAGATCTAACTTTAGAGCTGGGGGCTAGGTACAGGATTAGTTAGTCATCTAAGTAAAGCTGCAATCCTTAGAAACAGTGGGACTTACTTCTGAATAAAAAAGTGGTCACAAAGTACATAGCCTTACAGGTTGTACTATTAATTGTTATCCCATTGGGTCTATTTCTTTCTGTGATAGCATCCAACTCAGATGACACCAAGCTCCCCCTAATTTCCACAAATTAGGCATCTTCTTCATCGCATGGTGAAGCTGGCATTCGTATTAGGATCCGTGCAGGTGGGGCTCCAAGTGCCCTGATCTTTCTGCAAGGTGCAAAAACCTTGTTTGCTAAAAATGCAATGGAAACACTGTCCACAACACTTTTACTCTGTTAGACAACCCACTTCCACATGGACACTACTGCAGAAGTATTTGCACAATTTTTACTTTCATTGCCCACATCACTAATGAAAATATTGAAAATATTGAAATATCTGTTTCAGGTTCTGGGGTCCTAGTGACTTTTTTCTGGTAGCTGAAAGCTAGCTTCCCCTTTAATGCAACTCTTTATTTTCTTTCTTGTAATCTTTTCTCTGTTCATTTTGCAAGACCTGTACATGGCTTGCTACTTGCAGACAGCCATCTTATCCCAGCACTGAACATGCAGTACCCCATAGACTGGCAGTACAGAATGGCAATAGTGATATCGTTCACTATATATGATATATAGGGCAGCACACATAGGAAAGGACCACTCTCTCCATCTTTAGTGTGCACTCTTTCATGACACCTCCAGGAAAGATAGCAGGTGGTCCAAGAGAGATCCACATATTCAGGAAGATACCTTAAAGCAGGGGTGGAAAACTTGTGGGCCTCCAGATTTTGTTGGGCTCTAACTCTCATCAGCTCCTCATGGGAAATGGCCAGGGATGCTGGGAATTGTAGTTGAATGACATCTGGAGAGCCACAGGTTTCCCACTCCTGCCTTAAAGCCCTAAATGGCTTGGGACTTTGGGTATCAAAGAGACTCTCTCTTGTACGTAAAGCCCTATGCTCTCCATTCAACAACAGAGGCATTGCTCTGGGTTGTCTCTACTGAATGAGGCTTTGGAGACACCCAAAGCAGAGCCTTTTCAGATGTGGCTCCAACATTTCAGAATTCTCACCCCAGAAGCTTATCAGTTTCAGATACTATCTAGCTTCAGGTGGCAAGCTAAAGCATACCAGTTCTACGTTAAACTGCTGATGGTTTTCCTGTTTTCTAGTTTTCTAGTTTTGTTTTTCTTGGCCCTGTTTTGGCTCTGGATTTCTTGTTATTACTTTGTTATATTATTACTTTATATAACATATTTTAATGGTTTTTAATTTTTGTGAACTGCCCAATGAGCTTCAGCTATGGGGCAGTATAGAAATATAATAAATGAATGGATAAAATGAGTTTCATTCTTGCTGGTTCTATTATTCCTGCTGTTTTGGTTGTGTTTTGCTGTACGTGTGTGTGTGTGTGTGTGTGTATATACGTGTATATGTGTGTGTATATATATATATATATATATATATATATATATATTTGTTGTCATATTATTTTCATATTGCATGTTGTTAGCCACCGTGGCTCGTTGCTTGACAAGCAAGCCAGGATATAAACATTTAGAGGTAAAATAAATAGGACTATAATTGCAGTCCTACACACAGTTTCTTGGGAATAAGTCCTATTCCATTCAGTGGGCCTTCCTTCAGTGTGAACAGGCATAGGAATCAGCAGCAAGTCTGAAGGGAATTGATAGCAGTAGTTGGTTTGCAGGTCCTACAGCCAGGCAGATATTTGCCTAGCCCACTCCATTGGAAAGTAAACCATGTTGCCTTTCCTTTTCCCTGCCTGCCTCCTGAGGGCAGAACCCAGTTGCAGTAGAAGATCCCAAATTGGTGCTCTCACGCATTTTCCTGAGAATGTAGCTATATTGCCTAGATGACAATTTGCATAATATAGCTCATCATGTCACCTCATACTTATAAATAAACATTGCTCATTATTCCCTTTATGAATAAACATCATTTCCGAAGTAGAGTCACTGGGTTAAGGGCTTCACTTGAAATGATAATCTTTCTGACAAGTGCTCTGAATGGAAATGGCAAAGATTTCCAAAGATTCCAAGAAGAAAATTCAGGAGCCAACAAATGGGAGGGGGGTGCATAAATTTCCCTTCCATTTCTCCAAGATAACTGATTATGGCAATCTTCGTGTTTTCTGAAAGTGAGGTTATGTGATATGTAGCACGCAGTTGGGGAACGTCCAGCCGGGCCTGCAGGCCAGATTTGGTCCACCAGTTCTTCTTATATGGCCTGCAAAGGCCTCCAGTGGGGCTCCCATCCCTAAAGCCCTGCTGCTCAGAGAAGGGAGAGAGGTCAGGAGTGCAACTCCCAACTGAACCCCAGTGTCAAGGTGGCAGCCTTGAGGTGGAGGTCCAGTCTGAAGCTGGCTTCACCCCACCCGCCTCATCACCTTTCCTGATCAGTAGCAGTAAACAACACCCATTTCTCAGTGGTGCAATTGCAACACATTTTAATTGCAAGGGATAATATGGATTCTAGGTGAAGGTTATTATATCTGACACGAATGACCAGAGAAAAGTTGACACGCTGCATAAGGTCATCTCCAGTAAGAAACATTGTGGTCTACCAGCTAAGGGCCTGTTCACTACCACTAGGAATCACTGACATCAATAGCTATGATGCTTTACCAAGTGCCTGTCCTGAGGCACAATCTAAAACTGGGCACATGGAAGACCACAGAGGAAGGGTGGGGAGATGGAGGCAGGGGAAGTTTATGAGGTTATTGTACTTACGTGGACTTAGGCTTATGGTAGAGCAGCCTTGCACAACCTGGTGCCATCCAGAGGTGTTGGCAGTGGAGGCTGGTGGCTTGGATTTTGGTGGGGCTGTGAATCCATTCTGGGCTTCAGCCAGAACTCTGAACCATTTTGGGGATATGATTCAGCACTTTAAAGTTCTGGCTAGTCCATTGCGAAGATTGTTGTTGTTGTTCAGTCGTTCAGTCGTGTCCGACTCTTCGTGACCCCATGGACCATAGCACGCCAGGCCTTCCTGTCCTGCGTTCTCTCCCGGAGCGTGCTCAAGTTCATATTCATTGCATCGGTGATGCTATCTAGCCATCTCATCCTCTGCCGTCCCCTTCTCCTTTTGCCTTCAGTCTTTCCCAGCATCAGGGTCTTTTCCAGGGAGTTTTCTCTTCGCATTAGGTGGCCAAAATATTGGAGCTTCAGCTTCATTATCTGTCCTTCCAATGAGCACTCAGGGTTGATTTCCTTTAGGATGGACTGATTTGACCTCCTTGCAGTCCAGGGGACTCGTAAGAGTCTTCTCCAGCACCACAGTTCGAAAGCATCCATTCTTCAGCGCTCAGCCTTCCTTATAGTCCAGCTCTCACAGCCATACATTACTACTGGGAAAACCATAGCTTTGATTAGACGGACCTTTGTCGGCAAGGTGATGTCTCTGCTTCTTACTATGCTGTCTAGGTTGGCCATAGCTTTACTCCCAAGGAGCAAGCGTCTTTTAATTTCATGGCTACAGTCACCGTCTGCGGTGATCTTGGAGCCCAAGAAAGTAAAATCTGTCACTGCTTCCATTTCTTCCCCTTCTATATGCCAGGAAGTGATGGGGCCAGATGCCATGATCTTAGTTTTTTTAATGTTGAGTTTCAAACCAGCTTTTGCACTCTCCTCTTTCACCCTCAACAAGAGGCTCTTGAGATCCTCTTTGCTTTCTGCCATTAGGGTGGTATCGTCTGCATATCGGAGGTTGTTGATAATTCTCCCAGCAATCTTAATTCCGACCTGTGATTCATCCAACCCGGCATTTCTCATGATGTACTCTGCATATAAGTTAAATAAGCAGGGTGACAATATGCAGCCTTGTTGTACTCCTTTCCCAATTTTGAACCAATCGGTTGTTCCAGCTCTGGTTCTTACTGTTGCTTCTTGACCCTCGTACAGGTTTCTCAGGAGACAGGTAAGGTGGTCTGGTACTCCCATCACTTTCAGAATTTGCCACAGTTTGTTGTGATCCACACAATCAAAGGCTTTAGCATAGTCAATGAAGCAGAAATAAACGTTTTTCTGGAATTCTCTTGCTTTCTCCATGATGCAGCGAATGTTGGCGATTTGATCTCTAGTTCCTCTGCCTCTTCTAAACCCAGCTTGTACTTCCGGTAGTTCTCGGTTCGCATACTGCTGAAGCCTAGCTTGTAGGATTTTGAGCATCACCTTGCTGGCATGTGAAATGAGCGCAATTGTGCGGTAGTTTGAACACTCTTTGGCGTTGCCCTTCTTTGGAATTGGAATGTAAACTGACCTTTTCCAGTCTTGTGGCCACTGTTGAGTGTTCCAGATTTGTTGGCATATTGAATGCAGCACTTTAACAGCATCATCTTTTAGGATTTTAAATAGCTCAGCTGGAATACTGTCATCTCTGCTAGCTTTGTTGTTACTAATGCTTCCTAAGGCCCACTTGACTTCACTCTCTAGGATGTCCGGCTCAAGTTCAGTGACCGCACTATCATGGCTATCAGGGACATTCAGATCTTTCCTGTATAGTTCTTCTGTGTATTCTTGCCACCTCTTCTTAATCTCATCTGCTTCTGTTAGGTCCCTGCCTTCTTTGTCCTTTATCATGCCCGTCTTTGCACAAAACGTTCCCTTGAGATCTCCAATTTTCTTGAAGAGATCTCTAGTCTTTCCCATTCTGTTGTTTTCCTCGATTTCTTTGCATTGTTCATTTAAGAAGGCCTTCTTGTCTCTCCTTGCTATTCTCTGGAACTCTGCATTCAGTTGGGTATATCTTCCCCTTTCTCCCTTGCTTTTCACTTCCCTTCTTTCGTGAGCTACTTGTAAAGCCTCATCAGACAGCCACTTGGCTTTCTTGCATTTCTTTTTCTTTGGGATGGATTTCGTTGCTGCCTCCTGAACAATGTTACGGACCTCCGTCCATAGTTCCTCAGGCACTCTGTCTATCAGGTCTAATCCCTGAAATCTATTCCTCACCTCCACTGTATATTCATCAGGGATATGATTTAGGTCATACCTGAACGGTTTAGTGGTTTTCCCGACGTTCTTCAATTTAAGCTGAAATTTTGCAAGAAGCAGCTCATGATCTGAGCCACAGTCAGCTCCAGGTCTTGTTTTTACTGACTGTATGGAGCTTCTCCATCTTTGGTTGCAAAGGACATAATCAATCTGATTTCGATATTGACCATCTGGTGACGTCCATGTGTAGAGTCGCCTCTTGTGCTGTTGGAAAAGAGTGTTTGCTATGATCAGCATGTTCTCTTGGCAAAACTCTATTAGCTTTTGTCCTGCTTCATTTTGTACACCAAGGCCATGCCTGCCTGTTATCCCGGTGATTTCTTGACTTCCTACTTTAGCATTCCAATCCCCTATGATGAAGAGGACATCTTTTTTTGGTGTTAGTTCTAGAAGGTGTTGTAGGTCTTCATAGAACCGATGAACCTCAGCTTCTTCGGCCTCAGTGGTTGGGGAATAGACTTGAATTACTGTGATGTTGAATGGTTTGCCTTGGATTCGTACTGAATTGCGAAGATATGAAGCTGCAAAAATGTGCGAAAGTGTGATTAAATAAATGAAAATGTCTCTCTGTGCCTCTGTAACTGTGCAGCTGCAAAGGGACAGGGAGAGTAAAGGGGCATCACAGAGTGATGCAAACACTACGCATACCTACAACACACCCACTGCAAAATGCGAAGTCAGTTTGGGGAAGGGACAGATGGCTTGCAATCACGGGAAACCCACAGCAAAAGAAAAACATCACAGCAAAACACCTCCTTGGAAATCCGCAATTTCTCAGAGATAACCATGGATGGCTGTGAAGTGGCGACTGCGTCATCTGTTCTGAGGGACCTAGACTTGCAGCTGCCCTGGAATAAAAAGCTCATGTAGATGGGGCCTAAAACCCAGAATGAATGAATGCATGAATTTATGTATTGCTTGATTGTATTTTTATCCCACTCCCCTCAGCCAAAAAAGGCTCCCGGAGCAGCTTACAATCAGTGAACAAAGAAGACAGTCCCTGTCCTCAGGCTTACAATCTAAAGAAGACATGGCACAGAAGGAAAAGGCGATGGGGAGAGGAGAAAAAAGAATTAGGTAGACTGTCAGCAGGGCTGGTGGGATGGCCCTGTTCCCCCCTCTCATCTCCAAAGGAGGGGCAGTCCAACTGGAGCAGGCCCGGATGTTCCCTTTGCCTGCTCCCTCGCTCCTTCTTCTTCCCCACAGGGCCATGAATGGCAGTTAGCCCTGGAAGGGGGGACAGGGACTCCAACTGGGGCAGGCCCTGATGTTCCCTTTGCTGCACGGCCGTGCCGAAATCTGAGTCACCAGCCTCCAGCAGGTGTTTGTCTACAACTCCCATCATTTGTAGTCTGCACAGCCATTGGCCATATTGGCCTAGGCTGAAAGGGGCTGTCAGCCAACATATCAGGGGGACACCTGCTTGGGCAAGGTATTGGATCTAAGGGCTTCACAGAATGGGTGGCTTTTGAGAAGAAAGGGGGGAATAGAAGAGACATCACACAATTTTCAAATATGTAAAACATGAGATGTTAAATGAAGAAGTGAAATGTGTTTAGTGTACACCTAAAAATGTAATTTGTGAATGAGGCAGACACGTTTTGGCAAGGATAAACACTTATCAGAAAGCCAGCATTGGCTACAGCTCAGTGTCAAGTGTATACTCTGTCATGAGTCCCAGTTTGCTGCCATGCAATGTATGGAATGGACCTAAGTCGGTGTGGTCCAGTGAATTCAAGCTCCACCTCTCCTGGAGTCGTTCTGAGGTGCTGGGCAAGGAACTATCTCTGAGTTCCCCATCTACTTTATTGAAATAATACCAATCTATCTTAAAGTGCTGTTGTGAGGATGAAAGCAATAAAGGTTATAAACTTAATCACAGTGCAAATTAGAAGTGCTGTAGAAGAGGAATAGTACCACAGTATGAAGCAGTTAATGGGTCACTATGGCTAAGAACTGTGAACTAGGAAGCACCTGGCTCTGCTCTGAAGCGTCTGGGCCTCTGGAGCTTCTCAGGCCTGAATTTGCATTGTGGGAGTAATAATGCTTTGTGAAATGTATGTGAAATGCTTTGGCGGAAACTGTAAAGTGCTATAGAAATGCTAAATAGTAGGAAGATGTTTTGGACTAAGTTAGGTCCATTCTCCCATGACCATTAGCCATTCTGGCTGGAGCTGATGGGAGGTGTAGTCCAAGACATCTGGAGGGCACCATGTTTGGGAAAGCTGATACCTATTGTACAAGACCAGGCAAACGGTACGCACCAGTCAGAACCACTGATTTCCTTTGTACCATATGAATTCCACTTACCTCAATTTAAATTAAAGTCTCATTATATGCCACATCTCGCTTATTTGGCCAAGAAGGATTATCTCATGCAACTTGGTACAGTATTCCTAACCATCAGCTGTCCTCATCAAGAAGCTCTTAATCCCTTCTCTTGTCAGCATGAGAAATGAAAATCGTTGCCTCTCCAAGCATCATCCCTCATTTTAGACTGACTGCCCCATGTTGCTAATTGTACTGTAATGAAATGGGCTGCCATCAGACTGAATTAATCAAATTCCAAGGAAGCAGCTTTACAAAGAATTCAGTCCATGTGAATAAATTTCATATCCTACTTCGGAAATGGCAAATGTTATCTGTTTTGAGTGAAAGACCAGAGGCCTTGACCATTCAGCCAATCTGTGTTCAAAAGGTATCAGAAGACTGAGGTATAAAATACACTCCTGTTCTATGTTACTTAGAGCAAAGTTTCCTGATTGCAAAATCCAGAACGAAAGGCTAACTTACTTCACACAAGGCAGCAGCTGCATTCAAGGCTTTCAGGGTCCTCTCTGATGTCAGGTATGAACAAATCTGTTAAGTTTCTCATTTTTCCAACACGAAGTTCATCCCATCCTGATTCCACATTGGTTAGTGATTTTTCTCCCACCAAAAGGTCTGCATGGAAATTTGTATTTTTATTTGAAAACCACATTGCAAAATTCTATAAAGTGTGAATATCACTGTATTGCATTGGACATGTCACACTGAGGTTCATGTGCAGATTCAGGAAGTATAAATTTGGTAAATTTGCATAAAAATGTGAATCTGACCAATTTTCTACCGACACCTAGTCAGAACAGTGACACCAAAGGCAGCCAGAAGGACCATTTTCAGATCAGGAAGTGTGGGCAGCAGGGGAGGCTGCTTACAGAGCAATGGAGAGATGTGTAACAGAAAGGGAGGGAAACACACCTCACACTTGGCCACCTCATAACAATAAGATAACCTCAAAAACACCACCAAAAGGAATTCTAAAGCACCCTGACAATGAGGCAGAAAATGGAAATTTCCAGAAGGGGAAGAAACCTTCTGAAAAAAATTGAGAACAGATTCCAGCACAGCACTGGATCCTGAGCATTCTGTCTTGAACGGTGACCAAAATCAATAGGACTTTCCTCAGAGAAAACAGCTTAGAATGAGAGTAGTAATGTGTGAAATGCAGCATTATTTCTAGGGATGGCGCAGAATTCCACCACGGATCTCAGTGAGGCCAATTGTCAGTGCATTCGACCCCCCGAAATCCATGGCGGAATGAAGCCCCCCCCCCAAGTTGCGCAAAACAGAGCACCTACCTGGTGCCATTCGCGCTGCTTTGTGAATGGTGGCCGCAGATGCGGCTGCCATTCGCTTCACGATTTTTGCTGTGATAGGCTACGTAAATACTTACGTAACCTATCACAGCTAACGCAGGGATGCCATTTGCGTCCCTGCAGAGGCTGTGATAGGCTATGTAAATATTTACGTAGCCTATCATGGGGAAAAAAAAGGGAACGCAAATGGCGGCTGCCGTAGCTGCCACCATTTGTGTTCCCTTTTTTTGCCGTGATAGGCTATGTAAATATTTACGTAGCCTGTCACGGTGAAGAAAAGGGATGCAAATGGCAGTGGCTATGGCGGCCGCCATTTACGTCCCTGCACAGCCCAGCAGCGGCTGGATGTTGCTGCAGGCAGCACTGGCCGGCCGGCGGCTCTGTGGAGTCACTGCAGATACAGTGGAGCCAGCTGGCGAGGATTTCGGGGAGAGGGACGGAGCACCTCCCCCCCCACCGCGGATGTCACGAAACGAAACAGGTGAGTAGTTTCGTACATCCCTAATTATTTCTCATTCAGAAATCTAACATGTGGGATAAAGTTGTCCCCCTTGAAATGCAGTTTGTTCTTTTTGTGTAACTTCCCCCCCACACACACACTTAGGATCATAGATCATAGAATAGTAGGGCTGGAAGGAGCCTACAAGACCACTGAGTCCAACCCTCTGCTCAGTGCAGGAATCCAAGTCAGAACATCCCTGACAGATGGCTGTCCAGCCTCATCTTGAATGCCTCCAGTGTGGGAGAGCCCACCACCTCCCTAGGTAATTGGTTCCATTGTCGTATTGCTCTAACAGTCAGGAAGTTTTCCCTGATGTTCAGCTGGAATTCGGCTTCATGTAACTTGAGCCCATGATTCCGTGTCCTGCACTCTGGGATGATGGAGAACAGATCCTGGCCTTCCTGTCTGTGACAACCTTTCAAGTACTTGAAGAGCGCTATCATATCTCCCCTCAGTCTTCTCTTCTCAAGGCTAAACATGCCCAGTTCTTTCAGTCTCTCTTCATAGGGCTTTGTTTCCAGTCCCCTGATCATCTTCGCTGCCTTCCTCTGAGCCCTCTCCAGTTTGTCTGCATCCTTCTTAAAGTGTGGTGCCTAGAACTGGACACAGTACTCCAGATGAGGCATAACCAGTGCTGAGTAGAGGGGAACTAGTACTTCCTGGGATTTGGAAGCTATGCTTCTATTAATGCAGACCCAAATAGCATTTGCCTTTTTGGCAGTCACATCACATTGTTGGCTCACATTCAGCTTGTGATCGAAAACAATTCCAAGGTCCTTCTCGCTTGTAGTGTTGTTGAGCCACGTATCCCCCATCTTGTAGCTGTGCATTTGGTTTCTTTTTCCTAGGTGCAGAACTTGGCATTTATCCCTGTTAAATTTCATTCTGTTGTTTTCTGCCCTTCTGATGTTGCCACTGCCAGCTCTAAATGCTTTCATCAGCTGGGTTGAAGGCAAAGTTGCCAGGTCCAGAGCCCAGACGATCTCTGTTTGCATAGGAGGGAGAGCTACTTTATCTGCAACCTTCCCCACAATAGTGCTGCAGTGATGAGACAAGTGGCACCTTTGGAGTGGGTAGTGTGCTGACATTACCACCAAGATGTCAAGCCAGGCTCAACTTTAACTCACCCACATTGCCTTGTACAGCACAGCCCAGGACAACTGCCATAAAATGCCATCTTCATATTGTGTATATGTAGCAGAATAGCAGCAGGAGTTTGAAAGGACAGCTTCCAGGGTGGCCATAAAAGGGGGCCAGATATAGGCAGGCACAACAAATAAGTCCACAGACAAGGAGGTAAGGGAAAATAAATAGACTGATGGGAAAATAGGTTTCCCAGGGATGACAGAGCTGTCCCTATTAAAAATGAAAATGGACCATTGTGAGTGGAATGGATTGCTATATTAATATTGCATTGAGAGCTCTGCTAGAGCCCTGTTAATACTGTCTGAAGAGACAGAGGCCAGGTATCCGATTGAGCTTCTCAAATCTATTTTTCAACAATCTTGACCCCTGTGTGTCAAAGCACAATGGGAACGCTAAAGCCATGTGCCTCTTAGCTGCAAGTGTAGACACTGCTTCTGTGTGTGTGTGTGTGTGTGTGTGTGTACCAGACTCATTGTTTCTTTATAACCTCTGTTCTGTACCATTATTGCACATAATATTTCCCTCATCAGTACTAACTGCACACATCTAGAAGTAATTTACAAGAAAAGCAGAGGAAATGATGTGCTTTGTTTCCACGCTTATAAATAAATCGCTGTGAGGGGAAATAACAAACCTGTTAACAATGTGCCCAGCACCATTGTGCATTTAACAGTTTGCCTTTTGAATAGCCACGTCTGAGCCCACTGGAGGAATTCTATGACCAGTTCCATATAGAGTTTTAAAGGAAGTCTGAATCTTCCGGGCTGAAATGAAGTTATGTGCCCACCACACTCCCCCCTGCAGACATATTACTATCTCAATTTTTTAATTGTAATTTAGGCTTCAGTTTCTGACATTTGTTCTTTTTTCTCATGGTCACAGTGCATCACAGATGTTGCAGTCTTTACAAAACTGTATAAATGTGGTCATTCTTACATGTGTGTTTTTTCCTAATATTGCACCATGGGGCAATAATATCACCACACACCATCATCCCTATCATGGGGATGGTAATATTGGATTGTGTAACTACTGAACCAGCTTTTGTGTCGTTGGCACAAATAACAATACAGTAGGATTGGATAACATAGAGCAGCCTACCCCAACCTGGTGCCCACCAGATGTGTTGGACTACAACTCCCAGCATGCGCCAGCCATTTGTAGTCCAACACATCTGGAGGGAACCAGGTTCAGGAAGGCTGACATAGAGGATATGGCATCATACAAAAATCTTGTCCAGGACCTCTTTTCCCCTCCACTTTGCCTTGCATTATGAATTGTAAAAACTGATATTTCTCATCACACATTATATAACTGAAATAGGACAGCTTCTTTTACACATTTCTGAATTCCTTTGGTCTTTCCCATTCTCTGAATTATGATGTCATTTTTAATACTGAAATATATTAACCCCTATGCAACAAACAACCACCTAAATTCTCATGACATGTTAAGAGGACCTGGACAATGTAGGACATCATGGTTGCAGAATTTGAGACAATGGACAGGTATGACATCTACTTCTTTATTTTGAAAAGCAGTAAATAAGTTTATGTGGGCCAGAGTGATCTCCAGCATCCAATGAGGATATGGCACAGAAAGAAGATCAAAACTTTGTGAGAATGTGTACTGCTATCGTGACTTTATGATAAGGAAGAACTAGTTGCCATGCCTTTCCCATGCCAGTTAATATGACTAGTGAGCTGTACTGCTTGTGACTTGTTCCACTGATTATTCTGATGAATACCAAGAGAACTTGCATTTTTCTTAAGTTCTAAGCTCAAGTAAAGATAAAGGTAATATATCTATTAGTAGCTCCTCCAAAACACCCAGTTACAGTATAATCCTAGAAATGTTTATAGAATCATAGAATCATAGCATGGTAGGGTTGGAAGGGGGCTACAAGGCCATAGAGTCCAACCCCCTGCTCAATGCAGGAATCCAAGTCAGAGCATCCCTGACAGATGGCTGTCCAGCCTCGTCTTGAAGGTCTCCAGTGTGGGAGAGCCCACCACCTCCCTAGGGAATTGGTTCCATTGTCGTATTGCTCTAACAGTCAGGAAGTTTTTCCTGATGTTCAGCTGGAATCTGGCTTCCAGTAAGTTGAGCCCATGATTCCGTGTCCTGCACTATGGCATGATCGAGAAGAGATCCTGGCCTTCCTCTCTGTGACAACCTTTCAAGGACTTGAAAAGCGCTATCCTCTCTCCCCTCAGTCTTCTCTTTTCAAGGCTAAACATGCCCAGTTCTTTCAGTCTCTCCTCATAGGGCTTTGTTTCCAGTCCCCTGATCATCTTTGTTGCCCTCCTCTGAACCCTAGGGATGGGGGAGAATTTCTCCCCGAAACTTTGGGGGGCCGAGTGCCAATGCATTTGGCCCCCCGAAATCGGCAGTGAAATTCTCCGCCCCCCCGCCCCCCCCCCTGGGATGGGACTTACCTTTCATGAATATCCCTCCCGGCGGCGGGTCCCGGCGGCGGTTCGTCGGGTCTTTGTCAGGGGCGGGGGCGGCAGCCGGTCTTTCGACCAGCTGCCGCCGCCGCCATTACAAGTGCAGTAAAAAAAAAAAACAAACCCCGTGATAGGCTACGTAATGATTAACGTAGCCTATCACGGCTAGATATCCAAAGTCAGCCGTGATAGGTTACGTTAATCATCACGTAGCCTATCACGGGTGACTTTGAAAAAAAAAGAAAAAAGCGAGTACGCAAATGGCGGCCCTCATAGGGAGCTGCCATTTGTGTTCCTTATTTGGTCCCTGTAGTCTACGTAAAGATTTACGTAGACTACGGCGAAAATAAGGGCAACGCTATTTGCATTGCCCTTATTTTCGCCGTAGTCTACGTAAATCTTTACATAGACTACAGCGACCAAATAAGGAACGCGAATGGCGGCTCCCTATGGGGGCCACCATTTGCGTACGCGCGTTTTTTTTTTTTTTTTTAAGTCACCCGTGATAGGCTACGTGATGATTTACGTAGCCTATCATGGCTGACTTTGCAGATCTAGCAAAGATCTGCAAAGGCGTTTTTTTTTTTTAACTTTTAATTTCGCGGCTGGGCGAGGTGAGGCGCCTCCTCCCCGGCCTGAACTTCAGGGGGAAAGCAGCGAAGCACCTCCCCCCCACCACGAAAAGCTGCGAGACCAGGTAAGTGGGTTTCGTGCACCCCTATCCTCAAGTCAGTAATAAAAATATTGAAGAGTACTGGACCCAGGACTGAGCCCTGCGGTACCCTGCTCGTTACCTCTCCTCAGTTTGAGAAGGACCCATTGATAAGCACTCTTTGAGTCCAATTCTGTAGCCAACTGTGGATCCACCGGATCGTTGTTGCATCTTGCCCACTTTGAGCTAGTTTGCTCATCAGGATATCATGGGGCACTTTGTCGAAAGCTTTGCTGAAGTCGAGGTATATGATGTCTACAGCATTCCCATTGTCCACAAGGGAGGTTACTTGATCAAAAAATGAGATCAGATTCGTCTGGCAGGATTTGTTCTTGACAAATCCATGTTGGCTTCGAGTAATCACTGCATTGTTTTCACGGTGCTTCCAGATGGATTGCTTTATCATCTGCTCCAGAATTTTCCCAGGGATTGATGTCAGACTGACTGGTCTGTAGTTCCCAGGTTCCTCCTTTTAACCCTTCTTGAAGATAGGGACAACATTAGCCCTCCTCCAGTCATCTGGCACTTCCCCCGTCCTCCATGATTTCTCAAAGAGAATAGACAGCGGTTCTGCGAATTCTTCTGCCAGTTCCTTTATGACTCTAGGATGCAGTTCATCTGGCCCTGGAGATTTGAACTCATTCAAAGTAATTTGGTGTTTCTTGACCTTATGCCTATCTATCTCAAGCTGCAATCCTGCCCCTTCAGCCTGTACTACTTCACCTTTGCCAGCGGGGTCATAGACCCTCTTTTGGGAGAAGACTGAGCCAAAGTAGGAATTGAGCACCTCTGCCTTTTCTTTGTCATCTGTTATCATTTTGCCATCCTTATTTAATAGCTGAACCACCATTTCCTTCCTCTGTCTTTTACTATGCACGTAGCTGAAGAAAGCCTATTTGTTGCTTTTAGCATCCCTCGCGAACCTCAGCTCTAGCCTTCCTGATGCCATCCCTGCAATTCTGTGCTACCTGACGGCACTCTTCCTTTGTTGCTTGGCCTTCTTTCCACTTCCTATATGTATCCTTTTTTTGTTTTCAGGTCATCTCTAAGCTTTTTGTGAAGCCACATTGGCTTCTTCTGTTGTCTTCCACCTTTTCTTCTTGTTGGCATTGTTTGTAATTTTTGTGCCTTGAGAATTTCCTTTTTTAAAAGCTCCCACCCATCTTGGACTCCTTTTCTTGTTAGAGTCACTTGTCATGGGACCTTACTGATCATAGTTCTGAGTTTATTAAAATCAGCTTTCCTAAAATCCAGGGTACGCATTTGACTATACTCGGCTTTTACTTCCCTTAGAACCAAGAACTGAAATACAACATGGTCGCTTTCCCCCAGAATTAACTGTAACTGCTACTTTATCCACTAAGTCATCTCTGTTGGTTAGGATCAAGTCAAGGATAGCTGATCCTCTAGTTCCTTCCTCTACTTTCTGTAGGAGGAAGTTATCCGCCACACAAGTCAGGAATTTCCTGGAGGGGCCATGTTTTGCAGAATTTGTCTCCCAACAAATATTGGGGAAATTGAAGTCCCCCATTACTACTACATCATGCTTCCTTAAAACATTGGCTATTTGCTTTTCAAAAGTTTCATCCTCGTCTTCTCCTTGATTGGGTGGCCGGTAGTAGACTCCGACCACCCGGTTCCTTTTATTCTTTGCTCCATTTATTTTGATCCAGATGCTCTCGATGGGGCTATCAAGTGCATCCTCCTGTATTTCTGTGCATAGATATGTATTTTTCACATACAGTGCAACCCCACCTCCCTTTCTGTTCCTCCTGTTCTTTTTGAACAAGTTATATCTTTCAATTGCTGAATTCCAGTCCTGAGAGTCATCCTACCAAGTCTCAGTTATACCTATCAAGTCATAATTTCCCTTCCGTACTGAGTTCAAGTTCATTCTGTTTGTTTCCCATACTCTGGGCATTAGTTTATAGACATCGAAGACCATGTGCTTCATAGTTTGGCTTTCTTCCTCCATGTGTCTGAAGACTATTATTGGATGCTATTAGAGCTGTTCTCTCCATTGCGGTGCATGAGCCTTCGTCCATTGTTACCCCCAACTTTACATCTCCTTTCCCCGTAGGATTCAGTTTAAAGCCCTCCTGATGAAATTCTTCATGCTGTGGCCAAACACATTCTTCCCATCTTGAGGTGCAACCTGTCCCTTGCCAACAGCCCATCTTCCAGGAAGTATAGCCTGTGGTCCTGGAATCCAAATCTCTCGCATCAGCACCACCTTCATAGCCAGTCATTCACCCGGAATATTTTTCTTTCCCTTTCTAGCCCTCTTCTAACTACTGGAAGGATGGATGAGAAAACTATCTGGGCCCCAAAGTTCTTGAGTTTCCTTCTCAAAGCTTCAAAGTCTGACGTGATTTCTTCGTAGCTCCGCTTGCCGTAATCACTTGTCCCCACATGGATGAGAAGAAAGGGATACCTGTCAGTGGACTTTATGAGTGCAGGCAACATTTCAGTCGTGTCTCTAATCTGTCCTCCTGGGAGACAACATACCTGGCAAGTCCACAGGTCTTTGCAACATACTTGGGTTTCTATCCCACGCAGCAAGGAGTCTCCCACTAGTACTTCTCTTCTCTTCTTGTTGTTGTAAGCCTGGGTTTCATTGCCTCTGCTTGACTGACCTTCAGCCTCTTGCTCACTCTCATGTAGGTTCCCCTGCGATTCTTCCTCTGCAGGCTGTCCTCCAGTCTCATCCGCAAGTACCTGTAATCGGTTCCACACAGCTCCACTGCTTCCACTGGTGCAGAGTGGCATCTAGTTCTTCTTCTCCTAACTGTCACCCTTTTCCAAGGAGTATCCTCTACTCCATTTTTCCTCACCTCAGCATTTCCCACTTCTTTCTCAGCTTGCTGTTGCTCTTCAAGCTTCTGGTCTTCCCTTTGCTGCTGTAGTTCCCCCATTCTGTCCAAGAACTCTTCGTGTTCTCTTATTCCCTGGAGGGTCAACAGTCGCAGCTCCAGTCCACGGATAAAGATTTACGTAGACTACAGCGACCAAATAAGGAACGCAAATGGCGGCTCCCTATGGGGGCCGCCATTAGCGTACGCTTTTTTTTTTTAAAGTCACCCGTGATAGGCTACGTGACGATTAACGTAGCCTATCACAGCTGACTTTGCAGATCTAGCCATGATAGGCTACGTTAATCGTCACGTAGCCAATCACGGGGGCGTGTTTTTTTTTTTAAAAAAAACTTTCGAGTTCGTGGCTGGGCGAGGCGGGAAGCCTCCTCCCCGGCCTGAACTTCGCAGGGGGAGCAGCGAAGCACCTCCCCCCCACCGCGAACAAGCTTCGACGAAAGGTAAGTGACTTTCGTCCACCCCTAGCTCTGCTCTGCTCTGCTCTGCTCTGCTCAGCTGGGAGGTGGGAAACAGACTGAAGCTTCCTGCCCACAGCTGCTGGGAGTACAGGCCACACACTCCCAATTCAGCTGGAGCTCTCAGAAGCACCTGGTGAGCCCACAGCCACTCAGAAGGATAAAGGGCAGACTCCTGGGCTTCCTGCAGCCTACTTACCTCTTTGCCTCTGTCTCCTTTGTCTCCTTTTTCTCTTCAACCACTGCAATTCCCCTGGCAACTCCTGTTTGCTCCCCCTGGTTGCCCACTCTGGTCACTCACTCTCTGGGAGCTTGCTTGCTTCTGTAGTCCCTGGGCCAGCTGGAGCAGCTTGCTCTGCTCTGCTCTGGGAGGTGGGAAACAGCAACGGGTTTACTCAGAAGAAGTCTTACAGTGATAAATGGGGCTTACTCCCTAGTAAGTTCATTTAGGACTACAGCCTTAATTCTGAAAGCTGAATCTGGGCAGGGCTGGCCCTAGGATAAATAGCAACCTGGGCAAGGAGTGCCCCCCATGGTCGGTTTTCACAGGGCCACCCTGCAGTGTTTATGGGGCCTGGTGCAGGTGTGATGTCCATTGAGAATGACATTTCTCAAAACCTTGATCTCTCAGCCACTGTGCTTCAGTTTGTTCGAGCCAAATTTCGAAAAGCCACATTCTGAGCAGTGGCAGTGCGCTATGCAACACAGCAGAACTATCACAGGTTTTACTTACAATATGTTTCTTTTGTAGCAGTTTCTATCTTTTGGTAAGCATTCTTTATTTTAAAATATCCATTATTTTTATCTTTAAAAATAATAAAGGAAACATATAAATAAAAAGGATACCCAGCTGACCTCTTACAGCTTATGGGTATTATTATTATTATTATTATTATTATTATTATTATTTATATAGCATTTCTAGTGTTTACAATATTTGAAATGCTAAGTGATTGGTAGCATTGCCTCAAGGTTAAGCTGTGTTCCACTGCTTTTTACGTAGTGCAAATGACATCAAGATGGAAATGAAAAAAAAATACTTTAAAGCTAATTGAAGGAAGATCATTTTTGTAGTTACTATCCAAACAATCTGCAGAACCTTGAACAAAAGGTTACAGACCCTTGCTTTTAGCCACCCTAGCTCACTAGAGACAGTACATTAAAAAAAACCCACTGAGCTCAACTTGGTGCCCCCCCCAGCTCAGCTCAGAGCCCCCCTCAGCTCTGCGCCCCAGGCAACTGCCCAGCTTGCCTGCCCCTAAGGTGAACCCAGAATCTGGATAACTGAATCTGGCATGAACTAATCCCTCTTCCTCACCCCATACTCCTTGATTTTGAACTCTGAAGTGTCAAAATGGAGTAGTAGCAAGAGTGTTGGAGGTAGACCTGGATTCAAATGCTTCCTTGGCTATGACTCTTATTTGGGCCAGTCACCATCTTCCAGCCTAAACCTCACAGGTTTGTTGCTGTTGTAAGTGTGTAAAGCAGGATGAAACCATATATGCTCTCCTCCTTGCTCCTGGGATGGGAGCGAGATGGGACATAAATATGATAGGTAATAACTCTTACACAATTATTCTGAGTAGCACATTCATTTGTGGGCATATTTGTTGTTCAGTTGTTAAGTTGTGTCCGACTCTTCGTGACCCCATGGACCATAGTACGCCAGGTCTTCCTGTCCTCCTCTCTCTCCTGGAGTGTGCTCAAGTTCATGTGGGCATATTTACCTATAAATATATTGTTTAAAAATGATTAATCTCAAGTATCAATCTCGGTATGGAATTCCATTATCATCTAGCCCAGCTTTCTACAACCTAGTGTTCTCCAGATGTTTGGGATTCAACCCCCATCAGCCTCAGACAGCATGTCCAATGGTCAGGAATGCCGGGACTTTTGTCCAAAACGCATGGAGGGAACCAACTTGGGGAAGGGTGATCTAGCCATTTACCTGGGGTGTATGTTAAAATGAAATACTCCACTACTATTCCATTTTTTTCTGTTACTCTTGTAATGAAAGTTTGAAAGGAGACTCTATTACAGTTCATTAACTCCTTTAGTATTTGTTGATTGCGTTGTTTGCTCTTTATTTCCCTGTTACAATTAATATTTAACTTTCATTATGCAAAGGCCACTTATCTGCTAAAATTCTATTTGCAGTGTTTCTGTGTCAGAGCTCTTGTCTTGCTGGTTTCACAACTGGCACCTGGAACCCAATTTCCTCTGCTTATCATATTAATATCACAGGCAAATTTCTGAAAGGTGGCTTGTTATTCTTTCATCTATGTAATTGATAGAGATAGAAAACCAAGAAACCCTACTATTTGCTTCTATAAACCATTACCCATCGCAATTTTATTTCCAATTTCCAACCAATTTTCCACTCAGCTTGCAGTTTCTCTTTGGTGCTTTTTTATTTACTTACTTTTAATCTAATTCAGCCTTGCCTGTAACTATTTAAAATTTAAGTACAGTGAACACAGTGTGAAGAATATTATTTCCACTGGCATTTCTAAAGAGTTTGAGCAAGGTTATCGACTGGCAAATATACCCATGGGAATATATCACATGGGACTGGTGATTGCCACTTATTTTCTAATCTGTAATTTGCAAAATGATTGACCAGACTCATGTTCTTCTGGCTAGCATGCCATCCTTGTGAATAGGACCCAGCACTGAGTTGACGCAAATGGTCATAAGAACATCTCAGTAGGCCAGATGTACAATCAGAGGACCAGATTAGATGAGATCAGATTTATTTTGTGTGTCAGGCATAGTCTGTAACAGCAAATAGAATGCATTCGTAAGCTATCATTATCCCCCTTTCCACCAAAATCTTTTGTCTTAGACTTACCTTTCTCAAAATCTCAAGAACACCATATAGGGGAATCACCTGCACAGCTCAAGGCCACCAAGCTGAACACAACCCATTAGAGAGCCAATAAATGTCCTTTTTTGCTGCTTGCTTGGGACTGCAGAAAGAGTGAGCAGTGGCATTTGTTAAACATCTTGCAGGGCACAATACATGGCCAGTGGACTAAGTTCAGCTGACATTATAAGTTGGGCAGGTCTGCAGTTGGGTGACCAAGTGCAAAGGTGGATTGAGCTCTATACCTTTAGTAATTGTGGAGAGAAGAGAATTTCAGCAGGCACACTGTCAATGCAGCATGACAAGCTATATCTGAGTGTCCTACTAAAGGTACAGGGGTCATAGCCAGCTTTGCATCTGGTTTCCCTTCCAATGTATTGTGTGTGGGGATACCTTTGAAGATAGCTCAGAAAATGCAGTGGGTTCAGAATACAGCTGCTAAAGGCCAAACTACAGGTTACCTTTAATATATAGCATGCGGCTATATTTTTTGTTACTGGAAAACAAATGGGGTGTGTGAGGGGAGGCAGGTTGGGGACCATAGCAAGGTGGGGTAGGGAGCTAAACTAAATTCTCACCCCTCCCTAATAATATCCAAAATATGTTTCTACATAATATAACCATACTGTCACCTCTACACAGGGTATCTCTGTTGCAAATGGGAGAAGCCTGTTCTTTCCCTCTCAGGAACCAGAGGATGAGAGAAAGTTTGATTTGCACACAGCATTACATTGATGGAGGAAAACTGCAGGTGCAGAACACCCTTTTCCAGAGGTCTTCAAAAGTAAACTGCAGAGCCCATCCTCTTCCAGAATAAAGATGATCACCCTTAGAGGTTCCTCTCAGTTTAAGCTCTATGTAATACCAGAGGCCCAGTTTGGTGAGATCGATCCCTCAATTTGTTCCACATGTGTGATGGGCAGTGAACATGCACCTTCCCTCCCTGTCCACCTGATGCACCTGCCCCATCTCAATCATTTCTAGAAATTCATACAGGGCAATGGGCAAATCATTGAAAGGGGTCTGTCCATGTAAAGTCCAATGAGTTGGATCTGGAATCTGCCTCCTGCACATGAAAGAGCTCTGTTTGTCTGCAGGAGGCTTCTGATCTAGTGGAGGAAAGGAGGAGGTGGAAATATTCACCAATTCCACCTGTGGTCTCACCCCCCCATCTGCTCTGGAGGGTTAGGGGGCTTCTGAAACAATTGGAGAAGTGGTGCGGGTGGGGGATTGCTGAAGACCATGTTCCCCCACTTTACACGAGAGCATGCTGAGCAGAACTACACTCACGGACTGATCCTGATGGAAGACAAGGTGAAAAGAAGCTAGATCCAACCCAATGGAAGTCCAATTTGTGTGATCAGTATCCCAGATATGGGACTCAACCCTGCAGAGTGGACCTGCATGAACTGGGTTTTATGCATCTAGGTCTAATTTAAATGTTATGGCCCTGTGAGGACATCTGGGCCGGGGATATCAAAGACAGGACAGGCATATCAGATGAGTGGCGAGGGAAGGCGTACTCCTGCTCCCCGCTCCATGTCATCCAGGCCAAAGTGTGACAGTTGAAGGAGGCAGAGAATAGTTGAATAAAGAAATCCCATCCCTTGGCTGGTTCTCTACTGAGGTACAGAAGGAGAAAGTAGGGATACTTGAAGAAGAATCTTTGTGGTTCCTGGTAGGAACAGATGAGATCCATACCTTCTGGACGAATATGCAGGTTGGAACACAGTTCTCCATCAGCTTTCTCACTTCCAGAATGTTCTGATGCAGCTATCAGCTCAAAAAATGCACGTAATAATCCATACTTTCAGACCAACTTAACACATTTAGAATGATGAGTATTTTTAAAAGGGAAAAGACTTTTAAAACTACATGTTTAAATCTGAATTCAAACACACATTTAACACAGACAGGGGATGGGACAGGCTTATGCAAAAGTGCATGCAAAACATTATGTATGTATGTATGTATGTATTTATTAAATTTCTTAATCACCCATCTGACCGGTCACCCGGCCACTCTGGGTGATGTACAGAGATACAAACAGTTTTAAAACAGTAAATTTCTACATTAAAACATCATATTTCTAAAAATACCCTAGGCCACCCCAAATGCCTGCCTGAACAACCACGTTTTTAATGCACGACAGAAGCTCATTAAAGAGGGGGCATGGCGGAGTTCCCTAGGGAGGAAGTTCCACAGAGTGGGGGCCACCACAAAGAAGGCCCTCTCCCTCGTCCTCACCAGACTAGCTGTCCTGGCTGATGAGACAGAGAGAAGGCCATCCGAGGCTGATCTTGTCTTGTTAAGCAGCCTGTCTGGTGCTGCTGGAGGCACTCCTTGAGATAGGCTGGGCCGGAACCATATAGGGTTTTAAAGGTCAAAACCAACACTTTGAATTTGGCCTGGAAAACAGCTAGTATCCAATGCAACTCCCTCAGCACCAGAGTGATGTGATCACTCAGGTGGCTGCCTTTAATCAGGTGAGGGGCACCATGTTTTGTACCAAAAATTGTACAAAAACATTTAATTATTGCAAAACATGGGAAGTGACACAGACTAGAATTAGATAGATTCGTTCATCCCTTGCAGGAAGTTAATTTGAGGAACAATTGATGTTTTGGGAGTGTTGATAACGTGGTTTGTTTTTGGTGTGGAGGTACTTCATTGTCATCCATGTAAATAACAATTTTTGCTTATTCCATTGGATGCTTTCAGGCTCACATGTCAGACTCCCTAGAATGAGATGCATCTGCAACTGTGCATAGAATCATTGAATTGAATGGGACTCAGTGGATCTTCAAGTCCACACCTATGCTGAGATGAGATATCTTACATGGAAAGCAGCCTGCCCACACTTTTTCTGAAAACCTGCAAGTAATTTCTACAGCCATCAACAATACAAATATTCAAGGCAGGATTGCGCTGTCAGTTTGGCTCTGTTGTTGCTATTAAGGAACATATTTTATGGATATAGCACACATTCAGAGCCTTTTCTGTTTTCTCTCAGGCACACTGTGGACTGTGGGAAATGTGTTCATTCAACCAGACCATCTGCTCTTGGCCATAATCCAGTCATGTCCAAATATAGGGCCCAAGAGGAGATTCAAACTAATTTTTCCTTTTTAAGAAGATATAATATAAATGCAGGAGTAGTAGAAGCTGAGTATACTTAGGTCTGCTTTAGAGAGCTGTTTCATGATTTGTTTTTGCTGTCTGAATCTTAATTCCACATATCCAAATCCCTAGAGATTTCTCCCACCCACTCTATGTAATTAGTTGTTACATTTACTACTGTTCATGGACGTCAATTTTAATTTATGTAACACTTGTTTACCATTCTTATTTTGTTTTTCCTCACAAGAAACCTGTGAGGTAAGTCCTCACTACTGGTGTTTAACTTGAGGTTGAGAGACAGTAATTTGATGAAGGCCGTGCAATGAAAAGTCAATTGATGGGCTAGAGGTCTCTCATATTCAATGCTTTAAATTGTATCTAAAATATTTTTTATTGCTGCTACTTTCCAAACTAAGATCTTGCTCAGTCCAGTAAACTGCAACAAAATATCATCCCATAGCACAGGTACATGACAGCATGTAGGCTACTTGGAGATTAGTTAAGACTATTTATATAGGAGTGTGCACCAAAGACAAGATTCAGATTGGACACAGCTTTCATGCTTCAGAAAGAGCCCTGATTCAGCTCAAGCTGATTCAGAGGCCAGCCATTTCCATTTGGGTACAATTCATAACCTTACTTTGGAAGATCCAAAGCTTTTTATGTCTTCTCAATCATTATAATGGGAAAATCAACAAATGACTCTTTGCTTTTGCATGGAATTTGACAGAATTTGCAGGTGTATTATCCCCTTCTAAGTGGATGAAGCCTGCCAGATTTCAGACCAGGTGCAGTTTTGTTGTTATTGTTTTTGGTGCTAATAGTCTTTAAATTATTTTTTTTCTAAAAAGGGAACTGCCTATAACTTTTTTGTATTTCTTTGTAGAATTGGAAGGAATTTGCAGGCATAGTTGCTCTTTCTGAGGGGATATTGCCTGACAATTTTCAAATAGGTAGAGGGGTGGGGTGGAGGGTGTTTAAGGAATTACTTACTCTCCTATGGGTTTTTTTTTTTGTGGATAATGTTTGAACATGAAATTGCATAATTGGGGAGATGTCCCTAGGGAAGAAATCTGAAAATTTTCAGAAGAAAGGGTTCAGGAGATTTGGTGCAAGGAGAGTTTTTAAAGTTTTGGGAGGAGGGGTTATCTTTCCCTTTCCCATGCTTTTTGGGGGGCGGGGGATTTGTATGTAAATAGCATACACCATAGATGTGCCCCTAGGTAAGAAATTCACCAAACTGCAGGATGCTAGGCATAGGAGTTAGGGAGATACGATGAATGAAAAACAGTTTTAGGATTCTGTGTTTGTTTGTTTTCTGCTCAGTCAACAGCACCAAAGCCACAGAAATTTTAAGTGCTTCATCTCTGATGAGAAACCACTTCATTGAGAAAATGTATGGAAGTGGGAGCTGTAGAGCTGGTGCACACTGGGTTGTGCAAGGAGGTATTTTAAAGTCTGGAGTGTTTTTGAAAGGGAATTCGTTCCCCCCTTGTGGGCAATTTGCTGTGTGTGCTGTGTGACTGTATTAGAGTAGTGCTTGTGCAACTACAGAATCCCATTTGCTTAGAAAGCACTCAGAGAACCCCTTCTCTTATATTCTTTCAGCCAGGGAGGGGGCCTGGCTCATCTCTAGACTTTACATTATAAGCAGTAGTAGAGGAGGCAAGACCAGTTCCCCCCTCCACAGCTATACTCCCAGGTTGCCTGTCTGGAGCTAGTGCTCCCCATTATAAACTGCTGGCAGGCACTACCTTTAGCAGGAAGGGGTGCCCTGCTCTTTGCTGTTCCAGGCAGTACTGGAGGATCCTGACTCTGGTTGTGGGAACTGGGTGGAACTACACATATTTGTCTGGGGAGTTGGTGTCAGCAGCAGCCACCCACTGAATAAGCAGCACTGGGTATGGGCATCTTCTAGTTACTGCTGGATCTCCAGTAAAGCCATTCCCAGAAGCTCTGAGCACTGCTGGTGTGTCTGCTGCCACAGAAACACCGTTGCTCAATGCAGTGAAAACACAGGCGCAGCCTCTGATACGTCATTTCTACACCCATCCCCAAAGCATTGTGATTGGAAGTAAAAAAGAAGAGCCCTTTTGGTGAAGTTATTCCCTGGTTGGAAACTAGAGTTCTCAGTCATAATACACCCCCTGCTGTCCCTTCCACCTCTCCCCATCCTGGTCTTTTCCTGATATTTACAAATTTATTTACAATAAAATTGAGAATATTTCAATTTTAGCAGACACAGGGTTGTATCCGATGGTGTCATTCTGTCATAATCCAGTCATGAGTTGAACCTCTGAATCATTAACGTGAAGACTCAGATTCTGTCTGGTCCACTTTGAAGGACTCCTGCTTTGGCTCAGGCATCTCCCGACTCTCTCCAAAGCACCCTGATTTGGTTCTGGATTTGGGATTTACTGCAACTCCATCTATATAAAGCAGGGTCCTCGATTGCATGAGGATTCTGACTCACATACAAGCAAACATGAGCAGAACACCTCCTCAGACTTTGTCATTCATCCTGGCAAGGGTGGAGACTGAGATAGTGGTGCTGGCATGCACAGAGACATTGATTTGAGGGCAGTGTCTGCATGCATGACCACATGCCCTTTACATTTCTTCACATACCAAGTTGGGCTTAATGCCTGAATAGGGCTACAAAGCTGCTTTATATGAAGTCAGACCATGAGTTCATCTGGGCCAGTGCTTTCTATTCTGGCTGTAGATTCCCAAGGCTTCAGGCAGATATCTTTTCTAGCTCTGCTTCATCCTCCTTCCATTTGAGAGAACTGAACCTTCTGTAACCTTCTGCATCAGAATGCCACGCTGTGTTATAACCCCATGCATGTGGGTTGCAGGTTTCACCTGTAATTCACCTCTGACAACTGGTGACAAGATATGTGTGTGCACATGACAACATCCTGAGGTGTTCCTGGGCTGCATTAATAGAAGCATAGCTTCCAAATCCTGGGAAGTACTAGTTCCCCTCTACTCAGTACTGGTTAGGCCTCATCTGGAGTACTGTGTCCAGTTCTGGGCACCACATTTTAAGAAGGATGCAGACAAACTGGAGAGGGTTCAGAGGAGGGCAGCGAAGATGATCAGGGGACTGGAAACAAAGCCCTATGAAGAGAAACTGAAAGAACTGGGCATGTTTAGCCTTGAGAAGAGAAGACTGAGGGGAGAGAGGATAGCGCTTTTCAAGTCCTTGAAAGGTTGTCCCAGAGAGGAAAGCCAGGATCTCTTCTTGATCATCCCAGAGTACAGGACACAGAATAATGGGCTCAAGTTACAGGAAGCCAGCTTCTGGCTGAACATCAGGAAAAACTTCCTGACTGTTGGAGCAATACGACAATGGAACCAATGATCTAGGGAGGTGGTGGGCTCTCCCACACTGGAGGCATTCAAGACGAGGCTGGACAGCCACCTGTCAGGGATGCTCTGACTTGGATTCCTGCATTGAACAGGGGGTTGGACTCGATGGCCTTGTAGGCCCCCTCCAACCCTACTATTCTATGATTCTATGATCTGCTGTGGAAAACAGCATGCTGATTCAAGAGCTGTCTAACAGGAGACTCTAGGCTGTTGCTTTCTACTTCCTAAAAACATGTTTGTGAACATCAGCTGCCCCCCCCGCACCCCCCCAGCAAGTCCTAAAATAACAAGAGGCTACTAGATGTCTCACAGACAAGTTGGGCAGTAATCTCAGAAGCTGTGGGGAGGCTGCGTTGCCTTAGGTTACCAGTTGCTGCTTCCCCAGAGAGTGAGTGATGTGCGGAAACAATCCCGTATTCAAAGGACCATCAGTCCTCCTTCCCCAGTGAAATCTCTCTGCAGGCACATTGAAAACTCATCCTGTGGGACCGCTGGCATTCTTACCTTAATTGACTCCTCTGGCTCAAATGCTCAAGTCCTGTCTTAACTTGCTGTGCAGGAAAAGGCTTTCATTGCATTATTTAATAACCAAGTGGCAGGCTTTTGAGAGTCGAAATGCTCTGAAGTCTTCCAAGCTAGGTTATTTTGTGCCTCGGATTATTGAAAAGGAGACGGCGATTTCTGTGAGGAGAGAGCAATTTCTATGAAGTCCAGGCAGTGGGAGCACAAGCAGCTATGCTTGTTGTGCACATAAAAAGGTGCCAAGCTGACAACAGTTAGAGACTGAAATCCTTTGCTTATGCTCAGGGAAGGAGCAGCATATCTAATACTTAGCTCCCCGCGGGGAATTTTCTAGCTTCCGTGTTTACCCACTGGAACAATGCAATTCAAATCACACTAGACATCTATGAGCAGAAAAGGAGAAAGGTCTTCTTCTTCTTCTTCTTCTTCTTCTTCTTCTTCTTCTTCTTTTAACAACTTGTGTTGCCTGCATTGGAGTCATCCCAAAATGAAAAGAAATATTTATTTTCATCATGATCTATCTGTGTGCATGCACTGATGTGCACTGCAAAATCAAGTTGGTCTGCCACAAAGATGCCTGTGGCTGAATCTACATCTAGCAGTTATACTGCTATCATACCGTTATCATAACTACTAGTATGCATGGGCACCAGTAGTTTTGATAGTGGATTGATAACAGTGTAACCGCTATGTGTAGATTCAGCCTATGCCTTTCAATGGGCTGCCTTCCTTACTTCACCTGTGTAGGGATCGAAGGGTAGCAGCTGCTCAGACAGAAAGCGCATGATGGAAAAGACCCACAGGATTACACATTACAACTCCTCTGTTTTGGAGAGGGATAGAGGACAGTCCTCTATTTGAGGTGCCCTCCATTACTCCTGTAATATGCATGAGCAGTAGAATAACCGGGTGTTCTACTTTACAACGGACAGTCCTCTATTTTGGAGAGGGATAGAGGACAGTCCTCTATTTGATGGGCTGGCCAGTCCAAGTCTGGTTCAATGTTGTCAAAGAACCAGAAGGAGGGAGAGCGGCAGGGTCCTTGATGTTGCCCATCAAGAGGTGGCACCTGGGCAGTAAACAGAGCAGGCACACAGGTCGCCTAGTCAGTCTTCTCCACTATTTAGAATATGGTTACTATTTCTAAATTTGCACTCATACATATAAATTTGCATATGGAAATGTTATGAAAATGGGTGTCCTTGTTTTTAGTGATGTGCAAGCAGCCACTCTATTTGTACTGTACCTTAGGGCTAAGCTAGATGTGCTGTTTCCCCACCTTAAATTGCTCCCATCAGGCTTGTACTATTAGTGATGGAGGGAGCTATGGCAGTGGCCCACAGGTGCCAAGGAAGGAAGGTGGGATGGAAGGACTGACCTTTTGCCGGCATAGCCATAAGCACTACAGTAACCAGGTAAGAAGGTTTTGGGGGATGGATGGGTGCTCGTGGGTGGGCTGGGTGACCAGGGATGGATGGAAGCTGATGAGGGTGTAGAGAAGGATTCAGTCCATGTTGTGCTGCTGATAGTGTTGGGACTGAATAAGAGCTGTGAATTGAGATAAGAGCTACTGCCACAGCTGGGGAAGAGGAAGAGGAGGAAGAAGTGTATGGGTGGTTGTTTGGAAAGGAGATGAGTAAGTGACTGAATAGGGGGTGGGTGGGTGGGTGAGTGGGAGTGAATGAATGAATGAGTTAGGGGTTCTTCTCTGGGTCAGATTAAAATCAAACCTGGAGAAAAAATATGGGGTCTCCTTGGATTGGATGCAACCATTATGAATCACTGTTATTTATTTCTGAGCCAGGGAATTAGGCACATTGGCAGCATCGTTGTTGGTTTTTTTAAAAATTTCATTTTTAAATGACACTGATTTATGCTGCATTTCTATTGTATTGTGGTTTTGATTTTATCATCACTTGCCTTAATCCTTGGGGGAAAAAGTAGTTTATAAATATTCCAAATAAAGTCAAAGTCAAATCCTTAATAAAATGTGCTACATCTACTTTCAACTATACAAATCTCAACTTTAAGTGATACATGCTGAAAGAGCCTGTGATACAGGCTACAGCCCTCTTGGAATGATACCACTCCAGAATGCAAGTGGAGAAACAAGTGCTTCCCAATGTCAAAAAATGCCCTGCTTGTTGAAAACTAGCATGTAAGGGAGAAGGGTTGCAGTGGCAGCCTAGCTTTCTTGCTGACATGCTGGTTTTCTATGGGTTGGATCCAGACTACATTAGTTGCATGTAGTGCCTATTTATATAAATGGGGACTTGAGTTAAATCATGACTAACTTGTCCCATTGATTTCAATGAGCCATAAGTTCAACTAACTTAGTCTGGATCCAGCCCTATGTATGGGGAGCTGTACATGGGGGGAGGATTAAAACATGAGAAACCCCATCTGAATCTTGATGTAGTGAAGTCTCAGGAAGACTGTTCCATATGCCTTTCCTCAGTTAGCTCAGGGCTATAGTGAAATATCTTGGCTGGGAGTTCGTTCATTCATTCCATTTATGACTTGCCCTGTAGCAGAAGTGCTCAAGGTGACACACATATGACAAACAAATAGAATGATAAAGCACATTAAAGGATTGATTGATTTTTAAAAAGCAGCAAGAATAATTTCAAATAATTTTAAGAGTAAAGATAATCCGATGCTGTAAAGAACAATATTGTTTAGGAACCTGGAATGTCAGATCAATGAATCAAGGTAAGTTGGAGGTGGTCAAACATGAGATGGCAAGATTGAACATCGACATCTTGGGAATCAGCGTACTAAAATGGACAGGCATGGGCGGATTTAATTCAGGTGACCATCATATCTACTATTATGGGCAAGAATCCCTTAGAAGAAATGGAGTAGCACTCATAGTCAACAAAAGGGTGGGAAAAGCAGTACTGGGGTACAATCTTAAAAACGATAGAATGATCTCAGTATGAATCCAAGGCAAACCATTCAACATCACAGTAATTCAAGTCTATGCCCCAACCACTGGTGCCGAAGAAGCTGAGGTTGATCGGTTCTATGAAGACCTACAACACCTTGTAGAACTAACACCAAAAAAAAGATGTCCTCTTCATCATAGGGGATTGGAATGCTAAAGTAGGAAGTCAAGAAATCACTGGGATAACAGGCAAGCATGGCCTTGGTGTACAAAATGAAGCAGGACAAAGGCTAATAGAGTTTTGCCAAGAGAACACGCTGATCATAGCAAAGCAAACACTCTTTTCCAACAGCAGAAGAGACGACTCTACACATGGACATCACCAGATGGTCAATATTGAAATCAGATTGATTATGTCCTTTGCAGCCAAAGATGGAGAAGCTCCATACAGTCAGTAAAAACAAGACCTGGAGCTGACTGTGGCTCAGATCATGAGCTTCTTGTTGCAAAATTTTGGCTTAAATTGAAGAATGTAGGGAAAACCACTAAACCATTCAGGTATGACCTAAATCATATCCCTTATGAATACACAGTGGAGGTGAGGAATAGATTTCAAGGATTAGACCTGATAGACAGGGTGCCTGAGGAACTATGGACGGAGGTCCGTAACATTGTTCAGGAGGCAGCAACGAAATCCATCCGAAAGAAAAAGAAGTGCAAGAAAGCCAAGTGGTTGTCTGATGAGGCTTTACAAGTAGCTGAGGAAAGGAGGGAAGCGAAAAGCAAGGGAGAAAGGGGAAGATATATCCAACTGAATGCAGAGTTCCAGAGAATAGCAAGGAGAGACAAGAAGGCCTTCTTAAATGAACAATGCAAAGAAATCGAGGAAAACAACAGAATGGGAAAGACTAGAGATTTTCTCTTCAAGAAAATTGGAGATCTCAAGGGAACGTTTTGTGCAAAGACGGGCATGATAAAGGACAACGAAGGCAGGGACCTAACAGAAGCAGATGAGATTAAGAAGAGGTGGAAAGAATACACAGAAGAACTATACAGGAAAGATCTTAATGTCCCTGATAGCCATGATAGTGCGGTCATTGAACTTGAGCCAGACATCCTAGAGAGTGAAGTCAAGTGGGCCTTAGGAAGCATTACTAACAACAAAGCTAGCGGAGATGACAGTCTTCCAGCTGAGCTATTTAAAATCCTAAAAGATGATGCTGTTAAAGTGCTGCATTCAATATGCCAACAAATTTGGAACACTCAACAATGGCCGCAAGACTGGAAAAGGTCAGTTTACATTCCAATTCCAAAGAAGGGCAATGCCAAAGAGTGTTCAAACTACCGCACAATTGCGCTCATTTTACATGCCAGCAAGGTGATGCTCAAAATCCTACAAGCTAGGCTTCAGCAGTATGCGAACCGAGAAGTACTGGAAGTACAAGCTGGGTTTTGAAGAGGCAGAGGAACTAGAGATCAAATTGCCAACATTCGCTGCATCATGGAGAAAGCAAGAGAATTCCAGAAAAAACGTCTATTTCTGCTTCATTAACTACGCTAAAGCCTTTGATTGTGTGGATCACAACAAACTGTGGCAAATTCTTAAAGTGATGGGAGTACCAGACCACCTTAGCTGTCTCCTGAGAAACCTGTACGAGGGTCAAGAAGCAACAGTAAGAACCGGACATGGAACAACTGATTGGTTCAAAATTGGGAAAGGAGTACGACAAGGCTGCATATTGTTGTCACCCTGCTTATTTAACTTATATGCAGAGTACATGATGAGAAATGCCGGGTTGGATGAATCAGAGGTCGGAATTAAGATTGCTGGGAGAATTATCAACAACCTCCGATATGCAGACGATACCACCCTAATGGCAGAAAGCAAAGAGGAACTCAAGAGCCTCTTGTTGAGGGTGAAAGAGGAAAGTGCAAAAGCTGGTTTGAAACTCAACATTACAAAAAGTAAGATCATGGCATCTGGCCCCATCACTTCCTGGCATATAGAAGGGGAAGAAATGGAAGCAGTGACAGATTTTACTTTCTTGGGCTCCAAGATCACTGCAGACGGTGACTGTAGCCATGAAATTAAAAGACACTTGCTCCTTGGGAGGAAAGCTATGGCCAACCTAGACAGCATAGTAAGAAGCAGAGACATCACCTTGCCGACAAAGGTCCGTCTAATCAAAGCTATGGTTTCCCAGTAGTAATGTATGGCTGTGAGAGCTGGACTATAAGGAAGGCTGAGCGCCAAAGAATTGATGCTTTCGAACTGTGGTGCTGGAGAAGACTCTTACGAGTCCCCTGGACTGCAAGGAGGTCAAATCAGTCCATCCTAAAGGAAATCAACCCTGAGTGCTCATTGGAAGGACAGATACTGAAGCTGAAGCTCCAATATTTTGGCCACCTAATGCGAAGAGAAAACTCTCTGGAAAAGACCCTGATGCTGGGAAAGACTGAAGGCAAAAGGAGAAGGGGACGGCAGAGGATGAGATGGCTAGATAGCATCACCGATGCAATGAATATGAACTTGAGCACACTCCGGGAGAGAGCGCAGGACAGGAAGGCCTGGCGTGCTATGGTCCATGGGGTCACGAAGAGTGGGACACGACTGAATGACTGAACAACAACAACAAAAGATAAATACCCAACTGGGTAAAATATGGGAAAATATATTTTTTTAAAAAATGCAGCATTAAACAAATAATTTAAAATCAAACAAGTTGTCAAAATCTAGTTTCTATTTTCAGCTTGGGGGAAGAGCTGTAGGGGAGTGAGAGGAAACTAATTTTTCTGAGTCCATATAGGTTTCCCAGTACTGATATTTCATACCATCCACATCTGTCTAATTATCTTGTGTCCTGCTGTCCACCCTTTAAAGGTAAAGGTGTCCCCAGCCAGTCATGTCCGACTCTCGGGTGCGGTGCTCATCCCCGTTTCCAAGCCGAAGAGCCAGCGCTGTCCGAAGACACTTCTGCGGTCATGTGGCCGGCATGACTGTACACCGAGGTGCACGGAACGCTGTCACCTTTCCCGTCGAGGCGGTGCCTATTTATCTACTTGCAATTTCTTGCTTTCGAACTGCTAGGGAAGGAATAAAAAAATGTCATTTTTGCTGCATGCCATCCATGCAGATTTAATTCAGTGGGTGGACAGCAATCCCAGTGAAATGGCTTATCAGTAGTCTCATCATAACAGATACCCCTGGGCAGGTGCCACAATGAAACAGGAAGTGAATGTATTCTGACAAGCTCTTGTTAATGCTGGAGACTTGTGTTTGAATATGTTAACGGGAATCAATAACTGGGAAAGGATAGACTTGAAAGACAAAAGAATAAAATCGATTAAAGATGTAATCTCTTCGTAAATTAGAAATATCAGCCAAATTCAGTGGTTTAAAAATGGAAGACAACAATAATATTAACAAGCAGGAAAGAGCTTGACATGACTTCATCCTTTTTCTTTTAGGTACAATTTTGTGCAGAGGAAGAATGAAGGGCAAACTGGATGAGTAGCAGTCTATGCAGGAATCTGGTAATATATGAGCTCAGCTCTGAACTGAGTATTAGGTGTGACCTTCTTCTTTCATTGATCCATGTGAAGTATTCCCAAAATTCCACATGGACTTATGGACCAGTTGGAGTCCACTAGGAAAAGCCTTCAGTGTGGTGGCCCCCTTCCTGTGGAACTCCCTGCCTTTGGAGGTCAGGCAGGCGCCAACGTTGTGTTGCTTCTGGTGCCTCCTGAAGACATAGTTATTCGAGCGGCCTTCATTGAGTAAAATCTTTTAAAATGTTTAATTGTTTTAATTATGGGGTTTTATTCTTTTATCTTGTTGTCCACTGCTCTGAAATTTTTGATGTGGAGAGGTATATAAATATTGTAAACAAACAAACAAATAAGCAAATAAACAAATAAAATTCCGGTTTCCTTAAGACAAAAGCTGACATTTTGGCAAATGGCAAAGAAAGTACCTCTGCATTCATATGTAGAGCTCACTAGCACAAGGAGCGGGATGGCCATCAGCTGCACTGGGTTACATCCATCTCCTGGCTCCCATGGACACAAGGGCTCATTCTGTCCACAGGAGGCTTCCAATCTGGTGGAGGAATCTGGCTGGTGGAAAGGTGGAGGGGAAGGTGATCTTTGTTGATTCTTCTCTCCCTACAGTCCCCTATGTCCCTAAATGCAGGGGGTTTGGGGGCTATCTGGAAAAGTGGGAGTGGTAGCACTGGGGCAGAAGTGCAGAAGCTCAGGCCTGGGGCCATATCCAGCCTTCTAGGGTTCCCAGTTTGACCCTCCAGGGTTCCCCAGGTGGCTACACCCCCTTTCCCTGCCCTCCCCATGTTTGCCCTGCCACCAACTTTTGGGTGCAATCCCCCCCTTTCTCAAAAGTTGAAATGCCTCTCCTAAGGCTCAGATAGCAGCAGGAAGAGCTTTAAGCTAAACTAGGCTGGCACTTTTGCATTTTGTCCCCACCCATTTTGCCTTTAGTCCTGTCCACCACTGGAGTGCAGTCCCCAAGAGCTTCTCCAAAAGGGAGTTCAGCCATCCCACTGAAAGAGGTTCAACTCCCCTGTACTGGTGGCTGCAGAGGGAGCGGGAGCCAGCGAAGCTTCCATTTCTGCAGGTGGGAGTATTCAGAGCGGAATTCTGCTCAAGGAATGACTTCAAAAGGGGACTGGACATGCTTAGAGAGGAAAGCTATATCAATGGCTATCAGTCATGATGATGGCTGTCTGCCAGCTTCTTGTTCAGAGACGGTATGCCACTGAGCATCAGTTGTTAGGGAGCAACTGTGTGACTGAAATGCCCCCACTTCACTTGTGGGCTTCCCCAATGAATCTGGTTGGGCCATTCTGTGAAGCAGGAAGCTAGAATGGCCTTTGGCCTGATCTAGCAGGGCTCTTCTTATGTTCTTAATGTGTCCCTTGCTGTGGTCACCAGGCCGGGTTTCCAAAAATGGCAGGCTTGAGGTTTCTTGTGCTTCTGCCAGATTGTTGTTATCTGAAATCTGAGGCATTTCATAGGCTTGCAATCTTCTTGAATAAAAATACTATCCTTAGAATGAAAGGTGTTTGGGCAACTAGTTCTGTAGCACAAACACTCATGCTCAACACCTATGCTCCCCTTTGAGTGTTTCACTACCTTTATGAATGTATAGAATGTGGTTACAGATGCTGGACTGAAACTAAACTGCATGCAAACTTGACAGTTCAGGACCTGAGAACATATTATGGTCACCAGGTGAAGCCTGCTTCAGTGCACATTCGCCATGCTCTCTGGGGCTGATGGAAGTTGTAGTCCATACATATTGGAGGAGCATCAGGTTTGGGAAGGCTGCTACTTATGGATGTATGAAACACCTACCTGGCTGCGCGCCGGGCAATCTGGAATCCTCGATGAGGGGGGAGGCGATCTGGTCCCGCCTCCAGAATCCTGCCTGGCCGGCTCCACTCTGTGGCCAAGCTGCAGAGCCGCTGGCCGGCTCCGGCTGCCCGCAGCCGGACATCTGGCCACTGGGCAGCCCTGCAGGGATGCAATGGCGGCTGTCGTAGCCACTGCCATTTGCGGCCCTGTATTGAGCCGTGATAGGCTATGTAAATATTTATGTAGCCTATCATGGCAGGGGGAAAAACCCCAGCATACGCAAATGGCGGTAGCCGCTGCGATTTGCGTATGCTGGGTTTTTTTCTGGCTGCTGGGCAGCCCTGCAGGGACACAAATGGCGGCTGTTGTAGCCACCACCGTTTGTGTCCCTGTATTGAGCCGTGATAAGCTACGTAAATATTTACGTAGCCTATCACGGCAGGGGGAAAAAAACCCAGCATACGCAAATGGCAGTAGCTGCCACCATTTGCGTACACTGGGTTTTTCCCCCTCCCTGCCGTGATAGGCTACGTAAATACTTATGTAGCCTCTCACGGCCTCCGCAGGGACGCAAATGGCATCCCTGTGTTAGCCGTGATAGGCTACGTAAGTATTTACGTAGCCTATCACGGCTATGAAGAGGAGGAAGCGACTGGCAGCCTCAGGACGGCCGCCATTCGCAAAGCAGCATGGACGGGAGCAGATAAGTGCTTCGTCCCACACACCTTTCATGAGTTGCGGGGGCAGGGGCTTCATTTCACGACAGATTTCAGGGAGCCAAATGTACTGGCATTCAGCCTCACCGAGATCCGTCACGGAATTCTCTGACATCCCTATGCTACATACGATCTGTCATGAGGTGGTAAGCCATTTGTACACCAGAACAGAAAGGAGGGAAACACTGGAAGAATTTGTACACTTAAATTCTGTAAAGCACACAGCTGTTACATATATACTAAAATCATTTTGCAGTGAAGGAATGATGTACCCTGCATACATAAACAACAGCATGATCACACACGACTTACATTAAATGGAATTCAGTCTGATGTTTAGATAATAATAAACAATAAACTCATAGAGGAAGGTGAGATTCAATTATACACAGTCTGAACTGCAATACGCACTAAGCCCAGGACAAAGAAAGAATTCAGGACTGGCATCCAGTAATATAGTTGTAAATCTTCATCAGAAATTGGTTTATTGTTTGTTATTTTTCTAAACTTCACACTGAATTCTATTTGATGTAAAACACATGTGAACAAGCTTTTTTTCATATTTGCAAGGTACAGTATTCCTTCATTGAATAATTAAATACATACACACACATGCACGCACACACACACACACACACACACACACACACACAGGAAAGATAGAAAGATTAAGAACAGAGTATTAATATATTTTAAGCTAAACGTTTCAGCTTCCACCCTCATCAGTAGCTGTGCTGTTAACTGGGTATTAGGAGTGGTAGTCTGGAATACCTGGAGATGAATGTTCCTTAGGAGAAAAAACAGAGATATGATTGGTGTAATGCTTATGAATTATCATCCAGTTTAGGCCATTGGGACTAAGAGTTCTGAGTCTATAGATCCAGAAATTGCCCCTTTTGTCAAGCATGTCATTGTCTTTTGTTTGTTCTATTGGAAGCAATCTGAGAGACTACGTGAAGGTGAGTTGAAAAATGTCTTGCAACAGTCTGCTGCAGTTTTTTTGGTAAGAATCGTAGATTTGTGGTTACGGAAATTTGTTCTCAGGTACACTGTAGTTTTCCCTACTTATTGCATATGACTAGGGATGTCAGAGAATTCTGCCACAGACTCCAGTGAGGCCGGATTCTTTAGAATCAGGCCCCCTAGAATCTGTGGCGGAATGGCCTCCCCCCTGCCACCCTGCGGAATCCCCCTGGGATGGAGCTTACCTGGCGGCAGCTCTAGTGGTGGCGGCGGCAGCGGCGCAGCTCTGGTTGATCTCCTGGGCTGCTGCCGGGCTGCTGCAGCCGCAAATGGCAGCCGTCGTAATGGTTCCCTACTTTTAGCTGTTTTAGCCTACGTAAATATTTACGTAAGCTATTATGTTGAGAAAAAAAAAAGTAACGCAAATAGCACCCACTACACAGCTGCCATTCGTAAAGCAGCGCGAACGGCACCAGATAAGTGCTCCGTTTTATGTGCCTTTCGCGGGGTGGTGGGGTGGGAGGCTTCGTTCCACCATGGATTTCAGGGGGCTGAATGCACTGGCATTCGGCCTTACTGAGATCCGTGACGGAATTTTCTGACATCCCTAGTTGTATCCTGCTGAAAGGTGAATTACTGAGTTAGCTGAAGTCATTAAATTTGGGGGCAAGTATTTTACTAAGCAGTTAGTTCCTCTTTCAAAAACATATTGATTTGGATAATTCCTTTAGTTTGCAAAACACAATTTCTAAGTTTCACAGGCTGGGTGGGGGGAGTATATGCTTCTAATGATCTAATCCACTGACATCCTAGGTCTGTTGGATTCAGAAGTTGTGATACGTTATTTATTTAGTATGTACATACACAGCATCCAGGCTAGTTTGCAAGAGCAAATTAAAATACAGAAAGAAACTATAATAAATAACATGTTAAAAGGGACAACACCCCTACCCCCCCACATTAAAATGCATTAAAAAGCCTGGGAAAATAAAAGTATATTTGCCTGGCATCAACAGTATAACAATGTTGCTGCAAGGTGGGCCTCCCTGGGGAGTAAAGTCCATAAATGTGGTGCCAGAAGATCCTCTATCTGGTTGCCTGCTGTACAATATCAGATGGTGGGGATACCTGGAGGAAAGCCTTTGTAGATGACCTCAAGACACAGGGTTGTATTAATGTTAGTCTAACTTAAGTTCCATTCATTTCAATGGGTCTTATCTAAGTAGGAGAAATATTGGATACAACCCACTGACAGGTTGGTATGGGATCAGTGTTCCTTCAATATAAATATTGTTCTTGCTTTGTTAAGTAGGGGCTGAATATAAGTCCCTGAGTAAGAAATCTCTGAGGCCCTAGGAGGTGACTCCGCCTAAACCTGTTCCGATAGGCCCTGCGTGCGGCATTGTGGCTATGATGTGATTCACCAGCTGTATTCCACCCCAAAACAGACAAATCTGTCTTTTCAATGCCATTTTCTCACAGTTACTCTGCTTCTTTTCTAATGCATTCATAGCTTGACAGCATGACATGCATAAACTAGCTGAATCCTGATTCATTTTGACACAATGGGGGGGGTTTATCTGGAGAAGAAGTGAAAAAAAGCCTGGAAATATCTGAACTCAAGAGGCTGTTGGCAGTCTCAGAATTGATGTGTCCTTTTCTCAGCAGTGATTTGAAAATGCTTTGCTCCTGTGGGTTACATCTTTCCTCTGTCTGTAAAATAAATTATACAAGTAATTCCGGCCCACTTCTGGCATGTGCTTTCAGTCTTATGCAAACTCAACTGCTGTCTCACCCTCCAAAGAGGACCATGTATTTGCTCTTTTCCTCTTTCTGTATATTCAGAAAACTGGGATGACAATGCTGGCTGATACCAGTTTTGGAACAGTCTGAAGTTAATGGTTAGCCCTTCAGGGCTGAGACAAAGGTGGCTTTCAGCATTTATGACTAGGGATGGGCAAATCTATCTGTCAAGCTTGATTTCATTGAGGTTTTTGGTTTTCCACTGCTAAACTCATTCCAAACTGGTTCTGTGTAAGCTTTCCACCCTGCCCCACTCCCAAACAGAAATTCTCATGTGTTTTTGTGTGTATTATTCAAAATGTGCACACATTTTGTGCACATTTTTCAACTGTACACATTTGGGGGCACGTGCACCCATGGACTAAAGTATGTTTGTGTGCATTTTTGAAATGTACACATTTTTCTCGGTGCATTTTCCAAATGTGCACATGCTGTTTTTGTTTTTGTTTTGAAAAATGCATCGCAAGCTTGGAATTGTATGGATTCCCAACCTCAAATTGCATTCAGGTTGAGATTCGGGTCTGGGAAGTGCAAATTTGGTAAATTCATAGAAGAAAAACCTCATGGAACTAATTTTTCACACATCCTTAGTTACTACTTGGAAAATCCTGCCCAGGAGTTGAAGCCTGGCTGTACTTTGGGGGAAAGACTATGAGCAGCTCCGCACCAGCCTAAAATCCCGCATTTAAAACAAGGCTTTCTGCTTCCATTTTAAATGCAGGATCATGATGGACTCCCTTGACACACGCTTCCTCCCCCTGTTTCCCCCCTCTTTTTCCCCCTTATCTGAGTCTTCCATATGTTTCATTATACAGCCCCTAGGTGGCACTGTGGTCTAGCTCCTCTTATTGCAGGTTTTCCTCCTTTCACAAAGGGAACTCAAACGGACTTCAAATGCTGTAATTGGATAGCTCATTATATCCAAGGTTTTTAAAAATAGAATAAAGGTCATTTAGTCCAGGAGACACCCTGGAGGCTGACGACCTCATCTAAAGGACCCACAACCTTCCATGAGTAACCAATCTCAATAAGATAAAATCTCCGTGTGAATAAGCCCTGTAGCTCAGCGGTAGATAGGCATGCTGAAGGATAATGCTCATAGCTTATTATCAGTAATAATTACACCAACCCTACAAGGCCTATATTGGCAGTGCAGAGATAGCTGAGGCTAGCTTGTCTAGCCACCTAGTGAGGTCACAGAAGAGGTGAGATAGACTAGAAGCACAGGTAGGTGGGCTGGGCTGTAGAGGACAGTATTGATTGTGCATTCCTGTCTAGGAGATGGCCAAGCATCACAAATCCAAGTGGGTGCATCAAATGGGGGCACCTCCCAAGAAGTGATCAGTCCTCCACTTAAGACTCGGAGAGAAATCTCCTTCTGACTTGGTCTTCTTAATTGTATTACTTGCAGTGCAAAATGAAATTCCACTAGGTAATAATAACTTTTGATTCTGGGAGACAGTAATCCTAAGCAAAATTTAAGTCAAGTGCTGGCAAAACTAATATGGCTTGACACCAATAATAAATTGTGTAAATTCAGGCAACCTCATCATTCTTATTTTGTATTAAGTGTCATCTTATTAGATAATGCATGAATGAATGGAGCAATAGGAGAGTGTGAATTATTGTCCACTAATAGATGGTGTTCCAGCATATCTCCTGTCTTTCAGTTAGTCCTTGACAAATATGCACCAATTTATTTCTTGCCTGCTCTATTCTCAAAGGAGTAAGGAAATTCTTTATTCATAGTCCTGTTGGGATCCTATGGGACATTTACTTATGTAGTACATGAGGAGCCCTAATTAGGAAACCTGCTTGTGGTAGGACTTGGGGCTGAGGCAGGCAATGCTTAGAACAGGGATTGGGAACCTCCAGTCACAAGCCAAATTTGACCCATCCAGCCTACAGGACCTTAGGTGAGGAAGGCTCCTCCAGCCAGAGCCGTGGTTGGTGCAGCTTCATTGTGCATGGGCCTTCCCTAGCTGGGGAAAGCCCATGCACAATGAAGCTGTTTCCCCAACTGAAGTAGGGATGTCAGAGAATTCCGCCACAGACCTCGGTGAGCCCGAATGCCAGTGCATTTGGCCCCCCGAAATCTGTGGCGGAACGGCCTGCCCCCCGTCCCCCCGTGGATCCCCCCCGGGACGAGACTTACCTGGGGCGGATCTTCCGGGCAGCGGCCGCTCTGGCGGCGGCTCCGGCGAAGGCTCCGGTGAAGGCTCCGGCGAAGGCCGGTCTTCCGACCGGCTGCCGCCATTTCCAGGCTTGTGAAAAAAAAAAAAAAGACATGATAGGCTATGTAAAGATTTACGTAGCCTATCATGGCTAGGTTTAAAAAAAAAAAAACATGATAGGCTACGTAAATCTTTACGTAGCCTATCATGGTTGGGGGTGGGTTTTAAAAAAAAACAACGCGTACGCAAATGGCAGCGGCTATGGCCGCCGCCATTTGTGTTCCTTCTTTTTGGCCATCTTAATCTACGTAAATATTTACGTAGATTAAGACGGCCAAAAAGAAGGAACGCAAATGGCAGTGGCCGTAGCCGCTGCCATTTGCGTACGCTTTTTTTCCCCCGTAAATATTTACGTAGACTATGACGGCGAAAATCAAGGGGAACGTAAATAGCGTAGCGGGTGCTATTTGCGTCCCTTTTTCATTCACCATTTTAGCCTACGTAAATCTTTACGTAGGCTAAAATGGGGAATCAAAATGGGACGCAAATGGTGCCCGCTACGCTATTTGCATTCCCCTTGATTTTCACCGTCATAGTCTACGTAAATATTTACGTAGATTAACTTAAGACCGTAAAAAGAAGGAACGCAAATGGCAGCGGCTGTAGCCGCTGCCATTTGCGTACGCTTTTTTTTTTTTTTTACTCAGAGCCCTCTGCGGCCGGAAATCCGGCTGCGGACGGCTCTGGCCTGGCCGGGCCGGGCCTGGCCGGCTGCTCCGTGGAGCTGCCGCGGAGCATAGACGGCCATTCAAGGATTCCGGGGGGGAGGCACAGAGCGCCTCCCCCCTGGCCAGGATTCTGGGGGGAGTGTCGGAACGCCTCCCCCCCCACCATCAACATAATCCGCGAGAGGTAAGTCACTTTCGTACATCCCTAAACTGAAGGGCCAGCTGGTAGAGCTCCAGCAGTTGCTTCAGCCAGAGACTGGATGATGTCAAGGGGTGTGGCCCTGATCCTGATGTCATCTGGCCTGCAGAGGGCTGAGTGAGGGATCATCTGGCCCTCCACACAGATGGAATTCCCCACACTTGGCGTAGAGTATCTAGAATAGCCTTCCCCAACCTGGTGCCCTCCAGATGTGTTGGATGGCAAGTCCTATCATTCCCAGCTGGCACATCAGTGACAGCTGGGAATGATGGGACTTGCATTCCAACACATCTGGAGGGCACCAGGTTGGGGAAGGCTGTTCTAGGAGATTAAGGATTCTGAGCAATACTGAAACTCACTGATAGTTCATCGGCCAAAGGTTTAGAAAATATTGATGTGCTGTTTTATACAATATGAATATGTTGCATTGACAAGCTGTCACCAATCCAGCATAACTTGTTTATGAATAAGGGGAATATTTCCCTTTATCTTCAGGATGTATAGAATAATGACTGTAAAACCCTGTAAGTTACAGGCTTGCAAATAACATCGATGTCAGCGGAGCCTACCGGCTTATCAATGGTTTTGCAATCACAGCCTACAAGCGCCTCATAAAAAATGATATGTAAGGAAGGGTGGATGAAACATCAGAAGCTATCTATAGCCCAGTGGTTTCCATCCATCCACCAGTTCATGGATCATTTAGCAGCCTGTTTTCTCCTGCAAAGATCCTGCACAACTTCAGAGTCTAGTATAAGAGCATCAAGCTATTCCCAGCTTGCTCCAGAAGTATACAGAGCTGAGTCTGGAAGGGGGCTGAGGCAAATGCATGAAAACCTAGGATCAATAGCACCTTGACCTTACTCAGGGCATGCCTGTTTAATTTTCAGGCTGCATGCTAGCTCCATTTCACTGATAAACAGATGGCAGGAGAGTAGTGAAGTTGGACCACCAAAGGTGACTTGATTCCATCTGCCTCTAGCTTGGAGCCATACTGTGGTCCAGTTCTCATGGGATGGTTATGAAGTAATGCTAGTGTTCAGTTCCTCTTCACACACACACAAGCAAAAATGAAGTGTCAGTATGTAGAAGTACCATAAGGTATATAGATTCTCAGGAGAATGCAAAGTTCTTCAGAAAGCCATGAATAGAGCTCAGATAGGAGAAAAGTTAAGCACTATTTACCTATAATTGTAAGTGAGCAATCCTGCATCCCCAATGGCTGCTGTCTTGGATAATGGAGCAGCATCTTGCTGAAGACATTTCTGGCCTTTAAGCTTCTGATCGATATCTCCTTACCTTTCCCATAATTGGTAAAACTGATGCCTTCTCAAACTGATGCCCTCTCTCTCCTTTGCCAACTGTTTCCCATGTTGGTACCTTGAAGGTTAGTTCTAAATCTATTTTTCTTTCTTTCATCATTTTAAAACTGATGAAAGCTTTTCTATATTTTGAAATGTGATGTAATGTGAAGTCAGAAAAGAGCTCTGTCATTTTCTTTTAACAATTTGCTCTACTCATGCATATGGTCTCCACCTGGCTTTTGGTGATTCCTTCTTCCAACTGTACCCACCTGAAACCACATTGCAGACCTTTCCTGAGGGTCCCTTGATCCCCGGGATACTCTTTCAGAGGACACAGAGGTGTGTTGGGAAGGATGTGGCAGTAAAGCTCCATTCTGGATATGGCTCATTGTAGTTTGATGTGGATGTGGAGGGTGAGATATTGCTAGCCATCTCCACAGCACCTACAGTTTCCAGGGAATGACTTTCACATTGGGAACAGAGGTAAATCCTAGATGTTTGTACATGATTAGATATGTAAATCTGCAGGCACTTGCAGGCACTTCAAATATGGATTATTTGAATATTAACTATGGTGCAAAATATGAAGGCTTGCATACCTTACCTAAAGCAGGGATGGGGAACCTCTGGTTTGCAGGCCTAATTTGGCCTGCAGAGGCTTCCCATCTGTGGAGGCTTAAGTCCTAAAGTAGGCACGTATATTGGCTGTACACCTCAAACCAGCTAAACCACAGATTCAAGCAGATTCACATCCCATTGCCATCAGTGTATTTATTTATTGGTTATAAATAAATTGTTACATTTATATCCCACCTTTTCCTATGAGGAGCCTAAGGGGGCATGCCTGGTTGTCCTCCTCTCTATTTTATCCACACAACAACCCTGTGAGGTAGGTTAGTTTGAGACTCAGTGACTGGCCCAAAGTCACTCAGTGACCTTCATGGCTGAGTGGGGACTTGAACACAGAGTTCTCCCTGGTCCTAGTCCAGCACTCTAACCAGTAGACCACAGTGGATTATTTAACTGATTGATACATACATACTTTGACATTTTCCTTGTACTGCCATGGTCTCAAAATCTCATGTGATACCCCAAGGCTGCTGTGTGGCTGCAGTATGGGTTCTGAATTCAGCCTCGATTGGCTATTTGCATTCATTCACAGCCACTTCCAAAAAGCGGTGTGGTTGGGTGAAAAATAAGCCAGTCCAAACAGAGCTGATCAATATGCCTGGAACTTTCACATGACCTTTTGAGCCTGGTGACACAGGGATTTGCTTCCCCAGGCAGAATAAATATCCCAGCTACTATGGGATCAAAAGGTTGTGCGAATGTGCTCACAGCTGAAATCCAAATATTCAGTGTAATAAGCTGGTGGATCAAGCCGCCCATGTCTCTTACACTCTAGAAACCACTCATTATGATGAGAGTGTATACTGAGCTTTAATTGGGCATCAAGGAAAGGAGCAGTCAATCATATCTAAACCTGAAAAGCCCTCAGAAATGGATCTAAGTACAGGGCTCATGTTGGTAATGCTACCAGATTGCTGGGATAACAAAATTAAAGTGGGTATATTTTGCAACAGAAGAATCATTACCCTGGGGAGAACAATAATGTAATATGATTGGCATTTTTGCTGTGCCTCAGAGTGTTTCTTTATTCCTCTCTCTTAAAGTCCAATCATATACGCTACTGATGATCTGGAACTGTTTGGGATGGAGCAGAAAGATGCTGCTGGGAGTACAACATCATGGCCTGTAATGTAAAGCTGTCATTGCAGGCTGGTCCATGATGGTGTATTAGCCTTGCTATGTGGGTTTATGGTAGGGATATATGAGAATTTCATTTATGCTTGGGAAACATGCGGGTGTGGACTGTTGGAAGCCCCAAATGTGATTGCAAGCATGTGTCCACCGAAAACGTTCGCAAATTGCTCGACATGGGCTCATGTTGGACTTGCACAACTTTCCCAGTTTGATTTTGTGCAAATTCCCCCTTTAGACTGAATCAGCCCTGCTTTAGTCTGTGGAGTAAAGTTGCGCAAATTAGGAAATTTGCACACATTTGGGGAAATTTGCACAAATTTTATGTTCAATTGCTGCTTGATTTGCGCAATTTCCCCCTTTGTGCAGAGTGAGGAGTGATCGCAAACAGGAATCTGACATGAGACAAGTGGCGAGACCATGTTTGGGGAAGCCCAGAGATCTCAAGCATTGCTTGTTCACCCATCCCTAGTTTATAGTTCCTATGGAGGCATGAAAAATAACAGTATGGGAATGAAACTGGTGCAGGGGGAGGGGTTCTGACACAAGGGGTCAGGCCTCCACTCCCTCAGTTTTGTCCCTGCAGGGTTTTTTTCCTGCCCCAATGCAAGCTAACATTGGCCAGGTGTCCTACTTCACAGAGGACACTTCTCCATTTGAAGATGCCCTTTGTTTGATGGGCTGTCCAGTCCAAGTGGGGTTTAAAGTCAAAGAACTCTAAGAAGGGAGAGCTGGGCCTTAACATTCTGCATCCACACCTGCTGGCACCTGGGTAGCAGAGTGAGCAGGCACACAGGTCACCTGGTCGATCTTCTCCACTATAGTGAGATGTATTGTGTTTCTTTCTATTTATTATTTCTAAATCTGCATGTCTACATATAATTGTCCATATGCAAACATTATGCAAATTTTTGTCCTCTGTTTTTGGTGATGCATATCCTCTTTTTTGGTGATATATAAGCACCCATTCTAATTGTGAAGGATCACCATTAGTTTGCACTAAGGCAGAAAAAACAACAACTCTGCAGGAACAGAATTAGGAGTGGAGGCTCAACTTCTCCCCAGGGCTCAGTAACTCCTCACCCACCCATCGTCATTCACAGTGGGAGTGGGGGGGGGTTGTATTCCTCCTTACAAATGGCTCCATAGCAACTAATTTTTTGTGTGTGTGCCGGGGATGGGGCAAGAGCTACTCCAACAGGTCATCTACTGTGGACAGGATTTCATCAGCCACCCCACTGATTTCCCCCATACAGTAGTTTCCCCCTGTCCTCATAGAAATCTAATGGCTCCACTGGTTCCTCTGGGGCAGTTAACCTGTGGGGTGTTATTGGGGTTGAGGTCTGAAAACGATGGCAGTGACACCCCAGCTATGGGGGAGCCTCCTGAGAGAGGAGAGAGAGCCCCCTGAGAGACAGGAGGTTCTAGAGAGAGAGCCTCCTGAGAGAGCCATCTGAGAGAGGATCTCCTGATACCTTCTTCATCGTCCTTTTGGTGTCAGGTGGTGACGTATTTATTCACTTGGCCATTATAAACAATGCATCATCATCATCATTGCCTTTAAGGTCTGAGCTGTTAATTAGTCTCATTTTTCTGTTGCTAGAAAGGCAAGTTCATAAATCTCTGTGTTAATATTTTTTATTGTATGTTAATCATATTTTAATACTGTACTTCATTTTTGTTTTGGTAAGTCACCCAGAGAACATACATTGATGGGTGGGCATATAAATATGGTAAATAAATAAAAACAAGCCAGCCCTCCAAGGTAATCCACAGTGGGCTTGGGGCCCGTCCCACCCTTGTAGTGTTCCACTCCCCATCACCAAGAAAAGGATGCTGAGACAAGACCTCATAGGAACAGACACGCTGGATCAGACCAAGGGTCCATCTTGGCCAGCATTCTGTCCACATTGTGGCCAACAAGCTGCCCACAAAAACCCACAAGCAGGACATGAGCGCAACAGTACTCCAATTTCCTTGGAACAATTATTTGCGTTCTTCCCATTTTTATTTTTATTTTGGAAGAAGTTGGGTAAAATTCTGCCATAATCTGAGGAGAACCGAATGAAGCTGGGCCTTCTCTAGTTTCCATCAAGCAAAAGAACAAAAATTCCTTCTGAAAATCTGAAGCCGCTCTCTTTAAATCCCTTTGGGGTTTCAGTGCACAATAAACATTTTATTTTAAATAATTTTTATGCCTCCTCTGATGAACTGTTTTAGAACTGCATAACTTTAAAAATTCTATGGGATGTATTATATTATGCCTCAGCTTCTAATCACACAACCTGCTTATACCAACTTTGCATAATCGCTGTGAACATTTGCCAGCCAGCCTGTTAGAATGATCTTTGCAGAAAAAGAAAGAACAAATGAAAGCCATTGTGCAAGCCAGTGAACCTATTACTCACACCAGCCATGTGAGCCATCACAGACCTGAATGGCTACTTTAATGTTAATTCATAACAAATAAAGTACCTCCTGACATTTTATTAAAATTTAGGATTATTTAGCCTCACAGAAGTCAGTTGAGGTGCTGAACTTCTCAAAAAGCACTGTAAAATTAAATAAAATAAAATTTTAAAATCCAGGCAGTCCTTGCATTTTACGCTCTTTCCCTAATTAGAGAACAAGAGGTCACTCAAAGTTAATGGCAGGCAAATTTAAAACAAATGAAATGAAATACTTCTTCATTGAGCATTTATTCACACCGCAGAGGAGGTCATGGTGTCAAATACCATACCTGCATTTTAACGTGCCGAGTAATTTTATGATAGTCCGTAACATTTATAACTTTAGCTGCTGAGACTGAGTTACTGCATTTTCATGCCTCTGGGCATTATCTCATCATTGAAAAGGACAAGGTGATTTCTTTTTTAAAAAAATCCTGCTTCCAATATGTGCTGATGTTCAACTGGATAGATGCAGTTGTTGCTCTTTCATGTCACAAGCCTTGTCTTCAGGGTGGCCGCTTATGCATCATCAAAAAAGAGGAAATGCATCACCAAAAAGAGGACAAAAGGTGACACTTATTTGTATACAATATCCATATGCATATATATATAGGCTATACAGGGACCCCCTGATCCAACTCGGAAGCCGCTTTTGTGAAGAAGGCAGCAGTGGCGGCAGTGGCAGCGGAGAAGGCAGTAGTGGCAGCAGCGACAAAAGTGGGAGCTACTGTGGATTGGCTGGTAGACAGGAAGCAAACAAAGATGGCAACCCTACCAGGTGGGCACATTGACTTGAATGAAGAGCAATGACAGTTGTCTGCTGGAGTGGCAGAGGAAGGAAGCAACACAGCAACCCTGCCAGGAGGGCACAGCAGCACCTCGCCCATCTCTGCCCCTGCCAAGACCCTGAAGATGCCTCATTTTGGGCTTGCTTGCTTTGCAACACAGCGTAGTATTATATTATTTAAATAATAGCTCTTAATGTGTATAGTACTTTGCCCACTGTTTTTGGAAATGTGGACTCTGTGTAGGCATTTGACACACACAGTGCTTGTCCACACAGCACAAGCACCCACACACACACGTGAGCAAAAGAAAAAAACAAACACTAAACTACAAGCAAAGGGGGGAGAGGTAACTATAATCCCAACTGAAGAGAAAGGGGTTAGGGTTTTGTTTTGTTTTTTTTAAGGAAAAAGAGATAAAAAAATGGGAAGGAATACAGGAATTCAGAAGGGATTCAAGAGGATCCCTGCCAAGGATCCATGCTTTTGTGCTGTGGCTGTGCCCATGAGTGGCAGATCCGTAATTTTTCTGGTTCCATCCATGGAGGAAGATGTGCTCTGTGATTGGATGGTGGCTTTGTGGGTCTCCCCTTTAAAAAATCATATGAAATCATGAGGATCCCTTTTTGATTTTATGTATCCTCGTTTTACCCAGTCCCCATAACACACACTTTCTTCCCGGCTTTGTTCTTCCAAAGGAGAATGGGAAGGGTTAAGGCTTCCTCTGCCATGCTTGGCAAAGACTGGTGCAATTGTTTTTGGTGGCCACTTGGCAGAGACAGGATAGGACTGCAGCTGAGAGAGAAATGCTATGGAGCTAGGGATGGCAGAGAATTCCGCCATGGACTCCAATGAGGCCAGATTCTAAGAATCCACCCTCCCCCACAGAGTCTGCGGTGGAATGACAGACTCACCTCCACCAGCCAAGGGAATCTGTGAGGGCCGGATCCTACCTGCTGCTGGCCATCCGCTGCCATCCGCTGCCACCTGTCCTATCCGCTGCTGCCTGTCTTCGGATGCAAATGGCATCCAGCATAGTGGATGTTATTTGCATCCCTGCTCTTTGCTGTCATAGGCTACGTAAAGATTTATGTAGCCTATCATGACAAAAGGCAGAGATGCAAATGGCATCCGCTATGCTGGATGCCATTTGTGTCTGAAGACTGGCAGTCAGGCAGCGGACGGACCCTGCCAGCGGCTCCATGGACTCGCAGCGGAGCGGAGCCTGCTGGGGAGGATTCCAGGGGGAGGAATGAATCACCTTCCCCCACCTCGGACCCCCCAGTGGACTCGAAGGTGAGTTCCATACACCCCTATATGGAGCTTCCATCTCAGCTCCTGTCCTATCCTGCTGCCGCCGCCGCTGCCACCACTACCAACATTGCACACAATGGAAGCTCATCAGGGCAGTGGGAGTCTGCTCAATTATGAGGTGGCTCATGCCTCCCAATGAATTATCATGCCCGCCCTCCGGGATGCATGCAACCCACTTTGGAGACCACTGCTCTAGCCCAATAACGTTCAGACAGTCCTCTCCAGTAATACCACTTCTCTCACAATGCACAAATGGAGGCTGACTCACAGCAAAGCTCCCTCCCTTCTCTTCCTCCTCCTTCTCTGTCTCCTCTCCCTCTTCCCTACCCCTCCCCAGTGGCCAGATTTCTCTCAAATTGATAGATTTGGTGCCTCTGCATCCCTTGCCTTCCCCCCCGTTCCTCCGTGTGGACTTTCAGAAGGTGATATATTTTGGAGACAGCCTGTCTGGGCTGCTCAGAAGGCATAAGAACAGCTCCGAATATACAAGGTGGACTGAGGCGCCTTGTAGGTGACCCGCTTCAGTTCAGGGCACCTCGATGCTGGTCTGATCCGCTTCATATCATGATGAGGCACCTCTGAATCAGCCTGGTTCGACTCATTATTTGAGCTTCAGACCAAAGCGGTGCACAGCCCTATGAAAAAGCATCATGTTTGTGCGTTATTTGTTTAATCAGGTTATCTATTGTTCTTTATCTAGGATTATGGGGTTAGATTAAGATCTAATAACATTTTAGGTTGGAAATATGTGACAATCCTACAGGGTTCCCAACTTTTTCTCACCACTGTGTGTGTGTGTGTCTCTGTGTACGTATGCAAATTTAGAAATAATTATTATAATTTAAATAGAAATGTCACACAAATGTTACAGTATGGAAAACTGTAACCAGGTGACCTGTGTGCCTTGCTCAATCTGCTGTCCAGGTGCTCTGGAAGGGCAACTTCAAGACCCAGCTCTTTCCTCTGATGGTTCTTTATCTTTAAACCAGACTTGGACTAGACAGCCCTTCAAATAGAGGATGCCTTCAAAATAGGGAAAAGTCCTCTGGTAGCCCTTCAAATATAGGACTGTCTTCTGTAAAAGAGGACACTTGGCCACCCTATGTCTTATTGGCACCTTTCCTGAGGTGCAACCATAAGCCCTCCTTTCTTTGTGCTTGTGGCAGACAGTAATTCTGTTTGGTCACAAGCTTTATCTTCCTGTTTACACCCAACACCTTAAGATCTGTGCTGCCATACCTGGTTGAGATGCAATGCCACTGCAACCTTGGTACAACATTACATTTACTGAGTTAAAAAACCAACCAACCATTCTTAGACCACCACCACTCAAAGAGGGCCTGTTCCCTGTTGTGGTAGCAAAATAATGGAAGGGAACAGAGACAGGGCAGCAGGGCTGGCATCATCACATCTGGCATCCCTGGGCAGGTGCCAGAGGCCACCACAGATACTGGCCATGGACTTCCATGCTGGGTGGCTTAGTCAGCCTAAATGGTGCAGCAGGGCCAGTGAGTTGCCTGCCATTTTATTTTCCCACAATGTCCTGGAGTGACATTTTGACCCAATTCTAACATTCAGACCATCCATGGCTTGCCAACCATTGGTTGTATGTGAGCATTGGAGTGAGCATTCTACTTCCCACCCACTCATCCACTTCCACGTTCAATTAACAACCGAGGAACGCTCCATTCCTGGGTTGTTTCATGATGTGTGAACCCAGAAACTCTGGGTTGATTAGGGGTCAAACAACTCAGAGTTATCCCATGGTTTTTTTTGTTGGTTTAACTTTGGGTTGACCCCTAAATGGTACATTTGTGGCTTATTAACTGAAAACAGAAGTGGCGAGTGGCAGGGAGGCAGTGTAGGGATGGTGCAGATGCCTGACTTGATGCCTGCCTCCACCGCCAGACCATGCATGCTAAGCCTCTGGCCTGGCTCACCCCTGCTAGTGCCCTCCCAGACATTCCCTGCACTCTCCTGGACCTATCCACGAGTGCCTGCCATTTTGCCGAGCTTATGGGGAAAAGGAGGTCATTAAAATGTGCATATTTAAATATGCGCAAATTCAGACTGGGAAAGGCTGATCTACACAATATTAGAGGCATATGTGGCCCTTTTACACCTCTAATATTGCATATAGCAAGCTTTCCCAGCCCAAATTTATGCATATGCACATTTTTAATCACTTCCTTTTCCCCATAATAAATAAGCTTGGCAAAATGGCAGGCACTTGCGGATGGGATCCAGGGTGAGTGTGGGTGGCTCGGTGATCTTGTGGGGACTCTAGTGTGGATCCAGGGGTGTGTGTCGAGCAATGGTAGTGCTTCAGCGGGATCCCACCAATACCAGATGGGGTGGGTTCATCCATCCCCAAGGCAGTGTGCTTGGTTGCTCCCATCTCCCCCCCCCAATTCCTGGGTTAAACAACCCAGAAATTGGCTGTGATGTGTGAAGCAGGTCTATATGTTGGGGGCCTTGTGGGTAACTATAATGGCAGGTAGTTCACACTGCATATTGCAGAGCCCACAGGGGGTGGTGTGTTGATGTAGGAGGGGCCCCACAAAATAGCACTTTGTAGACCTGTGTGTTTGGGCAAAAACTCTGCATCAAGAGTGGGTGGACTCTTTATACACTGCTGCTGCTAAGTGCTAACCACATGAGGTATGCTTTACATCCATTTAGTCTTTTAAAAACCAGGAAATAATTATACTAATGATGATGTGCATATAATGAGAAAGGAAAAATAGAAAAGAGATAGAGAGATCCAGAAGAAGGGCAAAGAAGAAATCTCTCTTCAAAATGTAATGAATTCTTTGGCCTCCTTTAAGTGTTCCTGTTTGTCCACCTAAAAAGGAACTCAATAGATTCTTTGCTATTATTATGCAAATTGTTCTTTGAACATCCACGGAATCCCAGAGCATTTGCCTTTCTCATTGAGTCAGAAAAATAAACAGCAAGAAAAGTGACAGTAACACTCTCTGTATAAAGTCTAATATTTTCCTTAATGGGCACATTTGTTTGGTCCTGCAGTAGCCTTGAGACCATTAGCCCACAAATTGTTTTCTCTCTTCTGATAGTTCTTTCTCCACTCAAGAAAACAAGATGCAGTTTCTATTTTGCAATTTTACCTTGTAAATTAAACTCACATACACTTCCTCATCTCTAACTGTGCCTTTTTGTTGTTGAAGTCATCTCTCTTCCTTTTTTCATAAATATCAAAGCAGAAACAAATGAATTAAAATATCACATAAGAATTCATGGTAAGAACTTTCTCCACAGGAATTTAACTTTATCTGTGAGTAGAGGGACTATATTGCATAAATTGACATGCTGCTTTGTCATAACAAATAAAGATATCTTTAAAAAGGGGCATTCCACAAGAAATGGCAGAGAGTTATTTCAGGGTCATATTCTCATTAGCTATTTCTCATTAGTACCCACCTCTACAAATGCAGCACACAAAGAATATGTAGAATGAGAAGTCATTTAAAATATTTCTGGCTCAAGACTATGATATGATAAATCTACATGGCAGTATTGCTCAGTGGTTATATCACCTTACTTAAAATAAGGATAAGCTGCAAAAAGGGATGCTGTTATGAAAAATACATGGCCATTTCTGAGATGTGGCATGACTGCTTATTTTATACGAAAAGGCTGGCTCCCAATCCATGTATTTGTGGCAAAATGAGCACTTGTACTGCAAATCAAAAGTGACAGTATACACATTTTCTTCCTGCAGTGAGGTTATCTCAGTGTAGAAAAACATCACATATGAAGAAGAAAGGTTTGGAATCTTACAACGAGTACTGGGGTTAACCCCAGAGTCTAACATATGCTCCAACAGAGAGTGCAGAACCTTTTCTCTGTCAAGGTCTGCATAAAGTTTCTTGAAACCTCACCTGTTGCGGTCCTCATTCCAGCAGAGGCTGTGATCAGAGCCCAAAGTAGGAGGAGTTATTGATGTGATTCTTACTATTGTTCAGTACACAACAGGAAGAGAAGACATTTGCTTCCAGGCATTCTCCTTCCCCAACTTGTGGACTGTTTCTTCCATCTCTTTTGTAGAGGGGGGACAAAGCAAGATGGAGTAAACAAGATCAATAACCTGGAGGGGGATTGGTGAGGGATGTGGCCTTGGGAAATGGGATGTGGCCTGGGGAGAGTGCAGATATCAGATTGAGAGGCTTGGAGGTCTGCATTTGGCCCATGGGCCAAGAGGTTTCCCACCCCTCCTCTTACAGAAATCTCTCTCTCTCTCTCTCTCTATATATATATATATATATATATGTGTGTGTGTGTGTGTGTGTGTGTTTGTATGTGTGTATCTATATACCTATATCTCAGACCAATGTTAGACTCTATTAATTCACATACCAACAGTTCCTTCAAATCTGGATGTTGGTTCAACCTTATATACATGGCAGGTAGTAGGTGAAATTGGGGTTTGGGTCTTTTATAAAAGATATCAGGAGTTTATATAGGGGAGGAGTGCGGTAACCAGTCCAAAGACTTACAAAACCCAATAGACTTACCTCATCATATATTTCATAAACATCCAGCCTGGTCTTTGCTACCACAACAGCTCTATAGGTCTGTCAGAGAATTCTGCCACAGATCTCAGTGAGGCCGAATGCCAATGCATTCGGCCCCCCAAAATCTGTGGTGGAACAGCCTGCCAGCCCCCCAGCCCCCCATGGATCCCCCCAGGATGAGACTTACCTGGGGCGGATGTTCCGGGCAGCAGTGGCTCCGGCGGCGGCAGCTGCAGCGGCTGGTCTTCCAACCGGCTGCTGCTGCCGCTATTTGCAGTCTGATCGCCTGGTGTTTTTTTTTTTGGTTTTTTTTTACAGAGACTTGATAGGCTACGTAAAGACTTATGTAGCCTATCACATCCCGGTAAATATTTACATAGGCTAAAACAGCGAATCAAAAAGGGATGCAAATAGCGCCCACTACACTATTTGCGTTCCCCTTTATTTTCACAATAGTCTACGTAAATATTTACGTAGACTAAGATGGTGAAAAATAAGGAACGCAAATGGCGGCGGCTGTAGCCACCGCCATTTGCGTACACGTTCTTTTTTAAAAAAAACCCAGAGCCCTCCGCGGCCGGAAATCCGGCTGTGGACAGCCCTGGCCTGGGCCTGGCCAGCTGCTCCACAGAGCCGCCGCAGAGCACAGCTGGCTGTCGAGGATTCTGGGGGGCAGGACCAGATTGCCTACCCCCCATCAAGGATTCCAGGGGGAGGGACGGAACGCCTCCCCCTCATGAACATAATCCGTGGAAAGGTAAGTGACTTTCGTACGTCCCTACTCTTGGAAGACTTATTAAAATAGTCATTCTGCATCTAGAACTTTGGTTGTCCATATGCTGTCCATAGATCCATGTGCTTGCCTGCAACTAGGGATGGACAAAGGAGTGACGCTTGAGATTCCCAGGTTTCTCTGAATATCGTCTTGCCATTTGTCTTGTGTCTGATTCCCATTCGGGTTTGCGATCACTGCTCGAACAAATCTCCTGAAATTTGCACAAATTTCCTCCAAAGACTAAAGCAGGGATGATTTGGTCTACTGAGAAAATTTGTGAGAATTAGGAAATACATGCAAATCGAACTCAGAATCAGGAATAACAGAAATGCTAGCATGTGTTTGACAATTTGCGAATATTTGTGGTGGACCTGTGCTCATGCGTGTGCTCGCATTCCGAGCTTCAAATGGGGCAGGCTTGCATGTTTTGCAAGCAAAAACAACATTCTCATAATCCTTACCTTCAAACGTTCATGTGAAAGAACAGGAAAATGAAGGACGTTGAAGTCCAAAACATCTGGAAGGCACCGGGCTGGGGAAAGCCTGGCTAAAACTTCTCTTGAAATAACAGATTGTGTATATAATAGGTCTATTGTTAATTTCTGTCCCAACTTTCATCCAAGGTTTTTCCCCTCACAACAAGGTTAGGCTGAGATAATGACTGGCCCAAGGTCACCCAGTGAGCTTCATAGCTGAGTGGGGTGTTGAACCCAGGTCTCCTCAGTCCTAGTCCAAGAAAACTCTAAACTCTCACCATTCTGGACAGGGGAGTAGATAGCTCACTAAAGAAATAGGCAGAGCAATCCTAAGGTGGCTGTGGTAGGTGGGGGGAGAGATGAAATGGTTGATCATCTACCACTTCTAATGCCCTGCCAGCTCACACCTGCCAGGGATGTATGTATGGATGTGGGTGGCTTTTTAGTCTGGCAGATCTTTATGTTTTTGGAATTCCCCCTCCTGTTCAAATTGATGGGGGAAATTAGCCATGTGAGCTCCAGGTTACATTTGAGGGCCCTAATCCCATGGCCTTTTTGGGCAATGGAGGGCAAACACTTCCAAAATGCTCTATTTGGGGGTCCACTATTAGCTGAAACACTACTGCTGGTAGGTCTTCACCCATGGACCTTAACATGAGCATAACTAGGTCCTCCAGGGCAGATTTCCCCCCCCCCAACTGGTGGAGTTTTTCTTTACTGATGAAGGGACACCTCCACTAGGAATAGGTGAACCCGCTGATGTCTGATCTGGGGGGGCATCCACCGTGGGGAAATCCAGGCCGCTTAGGCTTTTTACGGCACCATTTACATAGAAGGAAGTGCTTTATGGCCACAAATGTCAAAAACTATGCAATTTATGATCACAGTGTTCCCATGATAGGCTAATGGCAGCCTTTTGGACAGGTGGAGAGCCACCCTGCAAACTACAGCAGATGTGCCAGGTAAGGGGGTGCTGGTCTGCTGTGGAATCCAGAGGTCAGATTCCTGGGAATTCATCCTCATTTGGCTCTGCAGTGGATTTCTCCAGCATCCCCAACCTCTACCCCCTCCTAACCCTTTCCCGTCAGTGGATCTGGGAGTCAGGATTGTGCTGACAATGACCAGCAGATTATGGCAGGTATTAGTTAGCATTGCATAGCTGAAAAACTAGTTAGTGGGTGATTCATCTGCCTGGCTAGGTGATGTTCAACCTGTTCTGGAGGGGCTGCACTCTCCCTAAAGGACAAGGTTCATAGTTTTGGGGTATTCTTGGACCCAGAACTGTCACCTGAGGCACAGGTGAATTCAGTGGCATCGAGCACTTTTTATCAGCTTAGGCTGGTATGCCAACTACGCCCTTATCTGGACAGAGATAGCCTAGCTACAGTTATCCATGCGCTGATAACCTCTCATCTGGATTCCCGCAATGCGTTATATAATATGGGGCTGCCTTTGAAAATGGTCCAGCAACTTCAGCTAGTCCAAAATAGGGCAGCAAGATTGTTAACAGGAATGTGATCACATTACGCCAGTACTTTTCCAGCTGCACTGGCTGCCAGTCCATTTCCAGCCCTGATTCAAAGTGCTGAATTGTGTAAATTGTGTAAAACCAATTAATCAAATTGTGTAAAACCAATTAATCAAAGCCCTATTGGCATCCCACTTATTCAGAAGAGCAGAGACATGGCCAATACTTTCCATATTATCCCTGTAATACACATTACAAATGAAACATTTCCAAGCAGCTATGTATCTAAAAGGAGATCTTTGCAATGTGATCACTGCATTTGTTTATATGACACAATAGATTTTTGCATGCAATGCTTTGTATGCTTGCAGGAGAAGTTCATTTAATGTCTTGGCTGAACCTTCACTGCTTCTTTTAAAGAGTGAAATGTACATCTCTCTTCCTCCCAATCCCCACAAAAAAAACCCTGGCAATCAAGCTGATACACTCTTACAAGCACTGCTGCCTGCAACAGAAGATGTCTTTGCATACTTTACGCAACAATTCATCTTGCATTCTGCATGTGGATAAAGCAAACGCTCTCTTGCGGTGCTGCATTTGCATAATTATTTTTTAACTGGAGATGTCCACAAAGAAAAATAATCTATCTTCCTGATGACTTCTCCTTCTCCCTCTCTCTCTGTCTCTCTCTCTGTGCTTTGTGTGTTTTCTGAATTGGTTTACTTTTCTGTTCATCAAGTGGAATTGGTGCATACCATATGAGGACATTAGATCAAACTGTCAAAAAGACATACAACAGTAGAATAGAGAGGCAGCCAAGCTGTGGCCCAGTCTATAGACTGTCTCCAATATTAGTCCTACTAAGAGTAGTCTCATTGAAATGAATGGGAGTCAAGTTAGACTAACGTTGGATACAACTCTATGGTGTCTCACTCATGACTAGGCTTGCTCACAGTCGTTCTGTTTAGTTAACTCCAAATTTATAGGGCAAGTTAAAGAATTGGCTCCATTTAGATCTGTGTGTAAGCAATCCAGTGTGGAAAGCCAGATCAAATGAAGGAAATACTTTCCAAACTGCAGAATCTTGGCTGTTATTGCATTGCTTTTGAAAAACCCATGGTGCTAAATTTCACCTATATGTTTTTTGTGTAAAGGGCACAGAAGTGGAGATGACAGACTGGATGTTCTCTGATGAGAAGTGTTTCATTGCTGAGAAGTGTTGGAACTCCATACATTTGGGGGTGGGGGGAGAACCCTCTATGACATGGTTTAAAGTCAAAGTGCAATAATTCTTCCACAAGGTTCTGAGAAGTCAGATTAGCCCTTTCAGTGGGTAACCTTTTCTGCAATGAATATGTTTGCTACCCTGTCATTAAAATTCACTCTCTCTGTTTGTGATCCTGACAGCTTGTAAGATTACATTTTCCATATATCGATTGGGATGTGCTACTTCTGTCAGGTTTTGATCTCTTGAAACACAATTTTCCTTGTGTTGAGATAATGTATGGTGGATGTAGAACTAAAGTTAAGTGATGTGTTTTTCAGAGAATTCCTTTCTTCTGACTGCCAAGTGGTTGTTTCCCGACCCTACCCCAAATGAATTGAATTGTAATACACCATTTACTTCTCAAGAGATCCTAAGATATCTCACATTTGGATCTCCCCCCCCCCTTCCTGAAATGGGTCGACAAATGCAAAGGAAACGTATAGGTCTTCTGTACATTTAGGGCAGTATCCAATGGGGATGTTGCACTCCTGCTAATTGTGCTGCCTGTGCCAGTTAGACTGACTGCTTGCACAATGGGGAGTTAGCAGTTCTAAAAGTGAGTTAGCTCCCTTCTGCAAGCTTCACTGATTCGTCCCATTCTGGAAATGAGCATTTCAGCTCATTTCAGGTTGCTTTTGGAACTGCCAGCTCCCCATTGTGCTAGGGGTCAGTTCCGCTGGCAAAGGGGAACAATAGGATACTGCCCCATACTAGCTGTGTGACACTGGAAGGGGACATCTTGGCAGGTGGAGGCTGATATGGAAGGGTCAATAAAGAAGAACTTACTAACATTCTCTCTTCTGTTTTAGGGATACTTGAAGAAGTTGATCCATGTGAATGCTGATGTGAATTGACCTGACCACACCCATTGGTCTAACGTGCGAATCAGAATGTAATTATTATCCTTTGAATTTCTCACTTTCCAAATTTTGCAATGCAGTTCTTGGCTTAAAAACTGTATGAAGATACATTTAAAAAATGCATATTTTAAGATAAGATACATTTAGAAATGTGTACATGTAATAGCATAGGTTAAGAAATGCATATTTTGTTAGCTAATATGTTCTTTAAAATGTTGAAATACATATTTATAATATACAGAGTTAACGTGGGTATTTTATTTTATTTTTGCAAAAAAATCCACACTGATGCAGAATTGGGAGAGAATTGATGTATCAATGAGTGCATGAGAAACTGACACAGATCGGAAGTAGACTGATGTGCCCATCCCTATTCCACTCCACACTATTATTAAATTTAACAGGAGTGATTTTTGTGTGTGTGGGGAGGGGGGGAGGATGAATACCCCAGCAAAAGAAGCTGGGGGGGTTGAAATTTTTTCTAGCTGCGTGGGGCAGGGGTTATGTTTACCCTTTAAATGTAGGAGGTAGCTGATGGGTCTTCTTTCTGGGTAGTGTTTTTTTATCTTATAAAAGCCCCACATGCCATTGACTTCACACAGTCTGAGCATTCAGCTGCTGCCTGGCCAAAAGTCTCTAGGCAAAGAGCCCCACACTGCTATGAGCAAGAATAGGATTTTTTATTTTTAGAGCTTTAGGGGCATTCCAGGAAGCATTGCTGGCTAAAAAAGACTCTCTGCTAGGATCCCTGCATCTCTTCAATAGCTCAAATGGTTTTTTTTAAGTACAAAAAAAAAAGAAACAAGACCCCTTTGCCAGCTCCTACATTTAAAAGGTAAATGGAACCCCACAGCCCATTCCCAATGAGAAATTGCATTTAAATTCTCCCTCTCCCTGCTAAAGAAGCAGAAAAACAATGCTTCTTTTGCAGGGAGGGATTGTTGTTGTTGTTGTTGTTGCAAAAGTAGGGGTCAGGAGTCAGCACAACATGAGTATTTAGTAACCTTGTTTCTTTAATAGATCCCTGTTTCATGACTAGCTTTAGAAAATACCGCACCCATACTTTTCTACACCTTTAACTTCAAATCCCCTTATAATCAGGGACCACTTTCCCCAATTTTGGGTATGACACTTTCTGATGCAGACAAGCCCATATAAATTGTCTGTTGGTTTTTAACATGAGATGGACTGTGTGCTCTGAGTTAACCTAGCAAGAACAGCCCTGCTGGATCATACCAAAGGCTTATATAATCCAGTGTTCTGTTCCCACAGAGGCCAACCAGATGCCTATGGGAAGCTCAGAAGCAGGACATGTGGGCAATAGCACCCCTACCCCTCATCGCTTGTGTTCCCCAGCAACTTGCATTGAGAGGCAACTGCCTCTGATACTGGAAGTAAAATAATACATAGTCATCATATATGTAGTAGCCATTGACTGACAAAGTGTAGGTGAAGAGGAGGAGGGAAAAGGAAGTTCTTAAATATTTGTTTGCCATGAACATTTTCACTGCAATAGCTTTTGAGCAGCTGTGAAGATGTAGTTAAACAAAGCTGTTTTAATGGTAAAGTGTAAACACAGCCCAGTGATGCTAATATCTCCCTTGTGAATATTTCAGAAGAGGAGCCTAGAAGCACAAAATAAGCATTAGCACATTCTTATTCATTATGATTCACAATTAGAGTGAAGTACATAGCAGGTTTTGCCACAAAGGATTTCATATGGCTACCAAATATGCATAAAGTGTTTGCATGACTGAGTATGTTTAAAGATACAATGTTAAACAAATGAAGACCTGTATCATGAGTGTGTAATACCTTCTGGGTCCGTCGCCCCTTCACTGTCACATACTCCTCCATTCACATCACATGTTCATCCATCCATGCATACTACTCAAAAGAAAACAAAACAAAACAGCTTTCATACTTGCTCATGCTATTCATTTATATACCATGCCTATACATATAGATAAGGTCATTCCACACGTTATGCAAGGGCAAACGACAGGGGCTTATGTGCATGCCCTTGCCCCTTTCACAGTTTAGCCTTACTCATGTGGAAGTGAGATAAGTGGGTGACCAGCCAGATGGGCGATTAATAGATTTAATAAATAAATAAATAAATAAATAAATAAATAAATAAATAAATAAATAATAATCTAGAGAAATCACTGCCCCACACCCTCCAGTGCTGTATGAATATCACAGATTATATCCCCCACCTCATTGTATTTATTGCGATAATTCTATGAACATTTTATGGCAGAATAAGTCATCTTGAAAGGGGCTTACTTTGTATAAACATGGCTAGCTTTGCACTCATGACAAGGAAAGGAATCCTCTCCATGTTCGAATTATGGAGGAAGAGGGAACCCTTAATGAAATCTGCTCCCCGATTTTAGCCAAGTCATTCCCGTCCCATAGTCTCACAGAAACAGTAGCTAAAAGGGCAATCACAAAATGTCTGGGGACTGACTGCACCACCACCTCCACCCATATTTCAAGCACTAGAACACAGGAATTCTAGTGGCATAAGGAATTGCCTTATACCAGGTCAGAGTACTTGTCTATTTGGGTAAGTATTATCTACTTATCTATTGGCCAGATATTGAGTTTCCCATTCATTCATTATTGAAGCTATAGATGTGAACGTGGCAGAGGGTATATCTGTAGCAACCTTTCCCAACCCAGTGCCTTCCAGATGTGTTGGACTACAACTCTCACCAACTCCCAGTGGCCACCTTGGCTGGGGAGGATGGGAGTTATAGTCAAACCATCTAGGGGGCATTAGGCTGGGGAAGGCTGATCTGTAACAAGGACATCCTGGGGGGCAGGGAGTTGTGTGTGAGCAGCTTCATGTCTGCTTCTGAAACAGTAATAAGCAATGCAATCTGCTTTTTGCCCTTTCGAAGCACAGTTGTCAAGCTTCAAGATGCAGGCAGTTCAAAGGTAACAACCAAGCTATTCGCAGGTGCTTAGAGCAGCTGGAGTTGTACAGCCACCTGACACAGCATTAGCTGGTAATTATCTAGCTTATGGTCTTCCAAATCAGCACATGGGGAGTATCTGCTGACATCTGACAGTGCTCCCCTTCCGAGGGCTTGCAAAGTGGCAAAAACTCACTGAGATATTTCCTGCTTCATTTGCGCTGTGCAGAACTCAGCAGCGTGTGTTTCTACGGCAAACTAAGAGACATGGGTGTGTTCTCATCACAATTTCTGCACAGGATACTATAGGCATGTAGTAGGGGGGTATACACGGTCCTTCCAAAATGGGGATTGCACCTACTTCATAGTAACCAGTTTAAAACACTAACAATGCAACCCTATGCACATCTACTTGGAAGTAAGTCCCATGGTGCTCAATGGGACTTACTCCCATGTACATGTGTATATAACTGCAGTGTCTATAGGATGGGAGTGTTAACACTGCAAGTGATTTATACCACATCTTAAAACATCTGCAGTATGAACACTTCCAGGACACCATGGACAGTATCCAGTTGGACACTTGCGCAAACATACATTACGTTGCACTAGTGTCAGGGATCTCTAGTGCAACACCAATTCCCCAGAAAACCCATTGTGCCAGCTAACACCGTTGGTGTTGTGCTAGAAGTTACTTATGGTAGCAAACATAATTTATGTTAATGCTAATTAGGGAGGTATGAGAAATTTGTTTTTGCTTGCAAGACATGCAAGCATACCCTGTTCAAAGCTCTGAACACTGTGAGCATGTGTCCACCACATATATTCACAAATGTTTGCACACATGCTCGCATTGGACTTGTTCCCGAATCCCAGTTCCATTTGCACAAATTTCCTGATTTGTGTGAATTTCCTCTGTAGACTGAATCAGCCCTACCTAAGTCTATGGAGGAAAGCTGCACAAAATAGGACATCTGCACCATTTGGGGGGAAACTTGCACAAATCTCCCAGTCGGTCACAGCTCAATTTGCACAAGTTTCCCGTTCACACAGAGCAAGCAGTGATCACAAAAGTGAATGGGAATCAGGCACAAGATGAGTGGTGACTGAGACGATGTTTGGAGAATCCTGGCAGTCTCGAACATCACTCATTCACCCATCCCTAGTGCTAGTGTCCAGTTGGATACTGCTCCATTCAACACTAGTGGATAATAGGGATGCACGAAAGTCACTTACCTTGCCCGAAATTTGATTCACGGTAGGGGGGAGGCGCTCCGTCCCTCCCCCTGAAATTCTGGCCAGGGGGGAGGCGCCCCATCCCTCCCGCCGCAAATCCTGGCTGGCCGGGAATGCAAATAGTGGCGGCCGTAGCCACCGCCGTTTGCGTCCCTGCAATCAGCCGTGATAGGCTATGTAAATGTTTACGTAGCCTATCACGGCTGAGTAAAAAAACACACAAAACCCCCCCGCGCATACGCAAATGGCGGCGCCCATGGGCGCCGCCATTTGCGTTCCTTATTTTGGCACATCTAGTCTATGTAAACATTTACGTAGACTACGGCGAAAATAAGAGGAACACAAATAGCGTAGCATCTACGCTATTTGCGTTCCCCTTATTTTTGCCGTAGTCTACATAAATGTTTACATAGACTAGATGTGCCAAAATAAGGAACACAAATGGCGGCGCCCATGGGCGCCGCCATTTGCATATGCACTTTTTTTTTTTTTTACTCAGCCGTGATAGGCTACGTAAACATTTACGTAGCCTATCATGGTATTTTTTTAAAATCTAGCCGTGATAGGCTACGTAAATGTTTACGTAGCCTATCACTTTTGGTTTTTTTTTACTGGAAATGGAGGCTGCGGCGGCCGGTCGAAAGACTGGCCGCCGCCGCCACCGCCGCCACCGCCGCCACCGCCGCCGAACCACCGCTGAACCACCGCCACCGCTGCCGAACCGCCGCCGCAGCCGCCGCCGCCAGGGACATTCACACAAGGTAAGTCCTGTCCTGGGGGGGGCGGGGGGGCAGACCGTTTCACCTCTGATTTCGGGGGGCCGAATGCACTGGCCCCTGAAAAGTGATCTTACTTCCAAATTTCTTCAACTCCCTTGAAACAATAATGATCTGTTTCCATCTAGCTAGGGGTGGACGAAAGTCACTTACCTTTTCTCGCAGCTTGTTCGCGGTGGGGGGGAGCGCTTCGCTGCTCCCCCCACGAAGTTCAGGCCAGGGGGGAGGCTTCCCGCCTCGCCCAGCCGAAATTCAGGCTGGGGGGGAGGCTTCCTGCCTTGCCCGGCCGAAATTCAGGCTGGGGAGGAGGCGCCTCACCTCGCCCGGCTGCGAACGCGAAAGTAAAAAAAAAAAAAACGTCCCCTGATAGGCTATGTGACGATTCACGTAGCCTATCACGGCTAGATTTGCAAAGTCAGCCGTGATAGGCTACGTGAATCGTCACGTAGCCTATCACGGGTGACTTAAAAAAAAAAAAAGCGCGTAAGCGAATGGCGGCCCCCATAGGGAGCCGCCATTCGCGTTCCTTATTTAGTTGCTGTAGTCTACGTAAATGTTTACGTAGACTACGGCGAAAATAAGGGCAACGCAAATAGCGTTGCCCTTATTTTCACCGTAGTCTACGTAAACATTTACGTAGACTACAGTGACCAAATAAGGAATGGGAATGGCGGCTCCCTATGGGGGCCGCCATTATCCGTACACACTTTTTTTTTTTTTTAAGTCACCCGTGATAGGCTACGTGATGATTCACGTAGCCTATCACGGCTGACTTTGCAAATCTAGCCATGATAGGCTACGTGAATCGTCACATAGCCTATCAGGGGACTTTTTTTCCCTTTTATTGCAATGGCGGTGGTGGCAGCCGGTCAAAAGACCGGCTGCCGCTCCCGCCCCGCTCGAACACCCGACGAACCGCCAGCTGGACCCGCCGCCAGGAGGGACATTCAGGGAAGGTAAGTCCCGTCCCGGGGGGGGGGTGCGGGGTGTGGGGGGGCTGCGGTGGATTTCTCCCCGAAACTTGTTCGGGGGGCCGAACACATTGGCGCTTGGCCCCCCGAAGTTTCGGGGAGAAATTCTCCGCCATCCCTACATCTAGCCTTTGCAAGAAACTCGTTTTCCATATCAGATGAAACCTTCAAGCCCTGGATCAACATGCCTCCAAGTAAAACTCCTGGTCCTTTCTGGCTATTCAGATTCAAGGAAAGGGTGTCTTTGATGTTCTCATTGGAAAGCTGTTTAGACTCTTTGTCCATCTAACCCAGTGTTGTATCTTCTGACTGACAGCAGCTCTCTAGGGCAGTCTTCCCAAATGTGGTGTGCTCCAGATGGTTTGCACTACAACTCCCTTGGCAATTGGCCGTGCTGCTGGGGCTGATGAGAGTTGTAGTGCAAAACATTTGGAGGGTGCGACAATGGGTAAGGGTGCTCTAGCATCTCAGGAAGAGGCCTTTCCTATCATCTTCTGCCTAGTCTGTTCTTTCCTTTTAAAGTGAAAATACTGGGGATTGAACCCAGAAGCTTTTGTATGTAAAGCAGGTTCTCCACCACTGAGCGATAACTTCCATGCACCTAAATTTCATATTGTCTGTTCGTATGGGTGTTTCCTTACCACTTCATTTCAGCAACAAATCTGTTACTGAGAAGAGTGTCGGTATGGAAAATCATCTTACATCAATAACCCCATATCCAGTAAGTAGTAACTTCCATTTCCTGTCTGTGCAGGCAAAAGAAACTGAATATATTTCCCACTCTGAGCCAATCTGAGTTTGATTGAAGGGTGAATCCTGTTGCTAGCATCCCAAACTTAATTATCTCTCCTGCACTAGGGCAGATAATTCTAACTTGGAGTAAAACTGTCAAGGACAGCTTGGTTTTGTTTCTGATTACAGTGTTGTTGTTTTAAAAAAATCTGCACCATCATTAATTAGGAAAAACTCCTCACATTGATAGCTTGCTGCTTACTCATTGTTACAGTGTAGAAATGGATTGTTTTCTCCCACCCTGCAATGGTGGGATGTGGTGGGGTGTGTGTGTGTGTTGGATGTTTATACTTTGTGTTTCTCAATCTGCAGCTAATGTCAGGAAGTGGCCTGGGTGTTTGGGAAAATAATTTCCACCCTCAGTCCTGCTGACAACTTGTGCCACAGAAAGGTATAGTGGTTACAGCATTAGACAAGGGGTGCTTCCAGATGATGCTTTTATTGTGCAATCACACTGCCTCAGTCACAGAAGTTTACAGGGTGTCCAGACAACATCATCTCCCATTTGAAACTGTTCCCTGTTTTTCCCACCACTGCTTCTCAGTTTTTTTTCTTACCGCAGAAAACCTGCTAAGGAAGGAAAGATGAAAGCTGTACCATGCCTTTTGACAGGTTGACCCTGGGACTGGGGACGCTCCGGTTCAAATCCCCATTCAGCCATGAAGTTCACTGGGTGACTGACAGCGGCTCAGTCAATGACTTTCAGCCTAACCCACTTCACATAACATTGCAGGGATCATGTGGACTGAGCTCCTTGGATGAAGAGCAGTGTGTGTGTGTGTGTGTGTGTGTGAGAGAGAGAGAGAGAGAGAGAGAGACAGACAGACAGACAGACAGACTCTCAGCCTAACCCTACCTCACAGGGTTGTTGTCAGGATAAAATGGAGAGGAAGAGGATCATATACACCAGCTTGGGCTCCTTGGAGGAAAGGTAGGATATAAGTGTAACAGATAGATGTAAATTTATTTATTTATTTATTTGATCAGTACCCTGCCTTTCTGCCCCCTGAAATGGCTCTAGTTAACTAAAATGGATCTAGTCATGGTGTGGCAGTGGATCTAGTTATTTACTTCAGGCTTGCCAGTTGCCACATTATTTTTTTCTGACAAGGCTCCTGTGCTGTTAGTAGTTATATGATGAAAGAAGATACATTCAACTGCTGCACTTCCTTCTGTCATGAATCACCATCCAGAAAAGCCTGGCCTGCAGAATTTCTCTCTTTTGTTTTGTGCAGCTGTTAAAAGCTCAGAGGGGAAAAGCAGACAATGTTAAAAACAAACAGCCTTGGCAATAAAAATGTGTGTGTGTGTGTGTGTGTGTATCTATATCTATATATTATATATTATATAACTGCACACACATACATGTAGAACTGAAAACTACAAGAGTGATCACCATCACTTCTGGACCATGATCCTATCTGATCCATCTGAGAAGATCTACTTATTAACAGAAGAAGGAAGCTACTTTAAATCATTTGCTTACTGTTGATTTCATCTACGTATATATACAGCTCATGCTTTTCTGTCCTTTATTAATGTATACAGATTTCAGTCACAAATTATATTCATGGACTGAGACATGCTATATATATATATATATATATATATATATATATGAAAAAGCAAGGTGAGATGATGGGGTATGGGTAGGCTGACCATATTTCCTTGAGACAAAAACAGGATATTGGGATGACAAAAAGGGGATGGGGTTATGTAATATTCCGTATTCATGAAAAACAACCTAAACTCACTGCAAAAGAACATGGAAAGGGGTGCAAATGAATAACACTAATTTATTGCATATACACACAAAAAACACTAATAAATATACATATATAAAATACTTATATCACATGAGCAGTAAACAAATCTGTATGGCATACCACACTGAACACTTTAATGCAGGACTGCAGTGGCCAGGCTGCAAAAAATCATAAACATACACCAAAAAGAAAAAGAAAAAGGAATGAACACCCCGACTGCTATCACAAGCTGGTATATGCTAATGTCCCACCGGAGAGTTCCACTGTAATAATAATAAAAAAAAGCTAACAGCCTGTTGAACCGAAATATGAGTCTGAAAAGTCCGAATCAAACTGAATGTAGGGCAGAAAGAATCTCTATGGGCGGAATGATGGTAGAAATAACAGTAAGACTCACCCTCCTGGCTCCCACACACTGAATGGGGCTTAGCGACCGCCTCTGGAATTCCCCGCCACTGCAGACAAGCAAGGGGGTGGTGTCTGATCATTGCTAGCTCAAGAAGCCTGGCCCTGACTGGATGAAGTACATGGAACTTCCTCTTTTGTCACACTAGTAGTTTTACTGCATGCATTGATTAGCATAGAGCCTTATGATAAATGCATTCAGTTTTTTACAAAAAATTAAAAACGGGACAAAATTGACATTTATATTAAAACAACGGGACGGTCGGGAAATATGAAAAAAATGGTACTGTCCCATTTAAAACGGTACGTATGGTCAGCCTAGGTATGCGGGACCTGATAAGTACAAATGAATTCCCCACCCAGGAAATTATATTGAATTGTTTAAGTTCATGTGAATGAATACTATAATTCATTGAGGCTCAATGTATACAGAATGGCGAAAGCCACCATGGTGCTGTGGGTTAGGGGAGTCTTCCCCAACCTGATGCCCTCCAGTTGTGGCTGGCTGGGGGATGCTGAGAGTTGTAGTCCAACACATCTGGAGGGCACTAGGTTGGGGAAGGCTGGGCTAGTGTCAGACTAGGCCTGGGGACACCTGGCCATGAAACTCCCTGGGTGCCCTATCTTCCAGCCTGACCAACCTCACAGCATTGTTGTGTGGACAAAATGGGGGATGAGGGGACCTTGAGCTCTTTAAAGAAAAGTGGGATATAAATGTAGTTAATAAAAAGATACTTTAAACCTAGATCTTCCCCATCCTGCACAAAAGAAAAGGGGCATTTCAGTTTAAAGAGCAATATGGAAACATGATTGCACACTGCTTACTTCTGTGCATTTCTCTCCAAGTGCTTTTCTCCTCACGCTTTTTATCTTTAAACCAGAACCCCACATGACTGGAACAGATCCAAATTTTAACACATGAATCTGCTGGTTTTCATGTAGAGTTTGTCTAAACTGTACACAAAATGTCTAGAAATGTCTAGAAATGACACCCTGAGCACTTAATTCACTCCAAGGTAGGGATGGCGGAGAATTTCTCTCCGAAACTTCGGGGGGCCGAGCGCCAACGTGTTCGGCCCCCCGAACAAGTTTCGGGGAGAAATCCTCCGCCCCCCCGCCCCCGCCCCCCCCCAGGACAGGACTTACCTTCCCTGAATGTCCCTCCCGGCGGCGGGTCCGGCTGGCGGTTCGTCCGGTGTTCGAGCGGGGCGGGAGCGGCAGCCGGTCTTTCGACCGGCTGCCGCCCCCGCCATTGCAATGAAAGAAAAAAAAACAAAAACGTCCCCTGATAGGCTACGTGACGATTCACGTAGCCTATCACGGCAAGATTTGCAAAGTCAGCCGTGATAGGCTACGTGAATCGTCACGTAGCCTATCACGGGTGACTTAAAAAAAAAAAAAAAAGTGTGTACGGATATTGGCGGCCCCCATAGGGAGCCGCCATTCCCGTTCCTTATTTGGTCGCTGTAGTCTACGTCAATGTTTACATAGACTACGGCGAAAATAAGGGCAACGCTATTTGCGTTGCCCTTATTTTCGCCGTAGTCTATGTAAACATTGACGTAGACTACAGCAACTAAATAAGGAACGCGAATGGCGGCTCCCTATGGGGGCCGCCATTCGCGTACGCGCTTTTTTTTTTTTTTAAAGTCACCCGTGATAGGCTACGTGACGATTCACGTAGCCTATCACGGCTGACTTTGCAGATCTAGCCGTGATAGGCTACGTGAATCGTCACGTAGCCTATCAGGGGACTTTTTTTTTTTTTTTTTTACTTTCGTGTTCGCGGCTGGGCGAGGCGGGAAGCCTCCTCCCCGGCCTGAATTTCGGCCAGGCGAGGCGGGAAGCCTCCCCCCCTGGCCTGAATTTCGGCCGGGCGAGGCGGGAAGCCTCCCCCCCCGGCCTGAACTTCACGGGGGGAGCAGCGAAGCGCTCCCCCCCACCGCGAAAAAGCTGTGAGAAAAGGTAAGTGACTTTCGTTCACCCCTACTCCAAGGCCAGTTTTAAGAAAATAAGAAAATAATTTGGTTTGAATATCTGCTATTTACACATGGGATAGATAGATAGATAGATAGATAGATAGATAGATAGATAGATGACAGATAGAAATGTATAGTAATAGTTTCTAGGGTTGCCAACTTTTCATCTGGCCCCTGCAGCTGTGCTTTTTGTAGCTGTGCCTATAACAGCGACTTGATAGGCAGGACATCTTCACTGCATGGAGAGAAATGTTGTCTCAGGCCACTTGATGCCTATGGAGCTACTCTTAAAGGCAGGCCTACAGAGGTTGAAAGAAATTTGGCTTTGGCAACTCTAATGGCTTGGCTCCCTGGTTACACAAATTGTTCTGTGGTGAATTGGATTGTGAGGTATGTTCCATGGAGGAACATGGAGGAGTCTAAGTCTGTTTCTTAAGATGACAGGATTAGACCCAATGGGTAGAAACCACCACCAGCAGAGTTCTGTTAAACATTAGGAGAAACTTCCTAACAGTAAGAGCCATTTGGTGGCAGTGGTACAGACTGCCTCAGGAAGTGGTGGGCTCTCTTTCACTGGATGTACTTAAGCAGAGGCTGCACAGGTATCTGTCAGAGATGCTGTTGTTGCATCCTGTGCTGTGGATTCTGCATTGAGTAGGGGCTTAGACTAGAGGACTGCCAAGATCTTCCAATGCTACGACTGTATGAAACTCCAGGTCAGGGACAGAAAACCTCTTTCAATCCCGAGGGCCAAATTCAATTTCAGAGAAGCTCTCAGGGGCCACATTGGGTAGGGCCAAGGCAAAAGGGGTGGAGCCAACATATCAAAAATACCAGCACCTTTTAGCTTAAACCTCTCACTGCCTGTAACTAAGGCTTAGGAGAGGCATTTCAACCTTTTACAATGGCGGAAGAAACATATGCTCAAGCTGAAAAACCACCAAATGATCAACAATCAAGAGAAAAGTGGATGGCCTGGAAATGGTGGTGTGGTACTCTGGGGACCACCAGAGGACTGGATTGAGACCCCAGGAAGACTAGATTTGGCCCTAGGCCTTACAGTTCCCTGTCTCTGCTCTAGGCCATTTGCACTTTTATTCCTAGCAATGTTACCCAGACCTAGGGATGGCGGAGAATTCCGCCACAGATTTCAGTGAGGCCGAATGCACTGGCATTCAGCCCCCCGAAACCCATGGTGGAACAGCCGTGGAATCCCCCCGTGGAATCCCCCCGGAACGAAACTTACCTGGGACTCCAGCAGTGGCAGCGGCAGTGGCTGGTCTTTTGGCCAGCTTCTGCGGCCGCCATTTGTGTCCTGCCAAGCTACCATGATAGGCTACATAAGTATTTACATAGCCTATCACGGCAAAGAGCAGGGATGTAAATGGTGGCCGCTATGCCATTTGCGCCGCTGCTCTTTCCGTGATAGGCTACATAAGTATTTATGTAGCCTATCACGGTAAAGGCAGCCACGCAAATGGCGTAGTGGCCGCCATAAATACTTACGTAGCCTATCATGGCAGCCTGGCAGGATGGAAAAGGCGGCTGCTACAGTGGCCACCATTTGCATCTGCAGCAGCCCGGCTGCGGCCGGAACTCCAGCTATGGACAACCCTGGCCGGCGGCTCTGTGGAGCCACCGTGGAGAGCAGCTGGCTAGGGAGGATTCCGGGGGGAGGGACGGAGCGCCTCCCCCCCATCACGAATCACACCTGAGAAAAGGTAAGTAACTTTTGTACATCCCTACCCAGACCACTAGGGATGTACGAAATTCACTTACCTTTTCGATGGGGTGATTCGCGGTGGGGGGGAGGCGCTCCGCACCTCCTCCCGAAATCCTGATCCAGCTGGCTCCGCTCTGTGGAGATTCTGCAGAGGCGCTGGCCATTGCCGCCCGCAGCTGGACATCTGGCCGCTGGGCAGCCTTCCGGAAAAAAAAAACGCGTATGCAAATGGCGACAGCTACAGCAGCGTGGCCAGACGCTATTTGCGTTCCCCCCCCCCCGCTGTTTTAGGCTACGTAAATATTTACGTAAGCTATTACGATGAAAAAAAGGGGAATGCAAATAGCACCCACTATGCTATTTGCGTTCCCCCTTTTTTCTTTTGCCGTAATAGCTTACATAAATATTTACATAGGCTACAACAGCAAAAAAAGGGAATGCAAATGGTGGCCGCCATAGCCACCGCCATTTGCTTACGCTGTTTTGTTTTTTTTTAGCTTGCCGTGATAGGCTACGTAAGTATTTATGTAGCCTATTACGGCAAAGGCTGCTATGCAAATGGCATGGTGGCCGCCATTTGTGTGGCTGCCTTTGCTGTGATAGGCTATCTAAATACTTACATAGCCTATCCCAGCAGCCTGGCCAGATGCAAATGGCAGCTGCTATGGCAGCCGCCATTTGAGTCCGCAGCAGCTGGCTGAGAGACCAGCTGCTGCTGCCGCCGGAGCCCCCACTGGAGCCGCCGCCACCGGAACATCCGCCCCAGGTAAGCTTTGTCCTGGGGGGGGATTCTGCAGGGGGGGGGAGGCCGTTCTGCCATGGGATTCCAGGGGCCGAATCCCAGTGCAATTCGGCCTCACTGAAATCTGTGGTGGAATTCTCCACCATCCCTACAGACCACAGAACAAGATTTTACATGGCTTTGGTTTCATTTTTTCATCCGACCTGGTTCTCATGTAACGATAACTCAGAGTATGGGTTGAGCTGAGTATGGGTTGTCATTGAATCATGGGTTGTTGCTGAATTCTGTGTTATTACATGTGGACCCTGCACTATGATTTAAGTATGGGTTGTTAACCATGAACACTCAAACATGGGTTCTTTTCCTGGGTTATTCATGGTTAACAACCCATAGTTAAACCATAGTGCAGGGTTTGCACATAATGACAACTCATGCCTCAACAACAACCCATGAATCAATGGCAACCCATACTCAACCCATACTCTGGTTTGTTGTTACATGTGAACCAGGCCTCTTTCCATGAGTGGCAAAGTTTTCATTTGGCACAAAACAAATTAAGAATTTAACTAAAATAGAGGTTTGGGGTCCTGCTTCACTTAAAAGAGAATTTTAAAGTATAATATTCAGAAACATCAGTAATTGCTTCAGAGATTACTGCAGGGCACTGAACCGTAGCCATCTCTGTGCTGGAAATTTGGGGATTTGAGCAGTGATTAATGTGCATGAGGTATGCAGACTGGCAACTACTTAAAAACCTGTTTAGTTTTATAATTTGGAGATGGTTGATGATGACCATCCCTCAAAAAGCCATGAGGGATTAGGATTATAGATAAAGTCCTCATTAGTTCCAATGATGTCAGAAGCTGATGAATGACTTAGAGTCATCGCAAATGACCAGAGATTAAAATGGTAGTCAGTGGTAAATCTAGTCAGAGCAAGACTGATAGAAGAGAGAAAGTTTCAGGACTTTGGATCATTCATGGTGACAAAGTTTAACTGTTCTGACTGGCATTTTATGTTCCTAATGTTTTCTCCTACCAGGATTTATGGAATGCCCTTTGATAACCTACAAATGTACTCGTAAAACCTACATTCCTGCCACCACATTAGCTTAAAACAACAAAGATGCAAATACTAGATACTTTGCACCATAAATCCAAATTATACACAAGTCAAAGTTAATTTTGTGCTAATGGATTATTCAAATGCCAAATTAATTGTTTTTGGCATTTGATACTTGAATGGTGCAATCCTGCACATCTTTAGACTAGGGATGTATGAAAATCACTTACCTTTCGGGGATTATGCTAATGGTTGGGGGGGAGGCATTCTGTTCCTCCCCCCGGAATCCTTGCCGGGGGGGAGGCGCTCCGTTCCTCTCCCCGCAGAATCCTGGCTGGCCGGCTCCGCTCCGCAGGGATTCTGCAGAGCCGCCGGCCGGCTCCGCCAGCGGCCGGACATCTAGCCGCTGGCTAGCAGGGACGCAAATAGCGGCGGCCATAGCCGCCGCCGTTTGCGTCCCTGCAGTCAGCCGTGATAGGCTACGTAAATGTTTACATAGCCTATCATGGCTGATTTAAAAGAAAAAAACAACAATGCGAGTACGCAAATGGCGGCGCCCATGGGCACGTCTTAGTCTACATTTTGGCACGTCTTAGTCTACATAAACATTTACGTAGACTAAGACGGCGAAAATAAGGGGAATGCAAATAGTGTAGACGCTACGCTATTTGCGTTCCCCTTATTTTCGCCATCTTAGTCTATGTAAATGTTGACGTAGACTAAGACATGCCAAAATAAGGAACGCAAATGGTGGTGCCCATGGGCGCCGCCATTTGCGTACGCGTGTTTTTTTCCTTTTAAATCAACCGTGATAGCCTACATAAACATTTACGTAGCCTATCATGGTGTTTTTTAAAAATCTAGCCATGATAGGCTACGTAAATCTTTATGTAGCCTATCACTTTTTTTTTTTTTTTAACTGGAAATGGCGGTGGCGGCTGCCGGTCGGAAGACCGGCCGCCGCCGCTGCACCACTGCCGGAGCTGCCGCTGGAGCCGCCGCCAGGAAGATCCGCCCCAGGTATGTACCGTCCCAGGGGGGAGGGGGGGCAGACTGTTCCGCCACCGATTTCGGGGGGCCGAATGCGCTGGCATTCGGCCCCCCGAGATCCGTGGCAGAATTCTCTGACATTCCTACTTTAGACAGAAATAAATCCTATAACTCCCAGACTTGTTTTTGACTAAACATGAAGAGGATTTCACCCTAAATTAACTTTTGGAATATCAAAATTTATGTAGCCTATCACAGCAAACAGCAGGAACGCAAATGGCGGCCGCTATGTAAGTATTTACGTAAGTATTTACGTAGCCTATCACGGTAAAGGCAGCCACGCAAATGGCGTAGTAGCCGCAGTTTGCGTCCCTGCTCTTTGCCATGATATCATGGCAGCCTGGCAGGACGCAAATGGCGGCCGCTACTGCAGCCGCCATTTGCAGCCGCAGCAGCTGGCTGAAAGACCAGCCGCCACTGCCTCCGTCGCCTCCACCACCACGCCAGGTAAGTTTCGTTCCAGGGGGATTCTGTGGGGTGGTAGGGGGTGGGAGGCCGTTCCGCCACAGGTTTTGGGGGGCCATATGTAGGGATGTCAGAGAATTCCACCACAGATCTCGGTGGCATTCGGCCCCCCGAACTCCGTGGCGGAACGGCCTGCCACCCCCCCAGTCCCCGCGGATCCCCCCCAGGATGATACTTACCTGGGGCGGATGTTCCAGATGGCAGCAGCTCCAGCGGTGGCTTCGGCAGAGGCAGTGGCGGTGGCTGGTCTTCCAACTGGCTGCCTCCGCCGCCACCATTTGCAGTCTTTTTTTTTTACCCAGATGTGATAGGCTACGTAAGTCTTTACATAGCCTATCACGGCTGAATACAGGGACGCAAACGGCAGCAGCTACGGCCGCCGCCATTTGCATCCCTGCTAGCCAGCGGCTGGATGTCCGGCTGCTGGCGGAGCCAGCCGGCGGCTCTGCGGAATCCCCGCAGAGCGGAGCCGGCCAGCCAAGGTTCCGGTGGGGTGGCACGGAGCACCTCCCCCCCGGCAAGGATTCTGGGGGGAGGGACAGAGCGCCTCCCCCCCCAGCGGAACCCGGCGGAGCCAGGTAAAGGGGGTTTCGTACATCCCTAGCCGAATGCCAGTGCATTCGGCCTCACTGAAATCCGAGGCAGAATTCTCCGCCATCCCTAAGGAAGCCTTGCCTTGGTTTCAGTCCCTTCCAGGAATAGAACGGCAAGTCTGGATCCAACATAGTATGTTTACTATACAATAAAAGGGCTAGGGTGGGTTAAGTTCTCCAGCTGATGGAACTGCTTTTGTGAGCAGCACCGGGAAGGGAGCAATTTCCCCTGCTCCTGTATCTCCCATGTGCCCTTAAAATCTGCTCTAGGGGGTTGAGGGACCCTCTGCTGCATATTTTTTGGAGGCGTGGGAGGCTGCAAGGGGAGGAGAGGAGAAATACCCATCATGTGAGTGGATTTATATTTGTGTGACATTGGATGTCACTCTTAGTGAGATCTTCAGCTATTGGGCAGTATAGAAATGAAATAAATACATAAATAAATATCTAAATACATAAATAAATAAAATACATTTGTTACAAAATAAGCCCTTTGCATGTGAACTCTCTTAAAGATGTATGCGTGATTGCAACGTATACTTTACATTTAGAAAATACTGCATATTTTCCCTTGTGGGGTATAGAAGAAAGCATTGGGGGGGTGATTTTGAGAAGAAGAAAAATGCTGTTCCTTACATCTGCAAGTGCAGGTGCTCATTCCATCTTTAAGCTGCTCCCCTCCCCCCTCCCCATGACAATGCAACAAAGATTCAGTTCTAGCACTTCACTGAAAATTCTCCAGTTTAGATTTCCATGTGAAAAATAGCTGTTTTGATGGATTAGAGCAATTTACTACAAAACACAGATTCATGTCCCCCTTGCCCCCACCCCCCACACACTCTGTTTGAGGTAATTGTTTCTCTTGATTATAGCTGCATTTGTGTCATTTCACCCTGGTTGTTACTTCATTCTCCTTCCTGGATTCTCCATCTGCATGGATAATTCAAGCCAATCAGGGATCACATAGTGGACATGATGTAATCACGAAGCTATGCTGGAAATCAGATTTGCTGTGTGATGACACAAGTGAAATCAATTGAGAAGGGGTGCAAGAAAGGGGAGTGCAAAGCCAAACATTTCCCAAAGGAGTGTTGAAAATGGAGGACCTGTTTTTAACACATCTGAAAATGCATGCGAAAAAATGTGAATATTTTCCTCTTGGCACTAGTCAAAACCTGGTACCTCTTTTGTGCTGTAGTAATACAGTTCCTTTTAAGATGGGCTTTGTATGGATCAGAAATATACCACATAACAAATGGTGCTCAGACCAAACTCCCCTTTGATATATTTGCAAGCAAAATGTTTTTCAAGCCACTCAGCAGTCTTCGTAACAGTCACAAATCACTGGTTTTACTTATTCCATACTCAGCACTCTTAATCCTCTTTCCAGACAACAAATTAACAGAAACGTTATGCATTAGCTTGAGGTAGCAAAGGCATCTGAAGCTTGAAGCATGTAGATCATGTCTTGCCTTTTCATGAGATGCTTGTCTATTACTTTTTTTTTTAGTAGTTAACCTTTCTAATTTCACTTTATTGTCATGGAGGAACAGACTGACTAAATATATCGGCCATAAGCATTTTGGATTAGGAGTCAGGAAGCCAATATAAATTATTTGAAAGCTGTTGTTGTTGTTGTTGTCATCGTCATCATCCTCGTCATTGTCATCATCACCCTAATACTACTACTCTGGCTTTCTAAGTACATTAACATAAATAAATACATAAATAAATAAAACAAGAAATATGCACATCTAATCTGAACTTGATTTGGAAAGTTTTAATTTTGTTCTCCAGAGTTATTGCTAGCATCTGCCCAGATTTTAGTATGGCACTCTTTCTTTCTTTTTTACCACAGTTTCTGAGGCCTTTAATCTTTCTCCTCAGAAGTCTAGTTGTTGAAGGATATGATTCATCAGATAGTTCACCAAAGATTGACATTTCCTTCATTCTGCTGCTTTCATGCCCTAAGAGTTCTAAGCATCATAGAGCTTTTCAGTGCAAATTCCTTCCAAAGCTATCATATTGTAAGGATTTGTGGTAAATACAGTGCTCATGAAGAAAGATCTCAGTAACAGAGGAGGGCATACTACTACTGACATCAACATTCAGAATTCATCATCAAGTTATTCTACAATCCTGGTCTCTTAGGACTTTATTATTTGAGGGTCTGTGGATTCTCTCAAAATCACTAGGAGGTTCTCACCCAAAGAAATGTTCACACATGGAGGGAAAGCTGAACAACTTGTAAGTTGGTGTCATCATGATCATGAAGTAATGTTGATTTTTAGTTACTCTTGGTGTCTTGCATGTCAGCGGGGTAGTTGTGTTAGTGTGTACAGCAAACTCACACACAAAGTCTTGAGGCACATTAAAGATGAACATATTTATTGCAGTGAGAGCTTTCATGGACATGCGGGCTGTCTTCACAAGCAATTTAGTGCAAAGTTAGAGCAGTCTGAATTCTTTCTCAATGTCATCAATGATCAGCTGCCAACCAGCCACTTCTCTCTTGAAAAGCCACATTTTCTGAAACTCCCTTTACTCCAACTTTTTAACTGAAAACGGCTCCCTGGTGATTTTTCCACAGTGTGCCATGTCCCCCCCCACCGCATTAAATCCTGGGTGTGCCTCTGTGACCTGGTGGTGAGGTGGTCAAGGGGGTGGGACACCCAATTGAGAAAATTCCCAGGAGTGCAGCAGTGACCCCTCACATGATCACAGTAGTGGGGACACTCATTCACCTTAAGTAACATGCTTCTAATCTGCACCACATCCCCCTTTCTGTGCATGTTTACTCAGAAGCAATAAATACATCTCAATCCCTTGCAGTGAAAGGGTTAAAGGCAACTTTGGTAACTCGCCTTAAAGCGCTCTTTCGCTTCTCCAATGCTCTCTTAAAACACTATTGCAATGTTGTGCTTCTTTGATGTTCTGTAGTTTCTCTGATGTAAAATCATTTCTCTGTTGTTATGTAAAAGTCCCTTCTCCACTTTATCACAGTAATGACCTTTGGGGTTTATTGGAGGTTCTCACTGTGAGCAGGGAGAAGGAGAAAGGGAGAAATGGGGGGTTGGAAACAATAACTCTGGGGCAGAGTGCTGGAATAGGGCAAAATTGGGAGGCTGTGCTGCTCTCAGGGGGATCCTTCAGATGCTGCACTTGAGAACTAGGGATTTTGGCTTCTTCAGGAAATTCTGCACACATGGGGAAAATTAGTTTCTCTCCACTCATAATAACGTAGTAGAAGGGGGCAGCCTGGACAGGGGCGGGAAACAAGCCTCTCTCATTGGTTGAGCAGCCCCTGCCAGTTTGATGACATTCAGTTCTACTCCCCCACCCTACCCAGAAGTATGTTCCTTTCAAGCGCTGTGTGACCACTGAAAACCAGATGTTAAAGGTATGGCACACTTGGCTTATTTTGCTTCGTGTGTCCCTCATGGACCAAAGGTGATTACATGAAAATCCGGGTAATACTCCAACGTGCTTCTCATTCTGCTGCTGACATCATGGAGATCCTCCCTAGAACCTACAAATGCTTATGCCACAATTAGTGATGTACAAATCAGTCTATATCCAGTCTGTGCCAGTTTCATATGCATTGAGTAATAAGTCTGCTTTATCTGGCTTATGCATCATTCTGCTTAAAAAAAAAAAAAAAGCATACATGAGAATTAACATTTATTTTTCATAGGCAGCTTTCCTTAATGTATACATTTTGTACATGTTTCCCCTAATATATGCATTTTTGTAGGTATCATTCTGTAATATACAGCACCGTACACAATTTTTAAGCTGAGAACTGCATCAAAAAATTCAGAGTAATTTGAAGGAAAACAAAGGTCTGATCCACACATTAGTCTGGGAAGTGGGAAGTATGAATTAGGTCAGCTTGCTTAAGAATGCAGACTAGGGATTGCAGAGAATTCCGCCACGGATCTCGGGGAGGCTGAATGCCAGTGCATTTGGCCCCCCAAAATCTGTGGTGGAACGGCCTGCCACCCCCACCCCCCCGCAGATCGCACTGGGACGAGACTTACCCAGGGCGGATCTTCCAGGCAGTGGCGGCTCCGGCAGCTGGTCTTCTGACCGGCTCCCACCGCCGCCATTTGCAGTTCTTTTTTTACACACACGTGATAGGCTACGTAAGTTTTTATGTAGCCTAAAACGTCTGGGTTAAAAAAAAAAAAAAAGGCGTACGCAAATGGCGGCCGCTATGGAGTCCACTACGCTATTTGTGTTCCCCTTATTTTTGCTGTCTTAGTCTACGCAAATGTTTACGTAGACTAAGATGTGCCAAAATAAGGAAAGCAAATGGCGGCGGCCATGGCCGCCGCCATTTGCGTACTCGTGTTTGGGTTTTTATTAGGGATGAACGAAAGTCCCTTACCTGGTCCCTCAGCTTGCTTCGTGGTGGGGGGGAGGCGCTCTGTTCCTCCCCCCAAAATTCTTGGCGGGGGGGAGGCGTCCCATCCCTCCCCACCGAAATTCTGGCCGGGGGGTAGGCGCCCCGTCCCTCTGGCCGAAATTCTGGCCAGGGGGGAGGCGCCCCATCCCTCTGGCCGCAAATCCTCCTTGCTGGCCAGGACGCAAATGACGCAAGGACGCTTGCGTCCCCGCAGTCAACCGTGATAGGCTACGTAAATCCTTATGTAGCCTATCAAGGCTGACTTTGAAGAAAAAAAAAAGTGTGTACACAAATGGTGGTGCCCATGGGCCCCGCCATTTGCGTTCCTTATTTGGGCATGTGTAGTCTACATAAACATTTATGTAGACTACACGTGCCCAAATAAGGAATGCAAATGGCAGCGCCCATGGGCGCCACCATTTGCATACGTGCTTTTTTTTTTTTTCAAAGTCAGCCGAGATAGGCTACGTAAGGATTTACGTAGCCTATCACAGTGTTTTTTGAAAATCTAGCCATGATAGGCTATGTAAATCTTTACGTAGCCTATCACGTTTGCTTGAGCTGTTTTTTTTTTTACTTGGAAATGGCGGCGGCGGCAGCCATTCGGAAGACCGGCTGCCGCTGCCGCCGCCACCAAACCGCCGCCGCACCGCTGCTGGGAGCTGCCAGCGCCAGGGACATTCACCAAAGGTAAGTCCCATCCTGGTGGGGTGGTGGGGGGTTGGCGGACCATTTCTCCACTAATTTCGGGGGGCCGAATGCATTGGCATTAGGCCTCCCGGAGATTCGTGGAGAAATTCTCCGCCATCCCTAGTTTTTTTAAAAAGTCAGCCGTGATAGGCTACGTAAGGATTTACGTAGCCTATCACGGTGTTTTTTGAAAATCTAGCCATGATAGGCTATGTAAATCTTTACGTAGCCTATCATGTTTTTTTGTTTTGTTTTGTTTTTACCTGGAAATGGTGGCGGCGGCAGCCGGTCGGAAGACCAGCCGCCGCCGCCGCTGCACTGCTGCCGCCGCCGCCTCCAGAACCACCGCTGCCGCTGGGAAGATCCGCCCAAGGTAAGTCCCATCCCGGGGGGTGGCGGGGGGGTGGCTGGCTGTTCCGCCACTGATTTTGGGGGGCCGAATGCTCTGGCATTCAGCCTCCCCGAGATCTGTGGCAGAACTTTCGTACATCCCTAACACACACACACACACACACACACACACACACACAGCAGTATAGTGGTAAATGTGGAAATGCAGGAGCTCATTGTGACAGTCTCCAAGCGCAGTCCAAAAATTTCAGGCAGCTGTGTTGATCCATATGATATCAAGAAACCAGGTCTAGGAGTTTTCATCTCCACCAGGAGCACATCTTTGGTAAAGTGAATAGGTCTTAATTGCCCATTCCAGACCAAGTCATCCCATAGGGATGTCAGAGAATTTCATGATGGATCCTAGTGCATTTGGCCCCCCAAAATCCATCGCGGAACAAAGCCCCTGCCCCCCCAACCCACGACAGGCATGCGAAATGGAGCACATACTTTCTCCCGTCCACGCTGCTTTGCAAATGGCGGCCGTCCTGCGACTGCCATTCGCTTCCTCCTCTTCATAGCCATGATAGGCTATGTAAATACTTACATCCCTGCGGAGGCCATGATAGGCTACGTAAGTATTTACGTAGCCTATCACGGCAGGGGGGGGGAACCCAGCGTACGCAAATGGTGGCAGCTACCGCCATTTGCGTATGCTGGGGTTTTTTCCCCCTGCCATGATAGGCTACATAAATATTTATGTAGCCTATCACAGCTCAATACAGGGACACAAATGGTGGCGGCTATGACAGCCACCATTTGTCTCCCTGCAGGGCTGCCCAGTGGCCGAATGTCCGGCTGTGGTCGGCCGGAGCCGGCCGGTGGCTCCATGGCCTGGCCGTGGAGCGGAGCCGGCCAGGCAGGATTCCGGGTGGAGGGACAGAGAGATCCCAGGGAGGGACATTCCGGGGGGAGGGACAGACCAGGGATGCCCCTGCGCGGAGCCAGGTAGGGGATTTGTACATCTCTAATCCCAAACACTTGGTATTCCAACATGGAACAATACACTGTTGCTTGGAAAATTCATTCCCCCCACAGCTACAGTGAGGAATGCAGCTAAGCTCAGAGGGAACAGGGAATTCTGAGGGGGGTGGCAGTTGACATCAGAGTCCATGCTAATGAAAAAGTGCTGGGGCTGTGTCCCTGAGAGCCCTGCCTCCACTACACCACTGCTTGCCACCAGATTCTGCCTTCCTCTATCATGTACAAGACTTGCAGCCTTTGCTGCTGCTACTTAGACAGTGGCGATGTTTACTCCCTTCTCCTCCATTGATGAGAATTGCAGCTGCTGCCACTGGAGCTGCCACCACCTTTGCCACCTCTTCCTCTTTGCCTCCTCCCTCCCCTCGTCCCCAGTTAAAGGGAAAGTCAAGCAGTAGAAAGGAACAGAGGAGCACCTGGATCGATACAAAAGCAGCAGGCCTCGCTTCATGGTTAAAAGGCTTATTTATGCGCAAGGAAACCAGTTATTTACCTCTACTCACTCATCCTGTTCACAGCAAAGCCATACATTTTTTGGGAGGATACATTATTTTTTGATGACAAATGGTGATGGAGGTATTGATTGCCCCAGATCTCTCTGTAACAGCACAGGCCACAGCAATGACATTCTCCAGAAAGCTTTTGGGAATAAATAAACACAGTGCAATCACATCATCTGCTTCCACTTGATCCAGGTTCATGGCTCTGTCCATTTCTGAGCTCACTTGTCTGCTCAGCATCATCACCCGCCATTCTGTATTTTTAGAATCATAGAAACATAGAATAGTAGGGTTGGAAGGGGCCTACAAGGCCATCGAGTCCAACCCCCTGCTCAATGCAGGAATCCAAGTCAGAGCATCCCTGACAGATGGCTGTCCATCCTCATCTTGAATGCCTCCACTGTGGGAGAGCCCACCACTAGGGATGGCGGAGAATTTCTCCACGAATCTCCGGGATGCCGAATGCCAATGCATTCGGCCCCCCGAAATTGGTGGTGAAATTCTCCGCCCCCCACCCCCCACCCCGGGATGGGACTTACCTCCTTCGAGTGTCCCTCTCGGCGGCGGGTCCCGGCGGCGTTTTGGCGGCGTTTTGGCGGGGGTGGTGGCCGGTCTTCCGACCGGCTGCCGCCACCGCCATTACAAAGTAAAGTAAAACAAAAACAAAAAACACATGATAGGCTACGTAACGATTTACGTAGCCTATCGGCTAGATTTTCAAAGTCAGCCGTGATAGGCTATGTAAATCGTTACGTAGCCTATCACGTGTGTGTGTGTGTGTTTTTACTTTACTTTTTTTATTTCGCGGCCGGGGAGACAGGGCGCTTCCCCCCGGCCTGAATTTCAGTGGCGAGGGATGGGGCGCCTCCCCCCCGGCCTGAATTTCAGCCGGGCGGGGTGGGGTGCCTCCCCCCCCGCCAAGAACTTCGGGGGGAGAACCGAAGCGCCTCCCCCCCACCACGAAGCAAGCTGCGGGACCAGGTAAGGGACTTTCGTCCATCCTTACCCACCACGTCCCTAGGTAATTGGTTCCATTGCCATATTGCTCTAACAGTCAGGAAGTTTCGCCTGATGTTCAGCCAGAATCTGGTAGAGATGGGGGAGAATTTCTCCCTGAAACTTCGGGGGGCCGAGTGCCAACGCATTTGGCCCCCCGAAATCGGCGGTGAAATTCTCCGCCCCCCCCCGGGATGGAACTTACCTTTCACGAATGTCCCTCCCGGCGGCGGGTCCCGGCGGCAGTTTGTCAGGTCTTCGTCAGGGGCAGGGGCGGCAGCTGGTCTTTCGACCGGCTGCCGCCACCGCCATTACAAGTGCAGTAAAAAAAAAAACCCGTGATAGGCTACGTAACGATTAACGTAGCCTATCACGGCTAGATCTCCAAAGTCAGCCATGATAGGCTACGTTAATCGTCACGTAGCCTATCACGGGTGACTTTGAAAAAAAAAAAGCGCGTACGCAAATGGCGGCCCCCATAGGGAGCCGCCATTTGCGTTCCTTATTTGGTCCCTGTAGTCAACATAAAGATTTATGTAGACTACGGCGGAAATAAGGGAACGCTATTTGTGTTGCCCTTATTTTCGCCGTAGTCTACGTAAATTTTTACGTAGACTACAGCGACCAAATAAGGAACACAAATGGCGGCTCCCTATGGGGGCCGCCATTTGCGTACGCGCTTTTTTTTTCCTCCAAAGTCACCCGTGATAGGCTACGTGACGATTTACGTAGCCTATCACGGCTGACATTGGAAATCTAGCCATGATAGGCTACGTTAATCGTTATGTAGCCTATCACGGGGGTGGTTTTTTGTTTTTTGTTTTACTTTTTTTTTCGCAGCCGGGTAGACAGGGTGCTTCTACCCGGCCTGAATTTCGCCAGCGAGGGACGGGGTGCTTCCCGCCCGGTCTGAATTTCGGCCGGGCGAGCCGGGGCACCTCCCCCCCCTCGCATGAACTTCGGGGGAGCAGCGAAGCGCCTCCCCCCCACCGCGAAGCAAGCTTTGAGGACAGGTAAGGGACTTTTGTCCATCCCTAGAATCTGGCATCCTGTAACTTGAGCCCATTATTCAGTGTCCTGCACTCTGGGATAATCGAGAAGAGATCCTGGCCTTCCTCTCTGTGACAACTTTTCAAGGACTTGAAGAGCACTAACATATCTCCCCTCAGTCTTCTCTTCTCAAGGCTAAACATGCCCAGTTCTTTCAGTCTCTCTTCAGTCTTCATAGGGCTTTGTTTCCAATCCCCTGATCATCTTTGTTGCCCTCCTCTGAACCCTCTCCAGTTTGTCTGCATCCCTCTTCAAGTGTGGTGCCCAGAACTGGACACAGTACTCCAGATGAGGCCTAACCAGTGCTGAGTAGAGGGGACCTAGTACTTCCAGGGATTTGGAAGCTATGCTTCTATTAATGCAGCCCAAAAAAGCATTTGCCTTTTTTGTAGCCACATCACATTGTGGGCTCATAGTCATATTCAGCTTGTGATCGACAACAATTCCAAGATCCTTCTCGCTTGTAGTGTTGTTGAGCCACGTATCCCCCATCTTGTAACTGTGCATTTGGTTTTTTTTCCTAGGTGCAGAATTTGACATTTATCCCTATTAAATATCATTCTGTTGTTTTTCTGCCCAACACTCCAGTCTATCATGATCACTTTGAATTTTGTTTCTGTCTTCCAAAGTATTAGCTATCCCGCCCAATTTTGTGTCATCGGCAAATTTGATCAGCATTCCCTGCACCTCCTCCTCCAAGTCATTAATAAAGATGTTGAAGAGCACTGGGCCCAGGACTGAGCCCTGCGGTACCCTGCTCGTTACCTCTCCCCAGTTTGAAAAGGTCCCATTGATAAGCACTCTTTGAGTCCGATTCTGTAGCCAACTGTGGATCCACTAGATTCAATTGTTGTTTCATCTAGCTCACTTTTAGGGATGGTGGAGAATTCCACCATGGATTTCAGTGAGGCCTAATGCACTGGCATTCAGCAACCCGAAACCTGTGGTGGAATGGCCTCCCACCCCCCGCCACCCCACGGAATCCCCCCAGAATGAAACTTACCTGGGGCTCCGGCGGTTGCTCCGATGGCTCCAGCGGCTCCGGTGGCGGCGGCTCCAGCGGTGGCGGCTCTGGTGGCTGGTCTTTCAGCCGGATGCTGTGGCTGCCATTTGTGTCCTGCCAAGCTGCCGTGATAGGCTACTTAAGTATTTACATAGCCTATCACGATAAAGGCAGCCATGCAAATGGCGGCCACTACGCCATTTGTGTGGCCGCCTTTACTGTGATAGGCTATGTAAGTATTTACGTAGCCTATCACAGAAAGAGCAGCAGTGCAAATGGTGTAGCGGCCGCCATTTGCATCCCTGCTCTTTGCTGTGATAGGCTATGTAAATACTTACGTAGCCTATCACGGCAGCCTGGAAGAACGCAAATGCCGGCTGCTATGGTGGCCGCCTTTTGCGTCTGCAGCAGCCTGGCCGTGGCTGGAACTCCGGCTGTGGATGGCCATGGCCAGTGGCTCCGTGGAGATGCCACGGAGCAGAGCCACCCAGGGATAGGGATGGCGGAGAATTTCTCCCTGAAACTTCGGGGTGCCGAGCGCCAACGTGTTCGGCCCCCTGAACAAGTTTCGGGGAGAAATTCTCTGCACCCCCCCACACCCCGCATCCCCCCCCGGGACGGGACTTACCTTTGCCAAATGTCCCTCCCGGTGGCGGGTCCGGCTGGCGGTTCGGCGGGTGTTCGTGCGGGGCGGGAGCGGCAGCCGGTCTTTCGACCGGCTGCCACTGTCGCCATTCCAAGAAAAGAAAAGAAAAAAAACGCCCCCGTGATAGGCTACGTGACGATTAACGTAGCCTATCACGGCTAGATTTGCAAAGTCAGCCGTGATAGGCTACGTTAATCGTCACGTAGCCTATCACGGGGGCGTTTGTTTTTTTTAAAAAAAACTTTGGAGTTCGCGGCCGGGTGAGGCGGGAAGCCTCCTACCCGGCCTGAATTTTGGCTGGGCGAGGCGGGAAGCCTCCCCCCCGGCCTGAATTTCGGCCGGGGCAAGGTGGGAAGCCTCCCCCCCGGCCTGAACTTTGCGGGGGGAGCAGCGAAGCGCCTCCCCCCCACTGTGAACAAGCTTCGACGACAGGTAAGTGACTTTTGTCCACCCCTACCCAGGGAGGATTCCACGGGGAGGGATGGAGTGCCTCCCCCCCACCGCGAATCACACCTGCGAAAAGGTAAGTGACTTTCATACATCCCTTCCCTACTCACTTTTAGCTAGTTAGCTCATCAGGATATCATGGGGCATTTTGTCGAAAGCTTTGCTGAAGTCGAGGTATGTTATTTCTACAGCATTCCCATGGTCCACAAGGGAGGTTACTTGATCAAAAAATGAGATCAGATTTGTCTGGCAGGATTTGTTCTTGAGAAATCCATGCTGGCTTCGAGTAATCATGGCATTGTTTTCAAGGTGCTTCCAGATGGATTGCTTTATCATCTGCTCCAGAATTTTTCCAGGGACTGGGATTGATGTCAGACTGACTGGTCTGTAGTTCCCAGGTTCCTCCTTTTTACCCTTTTTGAAAATAGGGACAACATTAGCCCTCCTCCAGTCATCTGGCACTTCACCTGTCCTCCATGATTCCTCAAAGAGAATAGACAGCGGTTCTGAGAGTTCTTCTGCCAGTTCCTTTATTACTCTAGGATGAAGTTCATCTGGCCCTGGAGATTTGAACTCATTCAAAGGAATTAGGTGTTCCTTGAACATATGCCTATCGATCTCAAGCTGCAATCCTGCCCCTTCAGCCTGTACTTTGTCTTTGCCAGGGGGGTCATAGACCCTCTTTTGGGAGAAGACTGAGGCAAAGTAGGAATTGAGCACCTCTGCCTTTTCTTTGTCATCTGTTATCATTTTGCCATACTTATTTAATAGCTGAACAACCATTTCTTTCCTTTGACTTTTACTATGCACGTAGCTGAAGAAAGCCTTTTTGTTGTTTTTAGCATCCCTCACTAACCTCAGCTCGTTCTCAGCTTTAGTCTTCCTGACACCATTCCTGCAATTCTGTGCTACCTGCCTGTACTCTTCCTTTGTTACTTGGCCTTCTTTCCACTTCCTATATCTGTCCTTTTTTGTTTTTAGGTCATCTCTAAGCTTTTTGTGAAGCCACATTGGCTTCTTCTGTTGTCTTCCACCTTTTCTTCTTGTTGGAATTGTTTGTAATTGTGCCTTGAGAATTTCCTTTTTTAAAAGCTCCCACCTATCTTGGACTCCTTTTCTCATTAGAGTCCCTAAAATCCAAGGTATGCGTTTGACTACACTTGGCTTTTGCATCCCTTAGAACCAAGAACTGAAGTACAACATGGTGGCTTTCCCCCCGGAGTTCCTATAACTGCTACTTTATCCACTAAGTCATCTCTGTTGGTTAAGATCAAGTCAAGGATAGCCTATCATCTAGTTCCTTCCTCTACTTTCTGTAGGAGGAAGTTATCCACCATACAAGTCAGGAATTTCCTAGAGGGGCCATGTTTTGCAGAATTTGTCTCCCAACAAATATTGGGGAAATTGAAGTCCCCCATTACTACTACATCATGCTTCCTTAAAACATTGGCTATTTGCTTTTCAAAAGTTTCATCCTCGTCTTCTCCTTGATTGGGTGGCCGGTAGTAGACTCCGACCACCCGGTTCCTTTTATTCTTTGCTCCATTTATTTTGATCCAGATGCTCTCGATGGGGCTATCAAGTGCATCCTCTTGTATTTCTGTGCATAGATATGTATTTTTCACATACAGTGCAACCCCACCTCCCTTTCTGTTCCTTCTGTTCTTTTTGAACAAGTTATATCCTTCAATTGCTGTATTCCAGTCCTGAGAGTCATCCCACCAAGTCTCAGTTATACCTATCAAGTCATAATTTCCCTTCCGTATTGAGTTCAAGTTCATTCTGTTTGTTTCCCATACTCTGGGCATTAGTTTATAGACATCGAAGACCATGTGCTTCATAGTTTGGCTTTCTTCCTCCATGTGTCTGAAGACTATTATTGGATGCTATTAGAGCTGTTCTCTCCATTGCGGTGCATGAGCCTTCATCCATTGTTACCCCCAACTTTACATCTCCTTTCCCCGTAGGATTCAGTTTAAAGCCCTCCTGATGAAATTCTTCATGCTGTGGCCAAACACATTCTTCCCATCTTGAGGTGCAACCTGTCCCTTGCCAACAGCCCATCTTCCAGGAAGTATAGCCTGTGGTCCTGGAATCCAAATCTCTCGCATCAGCACCACCTTCATAGCCAGTCATTCACCCGGAATATTTTTCTTTCCCTTTCTAGCCCTCTTCTAACTACTGGAAGGATGGATGAGAAAACTATCTGGGCCCAAAGTTATTTAGTTTCCTACCCAAAGTGTCAAAGTCTGATGTGATTTTTTTCGTAGCTCCGCTTGGCGCTATCATGTGTTCCCACATGGATGAGAAAAAAGGGATACCTGTCAGTGGGCTTTATGAGTACAAGCAACCTTTCAGTCATGTCTCTAATCTCTCCTCCTGGAAGACAACATACCTGGCGAGTCCACGGGTGTTCGTGACATACTTGGGTCTCGATCCCATGCAGCAAGGAGTCCCCCACTACTAGCACTCTTCTCTTCTTGTTGTTGTAGGCCTGGGTTTCATTGCCTCTGCTTGACTGACCTTCAGCCTCTTGCTCACTCTCATGTAGGTTCCCCTGCGATTCTTCCTCAGCAGGCTGTCCTCCAGTCTCATCCTCAAGTACCTGGAGTCAGTTCCACAGCTCTACTGCTTCCACTGGTGCAGAGTGGCATCTACTTCTTTTTCTCCTGTCACCCTTTTCCAAGGAGTATCCTCTACTCCATTTTTCTTCACCTCAGCATTTTCCACTTCCACCTCATCTTGCTGTTGCTCTTCAAGCTTCTTGTCTTCTCTTTGCTGCTGTAGTTCCCCCATTCTGTCCAAGAACTTGTCGTGTTCTCTTATTCCCTGGAGAGTCAACAGTCGCCGCTCCAGTCCACTTACTTTTTCTTCCAGCAGCGTGATCAACTTGCACTTGTTGCAGGTGTCGGCCAGGTTGTTCTCAGGCAAGAAAACAAACATTGCACACACCTTGCAGGTCACCACCACTGGAGAGTCTTGTCCTTCCATAGCCTCTTTTCCCTTTTTGTGTCTAGCTTTCTGATTGTTCTAGACTAGCCTGTGCCTGCACCCCTACTCACTAGAGGTTAAAAGCAGAGTCCCACTGGTGTGGAAGTATGTGTTACAAGACAAATACATGAAAAAAAAGTTTGTTAAAAAAGAAAAAGAATGTTAGGGGCCTCCCCCTTGACCTCCCCTGCCGAACACCCCTGGCCAACTCATGTTTGCTCCCCCTGTTTGCTCACTCTGGTCTCTTGCTCTCTGGGAGCTTGCTTGCTTCTGTAGTCCCTGGACCAGCTGGAGTAGCTTGCTCTGCTCTGCTCTGCTCAGCTGGGAGGCGGGAAACAGACTGAAGCTTCCTGCCCACTCAACTTCTGAGAGTACTCAGGCCACACACACCCAATTCAGTTGGAGCTCTCAGAAGCACCTGAGTAGTATACATTCCTGCATGACTGAACACCTTAATTAGAAAACTTAGATGGAAACTTCATGTGAGCAATTGTCTAGGTTTCCTTCATCTTCAGGAAGGTCAGCAAGCGATATGTGATTCTCATTGCCTGCATAAACATTTCTGGAGTAACCTGGGCCACAACGGGAAACCAGTAGGTCTGCTGTGGCAGAAAAGGCAAGGTATCCCTCTTCTTTTAAGATCTAAATCCTATGCTCAAAATCCTATGCACATTTGGTTGAGTGTTAGTCCCATTGAACTCACTAGACTTTATTTGTGAGGAAGTATCTGAAGGACTGGACAGCATGTATAGCAGCAGTGCAAAACATGTGGACTGCAGGCCACATATGGCACAACAAGCCATTTCTGGTGGTCCACCACACTCCCTGCATGTTCCATGGTGGTGGCACTGCCTATCCCTTACTTATTTCTTATCTCTCATGAGAGATCAGAGATAAGCAAGGGATTCCCAGTATGTGTGTGCACGCATGTGTACATGTGCTTGGGCATGTGTTGTCCCCAGACCCGAGGCCAAAAAGGTTATGAACCTGGGTATGAAGTAGATAGGGATGGATGGATCCAGCCCTACCACAGGGGTAGGCAACCTGATGCTCCCCAGATATTTTAGACTACAACTCCTATTAACCAAACCAGCATAGCCCATATTAAGGGATTATGGAATGGTAGTCCAAAGCATCTGGAGGCACCAGGTTACCTACCGCTGCATTAGTGGAAGGCACTCTGGCAACAGCGCTGTTCCATGAACTGTTGAAGAAGAGCTAGCGGAAGACATCATGCAATGTCATGTGATGCGAGAGACTTGGCTTTGAGTTGTTATGCAAGACTTTGTGTAAGAGATTCCACACAAATGACCCTGGGCACACAGAAGTAGCCCTTGGGATTTCAGTTTTCTTTTCTCATGCAGGATCTCGGGCTCAGTCAGAATGAATAGTAGAAAAGGTACCTCTCCCAGCTCACCTCTGGATCTATCCCATTTAATATTAGAGCTGGGCTGCCCAATGTTATGGGTTAGCTTAAGGTGCAAAAACATAAGGTGGGGTAGACAAGTTGGTGCCCTCCAGATGTTTTAGACTACAACCCCCATCAACCCCAACCAGCATGGTTGCTTACCCCTGGTGCAAGCAATGACCCACACTGCACCTGAAGCAGGCCTGCCAGGGAAAACATCAGTGGAGGCTGTTGGCTCCTATGTGAGTGGGGTAGTGAATCCGCTCTGGGTTTCAGTCAGAACCAGTCGGAACTCTAAAAGAGTTATCCAAGGCACTGAACCCATTTCAGGGATAGGGCTAAGCACCTTCAATAGCTTCTTTAGGGTTCTGACTGCTTCTGGCTGAAACCCAGGATGGATTCTCCACCCCACTCCCATAGGAGCTGCCGGCCTCCACTGAAAACCATACTATCTTTTCCCTTTAAGTGACAAATGATCAATGCCAGTTTGAGCCTCCATGATTCTTGTGGGCTTCTGCACCAGTAATGGTGTTAATACCAGGTCCTAGCTAACATGTGAGGATATAACATTCTTTTTGAATGCAGACCCTTAAACAACAGTGCAGCAAATAACAGGACCAGGAGAGCCTTCTTGGCAAGGATGATGGAATCCAAGACTGGAATCCAATCCAAGAAGCATGTTGTTCGTGTTTAATCTTGGGGACACTTTTTAAAAGGGAAAATATCATTTGGAGTGATTTCATTAATTCATTTTAGTCATTTTAAACTCCCAATATCCTGGAATCAAATGCTAAATAATTTAATTTGGATGCATGTTCACAGAAGCAATTCTGTGCGGTCACTCATTATTACCCATTTATTTAGGATGCTCTGTGCATCCCTCAGTTGGTACTCAGCATTCACATTGTAATTTGTGGCTTCTTCAAAAAACAAAACAAAAGCGAAACAGAAACAAACAAATAAAAACATCCCACAACAGCCCTGTACAATAATAAGTCTGCTCTGCAATAGAAACAAATGGCATGTGATCATCACACAAGTAGTAAGTAAAAGCAACGACAACAGAATCTCTGAATTAATGTTTCACATAAGCTAGAATTACTTACCATCATGGGAATGCCTGTGTCTGAAATAAGGGCTACCATGTTCAGCAAGTGTCTTGGCAACAATACTGGTGTGCTGCTGTGTGTTAGCTAGGATTGTTTCCATATTATTCCAGAGCAAAGATAATGTAAATATTCAGTGCTGCACAATATCCCTTCAAATGAACCAGGATATTCTCTGATCATTGCACAGATGAGCATGAGGTGTGCTTTGGGCTGGTGCTAGTGACAGAAATGATTAGACAATGGTTAGTACATGGTTATTGTATCCTTTTCTCTTTACAGTGGAGTAAGTATCCTCTTTGGAACCTTATTCTGAAAGCTCATTCTGAAAGATGACATGGCTAGCTACCTATGCAAGTGATCCACTCCCCCCTCCCACTCTCCCCACTTTCTTTGCTGGGCTGCAAGAAGGTTTCCATGTTGTTCGGATTGGAAGTAATTTTAAAAAGGTAATTATCCGATCAAGGTGTCTTTTCTGAAAGGATCAAAACAGCTATGTGCAAACCAATCCTATTCATGTTTACTTGGAAGGAAGTCCCACTTACTCATTGGGGTTGAGGAGATCCGAGTTCAAATCCCCACTTGGCCAAAATAAAACAAACAAAAACCCTCACTGGGGTTATGTCTGCACTACTGCTTTATAGCGGTATTGAACTGATAACTGTTGGGGGACATTAGGCATTCCATGTACCGCTTTTATAGTGTTAGTTCCTGCTTTTAATTCTGTATTATCCGAAATACTGCAACAGGGGTCAGTGTGTGTGCTATGAGGTATAAATGTGCAAGAGGGGTATGGCATCACCATGATGGGATTCTACAGATATGACACAAGATCGGGCCTGGGGGACCTCATGTGAATCACTCTCCCTCAGCATAAGCTGGTTATTAATGTAGATAAAATGTATGACTGAGGAAAACCCATACAGACCATCATGAGCACCTTGGAAGAAGGGCAGATTTAAAATGTAACAAAGAAGGCTCTGATTCCACATTAAAGATGGTGGACATTGTGGGTGGCTTACAGAACAATCCAATGCATGTCTACTTGGAAGTAAGTCCCACTGTACCCATTGAGACTTACTTCCTAATAAATGTTTTCAGGATGTCAGCCTTTTCATGCAATCCCTTATATGTCTACTTAGAAGTAAAATCTATTGAGTTCAATGGGATTTACAACCACACATCTTATTTCTATATATCCCCCTCTTCCCTCCCATTTCTGGGAGTGTGTGTCCTCTTTTAAGGGTTTGTTCATTCATTTGGCTTATCCCCAATTAGGACAGGGATGATGCTTAGGTACAGTTGCCACCCTGTCAGCCAACACAGGAAGAGGTGTGTGTCACCATAACTCAAGGGGAAGGTAACCAATGCCCCCCATCCCTGGACAGTTTTCTTCGCACTTGCCAAGCTGCCCAACCCCTCTCACTTAAAATACTACTACTACTACTACATTTTCTTACCGGCAGATTGGACTGCTGTGAAATAGGTTTCTGTTGGTGCTGAAAACTGTAGGTTCAAATGAGGTGCTTAGTGTGTTGGGCTCAGACTCCCACCTCTGCCTTGTACTCAGTCTTTTGACAGATTACTTGTCATTTGCCAGGCCTCCCATGGCAGCTCTTTTGTGCCGGTGCCCAGCCCAAAATCATTGCTTGCCACTGCCATAACTGAACAAAATATATGGCAATGCAAACTTAATTAACAGTGCAATTCTATACCTATCTACTCAGAAGGAAGTCCCACAGAGTTTAATAGCACTTGCTCCCAGTTAAGTGAGCATAGGATTGTAGGTATAAATAATTGCCTCACCAGCAAGCCCATTAAAACACAATGTTCTGCAGTCAACTCCTAACCTAACGCACACTCATTCCATTCTTGAAGGGTTTAACTTTAGATTAGCCCATTTTGCTGTCACTTGAAGAACTTGAGCATCAAGTTCTGGACAATCCTCTTCAGTCTAATTTCTTGGCCTCTGAGGACTGACTTGGTCTTGGGCAACATCTTACATGTCCAAAAAGATTGAAAATGCTAGTGAAGTTTACCCATCACTAGGACAAATCCTTAGTTGGAGGGCATGGCCATTTGGCAGCTTGCTGAAGAGTGATTTCAACAAAGGCATTTTGAACAGAGCCATCACCATCTGTTCTTGCTTCTAATTACAAATGGAGGGAAAAGAGGGGAGGCAGACCATAATTCACCATTGTATCATAAAGAAAAAAAAACAGCAAGGAGGAAGAAGCGATCACAAGTGTGCGGCTGTCTTAAGGCAGTCTGTTTCCGTTATGCTACATTCATGTTTCCTATACAAATCAGTGATGAAACTGCTCTCCTGAGAGGGATCCAATTCCCTTTGATAGTGATTTGTTACAAGGTTATCAGAAATTGAATACAAATAGGTTTCAGTCAGTGTGCGGGTGACACTTCTCTCCCGTGTCTGTCAGCTTAGCTCAAGAGCCCTGCCAGAAGGTGAGCTCAATGGACAGGAATTAATATGAAGGACCTGCCATGGGCCCATGGCTCTGGTCTGAAGGCACATGATGCAGCAGCCTTACTGAAGCAAAGCAGGTCTGGGTTAAGGAGGAGAGAAATGTGTTCAACTTCAATTCTCATTTTAATGTGAGTTTAAAAAATGTCACACTTTTGAGCCAGTATGTGAACCAAAATTCAGTTTTCTTTTGAAATTCACACTTCTCCAAGTGTGGGAGGGCTGAGTGGGGGAGGAGGCTGTCATATGACACATTGGATGTGTCATACTGGCATTTCCACCCTCCCTGCCCCGGAACGCCCCTTAGGAATGCCTCATTTTGGCCGCTTCACTCTCCTCTTCCAAGCGCGGAGCATGAGGCTTTTCTGCACTGCCTGTGAGGCAGAGCAGAAGGGGGAGAGGTCAGTTCTCCGAGAACTGACCTCGAAGCACGGACTCCAAGGCCGGTTCCCCAAAACCAGATATCCTATGGCCATCTAGCTGCTGACTAGCAGACATAGGATTGCTCCCTAAGCATATTTTCCAAAGCTAACTGTAAATAGTTATTGTACGGTAAAAGGTCATACATTTAATATCCACTGAAATGAAAGAATATGAATCTTTTGTGCATGCAGAAATTGCAAGATAAAGTTTTAGATCAGTGACAGATAATCACATTTCATTAACTTCAAAAAACCCATCATAAATAGAGGTAGACAGGACAAAAAAGTACCCAGTCTTCCATCTTCATTCATTTCTTTATTAATGCATACATGCATTTTAAATTTATCCCAGAAGAGCCCACAAGGGACCCCCACAGTGCATTAGAAAACTTACATAAAGTTTGTTAAAGATCAAAACCAAATATAAAACCATACTCTATACCAGAGGACAGAAACTGAGTTGGGATAGAGGTCAAATGCCCCCCAAGCCCTCTGCAGGACAGATAATGTAACAGGGCTTGGCCATACCTCCTAATGTCACAGGCTGTGGCCACGCCCTGTGACATCATCATTCCCCCACAGAAGCACTTTGTGTCAGGGCTCCTTTGCCCATGCTGCATCCTCCCTGATGGGGGAAGATGTGGTGAGGGTGAAGCAGCCCCAGCATGAAGTGTCTCCTGAAATTCTAGCTAGTGCTTCATGTTGGAGCTACTTTGCCCCACCCCCACCACATCGACCCCTATGGGAGAAGGCATGGAGAGGGTGTAGTGGTCCCAGCCAAAGCCATGACTGGAGTGCCTTAGCCATGTCCTCAGCTGGAGCTGCTTTTCCTATTATTCTTATTCTTATATACAACAACAACAACAACAATACCACCACCACCACCTCTCAGGGGAAAAAACTGTGATATCACGAAGAAGCCCCAAGATCTGCCACCCCTTTTCTCTCTCCCCTCCGGCCCCCACCTTTTCTTTCTGGCCTAGCAGGCTGCCAGGGGAAGAACAGATAAATCAGAGGTCTGAACTCATTGCTTGCAGAGGGCTTTTGGAATTGGGCTGAAGGCTGTAGGTCCCCCAACCCAAGTCTGTGGCTTGGACAAGATGAGGATTTGCTTTAAAAACTCAGATATCATCCTCTAACCAGATGTACCCTGATGCTATAGAAAATCCCTTATCATATAATGTATCACCTTATGGCAGAAGGCAGCGTGCAACTCATGTAATGTTATCTTTCTTTATTACTTTTTTGTCACAGCAATCACAGACGTCACAATTTTTATGATAACAATCCATGTGTGAAAATATATTCTTATGGGGGGAAATATGTGAAAGAAATATGCAAATGTTCAATATAAATTTATAATACTTAAAAGTAAGCACCCCCTGTACTTTAATATGCACACCCTGTCATGGACTAACTGGGTAGGAAGAACTCTTCTATCACCCCAATGTTAGGATACATATTTTATGTCCTATGCTTAAAGAATTCTATATCTCTAGGCTTTGAGATGTACTAGCCAATTCCTTAAAACAAGAGCTAATTTCATTACGGCTCTAATCAATCAGATTATTTAGGCATTTGCCTTTACCACATTAATTCTGTTTTCTAGCATATACCCAACAGTACAAAAAAGTTGCCATCATGAATTGATGAATTCAGATAGAAGGCTGTATGTTCAGATTCATGGACTTAGACAATGCCATTCACATTTGAATAAACAAATCAAGAGCTTATCTTCTTCTTTTGGCACGCCAGTCTGCTTTCTTATTTGCCATTCATGTATTCTCTTTTTGCTCAGTGGCAGGGCTTATATATTTCACATAAATAATACAAATTACTGGGGAAAATGTACTTTCCAAAGGTAGTAAATGTTAAAGATAGCTAATCCATGAAATGCTTCACAATATCCATTTAAATAAGTTTATTGCAAACTTTCTTCAGTTTCTGCTTTCTTTCCAGACATTTCTAGTATTTTGCAGTTGCATTACTAATGCTAGGAAGGATGGTCACGCATACACACATGCATATGCAATATTTATGTTGAATACAGTGTTAATACCCAAAGGGCTTATTCTAATAGAAGTCTTCACCTATGAATTCAGCAAAGTGAGTGTGCGCACAGTGGTGAAGTGGTAAATTTTGAACTGCCTCCAGCTCAGGGGTGGCATCCTTTGCCTCTCACATGGATGTACCTGCCAACATCCCCCCTGAGGGCCCAGGCTTCTCCTGGTTTTCTGACATGGGCTGTTCTGTGATATTCCTCATCTCTGGGAGCTCCATCTCCTCTTCTGAGGAGGATTTCTCCAGCAGGGGCACGGCAACCTGCTTGTGATGAGATAAACTCACATGTAAGTTACCATGTGTTTCTCTCACGTGCACAGATAAAAGCCAACATGACAGTTCTCTTCTCACCAACTGTATCTGCAGGCTTGGTTTTAATGGTGTGTCACTGCCCATCTCCTGAGTGCTCATTGGAAGGACAGATACTGAAGCTGAAGCTCAAATATTTTTTGGCCACCTAATGCGAAGAGAAAACTCACTGGAAAAGACCCTGATGCTGGGAAAGATTGAAGGCAAAAGGAGAAGGGGACTGCACTGCAGAGGATGAGATGGCTAGATATAGCATCACCGATGCAATGAATATGAACTTGAGCACACTCTGGGAGAGAGTGGAGGACAGGAAGGCCTGGCGTGCTATGGTCCATGGGATCATGAAGAGTCGGACACGACTTAACGACTGAACAACAACAACAACACTGCCCATCTCTCATGTCACAGAACAGGATTTTTTTCTCTGCATGTGTAGAGGAAACACCAGAAGACCTTCGTAATTTCAAGGAGATAGGTGTGACATGCTGCAACTGCTCCTTACATGACCAAACTTGCTGTGAGGCCTTAAAATTAGGCCTTTTAGTCTCCTCTTCCTGACTCTTGCTTTCCAGTTTCCTTGGCCCAAGAACATGTTTTTTCTAAGGTTTCTCAAGGTTAGAATCAGTATGATATGACCTTGGGAGATGGGAGGATTTCCCTGGCCGTGGTCCACCTGCCTTAGCTTATCTCATGGGAGGATGCATAAACATCATGAGACTAAGAATCAGACCACCAACACAGGTGTGATTGATTAAGGAGGTGGCAGACAGTGGCACGTAGACACAAGAGATTTAGGGTATGTAAGTCTCTCCCCAGTGGCAATCAAGCTGAGCTTCAACACAGACCAGGACTGTGGAGGTACTGCATGTTAGTCAACTGGAGTCTCTCTGCTGTCATTACCTGGGGCTCCCAACTGTAGAATGGAGGATGAGATCTCACTTAGCTTTGCTTTGAGTCCACACGTGTTCATTTGTAATCTTCTGCCTGCTACTTAATAAACTTTTTGACTCTTACCTACTCGCATGCTTATTGCTCCTGAATCCAAAACAAGAACCTTTCTGCCTTTGGCAAAACAGCATGCCAGGGTATGCTTTGCATGGGAAAAGAGTGCTGTGTATGAGGGAAAGAGGTAGAGGGAGCAGAGAGAGACCTTTACATTTCAGAGATAAGCAGCAGCATCTCCAGTTTTTTAAATATCTCCAAAATGTCCATGGAGGCATAATAGTAGATGAAATGGACATAGAAAAGGTGCTAAATTCTCCCATTCCATAGCAAAAGTGGCTTTTGCAGGTAACAGAAAAAAGTGCAACTAGAATTCTTGATCTTGTCATTTCTGGAGTGAGATCACATGAACTAAAAATCTATTCCTGTGAGTTCCTGAATGAGCAAATAAGATGAGGGCACAACACCTAGTGAGACTGAAGAATTGCCATGATATGAGATCTTGTGCAGATAACATATACTGACCCACCCCAGGATGTCATAGATATCAGCATAGCAGTGTAGGATGGTGCTGGTATAGCCCTTCTTTTTTCCAGACACACTGCCATGCAGTTATGGTGTAGGGAGGGGCCTGACATGGTGTGATAAGGGCAGGCTGGCAAGACATTCCTGCTTAGCCAAGGAAGTGCAATACATCTGGGACACTATGGTAAGCCTTTCTGAAATAGCATTGCCCCTGAAGTCAGGTTGTGGTTGAATTGTAGCTCAGTGGTAGAGTAGAGCACATGCTTTGCACATAGAAGGTCCAAGGTGTAATTCCTGGCATCCCTGGGTACAGCTGGGGAACACCCCTGGCTATAAGTGTAAACCCAGAACCAGTGTAGACCAGTGTAGATCATGGCTGTGGGCCTCCAGTTGCTGTTGTGCTCCATCTCCCATCAGCCTGAGCTAGCATGGTCAATGTTCAAGAATGGTGAGAGTTGTAGTCCAACAGCATCTGGATGGTCACAACTTCCCTATACTGGTGTAGACAAAATATAGCATGTTAGTATGGCTCTGCATAAGGCCATAGCTTCCTATTTTCCTATGGTTCACATTCCTATTTATCATTACAAGAAGTGATGCCTTGCATGTGTGAATAGGTCATTGCAGCAGATCTGACTGTCGGTCGTGTCGCAGAATTTTCATATTGTCCCATACCTAGTACCCTTTGAATGCCATACAGAGTACTTTTCAATGGAAGTCAGTTCACCACTTCACCCATTCAGCTGCCAGTATCCACCAAGCCTGGTGTCCTGCTCCAGATGTTTTGAACTTCAACTCCCATCAGCTCCAGCCAGTAGGGCAAGTGGTCAGGAATGCTGAGACTTGTAGTCCAAAACAAATGGAGGACATTAGATTGGAGAAGGCTAGTGTAGGGGAACAAGTACGACAATGGAACCAATTACCTTGGGAGGTAGTGGGCTCTCCCACACTGGAGGCATTCAAGATGAGGTTGGACAGCCATCTGTCAGGGATCCTCTGACCTGGATTCCTGCAGTGAGCAGGGGGTTGGACTCAGTGGCCTTGTAGACCCCTTCCAACCCTACTATTCTATGATTCTATGAAGTATTAGACATGTCTGTGTGAACTAGCCCAGACCAGACACACAGTTTAGTCAAATGGACTGACTTGGTTTTCCTTTATTCTGATGCCACAACAGCTATCCCTAAAAGATGGAGAAAATATACAGCTCCTCTCCATCTCCTGTCAAGTTTATGCTCCTGACGCCACTTGTAGCTATGCCTATTTCAGGCTGTCCCAGCTCAGCTATGCATATAAGAGTATATAAAATATAAATGATACTAAGAGCTCAGCAAACTGTCTCATGATCACAACATAATGTGGCGAGATGTTAACTGGAGGTTGGGGAAACTGCCTAGGCTTCTCTTCAAATTGCAGACTCTGTGAACATTTAGCTAGGGCTTTCATCAAAAAATGAGGCTGCCATTTTCCAAGATTGGTAACTACAGAATTAGGCCATACTTTCCTGCTCTCATCTTTAAAACCTCTGCACTTCCTTTTAAGAGAGAGAAAAATCTCAGTGATGAAGGAGTTACTTATGCTCAGTCAGGGTGTTGTTGTTGCTAAGTAATTGAGTGAAGAAATCCATGGGCACATTTTCGGAGATTGTAGTTTGATTCTTGTTATTCTTTCTCTAGCAGATAAAAGAACATAATATCCTCAGAAGGTGGGTAATGATGTAGGTAGGGGCTGTGCCAAAATCTGAGGAACAATATCACAGACAATTTCACAGAAATAGCATGCAAACTGACACAGGGAAAGTAGGGAAGTTGAGAGAAAGGGAACTGGACAACAAGAGGAACAGAAATCTTTCGATCCTTCAGGCTTAAGAGCTTTTCTACATGAAGCTGTTGATCTGCCATATCTACTTTTGGTTTCATCACAGAATTGAGATTAGAGTACTACACAAAGAGCATTTCCTTTCCTGCTTTTCTGCTACATAACCTCTAGGTGGCACTGTGCCATAGTTGTTGTTGTTGTTCAGTCGTTCAGTCGTGTCCGACTCTTCGTGACCCCATGGACCATAGCACGCCAGGCCTTCCTGTCCTGCGCTCTCTCCCGGAGCGTGCTCAAGTTCATATTCATTGCATCCGTGATGCTATCTAGCCATCTCATCCTCTGCCGTCCCCTTCTCCTTTTGCCTTCAGTCTTTCCCAGCATCAGGGTCTTTTCCAGGGAGTTTTCTCTTCGCATTAGGTGGCCAAAATATTGGAGCTTCAGCTTCATTATCTGTCCTTCCAATGAGCACTCAGGGTTGATTTCCTTTAGGATGGACTGATTTGACCTCCTTGCAGTCCATGGGACTCGTAAGAGTCTTCTCCAGCACCACAGTTCGAAAGCATCCATTCTTCGGCGCTCAGCCTTCCTTATAGTCCAGCTCTCACAGCCATACATTACTACTGGGAAAACCATAGCTTTGATTAGACGGACCTTTGTTGGCAAGGTGATGTCTCTGCTTCTTACTATGCTGTCTAGGTTGGCCATAGCTTTCCTCCCCAGGAGCAAGCGTCTTTTAATTTCATGGCTACAGTCACCTTCTGCGGTGATCTTGGAGTCCAAGAAAGTAAAATCTGTCACTGCTTCCATTTCTTCCCCTTCTATATGCCAGGAAGTGATGGGGCCAGATGCCATGATCTTCGTTTTTTTAATGTTGAGTTTCAAACCAGCTTTTGCACTCTCCTCTTTCACCCTCAACAAGAGGCTCTTGAGATCCTCTTCGCTTTCTGCCATTAGGGTGGTATCGTCTGCGTATCGGAGGTTGTTGATAATTCTCCCAGCAATCTTAATTCCGACCTGTGATTCATCCAACCCGGCATTTCTCATGATGTACTCTGCATATAAGTTAAATAAGCAGGGTGACAATATGCAGCCTTGTCGTACTCCTTTCCCAATTTTGAACCAATCGGTTGTTCCATGTCTGGTTCTTACTGTTGCTTCTTGACCCTCGTACAGGTTTCTCAGGAGACAGGTAAGGTGGTCTGGTACTCCCATCACTTTCAGAATTTGCCACAGTTTGTTGTGATCCACACAATCAAAGGCTTTAGCGTAGTCAATGAAGCAGAAATAGACATTTTTCTGGAATTCTCTTGCTTTCTCCATGATGCAGCGAATGTTGGCGATTTGATCTCTAGTTCCTCTGCCTCTTCGAAACCCAGCTTGTACTTCCGGTAGTTCTCGGTTCGCATACTGCTGAAGCCTAGCTTGTAGGATTTTGAGCATCACCTTGCTGGCATGTGAAATGAGCACAATGGTGCGGTAGTTTGAACACTCTTTGGCGTTGCCCTTCTTTGGAATTGGAATGTAAACTGACCTTTTCCAGTCTTGTGGCCACTGTTGAGTGTTCCAGATTTGTTGGCATATTGAATGCAGCACTTTAACAGCATCATCTTTTAGGATTTTAAATAGCTCGGCTGGAATACTGTCATCTCCGCCAGCTTTGTTGTTACTAATGCTTCCTAAGGCCCACTTGACTTCACTCTCGAGGATGTCTGGCTCAAGTTCAGTGACCGCACTATCATGGCTATCAGGGACATTCAGATCTTTCCTGTATAGTTCTTCTGTGTATTCTTGCCACCTCTTCTTAATCTCATCTGCTTCTGTTAGGTCCCTGCCTTCTTTGTCCTTTATCATGCCCGTCTTTGCACAAAACGTTCCCTTGCGATCTCCAATTTTCTTGAAGAGATCTCTAGTCTTTCCCATTCTGTTGTTTTCCTCGATTTCTTGGCATTGTTCATTTAAGAAGGCCTTCTTGTCTCTCCTTGCTATTCTCTGGAACTCTGCATTCAGTTGGGTATATCTTCCCCTTTCTCCCTTGCTTTTCGCTTCCCTTCTTTCGTGAGCTACTTGTAAAGCCTCATCAGACAGCCACTTTGCTTTCTTGCATTTCTTTTTCTTTGGGATGGATTTCGTTGCTGCCTCCTGAACAATGTTACGGACCTCCGTCCATAGTTCCTCAGGCACTCTGTCTATCAGGCCTAATCCCTGAAATCTATTCCTCACCTCCACTGTATATTCATCAGGGATATGATTTAGGTCATACCTGAATGGTTTAGTGGTTTTCCCGACATTCTTCAATTTAAGCCAAAATTTTGCAAGAAGCAGCTCATGATCTGAGCCACAGTCAGCTCCAGGTCTTGTTTTGACTGACTGGATAGAGCTTCTCCATCTTTGGCTGCAAAGGACATAATCAATCTGATTTCGATATTGACCATCTGGTGACGTCCATGTGTAGAGTCGCCTCTTGTGCTGCTGGAAAAGAGTGTTTGCTATGATCAGCATGTTCTCTTGGCAAAACTCGATTAGCTTTTGTCCTGCTTCATTTTGTACACCAAGGCCATGCTTGCCTGTTATCCCGGTGATTTCTTGACTTCCTACTTTAGCATTCCAATCCCCTATGATGAAGAGGACATCTTTTTTTGGTGTTAGTTCTAGAAGGTGTTGTAGGTCTTCATAGAACCGATCAACCTCAGCTTCTTCGGCCTCAGTGGTTGGGGCATAGACTTGAATTACTGTGATGTTGAATGGTTTGCCTTGGATTCGTACTGAGATCATTCTATCATTTTTAAGATTGTACCCCAGTACTGCTTTTCCCACCCTTTTGTTGACTATGAGTGCTACTCCATTTCTTCTAAGGGATTCTTGCCCACAATAGTAGATATGATAGTCACCTGAATTAAATTCGCCCATGCCTGTCCATTTTAGCTCGCTGATTCCCAAGATGTCGATGTTCAACCTTGCCATCTCATGTTTGACCACCTCCAGCTTACCTTGATTCATTGATCTGACATTCCAGGTTCCTAAATAATATTGTTCTTTACAGCATCAGATTTTCTTTTCACCACCAGACACATCCACAGCTGAGTGTCCTTTCGGGTTTGGCCCAGCCGCTTCACTCTTTCTGGCGCTACTTGGAAATACCCTCTGCTCTTCCCCAGTAGCATATTGGACACCTTCCGACCTGAGGGGCTCATCTTCCGGCGTCATATCTTTTAGCCTTGTGATACGTTCCATGGGGTTTTCTTGGCAAGAATACTGGAGTGGGTTGCCATTTCCTTCTCCAGTGGACCACATTTTGTCAGAACTCTCTGCCATGACCTGTCCGTCTTGGGTGGCCCTGCATGGCATAGCTTATGTCTTCGCTGAGTTACGCAAGCCCCTTCGCCACAACAAGGCAGTGATCCATGAAGGGGACTGTGCCATAGTGGAATAGTGCAATTATGCAAGTGGAAAAAGCCTTTTCTTTTGCTTTCAGTACTGCATTTCCCCTGCTCTAAAAAACCTCACTGAATGTGCTGTTTAAAAACAGAAGCTAAACTGGGTCACAACATCATCTAAAGAAGCTGTAAACAACTGTGAGTAGGGAATGATGAGTCCACAGTAAATGCCTCATGTAGAAAAGCTCTAAGACACAGTTTCTGTGGAAATGTTTTCTGAGGATCAGCCACAAGAGAACACAAAGGGGAAATTATGGGATGGATGATTTACCCCTGGTGTGTAGATGCCACATGTAACAAGGCATGGGAGCCAGTGATTCCCACTCATGTAGAACCTCATTGGAGTTCATTGCGTTCCAACCTGAAGTGTTTAGCTCTGAAAGGGGATGGTGGAAGTTAGATCTAATGTGGACCAAGGAAGCTCTAAGGATGCTGATGGCACTGAGAGAGACTATCTGTCTGAAAGCCCATAGTGAAGTGGTAGAGAGCACATCGTTTATGTGTAGAAGGTTCTTATTACAGTCCCTTGCATCTTCAGCAGGGAGGGGAAAAAATCTCAGACCATGGAAAGCCTCTACCAGTCAGAGTAGATCAGGGGCCAAATCTGTCCCATCTGGAGTCCCAATCCAGCTATCTGGGATTTCCTAGAGGGCCACTCCCCCTTTCCCTAACCACCTATCATTGGGTGGTTTCTTGACTTTTGTGCAGTTTCTCCACCCCCTTCTAAAAGGTTGAAATGCCTCTCCTGAGGACTGGCAGTAGGAGCTTTAAGCTAAAATATGCTAGATTTTTTAAAAAAATATGTTTGGCCCCACCCCATTTTCCTTTAGCCCCATCCACCACTGGAATGTGGTCCCCAGGAGCTTCTCCAAAATAGAATTCAGCCCTCGGGCTAAAAGAGGTTCCCCACCCTTGGGACTAATGGGCTGGGCCTTTGGAATTGTTTTGAACTTTTTCAGGACATTGCAGTGATGGTCTTAAACAGTGGGAGTGCCATAATTCCCACTCACCATGCCAAGCTCCTTCTCCTACAGCTCCCCTCAGTCCACCCATCCCAAAGCACCTCCTACACCAACTCTAACTCTGCCTATGGAAGCCCGTCATGCTGGCCATGGATGCTAAATGGAACCCAAAGTCTGGAGGCATTGTGCTTCTGATGATGCATTGACAGAGGACAGTTGCCCTCATGCTTTTCTTTGTATGCTTCCCAGAGGAACTTAGTTGGCCACAAAGTGGGAATACTGGAGTTGATGGAGATAAGTGGCTTGCCCAAGGCTGAGTGCAAGGCAGAGTTGGAGTCCAAGTACCTAACCCAATTCTACTCTTTCTGATGCCATGCTATGCATTGCTCACACCCCCTCCCCAAGGTTCCAAAGACAAGGGTGTGTGTATGTGTGTAGATTTAAAGGAAAATTGCCTTTTGTTTCAACTTTTAATCTAGCTCAGCCTGATCCTATAAAGTCTATGCTTTCCTACCTCCAGTTTAAAGAGATGGGCCTTGGAATCAGTGGTTTGATCAGTGGCATGTTCTTATTTAAATGTATAATTTGGACTTACATTGTCAGCTTGCTCTATTGTTTCTGGCAGAGGTATCTTTCTATGATACCACCGGTCCATCAACCTCAGAATTATCTACTTGGCAGTGGCTCTCCAAGGTCTCATTTCATTTCATTTATTATATTTCTATTCCATCCCATAGCCAAAGCTCTCGGAGCAGTTCACAAAAATTAAAGACCATTAAAAAATACATTATACAAAGTGCGAAAACCATAAAAGCATATACATAGATAGCTCATACACAGACAACATATATCTAAAACAATATTTAAAACAATCCACCAAAGACAATTCTGGACCTGATTAAAACCCATTATATGCTCCCAAATGTCTGAGATAAGGAGGCAGTTTTAACTTGGTGCTGAAAAGATAATAATGTCAGCACCTGTCAGGACTGATTCCGATTAACTAGGGAACCCTGAGAGCACCAGGTGGGCCTCACTGGGGAGATCATTCCATAATTGGAGGGCCATCACAGTCAGAGAAGGACTTCTTCTTTGTTGCCACCCTCCCAGCCTTCCTCAGAGGATGTACCCGGAGGAGAGCCTTAGGTGCTGAACATAGTGTATGGGTCAGTTTGTGTTGGGAGAGGCGCTCCATCAGGTTTTGTGGTCCCAAGACATGTAAGGCTTAATAGGTCAAAGCCAGCACCTTGAATCAGGCTTAGAAACATACAGGCAGCCAGTGCAAATGGGACAGAATCTGTCTTATATGTTTGGATGTTCTGGTCCCTGTTATCAATCTGGTCCATGCATTTTACACAAGCTTCTGAACCATCTTCAAAGGCAACCCCATGTAGAGTACATTGCAGTAATCTAACTTAGAGGTTACCAGAGCATAGACAACTGAAGCCAGGTTATCCCAGATAGTGGCATAGCTGGGCCACCAACCAAAGTTGGTAGAAGGCACTCCCTGCCACTGAGGCTACTTGTGTCACAGATCCCTTGGCTCTCTCTATCCTTAAGCACTCTCGCGCACACACAGATAGAAAGGCTTCAGTCTCAGGCCTTTAATTCATTATTCACAGGTTCATTACAGATGCAAATCCTTGAAGACTCTGGCTACAAAGGAATGCCTCCAGGGGATTCAAATGGGATCACCAAAAGTTGCCCGCAGTTTGAAAGGGAGGCTTTCTGGCTTGGCTAACTTAAGGAGGGAGGTCCTGCCCCTCACGTGATGCTTCCCTGTGTATCTTGTCATGCATCGCTAACCGGTTCGACCACCTGAGCTCCACTCCTGACATTTTCCTCTTAGATCTGAGAGGCTGCCTTGCATCTCTTAGGTCACAGTCCTCAATCCCCTGCTCCTCCTGTTCACTGCTTCTCACAGAGGGGGGCATCTGGGAGTTGGTAACCTGAGAAGCTCACCTACCCATATCTGAACTGGCTTGTGAAAATGCCTCCCCCGGTTCTGGCTGCTCCTCTTCTGAATCTGAGCTGCTAACTATCTGCCTGAACTCAGAATCAATCCTGACAACTTGAGCCTCAAGTAACAAAGATGTCTCCAGGAGGATGCCTCAGCTATGGACGTGCTCCTTCAGGGGGAATGCATTCAGGACAGGTTGATCACCCTCCATCCAGTCAGAAGAACCACCCATGAACAACATCTCAATCTTGCCTGGATTGAGTCTCAGGTAGAGGAAAATACTTCGTATCACCTGATCTTTTAAACTTAAGACATCTGAGCTGGAACCTGGTTCCTCCTGCTTGGAAAGTATGAGATCCATGACTGAGCTCTGCCCCCTTGCCAAAGGTGTTTAAGCAGGGCTGGGCTGATCTTATGCTTGCAGGATCTACTTTGTTATTCATTAGAACCCTGAGGTCCACCACCTAGAGTCAGATGCAGGATAGTAGCTCAGGACATTGGGCATACAATTGAGGAACAAGGTGCCTCTGAGCACCTGCTCAGCTCAGGAGTTTGTTTTAGGGATGTTAGAGAATTCCACCACGGATCCCAGGGAGGCCGAATTTCAATAAATTCGGCCCCCCAGAATACATGGCGGAATGGAGCAACCTGCCCTACCACCCCACAAAAGCCCCGCGAAATGGAGCCTACCTGGGGTAGAAATGGGCCGCTACACCAGCCGCCATTTGCGTCCCTGGCAAGCCGTGATAGGCTACATAAGTATCTATGTAGCCTATAGGGATGTACAAAACTCACTTAACTTTTCAGGGAATCTTTTGCGGTGTGTGGGGGGGGAGGCACTCCATCGCAGAATCCTCAACAGGGGGGAGGTGATCTGGTCCTCCCCCCTGGAATCCTTGATGGCCAGCTCCGGGCCATCCACAGCCAGATTTCCAGCTGCAGACGGGCTGCTGTGGACACAAGTGGTGGCCACCGTAGCGGCCGCCATTTGCATCCAGCCAGGCAGCCATGATAGGCTATGTAAGAATTTATGTAGCCTATCATGGCTAACGCCCTCCCCCCAAAACCCAGCGTACACAAATGATGGCGGCTACAGTGGCCGCTATTTGCATTCCCTATTTTTTGCCGATTTATCTTACATAAATATTTACATAAGATGAAAGGGCGAAAAAAAGGGGAATGCAAATAGCGTAGTGGGTGCTATTTGCGTTCCTTTATTTTTCGCCATTCTAGCCTACATAAATATTTAGCGCTATTAACCCCCCACTATGCTATTTGTGTACCCCTTTTTTTCACTGTTTTATCTTACGTAAATATTTACATAAGATAAATCAGCGAAAAATAGGGAATGCAAATGGTGGCCACCATAGCCGCCACCATTTGCGTACGCTGAGGTGTTTTTTTGGGGGGGGTTAGCCATGATAGGCTATGTAAGACCGGCTGCCGCCGCCGCCACCGAACTGCCGCCGAACCGCTGCCGGGAGCCGCTGCCACGAGGGACATTCACCAAAGGTAAGTCCCATCCCAGGGGTGGCGGGTGGGGTGGTGGACCGTTTCTCCACCAATTTCGGGGGGCCGGATGCGTTGGCATTCGGCCTCCTGGAGATTCGTGGAGAAATTCTCTGACATCCCTACCAGAAACACTTGCCTAGGGATGGATGGACTTGCTTGCCCCCAGCTTGCAGGGGCACTCGCCAAGTTGTCACTGCCCCGGCCCCCATGAGCTGGGCTGCGCGAGCCCTGGAGGGCACAGCAAGCAGTCCGGGAGAGCCCTGCAGCTCCTGCTCCTCAATGAGAGCTGCCATTTTTATGCAAGATGGCGGCTCACATCATGGAGTGGGTGGCTGTGGGGGTGTCCCCACCATGGCAGCCACTATAGCAGGGGTGGGGGAAGGAGAAGAGGAACTCCCTTCTTCCCCTCTCGGCCCTGCTACAGCAGCAGCGGCAGCAATGGGGAGAGGCTGGTAGTTTTACTTAATTGTAAGAGACTTGTGAAAAGTACCAGCCTGTCTCTGTTTCCACGGTAGCAGGGATGAGAGAGGCAGAAGGGAGCTCCTCATATCCCACCCCTGCTACAGCTACAGTGGGAGTGGTGGGGACAGGCCAGTCATTACGTAAAATGGCCAGCTTGTCCCCACTGCTCTGCTGCTGTGCCTGTAGTGGGGGGGGAGAGATAAAAGGACCCTCCTTCTGACCCTCTTGGCCCTGTTGCAGCAGCTCACTGAGGGAGTGGGCACCAGTGCACTTGGCCGACTCAGCACGCACCGAGTCGGGCAAGTGCTGGGGGTTGCATACTGGTATCCAGGGGGCCAAGCTGGCAATTTCTTGCTGGGCTTTGAGCCCCAACCAGATGCCCTCACCTTCCCTACACTTGCCAATCTACTCCAAATCATGCAAAGATCTAAAAGTAGATCCTGATGTACCTCTTGGTCACCCCGCTTTAAAGGATATTGATTGGGTTGTGTATACAGCACTCATATGCACTTGATACATTTGTATAGACAAGTATTTGATTCTTGGTGGCATTAGACTTCTTCTATAGTTTGATAATGTTTTGTACCCATATTAGTAGCAGTACTGGATCACAGATGACTACTTCCCTTCTCCCCCAGAGTTTACAAGTTAGTCCTCCCCTTCTCTCCTGCCTTGTATGATTGGCAGGGATGGACAAATCCATCAATTTCATTTTCTCTCAGTTTGTCATTTTTCCAGTCTTTAATTTGGTTCATCCCAAACTTTGAGCATTTTTTTAAAGTTTACATGAAAATTCATAAGCATTTTTGTGCACACTTCTAATACATTCACCTTTGTATGCATTTTTGCCTAATGCATACATTTTTGCAAAACATTTCCTGACATAATGAATTTTTCACATTTACACTCGTATACCCATTTTTTGTACACATTATTTTTATTAGAGAACTCCATTGCAGAATTCAGAAAAGTGTAAATTTCAAAGGATAACTGAGCTTCAGGACGTTTCATGGTTTGAAAGTTCAAAATTAGGTGTGTTAGCATTAAAATGTGAACTGAACATATCTCCTCCCCCCAATCCCAAATGGTTGGTATGCTTTGGGTCCACTCTTTGGGCTACTCCCAATTTCTAGATGCACCTTGCCTATCTCTCCCATCATACATCTCCATGTTGCTGCTTCTAGGCTAGAGAGAAGTGGTTCCTGTTGCTTGAAAAATGTGCTCCCTTGTTATCTGCCATTCTGAAACAATACATGTCATTTACCTATGATGTAAATGCCATCATCACTGCAAGGAGAGGAAGCCCTTCAGTATTGCAAGGCAGGTGTGATCCAGCACTCCTGCTGCTGCTGCCTTGCTGGAGCTCTACCTCCACCTGGGGGACTTCTACTCTGCCTCCTTGCAGACCCAGGTCCAGCCAAGCGCCACCCCAATCCCAGCTGTGACACCTGTGGGAGCTGGGGCATAAAACCTAGGCCCGGTGGGGGCGGGACCTCCGCCAGTGGGTGTCGCTGCCAAAGGGGGTGACACCAAATGGGGTTGCCCCTTTGGGGGAGCCACTTCAGGTGAGCATGAGGGCGAGGGCCTGTCCCCCTGCTTGAAAGGAAGGAAGGGGACTGTTTGCTTCAGGGTGACCTGCTGGACTGCCAGCATTAAATATGTGTTTTCTAATGAAGGAGGGAGGTGTTGGTTGCCAGGGAAAGGCCATTACGGTTCTACAGGGCAGAGGGAGATATGGAGGGGGGAGACAGTCACATTCTAAAGGCAGAGTATGTAACAATAGGGTGCTGACTGTCCCTAAACTGTTCCCCAATTCAAATAACCTGGATGGCCCTGGCAACAGACCCCCTGGGTTGAAACTGCTGCTGCTGAATGCCAGGTCAGTGAATGGTAAAACAACTGCTATCCAGGACTTGATCCTGGCTGAGTGCACTGACCTGGCTTATATTACAGAGACCTGGCTGGACGAAGCTGGGGGGCGTTAATCTCTCTCAGCTCTGCCCTCCAGGGTTCTCTGTTCAGCAGCAGGCAAGACATGGGGGGTGGGGAGGTGGAGTGGAAGTGGTCTATCGTGATTCGATCCCCCTTACCCGGTGCCCTATCCCACAGTCTGCTGGGTTCGAGTGAGTGTATTTGAAGGTGGGTGCCCAGGACAGAATAGGGATTCTGTTGGTGTACCATCCACCCCACTGTTCAACAGTCTCCCTTCCTGAGCTAGCCAGAGTAGACTCGGGGTTGGTGTTGGAGACTCCTCGGCTTGTTGTGCTGGGGGATTTCAACATCCATGCTGAGGCTGCCCTGTCAGGAGCGGCTCAGGACTTCATGTCCGCCATGACAACCATGGGTCTCTCCCAGAAGGTATCTGGCCCCACCCATGCTGCTGGGCACACTCTGGACCTTGTTTTCTGTGCTGGATGGAGTGATAGTGATCTGAGAGTGGAGGAACTCTCTATAGTTCCGTTGTCATGGACAGATCACTACCTGGTGGGGTTTAGACTTGCTGGCACTCGGAACCTCTACAGGGGTGGAGGGCCAATAAGATGGTCCGCCCCAGTAGGCTGATGGATCTGAATGGTTTCCTGACGGCTCTTGGAGATTTTCCTGTTGCCTCGGCAGGCGATTCTATCGAAGCCCTGGCCGGTCTCTGGAATGGAGAAATGACCAGGGCCATGGACACAATCACTCCTGAGCTTCCACTCTCACGAAGTGGAGCTGCACCAGCACCCTGGTTTTCTAGGGAGCTGGCAGTGATGAAACAAGTGAGAAGTAGGGATGGCAGAGAATTTCTCCCCGAAACTTCGGGGGGCCGAGCGCCAACGTGTTCGGGCCCCCAAACAAGTTTCGGGGAGAAATCCTCCGAACCCCCCCGCCCCCGCACCCCCCCCCCGGGACAGGACTTACCTTCGCTGAATGTCCTTCCCGGTGGCGGGTCCGGCTGGCGGTTCGGCGGGTGTTCGAGCGGGGCAGGAGCGGCAGCCGGTCTTTCGACCAGCTGCCGCCGCTGCCATTGCAATAAAAGAAAAAAAAAATGCCCCCTGATAGGCTACGTGACGATTAACGTAGCCTATCACAGCTAGATTTGCAAAGTCAGCCGTGATAGGCTATGTGACGATTGACGTAGCCTATCACGGCTGACTTTGCAGATCTAGCTGTGATAGGCTACGTTAATCGTCACATAGCCTATCAGGGGGTGTTTTTTTTTTTTAAACTTTCGCGTTCACGGCCGGGCGAGGCGGGAAGCCTCCTCCCCGGCCTGAATTTCGGCTGGGCGAGGCGGGAAGCCTCCCCCTCGGCCTGAATTTTGGCTGGGGCGAGGCGGGAAGCCTCCCCCCCGGCCTGAACTTTGCGGGGGGAGCAGCGAAGCGCCTCCCCCCCACCGCAAACATCCTTCGAGGACAGGTAAGGGACTTTCGTCCACCCCTAGTGAGAAGATGACTGGAGCGATGTTGGCAGAAAACTCGGAGTGAATCCGATCGAACATGGGCTAGAGCTTATTTGAAGGCCTACTCTGTGGCAATATGGGCAGCAAAGAAAATATTTTTTTCTGCCACTATTGTGTCTGCAAAGAGCCATCCAGCAGAGCTGTTTCGAGTGGTTAGGGGTCTTTTACACGTTAGCCCTCAAGAGGATAATTTAAACCCCTCGACAGCCCGCTGTGAACAATTTGCTCACCACTTTGCAGACAAAATTGCTTGGATACACTCTGACTTGGACGCTATAGTTGCTACAGACCCAGTGGATGTAACTTTGGCCCCTGCTTGTCCAGTGTTGTTGGATACTTTTCAATTTGTACAGCCTCAGGATATGGACAGGATCCTTGGAGAGGTGAGGGTTCTAGATCCACGTGTGTTCTAGATCCTTGCCCTTCCTGGCTCATAAAAGCAGCCAGAGGTGTACTGGCCAAGTGGGTAAGGGGAGTGGTTAATGCCTCTCTTGGGCAAGGCAGAATTCCAGCCTGCTTGAAGGAGGTGGTGGTGAGATCTTTGTTTAAAAAGCCCTCCCTGAACCCCACCATATTGGATAATTATCAGCCAATCTCCAATATTCCATTTCTGGGCAAGTTATTGGAGCGCATGGTGGCCTCCCAACTCTGGAGATTCCTGGATGAGACAGATTATCTAGATCCATTTCAATCTGGGTTCAGACCTGGTTATGGGACAGAAACAGCTTTGGTCGCCTTGGTGGATGACCTACGCCGGGAACTAGACAGGGGGAGTGTGTCCCTGTTGGTTCTACTGGACCTCTCAGCAGCTTTCGATACCATCGACCATGGTATCCTTCTGGGCCACCTCGCTGGGATGGGACTTGGAGGCACTGTTTTACAGTGGCTCCATTCCTTCTTGGAGGGATGGACCCAGAAGGTGGTGCTGGGGGACTCCTGTTCGACTCCCTGGCCATTGGCTTGTGGGGTCCCTCAGGGTTCTGTTTTGTCCCCCATGCTATTTAACATATACATGAAACCACTGGGGGAAGTTGTCCAGAGTTTTGGGGTCCAGTGTCACCAGTACTCTGATGACACCCAACTCTACTTTTCCTTTCCATCTAATTCCAAGGAAGCTGTTGGGGTGCTGAACCGGTGTCTGTCGGCAGTAATGGACTGGATGAGGGCAAACAAATTGAAGCTTAATCCAGACAAGACAGAGGTGCTCCTGGTCAGTTGAAACATAGATCGGGGAATAGGGATACAGCTTGTGCTGGATGGGGTTACATTCCCCCTGAAGACACAGGTTTGCAGCTTGGGTGTGCTTCTGGCTTCAGCCCTGAGCCTGGATGCCCAGGTTTCAGCAGTGGCCAGGAGTGCATTTGCACAGTTAAAGCAAGTGTGCCAGCTGAGCCCGTTCCTTGAGATGTCTGACTTGGCCACAGTGACACACGCCTTAGTTACATCCCAGTTGGATTACTGTAATGCACGCTATGTGGGGCTGCCTCAGAAGAGTGTTCAGAAACTTTCAGCTGGTTCAAAGAACTGCAGCCAGACTGCTGACTGGGGCTGGGTACAGGGAGCATACTACTCCCCTGTTAAAATAGCTTCACTGGCTCCCAGTCTGTTTCTGGGCACAATTCAAAGTGCTGGTTATGTCCTATAAAGCCCTATACGGCTCGGGTCCAGGTTATCTGAAAGACCGTATTCTCCCTTATGAGCCTACTCATGCCCTGCGATCTTCAGGGGAAGCCCTTCTCACCATTCTGCCATCATCACAGGCATGCCTGGTGGGAATGTGGGAGAGGGCCTTCTCAGTGGTTGCCCCAAGGCTCTGGAACTCCCTTCCCAGGGAGGCGAGAGTGGCACCCTCCTTGATATGCTTTCGTAGGCATGCACAAACTTTTTTGTTCCATCAGGCCTTTGGGGATAACTAGTCTGGACCTGGGAAAATGTGACGTATGGATACCATTTTTGTTGTTCTGGTTGTCTTTTAATATTTTTACAATTTTAATATTGATGATTTAATTATATTTTAACTTTTGTACAGTTGTATTTATATTTCCATTTATAGGTTTTAATTGTAGCCGTTGTAATGTTGTAAGGCTGCCTTGAGTCCCGGTATTGGGGAAAAGGCGGGATATAAATAAATGTAATAATAATAATAATGTATGGAATGCTGGCTTAGTGTCCAATGAGTGGAAATAAAAGCAACAGTTTGTAGATGCCACATTATCCTCCCCCCCCCCCGACCCTTTTGATTTGATTTTGATCGTCTTAGAAATATTACACTCTCTAATTATTCGGTCTGCTCCCAAATTCCTTAAAAGCCCTTCATTCTGTAACATTAAGCTTCTGGAAAGAAGCCAAATACCAGCTTACTTGCAATTCCCATGAGGAAAATGCATGTTGTCTCCATTTCCTCAGAGTGAGGCCAGAAAAACTAACACTGGCTGGTATAATTCTGGAGAGGATTTTCTGCCTGTGTTGTGACCAGCAGCCCTATTTGTGTGAAGTGCAAAGCTGGAAGAATGACAAGAAGCAACAGGGCAAGGAGCTGTTGAAAACTTCAGAGCTCAACTTTTCCCACTTGTGTATCAGCCTGGCAGTATTTGTTGATGACTCTCAAAGGCTGAAGTGAAATAAATCAATTCACCCTTTTAATGCTTATTATTTTTACATTAGTATGTGAGGAGGTGAAGGGGGTTGGGGTTGGTAGTAATATTGAGCAGGTAGATTAAACCTCATGGGTTCCTGCCCATAATGAGCATTTAATGCAAGTTCTTATGTGTATATTTTGCACAGGCACAGAGCCTCTATGAAATCACAAATGGCCTCTCAGTGAAAGGCTGTTGCCTCCAGCTGATAAACCCTATCAGTGGGGGATTATTAAGGAGGCAGCCAACAATCAGGTGATATATCTGGCCATTCATTATTTTTGCTTTGAGTTCAGTGTTTGTTGGATAAACCAGATAATTTGAACTGGGATGGAGGGTGTTATTTCCTTTTCTATTGACCCAATAGCCTGATCTACTAGGCACTGCCCTGTGACTCTGTCCCCAGGCCATGCCAAAAATATGTATTTATTTATTACATTTCTATACTGCTCAATAGCCAAAGCTCCCTGATCAGGGTCTGTCTCTTCTCCAATCAAAAACCTTTCTCCACTCCATCCACTTAGTTCATCCACTGACCAAATGTTTTTCCAATCACAAGGTGGGTGGCAACCTCACTCACTGATAAGGAAACATTCTGTTGAAAGTAGGGATGGAAAGTTAAGCATCAAACTCCATGAGGTCTTGCTTTAAAGTATGGCTCCATGAATCCGCTGTCTGAAGTTAAGGAAAGGTGCTAAGCAACCAGACACGAGTCCTGAATCTAACTTGGGTCACCACAGCTTAAGAAGGATATAACCTGCAATCAGAGATGATGCAGGGCATATACTTACAGGGTTTTCAGTTAGAAGGCCTGTGTAATTTGCGACCCACCAAAGCCAGGTTCAACCAACCACAATATATGATAGCCTGTACTGTCCTGATAGATCTGCTTTTACAGCTTGCCTGGAACTGCAAAAAACAAGAGGGTTTCATTAGCACCTGGCAGACCATAAAACAGAGCTGAGGGGCTGTGTTTGGCTAGGTGGGTCACCAGTTGTGCAGGTCCATGTCCTGCTCCACCTGGGATTCCAGCATCTGCTCTGGGTGACAAGATGGCTGCATCACATCTGTGATGGAAGTTAATTTCAGGACCATGGACAGCAGCCCTGGAGCCAGAGTACAGAAACATTACTCCAGCACGGACTGGGAGCTACTGGCAGGGTTTTATAGTTAGGCCAGGGGAGACTTTCAGGAAACTTCACCCCTTCGTGTGCTGTATCTCGCTGTTAAAGCACCAGCAGCCTTTTTCCTGGAGGCTTTGGCTTCTCCTAGGGAGTGAAGGTTGCAAAAGCCAGATGGGAATTGCTCCTTAGGATCTCCCAGTTCACTAGAGGAGTCATAGAATCATAGGGTTCGAAGGGGCCTACAAGGCCATTGAGTCCAACCCCCTTCTCACTGCAGGAATCCAGGTCAGAGCATCCTTGACAGATGGCTGTCCAGCCTCGTCTTGAATGCCTCCAGTGTGGGAGAGCCCACCACCTCCCTAGGTAATTGGTTCCATTGTCGAATTGCTCTAACAGTCAGGAAGTTTTTCCTGATGTTCAGCCGGAATCTGGCTTCCTGCAACTTGAGCCCATTATTCCGTGTCCTGCACTGTGGGATGATCATGAAGAGATCCTGGCCTTCCTCTCTGTGACAACCTTTCAAGTACTTGAAGAGTCTGAGGTCTACTTCTCAGAGTAAGGGGGCAGTGGAACCTCCCAGGGCTCCAACAGATAGAATCTGAGTTTGAGGCAGTGGGCCCCAGTTCAGAAAGATTAAAGACTGGTTCTGGCACCTCCTCAGAGTCAATGTCGCTGGAGTTTCAGTCTCCGAGGGCTCCTGGCCTTGGGCCAAGACAGCCTGTGGGTGTGCCTATAACAGTATATCCATCAGATGCCACAAAACTGCACAGCAAATTTTTAGCTGGTTTGGTCATTAGCCTAAACTGGTTTGTGAAATATATTAATAGTTTGGTCTTCTTGTTGTTGCAACAGTGCTGGGATGGGAGAGGGATGTTAGCAGAAGAGGCTGAATAAAGCAGACTGAATCCAGAAAATGAAGAGCTTAGGAAAATTTTTGTTGTTGTTGTTGTTCAGTCGTTAAGTCATGTCCGACTCTTCGTGACCCCATGGACCATAGCACGCCAGGCCTTCCTGTCCTCAAAGAGTCATAAATACTGTATATAATCCCTTGACTAAACAGCAAGGAGTATAAGAAAGAAGATCAAATCAGCCCAGACTTCTAGCAGAACAAAACTGTTACTACTACAGAACATAGTGAACATGCTAGTTTTTTTATACGCAAGAAACCAGGCTAAAAAGGAAACTTATCTGACTCCATCTAGGCAATGTTCCCTCCTTCTGACTCCTGTTTGGACCCTAGGCTCTCTGATGCACTCAGAGCTGAGTGACCCTACTAACTGCTTTGTGCCTAACTGCTTTAAAACTCTATGGACAAATTCACCCTTAGCTTGCAATTTTTTTTTTGTTTTTGGTGCAATCTCCTGCCATCATTGTTCTAACTTTTTGCTGCAGGGTTTGAGGACTAGGCTAGTGCAGTTGTTTGAGAGAGAGAGAAAATACATTCATCAACATATTAAGACTTGTAGTAAGGAGACACTTTGCTAAAAATGTATGTTCTCAGGGTTCTCCCATTGATTTCTCCCATTCTCCCCTAGCTTAGCACATTTTCATATTTAAGACTTACATTCTTTTTGGAGCCTCTTTTGCACTATTTATGTGGACATCTTATCAATGTTAAAACCAAACAGAATGTGGATGAAAAGCATTTGTAATGCAAATAAGCATTCTAGCTAGGAATGTAATCTATTCCATCTGTGTTTTGCGGGTTGTGGCATCTTTCATTCTGTCTGTTCACTGATGGAATCAGAGGGATGTATGAGAATTTTTTTAGGGTTATATGAAAATTTTCTTCCTGTCTGCAAATGCACATTTGCGATTCCCCCCTCCACCCAAAAAAGTTTTTTAAAAAAAGGTTCACAAGTTTGGAAAATTTTCACCACTCAGAAAAAGCTGGTCCACTGTAGAATCTGCAGGTTAGATTCACGGAAATCCAAACTCATATGAATCCACTGCAGATTTCTCTGACATCCCTAATTCTGGCCAATGTTGTCTTTACATTCACCTTACAATAAACTGAAGCAAAGAGCGCTTTAGGCTTCATCAGTGAAATCATCCTTAGAAGTTGAAATATATAACATTAAGAAATACTACGAGAAAGTACTGCATTGAGTTAATGGAATGGCACCATGAGTGATGACATCTAATTAAGATGTTAATTAAATCTTGTCATATCCTCTCATTGAGAAAAACGTAGCAGAGTCAAACTGGAAATTTTCCTTGTAAATTAGCCCACGGTTGATTAACAGGTGCTCTCCATATGTAATTATTGTGAAATGGAACCCAATGTGGCTTCAGCAGGAAACCCACAGAATCCTATCATATAGCCATTTATTAGCAGGCCTTTTGGGCAGACATAAAAAAAGTCATGTGTCCACCTCCTAGTTCTGTCTAAAATCTGCATGGATATTCTGCAAGGAACACCACTGAGAGACAAACAGCCCACCGACATATGTGTTGGAAACTGGAAAACAAGCAAGCAAGCAAATCCCTCTCTTTCTTGTTTGCCAATATTTGCAATGTTTTAAGAGAGTGTATTATAGGACTGAAAGAAGCCGGTGAGAGCCAGTGTGGTGTAGTGATTACTGGTTAGAGAGCTAGAACCAGGGAGAACCAGATTCAAAACCCCATTCAGCTTATCTACATGTGGAAGGAATTTTTCTATGGAGAAACATTAAAACCACCTGAAGTTCAAAATGATACTGTTGAGACACAGGATGTGGCCCTTCGGGGGCAAAATGGTTATGCACTCCTGCTCTGTATGATCCTTGCTTTTGTCATCATTGTTGACAAATTGAATTTATTAAAGATAGGCCATGGTTGCAATTGTGTAAATTTTGAAATTATTAAGTAATACAAGAATTAAAAACTGAGTCTACAATTAGGGATGTACGAAAGTGACTTACCTTTCGCAGATTCTGTTGATGGTGGGGGAGGGAGGCGCTCCGTCCCTCCACCCGGAACCCTCACCGGCCGGCTGTGCTCCTCAGGGATTCTGCGGAGCCACCAGCCAGCTCCTCCAGCAGCCAGACATCCGGCCACTGGCTAGCAGGGACGCAAATGGCGGCGGCCGTAGCCGCTGCCGTTTGCGTCCCTGTAGTCAGCCGTGATAGGCTATGTAAATCTTTACGTAGCCTATCATGTCTGACTTTTAAAAAACAACAACACGCGCGTATGCAAATAGCGGCGGCTACAGCCGCCGCCATTTGTGTTCCTTATTTTGGCCCGTCTTAGTCTACGTAAATATTTACGTAGACTAAGACGGTGAAAATAACGGAAATGCAAATAGGACGCTATTTGCATTCCCCTTATTTTCGCCGTCTTAGTCTACGTAAATATTTACGTAGACTAAGACGGGCCAAAATAAAGAACGCAAATGGTGGCGGCCATAGCCGCCGCCATTTACGTACACGCGTGTTGTTGTTTTTTTAAAGTCAGACGTGATAGGCTACTTAAAGATTTACGTAGCCTATCACGTGTGTTTTTTTTTGACCTAGCTGTGATAGGCTATGTAAATCTTTACGTAGCCTATCACGTCTTTTTTTTTTTTTACACGGGAAATGGTGGCAGCGGCAGCCAGTCGGAAGACTGGCCGCCACCACCGAACCGCTGCTGAACCGCCGCTGGAACCGCCACCGGAGCCGCCGCCACCCGGAAGATCTGCCCCAGGTAAGTCTCATCCCAGGGGGATCTGCTGGGGGGCGGGGGGGGGGTGGCAGGCCATTCCGCCACAGTTTTTGGGGGGCCGAATGCGCTGGCATTCGGCCTCGCCGAGATCCGTGGCGGAATTCTCTGACATCCCTATCTACGATTCCAGGAATTTGCAATGCTCATGTATAGACACCATGGGGCTGCCTTTGAAGATGGTTTTGGAAACTTCAGTTCATGCAGAATGCAGCCACCTGGATATTGGTAAGGGCTGGGTGGTCTGCTCATATGACACCATACTGCACCAGCTATACTGGTTGCCAGTGTGTTTGAGGTCATCAACGTCTCATCTGCCCACCATCAAGGGTGGTTCGGCTGGTGACTACACAGGAGAGGGGCTTTTTAGTGGTGGCTGGCCTCACACCTCTAGAATCAGGGGTTCAGCAAGTCCCTTCTTTGCAGATCTTTAGGATGGCTCTGAACATTCACCTCTTTTTGCTGGCTTTTGAATAATCTGTGGGCTGCAGGTTTTGTTGGTATAATTGTTTTTTTAAATATATATTTTATAGTAGTTTATTGTATATTTATTCTCTATTTGTATATTTTGTATGGTTTTTATCTTGTATGCTAGCTTGAGAGGGTTTTACCCTTAAAGGTGGCTTAAAATATTTTAAAATAATAAATAAAAATAAGTAAATATAAATGCACATCTTTTTGTATAAGGGGGAATGAAATGGAGGTCATTAAATAAGACAATATGTGATATATTGGAGATCTTCTGAATATTCTCCTTTTTTTTTTTTAGTAGATACCAATGGGGGCACAAGATGTACCTCCACATAGGGTGGGAGGACACCTGGTGCTGCTGTCCTACCATCTGTTGTCTCCCCACCATCTCTTTCTGAAGAGTCCTTCCAAAGAGTGAGGCATTATGGGTGAGGTGACATTGCTGCAGCAGGAAATGGCTGGTGTGGCTGTCCAGAGAACCTGGCATTGCATTACTCAGAGTGAGGCATCAGGTGAGCACCAACATTTACCGCCATGGGAGAACAACCAGTGTCTCTCCAAAGGGCCCACCCTGGTGTCTCTTGGGGTGGTGGCAAGGGCAGTCCAGCAGTAGGTGTGTGTGTCTGTGTGTGTGTGTGTGTGTGTGTGCATGTGTAATCCACCACCCCTCCCAAACCACTGTCTCCCAATTCACCATCTTGATTTACCCCACCTCATAGGAGGATAGAATACATACAAGTTACAAATGATCAGTTTTGGTCATGTCAAAAACACTTTACATTGGTTTAACATTCACTTTTTTTAGTCTTCATAGGGCAAAATATGGGGAATTTAAGAGGATACAGGAAACTGCCTTATACCACATCCGTCATCTTGTTTGTCTAGTTCAGCATTACCTACATTTACTGGCCATATATCTCTGGGGTTTCAACCATGGGTCTTTCCCAGCCTTATGTGGAGATACCAGAGATTGAAGCCGGAACCTTCTAGATGCAAAGCATGTTCTCTACCACTCAGCTACAGTCCTTCCCCATGGGTGAAAAGACAGCTTGGGGAGGGTACTTTTGAGCTGAAAAGAGAACAGGGAGAAAAATGGTTAAGCAACCATTCTCTGCCTGCCATTCTTCAGTTCAGATGTAATTTGTCTCAGGCAGCTTTGGATTTTTTTTAAAAAGCTACAGAGGAAAAATTCTGAGCCTACGCTATCCCTTGGGGCATTATCTGATTCACCACAATGGCATTCACTTATATTAGCCCTCTTGCATGTAAAAGGCTGAAAAAAGGCCTGTTTTGTTTTGTTTTGTTTTGTTTTGCAAGCATCTCTTGGTGCTTTGCAAATCAAATGTAGGCTTCAAACAGGGACTGAACATCACCTAAATGACATCTCACGCCTGCCTGAGAAACCCCGAATAGCTTGATTTCATTTATTTAAATGTACATTTCCTTCTTGCTTCTGCTGAAACTCAACAGCAAGATTTGGACACCTCTGGCCACACACAGAACTTCCTAAAGCAGCAGCAAGATCCCTTGTCTTGACAGAACATTAATTATCACAGCTGGAGATGGGGATGCTGTGGCTGTCATTTGCTGCTGCTGCTGCTGCCGCCAGGAAAACAGTTCGTATGCAGTGTGCATTGGCTGAGCAGCTAGCAAGCAGTTTGAGAGGCAACGTTTTTGCCTCCTTGACCTCCTTTGGTGACCCACCAGTCTGTTGTTTTATAATCTGGAGGCAGCATAGCCCTCACTCAGCATATTTTAGCCCAAGATTTCCACAGGGGGAGACTTTCAAGACCACACTACATTAGGAGTTGTGTTTGGCCGATGATGAATAATTATCATGAAGCAGATCATACTGCCAAAATTAAAACAAAAATAATCTGCAGTGCATGACTTTATCCTTTGGTAGTCTGGAGTTTAAGATCTACTGGAATTGTCTGAACTCTTGCTCATTTTTTAAAAATGATTAACAAAGCAATTCCATGCTCCCTGTGAGGGTGGCAGAGGGGCCGTTAGGGGTGTACGAACCCCACTTACCGGTCCGCTCTGGGGTCTGCTGGAGGGGGGAGGCGATCGGTCCCTCCCCCGGAATCCTCCTCGGCCAGTTCCGCTCCGCAGCAAGTCCGCGGAGCCGCTAGCCAGGGCCGCCCATAGCTGGACTTCCGTCCGCTGCTGGGCTGTGGCCGCAAATGGAGTCCAGCATAGGGGATGCCATTTTAGTCCCTGCCCTTTGCCATGATTGGCTATGTAAAGATTTACGTAGCCTATCACAGCAAAGAGCAGGGATGCAAATGGCATAGCAGACGCCATTTGTGTCCCTGCTCTTTGCCATGATAGGCTATGTAAATCTTTACATGGCTTTTCACGGCAAACAGCAGGGATGCAAATGGCATCCGCTACACCATTTGCGTCCCTGCTCTTTGCTGTGATAGGCTACGTAAAGATTCATGGCAAAGGGCAGGGCAGTCACGGCAAAGGGCAGGGACACAAATGGCGTCCACTACGCCAGATGCCATTTGCATCCAAAGACAGGCAGCAGCGGATGGCAGCAGACGGCCAGCAGCAGGTAAGATCCGGCCAGTGTGGATTCCCCTAGGTGGCAGAGGTGAGTATTTCGTTCTGCCATGGACTCCAGGGGGCGGGATTCTTAGAATCCAGCCCCATTGGAGTCTGTAGCAGAATTCTCCGCCATCCCTAGGGGCCATTGATGCTGCAACCTGCCACTCCAAGGGCAGAGGGCTCCCTGGTGCCATGGTAAAAAGCTCCACTGCCATTCCTGTACCTCCACAGTGCTCTACAGCAGGAGTGGGCAGAAGGCAGAGCTCCAGAAGTTTTGAACTTCAACTCCCAGCATTCCTGATCATTTAGCATGCTGGCAGGGGCTTCTGGGAGTTGAAACCCAAAACCTCTGGAAAGCTACCTTCTGTCCACCCCTGCTCTACAGGCAGTGGGGACAAAAGTAGGGCTGCTCCATGAGCTTGTCAAGGGAGGCCTTGGATGCACTAGATCTAATGCTTGTTCCCTCAATACCCCTCCTGCAAAGGCCAAAAAAGTATGCCAGTTCTAGGGCTGGCATACTTATTTTCCCTCCCATAAGTGTAATTGGGAATAATAGCGTTGCCCTTATTTTCGCCGTAGTCTATGTAAATCTTTACGTAGACTACAGGGACCAAATAAGGAACACGAATGGCGGCTCCCTATGGGGGCCGCCATTAGCCGCACATGCTTTTTTTTTTTTAAGTCACCCGTGATAGGCTACGTGATGATTAACGTAGCCTATCATGGCTGACTTTGCAGATCTAGCCGTGATAGGCTACGTTAATCGTTACGTAGCCTATCACAGGGGCGGTTTTTTGTTTTTGTTTTCTTTTGAAGTTCGCGGCCGGGGAGACGGGGCGCTTCTCCCCAGCCTGAATTTCAGCCAGGCGAGGTGGGAAGCCTCCCCCCCGGCCTGAATTTCGGCCGGGGGAGGAGGGAAGCCTCCCCCCCCGGACTGAACTTTGGGGGGAGCAGCGAAGCGCCTCCCCCCCACCGCAAAAAGCTGCGAGACCAGATAAGTGACTTTTGTGCACCCCTAGTCTCCTGGCCGGCCGCGGCTGGGCTGCTGCTGCCACCATTGCCATCCTTGCAGCTGTGATAGGCTACGTAAGAATTCGTGGCCAAGCCACGAAGCCGCCGGCCAGCTCCAGCTGCCCACAGCCAGACATCCGGCTGCTGGGCAGCCCTGCAGGGATGCAGATGGTGGCTGTCGTAGCCGCCGCCATTTGCGTCCCTGTAATGAGCCGTGATAGGCTATGTAAATATTTACGTAGCCTATCACGGCAGGGGGAAAACCCGCAGCATACGCAAATGGCTGCGGCTACCGCCATTTGCGTACACTGGGTTTTTTTTCCCCCTGCCATGATCAGCTACCTAAGTATTTACATAGCCTATCACAGCAGAGGGAAATTTTTTCCCCCCTGCTCTGATAGGCTACGTAAATACCTACATAGCCAATCATGGCAGGGGAAAGAAAAAACCCAGCATACGCAAATGGTGGTAGCCACCGCCATTTGCATATGTTGGGTCCCCCCCCCCACCATGATAGGCTACATAAATACTTATGTAGCCTATCACGGCCTCTGCAGGGATTGAAATGGCATCCCTGCGTTAGCCATGATAGGCTACGTAAGTATTTATGTAGCCTATCACGGCTTGAAGAGGAAGAAGAGAATGGCAGCTGCAGGATGGCTGCCATTTGCAAAATAGTGCAGACAGCAGTAGGTAAGTGCTCCGTTTCACATGCCTTTTGTGGGGTGGGGGCAGTGGGGACTTCATCCTGCACACCTTTCATGGGGTGGGAGGGGTGGGGGCTTCATTCCGCGATGGATTTCCGGGGGCCGAATGCACTGGCATTCGGCCTCACCAAGATCCGTCGCAGAATTCTCTGACATCTCTAGCCGTAGCCACCACCATTTGTGTATGCTCGGGGGGGGTTTTTTGGGGGGGAGCTGTTATAGGCTACGTAAATTCTCATGTAGCCTATCACGGCTGCCTGGCTGGATGCAAATGGAGGCTGCTACGGCAGCCACCATTTGCATCCGCAGCAGCCCGTCCATGGGCGGAAATCTGGCTGCGGACGGCCCGGAGCTGGCTGTCAAGGATTCTTGGGGGGAGGACTGGATCCCCTCCCCCCGTCGAGGATTCCGGGGGGAGGGATGGAGCACCTCCCCCCCCCACCGTGAAAGATTCCTCGAAAAGGTAAGTGACGTTCGTACATCCCTACATTATGACAGGTAACACACTGAATAGCTCCATGCAGAGCTCACACAGCCACAGGAGATTCATGCAGGCAAGCTCAGATTATGCTCCAGCAACAGACAACACGATGCTGAGACCTAAGTAGGGTTTTGCCTTAGTGTGTGTGGTTAGCTCCTGCTCTGCTAGGAGATACCTTTTCCAGGTGAAAGGGATTTGGCTAGGGATGGCGGAAAAGTCCTCCACGGACTTCAATGAGTCTGTATTCTTTAGAATCCAGCCCCCTGGAGTCCATGGCAGAAGGGACTACTCCCCCCCGCCGAAATCCTCCCCAGACAGATCCTATCTGCTGCTGGCTGGTCTGGGTCCATCTGCTGCTGCCGTCCATCCGCTGCCCCGCTACACAAATTTATGTAGCCTATCACCAAAAAGAGCAGGGACACAAATGGCATCCTCTACGCTGGATGCCATTTGTGGCTGCAGCCCAGAATCGGACGGAAGTCCGGCTGTGGACAGGCCCAGCCGGTGGCTCCGTGGACTCTCCATGGAGCGGAGGCATCTGGGCAGGATTCCGGGGGGAGGGTCGGATCACCTCCCCCCACCCTGCGGACGCCCGGACTGGAACGGTAAGTGGGTTTCATGCACCCCTAGTTGCCTGTTTCAGCAGCCATTGGCTCCAATCACTTATGGAGAGACTATGGCTGCAATATGAAAACACACAATAACGTGGAAAGTGGTAGTAATCTATTTAAAATAGGATTGTTATTAGAACATAATAGTTATACATACAAAAACCATGTGAATACAATTATACATATATCAGAAGATAAAAGAAGCATCTGTATCACAGGTATATACCAATTATTATTATAGCTTGTTCAGAGGATCTTAAAGTCCATTCAAAAAGTCTTTACAGGAATCCAGTGTAATCCTGTTTCGCATATGACTCGAGTTGCTTCTTCAGATAAATAATAACTGTAAAGATATAAAGGTTATAAGGTCTATAAACACATATATATGACACATATGCACATACACACACACATGTGTGTGTGTGCGTGTATATGAACATACGTGCACACACACATGATTTGTTATTCTTTATATATCCACATGAGTTGTCAGTTATTATCATAATATGTACAAGCACACTTCAAAGAAATACAAATGTTCTTTTAAAGAATTGTTACCATAATAATATCAAAAATTATTTACATGGAAGCGGGTCTGTACTTTATAAGTAAAGAAATTGTTTCAACTCACCATCCTTAGACTTAACAAAAAATGCTGTGGTAGTACTGTAATCTGAAAAGTTTTTTGAATGAGGCCGTTTAATCCTCTGGCATAGCTTGCATTTTATCTCATAGAGCTTCACGGAGCTAAGAAAGAACAACACTTAAACCATATAGTATCGGTGGTACACTACCTAAAAGTTTCTCTGAAATGAGACACAAAGTAACCAAACAAACCCCGAACCACAGGATCATAATTTCTCCTGCTCTAAGGTCAGTAAATTGAGTCGGCGGCAGCTGTGAGCATACCATTAGTAACAGGTTTTAAATGCCTATGTTGAAGAAAGGCTGAGTCATCCTCATTGCTGATAAAGGTGCAGTATTTAGCTTCATATGCAATCAGATAAATATCCCCAGTACAAATGCCTTTATATATTACACATAAGATGCCAGATCCAGAGAAACATTCAAACCTTTGGGGATCACAGACTGCAGTTTGAAAATCCACTCAGCCTCCTTACATCGAAGTAAGTTATTGTAATATGTCTAATTATATTTATGAGAATATATTCTATCAATAACTAGGAACTTAAAGCTGTCATATGTATGAGCCTATTCTACAAAATGTTGCACTAAGAGAGTATCCAAAACGTGGTTTCTTAATTTGTACCAATGTTCAATAATCCTACTTTGAATGGTACAAGATGTTTTACCTACATACATGTGAGTGTATATATGTGCATATGTGTCATATATATGTGTTTATAGACCTTATAATCTTTATATCTTTACAGTTATTATTTATCTGAAGAAGCAACTCATATGCAAAACAGGGTTACCCCGGATTCCTGTCATGACTTTTTGAATGGACTTTAAGATCCTCTGAACAAACTATAAGAATAATTTGTATACATCTGTGATACAGATGCTTCTGTTATCTTCCGATATATGTATAATTGTATTCACATGGTTTTCGTATGTATAAATATTATGTTCTAATAACAATCCTATTTTAAATAGATTACTAACACTTCCTACGTTATTGTGTGTTTTCATATTGTTACAATATTACACTTGTATTACCTGACCCACTTACAGTTGTGTGCGTGTTTGGTAATAATGTCCTATCGGTTTCTACAACTGTGGCCCTTTTTTGTACTGAGACTATGGCCACACCAGAATCCTCTGAGTCAGAGGATGGACTCGTCAGGGCAGGGAGGTTGGAGCAAGATGTCTCTTGAAGTCCAGAAGGGGCTTCTGGGAAAGCAGGATAAGCATTGAAAGCAATTCCCTCTCTCACTCTGTCACTTCTTCTGAATCCATGGCCCCAACCCCTGAACCTGGGAGGTCTGAACCTGGGACCATGACACTCCAGTGCATTCTAGAAAGACCACTGCCAATCTGCTCCTTCAGAGGTCCTTTCAAGAAACACATTCTTCAGCCCCTCCCCCTGCCAAAACCATCATGCCACTCAGATGCCTGTGCTCCAGATCTGTGATGCCCTTGCTGCTAGGTTGGGCCAATCTTATCAGAGAACATGAGCTTCTGTGAAGATAGGATCAGGTAGTTTCAGTCCCTAGATTAGAGCCTTCAAAACAGAATTGGCTCCAGAGAATACAGCAGGTGCACATCTCTGGATTTTTATGCTGTTATTCATCATTCATCTGCAAAACATTGTGTGATGTGTTTATTGCCTATCTTCATAACAACCTTACAAGGTAGACTCTTTTTATTCCCATTTGAGAGATGGGAACTACAACAGATGAAGTTTTCAGCTGGAGGCTTCTTCTTCTTCTTTTAGCATTAGGCATGAATCATGATAACTTGGCATGGATACATAGGAAGCTGCCTTATACTGGGTCTGACCTTCGGTCCATCTATCATAGAATTGACTACCCTGAGCAGCTATCTCAAGTCAAGAGTCTTTCCCAGACCTACCTGGAGATGGAAGGAATTTGAACATGGGACCAGTGGAGGTAGGTGGCTTCCAATTTCAGTTGGGCTGTGAACCATTCCAAGTTTCACTCAGAACCAGACAGAACTCTAAAGAGGCTATTCAAGATGCTGAAGCTATCCCCAAAATAGCTCCTTTAGAGTTCTGGCTGGTTCTGACTGAAACCCCGAATGGATTCATAGCCCCACTGAAAGCAGAGCCACCAGCCTCCACTTCCTGGGACCTTCCAGATGTGAAGCATCTGCTCTACTGCTGAACTACAGTCCAACATCTGCAGCCATACAGGGACTGTGGCAAACATTCTTCTGATCTGTATTAGTAGAAACAGCAAGCACAAAGGATAGGAAGATCTGCATGTCATCCAAGAGAGCAATTGTTGTGCAAAGTTCCCTCACTAGGCTGTTCGCCATCTCTTTCTGAGAGTACCAACCGCCACCACCCCTGCTGCCCCCCAGGTAGGGATGTCAGAGAATTTCAAGAATCTGGCCCCATTGGGGTCTGTGGTGGAACAGAGCACTCACCTCCGCGCCCCTCCGGAATCCATCCAGGCTGGCTCCTCCACGTGCTGATGCTGCAGAGCTGCACATATGGACACATAGACTTATACACAAGATTCACGGCTCTATTTGCATCTACATCTATGGGCACATCCTGCCAATCATCTTTTTTTTTTTTTTAAAGAAAAGACATGGCGATCAGCAGGGACAGGGAGGAGGCGAACGGCTCTGGTTGGCAAGAAGCAGCTGAGTGCCGTTCCGCCTCCAGTCCTCCTGGAGTGGAGGTAAGTGGTCCCGATCCGCTGCGGATTCCTGAGGCCAGATTCCAAAGAATCCAGCCTCATTTGAATCCGCAGCGGATTTCTCTGACATCCCTAATTGCTGTGCCGTATTGCTGTGCTAAGTCCGGATGCAAATGGCATCCACTACGCCATTTGCGTCCCTGTTTTCACGTGATAGGCTAGGCAAATTATATTTACGTAGACATTTGCATAGCCTATCGCATGAAAACAGGGATGCAAATGCCATAGTGGATGCCATTTGCATCTGGACTTAGCACAGAGATACAGCACGGCAATGGCGGCTGGCTGTATCACCAGTGCTGCGGAGCTGGTGGCCGGCTCTGCAGGATCACCGCAGAGCTGAGCCGGCCTGTACGGATGCCAGGGGGAGGGATGGATCGCCTTCCCCCCTGCAGATCCCCCCACCTGGAACAGGGTAAGTGATCCGCCCATCCGGACCCCCAGGCCTGGTTTCCTGCTACAACGCTGAACTCGCATAGGGCAAGTTACCACCAGGACAAGCCCTGGGGGAGGATACACCTGCACCATTCATGTTTTGTACTTTGTTACCAATCACAATTATGCTGTTGATGAGAACAACCTTGTGCAAGTGTGATTTCAAACACAACTCCCCTTAGTGCTTCTCTTGCAACTTTCTGTTTTATTTATTTATGTTAGAGTCTCTGCATGTACTTCCTTAAAAGTTTGGCAATGCTCATCTCTCCATCTTAATACTACTGCAGAAAATGTTACACTTACCCCATCCTGTACATTATGGTGGAATGGGATATCACACTACTCACTCTGGGCCCAGGATAATGCTGGTTTATAGGCATCTTCAGAAAAAAAGAGAGGCTTTTTTGATATGTGTTTTATACATTTTTTTTAAAGTGTTTTGCTGATTCATATGTAAAACTAGAAATTAAAGGATTTTTTTTTAGAAGAACAAAATGCCTTTCTACAACCTGGAATTGAGAAAAGCAGTTTGATTTGTAGGCCTCCATTTGTCAAGTATTTCCATCCAACAGTCAGCATCTGGAATTATTTAGGTTTCCATATCTTGACAATGCTAACTTACAATTTACTTTGCTTTTTTTCTTTTTTACAGTAATGTAGTGAACAATGGCATGCTATGTGGGTTGCATTTGCCCCATCATATTACCTTTAAAGTAGCAAAATACAATTACATTGAGAACTATTCCCAGCATCAAATAAGGTACTGGCAAAACCTCATAAGATTTGTTTTTTTGCTGTTGATGGTGTTTTGAAGTTCTGGCAAAGGAGGAAAGCAGCTTGTTTTGGCCAGAAATGATAGATTTTCTGCCAGAGGAGGAAGCCGTTTTGCTGAGAAAAAGCTAATACTACTAGCAGGCAAATGTGTCATATAATTGCCTATGAAAAGAGTGTCTGATTAAAACAAAATATGTCACTGGTCCTCAATTAAAGTCCAACTGTGCTGATTTATTAAGGCTGGGATATAATTATTTATGGCATAAATTATAAATACAATTTATATTATAAACCTTATGGAACAGAGATTTAAATCATATTATGACAGAGGAAGAACAGTCTCAGAATTTTACCAATGACCCTTTGAGGCTAATCCATGTGAAATCTCAAGAAATAAGATGATGGTATCTTGCACCTAGTATGCTATTATTTATTCTATTACTCCTAATCTTTGTTGAACTAGCTTGATGATCTTGATGCTTAAGGTCATCACCTCAGGCCCTGCTCTCTGGTGTCCTTTTAAATCAGGCTCATTTGGTGAGTACCAAAGGCAGGGCCTTTTCTGCAGTGGTACCTCTCTTTCAAAACTCCTTCTTTGTGGATTCTGGACCTCCCTCTTTGTTTTGAAACACATCCTGAAAATGTTCTTATTCAGAAAGGCCTTTGTATGTTGTTTTTTTTTTAAATGTGTGTATGGTGATTCATTGTTACAAACTGTTAGCTGTGCTATTTCAACATTTGTGTTTTATTGGGGGTCTTTTACACTTTTTGTAGGCTGCCTTGGAGAACATTTGCTAGAAAGCAGGAGATGCATCTATAAAAACAGTCAGTCAATGCCTGCTATCCCAAAGCTAGCTATCCCATTCTGAAGGTTTCTTTTTCTTCAAAAAATATTCTTAAGTAATGTTGTTGTTCTTAATTCCTTGATGCAAGAGATTTGGTATTCTATGCTTTCCAGAAGGGTGGCTGTGTTAATCTGCTGTAGAGAACAACAACAACAAATAGTCTTGAGGCACCTTAAAGTCTAACACATTTGTTATTATGGCATAAGCTTTTGTGAACTACAGTCCGCTTCATTAGATCTATGAAGTGTTATCCTGTAACTCACTGGTATATGTACACATGGTCGGGGAGGAGAATAATTATAAACAGTGAGGTCAGAGGGAATTGAAATGAAGAAAGCCAAGACAGTGATAATTACCTTATTAACAGCACCCATTCACAAAACATTTGTTGGGTGATAAAACAGAGATATCCTTGCATTGGTGAGCCAATTAATAAATGCAGCGTGATTTAAACACACACACACACACAGCCCTATGTCCCTATTCAAACAAAAGGAGACAGAGTTGAATCTCTTAGTGAATTGTTGTTCAGCCGTTTTGTGTTGAAATCTTTGAAGTTTCTTTGTTCAAGAATGGCCACCTTGGGGTCAGTGACAGAGAGTCCTGGGTGGACTCAGTGTACCCCCACTGTTCTTTGAATAATGCCATTTCTGATGTCAGATTTGTGTCCATTTATTTTTTTCCACTGAGACTGATCTGTTTGCCCTAAGCAGAAAACATAAAGAAGGCTACCTGCTATCCCCACCCCACAAGTGACCACTCATTTGGTAAGATTCCCACTCAATTTCTTTAAATGAAAGAAATTGATTCTAAGCTTAGCATCCTTAGGTATGCCAATTTTATTTATTTATTTATTTATTTATTTATTTATTTCTATACTGCCCAATAACCAAAGCTCTCTGGGTGGTTCACAACAATTAAAAACCATAAAATACAACATGATAGAATATAATATAAACATTTAAAAGTTTAAAACAACAGTATAAAATAAAGATTAAAAACCAAAATAAAACCTGGCAGCCATGCAAAGATTTAAAACACAACAATAGATTTAAAACAACAGAAATGGAAAGACTAAAATGACAGGGGAAAAAAGAAGGGCTTCACCCGGTGCCAGCTCTCATCCCACAGTGAGGTAATGTCATGGCATCGGATTTGTCCCTTATACAAATCTATGGCATGTCTATACTTGGAATATTGTATGTACAGTTCTGGCCACCACCCCTCAGAAAGATGTTGTAGAGCTGGAAAAGATACAGAAGGACAACCAAAATGATCAAGGGGCTGCAGCAACTCCCCTGCAAGGAAAGGTTACAATGTCTGGGATTGTTTAGTTTTTTAAAAGGCGAGTAAGGGGAGCCATGATAGAGGTACAAAATTATGTGTGGTGTGGAAAAAGTGGATAAGGAGACATTTTTTCTCCCTTTCTCATAATACCAGAACCCAAGGTCATCCAATGAAACCAAACAGTGGGAGATTCAAGATAGAAAAAAAGGAAATACTTCTTCACATAGCATAGTGCATAGTTAAACTATGGCATTTGCGACCACAAGTTGTCGTGATGTCCACTTACTTGAATGGTTTTAAAAGGTGATTAGACACATTTATAGAGGATAATGGCTACTAGTTATGATTGAAATATATCACCTCTTGTGTCATATGCAGTACACCTCTGAATACCAGTTGCTGGGGAACATGAGCAGGTGCGTGCTATTTCACTCATGCCATACTTGTGGGCTTCCCACAGGCAGCTGGCTGACCACTGTTGGAACAGGGTGCTGGACTACATAGAGCTTTGGTCTGAGTTGGCAAGGCTCTTTGCATGTTCTCAAGACCCTGATAACATGGAGTGTGGGGTAGGAACCACAACTGGGAGGAATGCTGGGAGATACCCATCTTGCCAGAGACTTACAAGCTCCACAAGCACGCACTACCTGTATCTGCTTTACCTGAGAAGATAGTCTTACCCTCCTTCTCTGACCCTCAAGTCTCCAAAAACTCCTCCTCAGATCCCTCCACAGGTATAAGAGGGTGCCCCAGTGTTAGCAACCTATACCCAGGAGCAATAGAAGGCTTACCATCCACACTGAATCCTACACCTGAAGACTATGAGGGAGGTTGTTTAAATCTGAACAGCTTCTCTCACATGGGGTCAAGCTAGAGACAGCCCCTTGGCATCAGGACTACTAAAGGCCACAGGTGGCTTGATACTATTCCTGGAACAGCATCCCTAGCCTGCTCCAGCATCCCTAGCAACAGCTTCTGTGTTGCCCCGCATCCATCTCTGACACTTGCTCCACAAGAAGCTGACCTGATGTCTTGCAACTAGCCTGCTCTCTTGCCATGTCTCACCCAGCCTGGGGCAAGATAGCCCTACATGCTCCAGGCACTTACATCCACTGGGAGAATATACGGAATTGTCCTGCTATTGTTGTCAGTGTTGTCAGTCTTCACAGCTAACAAATACTTGGGAGACTCCCTTGCTATCTGGTAAGGTCCTTATTCTCTCCTTCCAATGCTTTGTCCATTTACTGTGACCGAGGTCCATGACTGGAGTGGCCCCTCCCACTGAAATCCAACCATATCGATTAGCAATGAACAGCCTTTCCCACCCTGGTGCCCTCCAGATATTTTGGACTTCAACTCTCATCATCCCCAGCCAGCATAACAAATGGTCAGGAATGCTGGGAGTTGTAGTCTAAAATATCTGAAGGACACCAGGGTGGGGAAGGCAAGCATGGAGCAATATATGAGCTTCCCCTATTCTCTCCGCACTTCTTCGGCACGTTTTCTTGACGGGGGCGGGGGCTTGATCGATGATTGGGTGGCTGGCTCACCTCCTGTTCCTTTAATGGACACGACAGGCCCTGGGGGAGAGAGTGTATTTGATGAGTATATCTTTATGAGTATGTGTGATGAAGATATCATTTTCAACCACATAACTCAGCCACATCCTTTATAGACTGGAAAATCATTTAAAAATGCATTTCCTGAATCATGAGAATGACTGAAAATGTTTACAGCAAGGCCATCAGGATGGAACACCTCTTCACAGCCAACTGTGCCAATAAAAATTCATACAGTAATCTGCAGATGATTAACCCACCATGTTTCGATAAAAGGAAAGAGAAGAACTTTTGTCCTAGCCCACTAATTAGTATGCTGCCTGGAAAACCACAAGGAGAGCTCAGAGGGGAACTAAAGTAAACTTGCTGAGTGATGTCTTTAAGTGACTGTGACGTCTGAGGAACTGTAACATGCTGCAGTAAATAAATGCACTCAGTTAATGCAATTAACTATAAAAGCCCAACATGCTGCTCAGCGAGCAGCTAACTCTGTCCTTCACTTTTAATTGGTATTTGGATCAGGCTGTTGGGGTGGAATGCGTTGCGTGTGTGGGGGAGGAAATGGGGGCAGAAGTAGGACTTAATTTGAGGGTTCAGTCCCAGAACCTTCCACTTCCTTTCGTTTCTAGGTTTCAGCCCTGGATTTCTTGAAATGGTCATGAAGATAATGGCTGACCATGTACAGGGTTCCCCTTGTCAATGAGGAACATTAGGGCCAGAGGAAGTCTTCCAAGTCAGAATCTGTGTCTCCCTGGAACGCTTGGATCTCAGTACCAATCTGAGACAGAAATGAACCACAGAATGGCGGAGCAGCTCAGGGAGAAATATTCCTGATTTGATGGCTACTTAGATAGGACTTAGCTGAACCACAATTTTATTTCATGAACAACATCTCATTTGCAGCATGATCTTCTAGTGATGAGTAGGATTGCATGGTTACACTCTGAAAAGATTTGGCAGAGCGCAAAGTGGATTTATTCTGCTCTCCTCAAACTCTGAGCTGGACCTGGACAGGAAAGCATGCCCAAAGAGGCATAGCATGGCAGGCCCTCTTCACTCTTTATTCCTGAGGCCACTAATACAGCAAGCAGATGGTGAGGCACGGGCACCCCCTCCCCCAGAATGGATAAGGAAGGTGTAGCACAGCCTGGGGAGATCTCCAGCCTGTGCTAGGCCAGCAGTGGGAGGGTCAGTGAGGCTCAAGTTCCTCACAGTTCTCCTATTTCCACCTTGAAGCTCAGTCTGCCTTGCTCCCATTTTCAATTATGATGTGTTTTTCTTTTCATTCAGACAGGAAATGTCTGCATTTCAAGTATGCTTCCAGATGTACAGTCTCCCCCATAGGCTACAGCATGATTTTTTTTTTTTAAGAGAAATTTTGGGAAAAATTAACTTTTTTTTGGAAAAATGCTCATTTTTAAAAGTGCACATTTTTCAAATGTGAACATGGGGATGGGTGAACTCACCATTGTCCGGGTTGTGCAGTGCTCACTGGACCCACATCGGCTGGTCACCCCTGCTCACAGTGTGTAGAAAATTGCTGGGTGGCCCATGAGTGCCTGGCATGCGGCACGGCCTCCTGATCCCTCACTGAGCTGCCATTTTGTGTAAAAATTGTGGTTGGGCTCTTTTCATAAAGGCTGATTTTATGCAAATGGAGGCTGTAAAGCAACCATTTATGTAAGATTACAGGTATAAATGGCCATTTATACCTGTAATCTTATAGAAAAAGGCCAATCTGCCATTTTGTGGCTTGGTGAGTGTTCGGGGATCCCTGCGCTTGCCCAACTTGGTGCATGCCAAGTCGGACAAATGTGGGGATCTGCGGACTGGCATTTGGTGGGCTGAGCCAGCGATTTCTTGCTGTCCCTCAAGCCCCAGCCAGACACCCACCCACAACATCCTTATGTGAAAATAAATTCGGGAACACAAGCTTTTCATTTTGCATTGGGGGTGCAAACAGAGAAATTCAAGTAAAAATGAAGCAATACAATTCTCATACATCCCTATCCTGGCCCACCACACCTGCTATTTTCAGGAACAACCAAGGAACTCAATTCAGTGTGATGGGTCCTCTGTCCATTTCAGAAATTCTCCTACCCCCTTCAGAAGCTGGTGGCTCCAATTGATGGGATTATTTAGTAGTGATCCCACCTGCACACAGGCTCTCTTAGAACAATAAAGGAGACCACACCCTTCTTCAGTGAAGGAAAGAAAAAAGTTGTACTCACAAGTATTCTTGCATATACAATGCAGGCACAGCACAGAGTTTCAAAAGAGTTTGATGAGTCCATTTTCTGTTCCATTACACCAGCAGGAGCGAGAGAGCAAACATATGTGCTCCCAGTAATGGTGGAAGTAAGAGAGGGGGAGGGAGGAAGTAAGAGCATGAGCAAAAGGGAAAAAAAATCAGAGGAAACCACACTGTAGGCTATAGAGATCCCAAAGATAGCTGTGGTCTAAATTCTCATGCATTAACTAACTGCAACACTGGCCCCCTTCCAGGAATTTGCAGATGAAGTTGCAACATTCCCAACAGCAAGCAGGATTACAGCCCATCCCCATCATCTTTATCAGACAAGCCACTGTGTAAGTAGCCATTCAGTCATTGCATGAAGAAGACAACCTTTCCCAAATGGCAGTTTATAGACCTCAAATGGCACCCAAGGTAAATTTAATCTGTTCTGCAATAAACTTGAAAATATTATGTCAATATGTCTGAAAGTGTGGACACAAATAAAGTAAATAAAAGAGAAGCAAATCCTTTCATGTTTCCCAGATAACACAGCTTCTATCCCTGTTTCCTGAGAAGTCACCTGAAATAAATTGTAGTTGTCTACATTCTTCATTTGGGTTAACAATAGGGATGGCGGTAGGGATGTACGAAACTCCCCTTACCTGGCTCCGCCGGGTTCCGCTGGGGGGGGAGGTGCTCCATCCCTCCCCCCAGGATCCTGGCCAGCCGGCTCAGCTCCACGGGGATTCCGCGGAGCCGCTGGCTGGCTCCGCCAGCAGCCGTACATCCGGCCGCTGGCTAGCAGGGACGCAAATGGCAGCGGCCGTAGCCGCCGCCATTTGTGTCCCTGTAGTCAGCCGTGATAGGCTACGTAAAGACTTAAGTAGCCTATCACGTCTGCCTTTAAAAAAAGAAAGCGCGTACGCAAATGGTGGCGACTACAGCCGCCGCCATTTGCATTCCTTATTTTTGGCCGTCTTAGTCTACGTAAATATTTATGTAGACTAAGACGGCCAAAATAAGGGGGAACGCAAATAGCGTCGGCTATGATATTTGCATTCCCCTTATTTTCGCCGTCTTCGTAGGGATGGAGGAAAGGGACTTACCTGGTCCCGCAGCTTGCTTCGCGGTGGGGGGGAGGCACTTTGGTTCTCCCCCCGAAGTTCAGGCGAGGGGGGGAGGCACCCTACTTCGCCCGGCCGAAATTCAGGCCGGGGAGGAGTGCCCCGTCTACCCAGTCGCGGAAAAAAAAAAGGAAAGTAAAAAAAACAACACACACACCCGTGATAGTCTAAGGCTACGTAACCATTTATGTAGCCTATCACGGCTAGATTTCCAAAGTCAGCCGTGATAGGCTACATGACAATTTACATAGCCTATCACAGGTGACTCTGAAAAAAAAAAAAAAGTGCGTACGCAAATGGTGGAGCCCATGGGGCACCGCTATTTGCGTTCCTTAGTTTGGCACGTCTAGTCTATGTAAAGATTTACGCAGACTACAGCGAAAATAAGGGAACGCTATTTGTGTTGCCCTTATTTTCGCCGTAGTCCACGTAAATCTTTACGTAGACTAGACGTGCCAAACTAAGACCCCATGGGCGCCGCCATTTGCGTACGCGCTTTTTTTTTTTTTCAAAGTCACCCGTGATAGGCTACGTGACGATTTACGTAGCCTATCACAGCTGACTTTGGAAATCTAGCTGTAATAGGCAACATAAATCATTACATAGCCTATCACGGGTGTGTGTGTTTTTGTTTTTACTTTCCCTTTTTATTTTGCAATAGCGGCGGTGGCAGCTGGTCAGAAGACTGGCCGCTGCCGCTGCCGAAACGCCGCCAAAACGCCGCTGGGACCCGCCGCTGAGAGGGACATTCGCACGAGGTAAGTCCCATCCCGGGGGAGGCGGGGGGCCAGCGGAGAATTTCTCCACCAATTTTGGGGGGCCGAATGCGTTGTAGGGGTGCACAAAAGTCACTTACCTGGTCCCGCAGCTTGCTTTCGGTGGGGGGGAGGCGCTTCGCTGCTCCCCCCGAAATTCAGGCCGGGGGGGAGGCTTCCCTCCTCGCCCGGCCAAAATTCAGGCCGGGGAGAAGCGCCCCGTCTCCCCGGCCGCAAACGAAGAAACAAAAAACGCCCCTGTGATAGGCTACGTAACAATTAACGTAGCCTATCACAGCTAGATCAGCAAAGTCAGCCATGATAGGCTACGTTAATCGTCACGTAGCCTATCACGGGTGACTTTGAAAAAAAAAAAAAGCACATACGCAAATGGTGGCCCCCATAGGGAGCCGCCATTCGTGTTCCTTATTTGGTCCCTGTAGTCTACGTAAAGATTTACGTAGACTACGGCGAAAATAAGGGCAACGCAAATAGCGTTGCCCTTATTTTCACCGTAGTCTAAGTAAACATTTACGTAGACTACAGTCACCAAATAAGGAACGTGAATGGCGGCTCCCTATGGGGGCCGCCATTCGCGTACGCGCTTTTTTTTTTTTGTAAAAGTCACCCGTGATAGGCTACGTGACGATTTACGTAGCCTATCATGGCTGACTTTGCAGATCTAGCCGTGATAGGCTACGTGAATCGTCATGTAGCCTATCAGGGGGCTTTTTTTTTTTTTTACTTTTGCGTTCGTGGCCGGGCGAGGCGAGGCACCTCCTCCCCAGCCTGAATTTCGGCCGGGCGAGGTGGGAAGCCTCCACCCCCCGCCTGAACTTCGCGGGGGGAGCAGCGAAGCGCTCCCCCCCACCGCGAACGGCCTTCGACGACAGGTAAGTGACTTTCGTCCACCCTACTTAGTCTACATAAATATTTATGTAGACTAAGACAGCCAAAAATAAGGAATGCAAATGGCAGCAGCCATAGCCGCTGCCATTTGCGTACACTTATTTTTTTTTTTAAGCCAGACGTGATAGGCTACGTAAGTCTTTATGTAGCCTATCACGCCTTGTAAACCCCCCCCCCCCGACAAGACTGCAAATGGCAGTGGCAGCAGCCGGTTGGAAGACCAGCCGCCGCAGCCACCACCGCCGAAGCCACAGCCGGATAGGGATGGGGGAGAATTTCTCCCCGAAACTTCGGGGGGCCGAGTGCCAACGTGTTCAGCCCCCCGAAGTAGTTTTGGGGAGAAATTCTCCGCCCCCCCCGCCCCCCGCACCCCCCCGGGATGGGACTTACCTTTCCCGAATGTCCCTCTCGGTGGCGGGTCCCGGCGCCGGTTCGTCAGGTCTTCGACAGAGGCAGAGGCGGCAGCCGGTCTTTTGACCGGCTGCCGCCACCGCCATTCCAATAAAAGTAAAAAAAAAACAAAAACGCCCCCGTGATAGGCTATGTGACGATTAACGCGCTGTAGTCTACCTAATGATTACGTAGACTACGGCGAAAATAAGGGCAATGCTATTTGCGTTGCCCTTATTTTTGCCGTCGGCTACATAAAGATTTACGTAGACTACCATGACCGAATAAGGAACGCGAATGGTGGCTCCCTATGGGGGCCGCCATTTGCGTATGTGCTTTTTTTTTTTTCAAGTCACCTGTGATAGGCTACGTGACGATTAACGTAGCCTATCACGGCTGACTTTGCAGATCTAGCCGTGATAGGCTACGTTAATCGTCACGTAGCCTATCACGGGGGCGTTTTTTTTTAACTTTTTATTTTGCGGCCGGGCGAGGCGAGGAGCCTCCTCTCCGGCCTGAATTTCGGCCGGGCGAGGCAGGAAGCCTCCCCCCCGGCCTGAACTTTGGGAGGAGCAGCGAAGCGCCTCCCCCCCACCGCGAAGCAAGCTGTGAGACCAGGTAAGTGGCTTTCGTGCACTCCTACTACCGGAGCCGCCGCCACCTGGAAGATCCACCCCAGGTAAGTCTCGTCCTGTGGGGGATCTGCGGGGTGGCAGGGGGGTGGCAGGCCGTTCCGCCACAGATTTCGAGGGGCCGAATGCATTGGCATTCGGCCTCACCGAGATCTGTGGCAGAATTCTCTGCCATCCCTAGATGGCGGAGAATTTCACCATGGATTCCAGGGAGGCCAAATGCTAGCACATTTGTCCCCCTGGAATCCATGGTGGAGCGAAGCCCACCACCCCGTGAAATGCACACGAAACGGAGCTTACCTGCTGCCATTCGCCAGTGCTTTGTGAATGGCGGCCGCGTCTGTGGCCGCCATTCGCCTCCCCACAAATGCCGTGATAGGCTACGTAAGTATTTACATCCCTGTAGAGGCCGTGATAGGCTATGTAAATACTTACTTAGCCTATCACAGCAAAAGCCAGGAACACAAATGGTGGCTGCTACGCCATTTGCATCCCTGCCTTTTGCCATGATAGGCTAACTAAGTATTTACATAGCCTATCACGGCAAAAGTGGGGACGCAAATGGTTTAGCGGCTGCCATTTTTATCCCTGCCCTTTGCCGTGATAGGCTACATAAGTATTTACATAGCCTATCATGGCAAAAGGCAGGGACGCAAATGGTGGTAGCTATGGTGGCCACTATTTGCATCCCTGCGCAGGCCAGCAGTGGCTGGATGTCGCTGCAGGCGGCCCTGGCCAGTGGCTCTGCAGAGTCGCTGCAGAGCAGAGCCAGCCAGTGAGGATTTCGGGGGGAGGGATGGAGCACCTCCCCCCCATGATGGATGCCACGAAACGAAATGGTAAGTGACATTCGTACATCTCTAGTTAACAACAAGGCTGAGTTGGATTTTCATAGGTTTTGAATTGGGTGCTCAAATTTATATGATGAATGAGTACAATTGAGATCCGATCCATTCATCAAACAGCAAATGGCACAAAACCTGGATTTATTTTTTTTTTTAGTCCAAGTCCTGAAGACTATACAGCTCAGAAATTGCAGTACAAAAATTCCCCAAATGTTTATTTTTAAAGCTCAGTGGGAGGGACTGTTCATTTCACAAACTAGCCCATGGTGCACAACTAAAGGAAGCCCCTGAGTCTTGGGAACAATGCAGCTCTGCATTCTCTGAGTTTGTTTGATCAAGCTGAGGGAAGCTTCCTGACAGATTGATCTAATGCTTTGACAGAATCCCTTTATGTACCCTCTGGTAGCCCCTCCTCGTAGCCCACGTGACTCTAGAGTCTAGATGTAGCTGGGTGTGTGGCTAGAACAGGTCCATTACCAGTCACATGGTCTTTCTATGCTACTATAGAGAGAGATTCTGCCTAAGTAAAAATACTTCTTTTACACAATGTGTAATTAACCAATGGGATTCATTTTCAGAGTATACTTTGATGGTCACCAGCCCAGAGGACTTTTTAATAAAAATAATAATAATGTAAGACACTTTCAATAGTGCCTATTTGAAATACTGAGTTTTTTTTTTAAAAAAAATAATAATAAAAAGAGGAACCTGGGTGGGAGGGGGGGAGGAAACAACAAAACACTTCCTATGCCCTTTCAAATAAATGAATTCCCTCATGGTATTTTCTAGAGGGTAATGTTGCAATGTCAGAGTGTCTGACCAATACCAGCTAGGGACAGAAGACAAAACACTCACGTCTTGGATTCTGAATAGAAACAGATATCCATATAGTGAAACTAGAATTCCAGTGGATTAGCCAGTTACTCCAAATTGCTAAAAGCTCTGGTGGAACTCTGCTGTTGTTGAACAATCACCTAATAGCCAGCACTCATAGCTTTTAGAGGAGGGGGTGTACCAGTCTGTAGCGGCAGTTAAATTATTGTCTTAAAATAATAAGATCTGAGGTATTTTTGAATAATCTTCCCAGCCCTCTTGACAACAAAGAGACAAATATTCTTTAACAGTCTTGAAATCAAATCTCCAACTTATGCTATACTCCTATTAAGTAATTCACAGTGCATGTCTACTCAGAAGGAAGTCCTATTCAGTTCAATAGGATTTACTTCCAAGTTCCAGGTATGTATAAGATGGCAGGCAGCTTCACTTAGTAATTAAAACATTTCCTCTTACAGAGCTTTCCTTCCTTCCTTCCTTCCTTCCTTCCTTCCTTCCTTCCTTCCTTCCTTTCTTTCTTTCTTTCTTTATTAAATTTATTAATCGCCCATCTGACTGGCCACCCAGCCACTCTGGACGATGTACAACCCACCATAAAACAATTTAAAACAATAAAATTTTACCATAATTTTTTTTTTAAATACCCTAACCCACCCCAAATGCCTGCCTGAACAACCACGTTTTTAATGCACGACGGAAGCTCATTAAAGATATGCCTATATCTAAGGCTGCAGGCCTATACACAATTACCTGGGAGTAAGTCACAAACTGTGGCAAATCCTTAAAGAGATGGGAGTACCAGACCACCTTACCTGTCTCCTAAGAAACCTGTACGAGGGTCAAGAAGCAACAGTAAGAACCAGACATGGAACAACCGATTGGTTCAAAATTGGGAAAGGTGTATGACAAGGCTTTATATTGTCGCCCTGCTTATTTAACTTATATGCAGAGTACATCATGAGAAATGCCAGGTTGGATGAATCACAGGTCGGAATTAAGATTGCCGGGAGAATTATCAACAACCTCAGATATGCAGACGACACCACCCTAATGGCAGAAAGTGAAGAGGATCTAAAGAGTCTCTTGTTGAGGGTGAAAGTGGAGAGTGCAAAAGCTGGTTTGAAACTCAGCATTACAAAAACGAAGATCATGGCATCTGGTCCCATCACTTCTTGGCATATAGAAGGGGAAGAAATGGAAGCAGTGACAGATTTTATTTTCTTGGGCTCCAAGATCACTGTGGATGGTGACCGTAGCCATGACATTAAAAGACGCTTGCTCCTTGGGAGGAAAGCTATGGCAAACCTAGATAGCATAGTAAGAAGCAGAGACATCACCTTGCTGACAAAGATTCATATAATCAAAGCTATGGTTTTCCCAGTAGTGACGTATGGCTGTGAGAGCTGGACTATAAGGAAGGCTTAGCACCAAAGAATGGATGCTTTCGAACTGTGGTGCTGGAGAAGACTCTTACAAGTCCCTTGGACTGCAAGGAGGTCTAATCAGTCAATCCTAAAGGAAATCAACTCTGGGTGCTCATTGGAAGAAGGACAGATACTGAAGCTGAAGCTCAAATATTTTGGCCACCTAATGCGAAGAGAAAAGTCACTGGGAAAGACCCTGATGCTGGGAAAGACTGAAGGCAAAAGGAGAAGGGGACAGCAGAGGATGAGATGGCTAGATAGCATCACCGATGCAATGAAGATGAACTTGAGCACACTCCGGGAGATTGTGGAGGACAGGAAGGCCTGACGTGCTATGTTCCATGGGGTCATGAAGAGTCGGACATGACTTAACGACTGAACAACAAAAGTCCAATTGAAGCTGGGACTTTCTTCCTGTATGTTTTGATGACAGCTTTTCCACTAAGTAGTTTTAATTCCCAAGACTACTGCATCTGGTACACACATGTGATAGGGTGGATAGGAGTGGGAAAAAACTGGACGTGGAAAAAAAATACATAAAAACTTTGATCCCATACAAAGATGACCTTACTGCCCTGGGTTGAACTTTCTCATCCCAGGTTAACATGGAGTGCTTCCAGATGAGGCTTTTATTGTGCTATTGCCCTGCCTCATCTGTAGGATTTTATGGGGGTGTGGTGGGGAGGGTTATTTCCAGATGATGTTGTCTAAGACTTATAACCCTCCTGTCTTTTCCCACTATTTTTTCAGTCTTCTCCCTCCCTACACACACACACACACACACACACACCTGTTAGGGAGTGAAAGAAGGAATAGCTGCACAATATCTTTTGATTGGTACTGCTAGGATCCATCCATCCATCTGGAAGTACACTTGGTTATGTGTATAATCCTGCCAAGTGGTAAGACATATTATTTATACCATTCATTAACTGCAGATGTGTGTAATTTAAAATGTTTTTCTACATACAGAGCTATAATGATTAAGGGCACAATCCTATGCATGTTAGACAAAAAAAAGTCCTACAACTCCCAGCATCCCCCAGCCTGATAGGAGTTGGAGGAATTTCTTCTGCCTAAACATGCATAGGATTTTGTGCCCTAAGCTATTATTGTGCAGATATAAAATATTATACATTATAGCTACAATCCAGTGATGCAGCTCCATGAGGTGGAGAACTCTGGAGCTCCTTCTTACCTACTCAACAACGAAAGCCACATGAAAGTGCAGGTCTCTGAATCACAGTGCATGGATGGTTCAGCTATTTTTCTTTTGCCATTTTATACTATGTATGCAGCATGACATATCTGAGAATGGTTTGAACAGTAACTTTTACTCATGACCATATGTGTACATAATCCAAACTAAGCCATTATGTTTCCAAAACGTCCCTCGCAAGTTGGCGAACAAATCTTTATCAAACTTAACAGCACCCTGGGGAGAGGTTGAAATGTAACGGGAAAAAAAACCCCATATGTGACAGATGTTAGTCATCATCACCTAATGTTCTTGTGAAAGTTCAGATATTGTCATGATGAGTGAGAAAGAGGAGACAGAAGAGCAGTGAACCTAGAAAGCCCTGGGGTCATTAAATCAGTTCTGAGTGTAATTAATTAATTTTAAAAATATATCAAGGAAATAGCATTCAGTGTTACAGCTAATGAGATGGGTATTCTAGAAGATGTTGTGTCTCTTTGGTATTCCTACCAAAGTAGGGTTTTTTTTTAATGACAGAACAGACTAAAACGGAAAGGACCAACGTGTTCCTAACAAGCTATCCTAGCAATCTGACTGAAACTACTGTTGCAGAATAAATCCATGCAGGCTTCCTTAGAAGTAAGAACCCACAAAGACCAATGAAAATTACTTCAATGTAAATGCACACGTTAGGACTGTACTGTAATATTTTCTCCATACATTGTAACACTGTGTTATCACTTAATCTAATTAACAAAATGTTCAGGTTTCTACTTGTCAGCATGCCAAGCATGCTGAAAAACAACAATTTGAAAGCTGGAAGGAGACAGTACTTATTTCTGAATTCTAAAACTGCTCTATTTGTGCACTAGACTGTGTTGCCAAAAGTTATTTTACATTAAGGAAGCTTATTTTGAATGTATGAATATACTTTGAACCTTGGGCATGATTTTGCATTAATCAGTGGTGCTCTAATGTAATGTCAACTCTTCTGTGCTGTGGGTTCCTTGCTTGGCTTCAGGCTTTCTTTTCATCTCTCTTGAGCAGAGGACCCAACCCTGTTTCTCCGAAGTTTCAAACTAGACCTGAAATATATTTCTAAATGAACCCTAAATCAAACATTCACACTGGAGGTGAAACAGAGAAATAAATATTCAAGCTGAATTTATCCGTTTTTACAGTATTAACTTTATTTACATCATCTCTGACCATTGGGCATGCTGGCTAGGGAAGTTGGGTGTTGTAGTCCAAAATGTTTGGATGGCACTTGCCTGGGGAAGGCTGTCCTATATACAGGGCAGACAGTTTTTCCCACATTCTTTAGTGACTTTATAATGCATTTCCAGCCGCATCTGTCTTTAAATGAGTGCTAAATTGAGAATCCTTCAGTATTTTTAGGCAATAAATACTTCTATACCTAATTACCACTGAATTGGTCAATGTGAATCCAACCCATCCTTCCCAACCTGGAGTCCTCCTGATATCTTGGACTGCAACTCCCATAATTCCCCACCAGCAAGACCGATGGCCATGCTGCTAGTGGGGAATGACGGGGGTTGCAGTCCAACACATCTGGAGGGCATCAGATCGGGGAAGACTGATCTAAGCTGTTCCTCCTTGAGACTGCAGGTGGGGATTCATTTATGTTCCTCATATAAAACAAATGCAGTGATGAGAGGACCACCTACATTAAACACACAATTATCAACTGAATATCAAATTGCAGCTAAATAAGCATGTATAGGTCTCCTTCCCTCAAACCACACATTCATCACATTCCTCTCATTGCAATCAAACCATATTCTTCCCAACATTTAGCTATTATCTTTGATTATTTTATACAATTTTTGTGCTTCTTATTTTTATGTCCAGTCTACATATTTACATAGTATTACATGTGTGTGTGTGTGTGTGTGTGTGTGTGTGTTCTACCTGATGGTCATACAATCTAGACAACAGGTGTTTTAGAAAACGGGAGTCCAGTGATGTCTGCAGGTAGCATTTTTGAAGCAATAGCAGCCAGGATACAGCACAGATAAATCTGTTCCATAAAAGCAATATTGGTAGAAAATTAAACTAATAAACAAGAGAAGGGTAGAGATTACAATGTCAATAAACAGAATAGCAAAAGGAAATAAACACCTTTGCCTTTATTGCCACCCCCCCCCCCCCCGGCCTAATGCGTTAAACTTCACTTATCTATACAGTTGAGTGTTGGTGGAGAAGGGCAGCTCCTTTAGTTCAGCATCAGCATCCAACAGGCCCCACTGCTAATGTCAGCTCTCAACCCCCAAATGGGTTCACCATTTTTATTATCCACAATGTCCTTGACATAGCCACACTATAACGCATTGCAAGGAATTAAAATGGTGGGCGGCTCATAGCCACCAATGCATATTACAGTGCTGCTGCCATGAGGTAAGCAGCACTGGAATGTAGGGTCTACCGATATAGCAAGGGGGCCACCAGAGGACACCTTGCTGGAGGGGGGGTCAAACCTGCAGCCAGCACAGTCTTATGAGTTTGCTCCTTTAAGGTATCACAAAGTTTGGGAAGTTTCATTTACTTATTAATTTATTTGCATTTATATCTGGCCTTTTTTCCTCTTGCAAGGAACTCAAGGCGGCTTACATTATCCTCCTACTCTCCACTTTATCCTCACAACAACAACCCTGTGAGGTAGGTTGGGCTGAGAGTCTGTGACTGGCCCAAAGTCACCCAGTGAGCTTCCAGTGGGGACTAGAACCTGGATCTCCCAGCTCCCAGTCCAACACTCTCACCAGTATACCACACTGACAATGGTATTAGCAATATAGTAGCTGAGAAGAAACATGGCCTGCTGCTATAGCAGTAAACTGGCCCTTAACAAACTTGATAACTTGATGGCTTCATGTGTGTCATCTAATTATATGGTTCATTTTGCCTGCCTTAACATTTGTCACCTTTAGTGCTCTGGAAAATACCAGTGGATTGGACTCTCAGTGATATCTACATGAAGAGGGGGCTTGCCAGAACATTCTGGACCTTGAGCTTGTTGTGTTAGAGATACCTACAAGGGTGTGATGGGGTCTAGAGGCTTCCCTGCAGTTTGTGTTTTCTGAGAGCTCCTTGTATCACCCCACCCCTCTCCTCCTTTTCCAAACTTAGGACTATCCTATGCATGTTTAGACAAAAACAAAGTCCTACAACACCCAGCATTGCCCAGCCTTGCAAGGAAGGAGAGCATGAGGGGAGAATGAGGGGTTGGTGGGTGATGATGGGAACTCCTGCTACTGCCCATCAACCCCTCATGCTCTTCTTCCTTGCAAAGAAAGCATGAGAGGTTGGCAGGTGGTGGAAAACAGCGAGCTTGCCTGACGAGTCGGGCAAGCTTAGGGATGCGCGAACCAGAGTCTGTTTGTGTGTGTGTGTGTGTGGAGTCAGTGATAGCTCGCCGAGCTCTATCCCCAAAACTGATTCCTCCAGCATCCCTAGTTCTGGGTGCTTCAATGGGAATGCTCAGGTTGCATCCAGGGGTACCAGAATACATGAAAATTGTAGTTTCATGATTCTCACTAACCGTAGATACCACTACATGTACTCAAAGAGACGTTATGGTCCCGAGGCCCTGCCATGGCCATTTGTAGAAGCCCTCTTTGCCAAACCCTCCCCACTGCCTTGGTAGGTTTGGGAATGGGAGAGGGAGAACCCCAAGGAAGTATAGCCAAGCCAAAATAGACCTATTTCAGATTGGAAGAATAGATCTACTTAGGGTTAGATTTCTCTTGTAGAGTCGAGAAATCCAGTATCCAAATGTCCTGCATTTTTAGATTCCACCCCATGAGAGGGTTAAACTATACAGCTGGTTCCTGTAAACTGATGTCAACATCTTCAGCAGCAGCAGTACCACTCCAGCTGATAAAAATAATAAAACCAATGCTGTGCACCACCAATGAAACTATGCCCACCCACCCCAACCCCAGATTAGAGAACTTTTTGATGTGAGTTTTGAAGTCTATTTTAAAAACATAATTTTGATAACTCTGTTTTTCATATACACCTACACACACAGCAATGTTTTTTTAAACAACAACAACAAGGCATAAAGCAGACCAAATAACAACAAAGTCCTTACCTTTGGGAGGAACATTGATCAGAAATTATGTTCATGCTGCTACCTCACAGAGCTGCCTGATGGTGGTAGTGATGATAATGATGATAATAATAATACCAACACTAATAGGTAATATACAAAGATATCATGCTATTGACAAATAGAAACAATTTTATATCTAATGGGATTCAAGTAATAAAGCCTGAAGGGAAGCATCAACTGCGATGAGATTAGATATGTTATGCTTTCCTCAGTGTAATAAAACTTGTCAAATAAAGCTGAATAAAATCTCCTTATCTGTGTCTGTGGCTTACTTCTTCCCCAGCCTCTTCTCTCTCCACAGATCACAGAAATCACAATTTCTCTGGAACAGTCACACACATGACAGTTCAATTAGAGTCAAGTTAGTGAAAGTTATTGCAGGAGATTTCCACCCCCCACCCCACCTCCCTGCCACCATTTCACAGAAGAGAAGCCAAGGGCAGCTGTGGCATTGGCAAAGGATGCGGCAGATAAAAATGGTCCACAGAGCCAGGCTCTCATTACACGCTGCTGATCGTTTCTAAACAAGGGATTCTATCTCAGGGGGTGTAAATTTGCATTGCTGCATTGAATCATTGCAAAGAAGGGCCCATGCTTCAAGTACAGATGTCTAAACTATTTTGGGGACATTCCAACTAGAGCTGTGCACAAATGGGAGGGAGATGTACTCATCCTGAATGGATAGGAATGGGCACTCACTGCTGAACCAGTTGGCTTGTTTCAGTACTATCTGATGGAGTGCCTCTCCTGACACTATCTGTACTGTACACAGGGAAGCTCAGAAGGCAGCAACTAGGGAGGGGGCCTTAGTAGTGGCCCACAATTATGGAATGATCTCCCCAGTGAGGTCTGCCTGGCACCAACACTGTTATCTTTACAGTGCCAGGTTGACCTTTTTCTTTTTTCAGGCACTTGGTAGCATATGATGAGCTGAATCAGGTCCTGGATTTGTTTTATGCTTGATTGATCAAGTTTTGTTTTTTAGATATATGTTGTCTCTATATGTGTTGTGTGTTTGCTGTGTTTTTATGTAAATGTGTTTTTAAAAAATGTATATACTGTATTTTAATGTTTTTTACTTCTTGTAAACTGCCCAAAGAGCTTCAGCTATGGGACAGTGTAGAAATGTAAAATCATCTATCTATCTATCTATCTATCTATCTATCTATCTATCTATCTATCTATCTATCATCTATCTAATCTATTATCTATCTATTTATTTATTTTAAAAAAATACTTGGCCACATTTCAGAGCCATAGCCCTCCCAAGGAGGCTCACAACAATAAAATACATAAAACAGTTAAAATATTAAAAATGATAAAAACATAAACACAATAAAATAACAATAAAACCAATAATAAAAGTTGTCAATAAAACCAACAACCACAGTAAATACAGCAACAACAGCAGTGATATCAAGAGAAGGCCATGAAGAAATAATATATTCTCAAGGCCTTCTTAAAAGCCTGCAACGACAGAGCATGGTGGACCTCCAATGGCAACTTGTTCCAAAGGTGTAGGGCCACTGTTCAGAAGGCCCTCTCACATGTGGTCACCCACCTAACTGCTCTCACAGGTGGGCAAATGAGGAGGGACTCTCCTTCTAATCTTAAAGTGTGGGAAGGCTAATCATCATCATCATCAACAACAACAACTCACCAACTACATCATGTTATATTTTCCTGGCTTTGAAGGAGCTAGAGATTGCAGGCCATAACAAGAGGCCTGCAAGAGTGGCAGGGGTTGGGCCTCAGCTTCTACCTTAGTGACTATTGTTGATCGTTAGCAAGAAGTTGATGGGGCTTAGCTTGAATAAATTCCACACCACTTCAGTCATGTTGATATGCCTCACAATTACTCCATCTTCTGAAACCTGAAGACAGCTAAACATGGTTATGATCTTTTAATACCAGACCAGAGAAGGAAAAGACCCAACAGATGAGCCCCCCCATGTATCTAGGGTTCCAAACAAAAATAAAACAACATTTCTTCAAGTGAAGCCCCTACTCCAGCATTCCCAAAATTGGTGCCCTCCAGACATGTTGAACTGGGGCATGCTGGGAATAGTAGTCCAACACATCAGGAGAGCACCAAGTTAGGGAAGGCTGCCCTAGTCCATAAAACAAGTTTTTTTGGGGGGGGGGCACTGAGACTATATTTTTCTAACATATTTACTCTTTTATCTCAGACACACTGTGTTAAATATTGAGTGAGAAGAGCAGCCAGCGCTACACGTTTCTATCAGCATTTTTTTTTTTTTGCCTTCAGCTCGTATGTAAAAGAAGGCTATTTCCCCCCCAGAGCAAGATGACTAAATTTAAGCATTGAGCTGAGAGACTGCTCTAAGGCAACATGCTATCTAAAGACAAGCCATAAATCAATGCTTATTGATTGAAGTAAATGAGAGCATTACCTGTAGGTAAAAGAGGTTTGCATATTTATTACTCCTGTGCCTGCTCAAGATGTTCCCATTTGAAAGTTCTCTGAGAAATGTATATGGTATTAATAAAATTCAGACACAATAGATCAATGTTTTCAAATCCTTGAAATAAAGGGAATATGAAATCACCAAACTCCAGTTTATTGTTATGATGATCCAGGACTACTGGAGGAGAGAGACAAAACATCCAATGGTTACCTATGAGGTTGTTTCAGGGGCTAACTGCCCAAGTGTGCATTATTGCATTAAAGTAACTGCTTAAAGGAGCAATCCTATGGCCGCTAGACAGCAGCTAGATTGCCATAGGATACCTGGTTTTCCAGGAACCGACCTCGGAGCCCATGCTCCAAGGTTGGTTCCTGGAGAACCAACCTCCCCCCAGTTCTGTGCTGCCTCAGATGCAGCGCGGAACAGCCCTGTCCTCCACGCTCACAAGAGGAGCACAGAGTGGCCAAAAAAGGGTCTTCCGGGGGGCATTTGGGGGCAGGGAGGGCAGAAATGCCTGTATGACACATCCAATGTGTTGTACAGCAGCCTCCACCCCCACTCAGCACTCCCGCAGCTAGACAGCTGCAATCATCTAGCTAGCCAAATATGCAGGGCAGGAGGAGCGCGGAGGGAATGATTCCCTCCATGCTTCTCCTGCCCTGCTTTGGATAGGCAGTCGCTTCCGAGTTCAGAGGCGGCTGCCTATCTGAATAGGATTGCTCCCTAAATGTACGTTATCTCAGGAACAGCAATGGCTTGGAGCCAGGATATCTGAAAGACTGCCTCCTTCCATAAGCACCTGCCCATAGTTTAAGATCTTCTTTGGATGTCCATCACCAAGAATGGGCATGTTGGTGGGAATGCAGAATAGGGCCTTCTCTGTAGCAGAACCCTGGTTGTGGAACTCTCTTCCAAAGGATGTAAGGCTGGCTGGCCCCTTCTTTATTCGATTTTAGGTGGGCTGTTAAACCTTCTTTTTCCTGTATGACTTTTTAGTATTTTAAGGCTACAATCATATACACACTTACCTGGGAGTACATCTCATAGAATTCAATGGAGCTTACTTCTGAGTAGTTGTCTATGGGATTGCACTGTTTTAATATTCTGTCCTGCTTTCAATTTCAGCTGTTGGTGTGAGAGATGTGTAACAATTTCATTCTTGTTCGCAAATCATGTGAACACGTCCTGTTTGCAACCCTGAATGTGAATATGAGTAGAAGCACAATTCTTGGGAAAATTTATGTGTTCCCAATGTAATGTTACTAGTGTAGGAACAACTGCTACACTAATTAAAGGCACAATCCTATGCATTTTTAGACAGAAAAAGTGGTACACTTCCCAGTATTCCCCATTCAATCAACATGTATGGCTGGTGAATGCTGGGAGTTGTAGGTATTTTTCTGTCTAAACACACATAGGATTGCACCATAAGCTAATTGATTAAGATAGTTTCCTGGAAATAGCTGGAATTATCCCTTGTTTTTATTACCATGGGCTTGGCTATTAGAAGTTAACTGAAGCTATTCTGCTATAACTTACACTTTCTAGATAGTCTTTATTCTGGATCAACTGCACTGATGGAAGTGGACTTCCCCACCTCCTCCTTCCCATGACTGCTCCTCCAGCCTCTTGAATATGCTAGAGAGACAGTTCAGAGATCCTGCTGAATGGGCTGAGCTGTGGTGTGTGTGTGTGTGTGTGTGTGTGTGTGTGTGTACAGAGGGATCTCCTCCCAAAATGGGCAGTGGGGCCTTCTGCAAGCAGAACCCTTTTTCTCGTGGAAGGTTCCTTCCACTCACAAAAGGCAGATCCTGGAACCAACCCCATATCATTATTTTTGGACATTAGTTATAACATTTGGTAAAAGCTGTCCATTCTGTGAGAAAAATAAGAGTTTCTTTCATTAAATGTCCCTTTCCATGAGATGGCTGAATCTGGAGAAAAAGCTGAATGGGAAACTTATCTGGAGAGCAGTCTAATGTTGGGTTACATGTTCAACTGGCATTTTCAGCTTCAATTGATGCCTGGAAATTAGTGTGGATGATAGGGTCTGGAAGATGGGATGTGAGCCACATCAGTGGTAGGGAAGAAGAATAAGGATGAAATGCTGAGTCTGAATAGGAATAAGGAGAGCCCATAGGCCCGGTGAGTCTTCCTTCCTTCCTTCCTTCCTTCCTTCCTTCCTTCCTTCCTTCCTTCCACTACTTAGAGGTTAACTTACTGCCACTCCAATAATTTTTCAGAAGTTATCATTGCCCATCATTGCTTCTGGGATTTGCATCATGGAAGAGTTGCTTTTTAATCTTTCCTTTCTTCTATTCCTCAATCAAACTTCTCAAACATCTGTCTACAACAGGGCTTTGTAGCTCTTCTGCCCTCTTTTAAAAATGACCTCCATCCATCCTAGAAATATATTAGACTTTAATAAGAAATGAGCAAAGAGACTTTACGGTAGCTTGATGAAAAATGGTATTGAACAACAAGAATGACCTTGCAACAGCACTTAGTGGGATCTTGCACCTTTCGCTCAAGATCCTCCACTGAGCTATTTCACTCCATCCCATCCCAGCAAGGAGGCACCAAGGCACAACTTCTGACACTGTGTGAATTCCCCAGAAAATGTGGAAGGACTCTGCAAGAGCAAAATAAATAGCTAGGCAAGCAGCAGGCAGGCTGGCAAATGGAAGATGCAGGGATCAAGGTGTGTGGGTTTCCCGTGATCTGTGGGGTAAACTGCATTCCTTCCTGATTCCAAAAGAGGAAGGTAAAAGGAGAAAGATAGAATAGCAAGACAGGCTCCTTGTAGCTATTGAAAGCATGGAATGGGAGTGCAGCCAAACATGCCTGCTGTCCCCAACCCACTGGTCCTAGGGATGCTGGAGAAATTCAAGATAGACTAAAATGAGCTTGGATTTCTAAGAATCCAGCCTGCGGAATCCACTGCAGAGGGACCCCCTCAGGCCATGTGGGGTCCATGGACTTTCAAATATTTTTTTTTCCTTTTGAAAAATTTACACATATTTATCTGTAGGAAAATATGCAGGATTCTGCTGATGAAAAGTTGAATGGAATGGGGGACAATACGCTAAATGTTACGTACGAAGGTAAATTATGTAAATTGTTATGGAACCTCTTACATAATTATTTGCGTATTTTCCTAATATATTCACGTCTGTCTGTGAGTGGACGACAGAACAAAAGGTGCCTGACAATTAGCAAAACACCGAGCAGTTTTTACACAGTCCGTTCATTCCCAGGTGGTCCCACAATCGATGTGCACACATTCCACTCAGCATGTGAAAAGGGACGCTTATACGCACACAGCTGTATATATGTACGTTCTCCTTTTCAGACATTGCAGAAAACACACAGTTGGTGAGGCTGGGTCCAGCAGGGGACACATAGGCAGCCAATAGTCATAGTCCCCCTTTCCCTTCCTGTTAGGGATGTAAGAACTCACCCTAGTTCGGGTTCTCCAGGCACTTGCCGAAGCAACGCCCCTGCTTGCATCCCTCCGAACCTGCGCCCAAGCCACCCACGAGTTCGGTGAATTCCCCAGTGCTCATACGAACCCGTTCGGTGAGCACCGCCATTTTTGCGCCTTTGATTTCTGCGTCAAGTGGGAAGTTAAAAAAAATGTGCATATTCAAATATGTGCAGTTGGAGTTGGGAAAGCTAAATAAGCACAATATTAGAGGGATTATACCTGTAATATTGCATACATTTAGCTTTCCCAGCTCCAAACTGTGCATATTTGAATATGCACATTTTTTAAACTTCCCATTTGACGCAGAAATCAATGGCACAAAAATGGCGGCACTCACCGAACGGGTTCGTGGTGAGTACTGGGGATCATAAGCGGGCATGAGCAGGGGGCAAACGAGGACAGCATCTCGGTGGGCGCAGTTCAGGGGTCGTGGGCGGGGGTTGCTTGTCGAATTCCCAAACCACTAACTGCACTCCCGACATCCCTACTCCCTGTGATTCGGATTCCTCATTTTGTGGAGATCCTTCATACATACTATTGTACATAGGCTCACCTTTTCAGACACCAATGTATGGACATTGTGGGGCAGAGTTGGTGGTACTTCCAATGTTGGGGGCAGAGTTAGCAAGTGCTGTCCTTTCCTCCCTCCACAGGTTTAATGCGCAGGTGTTGGTGACCTTCTGAGAAAGGCTAGAGACCAAAGTAATGTATTCTAGAAAAAAGCCTTGATCATGTTACAAGAGAGAAGATTGCTGGGGTCATTATTAATATTCAGTAGTCAGTTGGTGAGGCTGGTCCACAACTCTGAAGCAGGGGTGGGGAAACTCAGGACTGGGGGCCAAATTCAGCCCTCTGGGATTTCCCAGAGGGCCACCCTCCCTTCCCCTGACCACACCCACTTCCCCCCAACCACCAGTCCCTGGATGGTCTTCCAGGTTTTGTGCAGTTCATTCCCCATTCTAAGAGGTTGACATGCCTCTCCTAAAGCTTAGGGACTGGCAGGAAGAGCTTGAAGCTAAAATATGCTGGGCTTTGTTGTTGTGTAGTTTGGCTCCACCCCCTTTGCCTTTGGTCCCACCCATCACTGGAATGTGGCCCCCAAGAGCTTCTCCAAAATTAAATTTGGCCCTCAGGATGAACTAAGTTCCCCACCCCTTCTCTGAAGTGAGCCCAAATGGGTGACCACAAATCTTTTCAGGGATGTTTTTTCTTGTCATTTATGTCACTTCCTTGTCACTTGCCAACTCATCATACTATTCATTCATTCATTCATTCATTCATTCATTCATTTCTATCCTGTCCAATAGCTGAAGCTCTCTGGGTGGTTCTGGACTGTCTCAGCACAAAAGCTTTGAACTTTGGATGTCAGATACAAAGAACCTGCTCTTACATCAAATAGGTAGATTCAGGGCTTCAATTATGTGACATGACACGGTCTGTCTCCATTGTCCCATGCCACCAAACACCTTAGTTTCACCCATGTTCATTTTTTAAAAAAATCTCAAATTCTATTTCTCCTGAATATGAAGAACTTTGCAAATTTTGGTAAATTCTTATCAGATCCAAATTGAAACAAAATTCTTACCCATCCCCAGAAAAAAGGCAGGGCAAGGAGTGAAAAGAATGGAGAAACAAAGATATTTGGACCAGGGAATAGAGACTTCCTCACTGATGTTAAATGAAGAATTGGCCCCACTCTCTAAATATTAGAAAACTCATGTGGAATTTTTAGACCAGGGTGGTGAACCTCCGGCAGTCTGGGAGCCAAGTCCCTCCACCAGAGCCCCCACAGGCCACATTCTTGTTGTGGAAATGGCAGCAGAAGGAAATGGCTTGAACACAAGCTAAACTCATACTTAGTAAGCCTCCATAGCAGTTTGCCAATATCTATCTATCTATCTATCTATCTATCTATCTATCTATCTATCTATCCCAATTTTTCAGGGGTGATTGGGGGGGACAGAACCACACTGGGGGTTAGCAGGTGCCACATGTAGCCTTTGGGCTATGTTCTACCCACCCCCACTTTAGACTCTCAGACTTTGTCTTAACATATTTTTAGACTTGTATTGAGAATAATGAACTGAATTAACATTAGTCATTTATTTTCTTAAATCCTGCAGGTTGAACAAATTCTACCTTGCAAGCAGGCTTAGATGTGGCCACCCAGATTTCAAGTTACCCATTTTCCTTCACTGTAATGGATAATAATTGCCTTTATGCTGATAAGTAGTTTTTATAAATACTCAATAGAACTGGATGAAATCTGAACAGCTGATCCACTGGGAACATTTTTCACTTCAGATCTGCCATTTCAATTTTGTTAAGGTTCTTCTATTTCTTCTTTAAAACTTTGAAATCTAAACACCTCAAGGGATTTAAAGGATGATCCCAGGAGAAGAACTCATAATGCATACAGGTAGAGCAGAAGAATGAAAAGTGATGGGCGGGGGTGATAGCAGCTGATATTTTGTGGGGTTATCAAGTCAGACCAGGCTTCTGTCTCTTCTTATGTTCCAGGGTATCTGACCAAGGTCTTTCTCAGACCTGCCACTTCAGTTCCCTTTTGAGGGGGGTGGGGGAAACAAACACCAGGGACCTTTTGCATGTGAAGTGTGTGCTTGATCACTGAGTGATGGTCCCTCTCCTCAGCAAATTGCCAATTGAACCAAGTCAGAGATGAATAGTAGAATTGTGTTTTAATCTCTTCTCCTATATTGCGCTTCTATCGATGCCTTTATCTCTCAGTGTTTACCAATAAATACCTTTCTTTGTTTAAAAAAATGTTCTAGTCAAGTACAATACCGCTGCTCAAAAGAATATCCCATGCACTTAGATGCTTCATAGACTTACTGGTCTGGATAGTCACTGACATTGGGAACAACTCCATTCCAAAAGGAGTGTGTGTGTGGGGGGGGTATGGGAATGGGGGTAGGGGTATGGAATTGCCAATTTAGTGCCCCTTCCTATGCTATTCTCCAAGGGCTCCCCATATTTGGAGGAGAAAACCATATGTAGAAGGCTGGTGGCAGTTATGTACCTCTGTATAAAACCCCAGGATAAGAATGGTGAGCCAGCCAGACTAGGACCAAGAACAGATTAAGAACATAAGAAGAGCCCTGCTAGATCAGACCAAAGGCCTATATCTAGTTTTGCATTCTGTTTCCCACAAGTGGCCCATCAGAAACCCCCAAGCAGGTCATGAGTGCAATAGCACCCTCCTGTGCATGTTTTCCAGCAGCTGATATTCAGACACACACGGCCTCTGATAATGGATGTAAACATATAGTCATCATGATGAGTAGCCATTTATAGCCTCCATGGATTTCCCACAGTCATTGAAGCTTTTTCAGGCATTTAATGAACCCATGGTGATCAGGGCAGAGCCTGCCCATCCTGCATATACACTCATTTGGTTCCAGATTTAGTCATACTTGGAGTAGACCCATTGAAATCAATGCAACTTAAATTAGTCCTGGCTAACTTAATTCAGCCAGGATTAATTTAAATTGCATTAATTTGAATGGGTCTACTCCAAGTATGACTAAATCTGGATCCAATCTACAGATTGTGTGTAGGAGAAGAGCTAATAACATCTGAAAATGTCACCTGCATAAAAGGCATGGTCAGACTTTATTGGGCGAGCAGTTGATGACTGTGCTTAAAGAACCAATGGGCTTTTCAACATGAAGCATCAACAGCCTTTGTACCTACTTTTGGTTTTGTTGCAGAATCGAGATCCATGCACTACAGAGGTCCATAATAGAATAACCAAATTTTTAAAATTCGCTTAGAGCACAGTCCTATTGATTGCATCCTTGATAATCAAAAGCCCCCAAACTTGGATGCTTCTGATCATTCAATGCAGGGTGGGAGGAGTGGTGGAAGCAGTCTTTGCCTCCCCATCCTCCTACCCTGCATATTTCACTAGATGGGCTTTTTAGACTGTCTAACAATGGCCCTTCAAAGGGGGAGGGAGGGAGGCTGGAAGAGGCTCAGGATATCTCATATCCTGGCCTCTCTGGACTCCTCCCCTCCCCACCCATTGGAACCTCCCTTTCCCCCCTCAATTACCCTTTTGACCTCAGAGGGCAGCTAGTGCAGTTCTTTCTCTGCTAGCTGTGAGGGGCGATGGAGGGGATCAGATCTCTACCTCCTCCTTCCAGGGTTGGGCTCTGTCTCCAACCTCAGAGGGAGGAATTCCTAGTATCCTATGGCCCCTCCGACAATGTCTAGGGGCTGTAGGATTGCACCCTTAAAAGCAGGCGCATGGTGTTTGTGTTTAATTTTGGTCAGAGCAGCAACACTGGGGGAGGGGTAGCTCTTTAACCATGCCCCCCCCCATTTCCCTTAAAACAGCAATATATTGATCTGTAGTTTCTCCTTGCTTTTAACCCCTGCTGGGAAAGTTTATAGCATTCTGCCACAATATTAACTTTGGGTGCAAAAAAGTTCCTTCAAGCAGCCAATGCTGTCTCATATTTACCATCCAGAACAGGCAGATTTTAGAAGATGCCCTGAGCTTCTGCTCCCAAGCAATGGATGAGTTGTTGTTGTTGTTGTTCAGTCGTTCAGTCGTGTCCGACTCTTCGTGACCCCATGGATCATAGCACGCCAGCCCTTCCTGTCCTGTGCTCTCTCCCGGAGCGTGCTCAAGTTCATATTCATTGCATCGATGATGCTATCTAGCCATCTCATCCTCTGCCGTCCCCTTCTCCTTTTGCCTTCAGTCTTTCCCAGCATCAGGGTCTTTTCCAGAGAGTTTTCTCTTCGCATGAGGTGGCCAAAATATTTGAGCTTCAGCTTCAGTGTCTGTCCTTCCAATGAGCAGTCAGGGTTGATTTCCTTTAGGATGGACTGATTTGACCTCCTTGCAGTCCAGGGGACTCGTAAGAGTCTTCTCCAGCACCACAGTTCGAAAGCATCCATTCTTTGGCGCTCAGCCTTCCTCATAGTCCAGCTCTCACAGCCATACATTTCTACTGGGAAAACCATAGCTTTGATTAGACGGACCTTTGTCGGCAAAGTGATGTCTCTGCTTCTTACTATGCTGTCTAGGTTTGCCATAGCTTTCCTCCCAAGGAGCAAGCGTCTTTTAATTTCATGGCTACAGTCACAATCTGCGGTGATCTTGGAGCCCAAGAAAGTAAAATCTGTCACTGCTTCCATTTCAGATGCCATGATCTTAGTTTTTTTAATGTTGAGTTTCAAACCAGCTTTTGCACTCTCCTCTTTCACCCTCAACAAGAGGCTCTTGAGATCCTCTTCGCTTTCTGCCATTAGGGTGGTATCGTCTGCATATCGGAGGTTGTTGATAATTCTCCCAGCAATCTTAATTCCGACCTCTGATTCATCCAACCCGGCATTTCTCATCATGTACTCTGCATATAAGTTAAATAAGCAGGGTGACAATATGAAGCCTTGTCGTACTCCTTTCCCAATTTTGAACCAATCGGTTGTTCCATGTCTGGTTCTTACTGTTGCTTCTTGACCCTCGTACAGGTTTCTCAGGAGACAGGTAAGGTGGTCTGGTACTCCCATCACTTTAAGAATTTGCCACAGTTTGTTGTGATCCACATAATCAAAGGATTTAGCGTAGTCAATGAAGCAGAAATAGACGTTTTTCTGGAATTCTCTTGCTTTCTCCATGATGCAGCGAACGTTGGCGATTTGATCTCTAGTTCCTCTTCCTCTTCGAAAACCAGCTTGTACTTCTGGTAGTTCTCAGTTCGCATACTGCTGAAGCCTAGCTTGTAGGATTTTGAGCATCACCTTGCTGGCATGTGAAATGAGCGCAATTGTGCGGTAGTTTGAACACTCTTTGGCATTGCCCTTCTTTGGAATTGGAATGTAAACTGACCTTTTCCAGTCTTGCGGCCATTGTTGAGTGTTCCAAATTTGTTGGCATATTGAATGTAGCACTTTAACAGCATCATCTTTTAGGATTTTAAATAGCTCAGCTGGAAGATTGTCATCTCCGCTAGCTTTGTTGTTAGTAATGCTTCCTAAGGCCCACTTGACTTCACTCTCTAGGATGTCCGGCTCAAGTTCAGTGACCACACTACCATGGCTATCAGGTATATTAAGATCTTTCCTGTATAGTTCTTCTGTGTATTCTTTCCACCTCTTCTTAATCTCATCTGCTTCTGTTAGGTCCCTGCCTTCTTTGTCCTTTATCATGCCCATCTTTGCACAAAACATTCCCTTGATATCTCCGATTTTCTTGAAGAGAAAATCTCTAGTCTTTCCCATTCTGTTGTTTTCCTCAATTTCCTTGCATTGTTCATTTAAGAAGGCCTTCTTGTCTCTCCTTGCTATTCTCTGGAAATCTGCATTCAGTTGGGTATATCTTCCCCTTTCTCCCTTGCTTTTCACTTCCCTTCTTTCCTCAGCTACTTGTAAAGCCTCATCAGACAGCCACTTGGCTTTCTTGCATTTCTTTTTCTTTGGGATGGATTTTGTTGCTGTCTCCTGAACAATGTTATGGACCTCCGTCCATAGTTCCTCAGGCACTCTGTCTATCAGGTCTAATCCCTGAAATCTATTCCTCACTTCCATTGTATATTCATAAGGGATACGATTTAGGTCATACCTGAATAGTTTAGTGGTTTTCCCTACATTCTTCAATTTAAGCCAAAATTTTGCAACAAGAAGCTCATGATCTGAGCCACAGTCAGCTCCAGGTCTTGTTTTGACTGACTGTATAGAGCTTCTCCATCTTTGGCTGCAAAGGACATAATCAATCTGATTTTGATATTGACATGGTGATGTCCATGTGTAGAGTCGTCTCTTCTGCTGTTGGAAAAGAGTGTTTGCTATGATCAGCATGTTCTCTTGGCAAAACTCTATTAGCTTTTGTCCTGCTTCATTTTGTACACCAAGGCCATGCCTGCCTGTTATCCCAGTGATTTCTTGACTTCCTACTTTAGCATTCCAATCCCCTGTGATGAAGAGGACATCTTTTTGGGGTGTTAGTTCTAGAAGGTGTTGTAGATCTTCATAGAACTGATCAACCTCAGCTTCTTCAGCATCAGTGGTTGGGGCATAGACTTGAATTACTGTGATGTTGAATGGTTTGCCTTGGATTCGTACTGAGATCATTCTATCGTTTTTAAGACTGTAGCCCAGTACTGCTTTTCCCACCCTTTTGTTGACTATGAGTGCTACTCCATTTCTTCTAAGGGATTCTTGCCCACAATAGTAGATATGATGGTCACCTGAATTAAATTTGCCCATGCTTGTCCATTTTAGTTCGCTGATTCCCAAGATGTCGATGTTCAATCTTGCCATCTCATGTTTGACCACCTCCAGCTTACCTTGATTCATTGATCTGACATTCCAGGTTCCTAAACAATATTGTTCTTTACATCATCGGATTTTCTTTTCACCACCAGACACATCCACAGCTGAGTGTCCTTTCAGCTTTGGCCCAGCCGCTTCACTCTTTCTGGCGCTACTTGGAAATACCCTCTGCTCTTCCCCAGTAGTATATTGGACACCTTCCGACCTGAGGGGCTTATCTTCCGGTGTCAGCTCTTTGAGCCTTGTGATACGTTCCATGGGGTTTTCTTGGCAAGAATACTGGAGTGGGTTGCCATTTCCTTCTCCAGTGGACCACATTTTGTCAGAACTCTCTGCCATGACCTGTCTGTCTTGGGTGGCCCTGCACGGCATAGCTTATGGCTTCACTGAGTTACGCAAGCCCCTTCGCCACAACAAGGCAGTGATCCATGAAGGGGAATGGATGAGTAATGCACACCTATTTTTCTCTGGAAGTTTTCTATCGTGAATAGCCAGTACATAAGTATCGAGTATTCTAATCCAAGAAGCAAAGGGAATTACAGGCTCACCCAGGTTTTTTTGGAAGGATGGTGGTTGTGGAGTCAACAGTAGAAGAACCAAGTTGTTGTATTGCAAAAATGCTGAAACAGCAGAGATAAATATGTAACGCTTCTTTATTTCACAGCTTCACTAAGTTTAAACTTAAACCAACACAATCACTCTGCAACACTTCCTCTTCCTCTCTGCTCCTTCCCGTGCCTCTAACTAGAACTTCCAACATGCAATTAACTTATTACATGGGTGACAGCTTCAGTAGGCTCAGGGGCCACTTTTGACCCCCAGATGCCACCCCATGGGCTGCATGCCCTGTGGGTGCTAAAAAGAGGGGAGAGGAAAATGGCATCCACAGCTACAGATCACACAAAGGGCCCAAATTAGATTGCAAACAAGCTAAATTTGGTTCTTTGGGCACTCCATAGCAGCACCAGATGCCATTTTGTTTGCCAAAATATTTTAATTTGGGGGGTCCCCCCAAACATTTGAGGGGTGGCAGGGGCTGCCCTGGGGGGCTTTGGGGGCTGCATGTTGCCCACCCCTGACCTGCTACAATACCACAGCTCCTTAATATCCATCAGCTGCTATAAGAAAACAGGGAAAAAACCCAGGTTAAAGACTTTTGCACCAGGACTGCTACCCCGATCCCAAATCAGATTTCCCTGTAGCTGCTTACAAGGGGCAAAAAATTAAGCTATTTCACTACATCATGTCTGTTTTGGCCCTGAGATAACTCATTCAACAAATCAAAACACATACTTTGGGTGAAGACAGGTGAAGTCACTTGTTAGTCTAATTTGTGTGAAATTCCTTCCCAACCCCATACATTATTACCACACCAATTAGACTTCGAACTCAAGCAAAATCTCTCTGCATTCTCAATTCATAGAAATATTATTGGGTGCAACCAATGCCACACAAACAAAACAAGATTTTCTCTCTTACTGTGATAGTAAAATAAAAAATGTGGAATCAAATATATTACATGAGGTTGCCTTTGAAAACCGTTCAGAAACTCCAGCTGGTCCAGAATGCTGCAGCTGGACTGTTGACTGCAGCTGGTTACAGGGAACATGCAACTGGCTATAGCAGCCTCACTGGCTCCTGGACTATTTCTGGTCAGAATTCAAAGGGCTGGTTCTTATCTATAAAGCCCTATATGGCTTAGGACCGGGCTACCTCAAAGACTGCCTTTTCCCATATGAGGCTGCCCGGTTCCTAAGCTCTTCTGGAGTGGCCCTTCTTTTGAGACTACCACCTTCAGAGGCAGACATGGAACGACCGAGTGGTTCAAAATCGGGAAAGGAGTACGACAAGGCTGCATATTGTCACCCTGCTTATTTAACTTATATGCAGAGTACATCATGAGAAACACCGGGTTGGATGAATCACAGGTCGGAATTAAGACTGCCGGGAGAATTATCAACAACCTCCGATATGCAGACGATACCACCCTAATGGCAGAAAGCGAAGAGGATCTCAAGATCCTCTTGTTGAGGGTGAAAGAGGAGAGTGCAAAAGCTGGTTTGAAACTCAACATTACAAAAACGAAGATCATGGCATCTGGCCCCATCACTTCCTGGCATATAGAAGGGGAAGAAATGGAAGCAATGACAGATTTTACTTTCTTGGGCTCCAAGATCACCGCAGATGGTGACTGTAGCCATGAAATTAAAAGACACTTGCTCCTTGGGAGGAAAGCTATGGCAAACCTAGACAGCATAGTAAGAAGCAGAGACATCACCTTGCCGACAAAGGTTCGTCTAATCAAAGCTATGGTTTTCCCAGTAGTAATGTATGGCTGTGAGAGCTGGACTATAAGGAAGGCTGAGCGCCAAAGAATGGATGCTTTCGAACTGTGGTGCTGGAGAAGACTCTTACAAGTCCTCTGGACTGCAAGGAGGTCAAATCAGTCCATCCTAAAGGAAATCAACCCTGAGTGCTCATTGGAAGGACAGATGCTGAAGCTGAAATATTTTGGCCACCTAATGCGAAGAGAAAACTCTCTGGAAAAGACCCTGATGCTGGGAAAGACTGAAGGCAAAAGGAGAAGGGGACGGCAGAGGATGAGATGGCTAGATAGCATCACCGATGCAATGAATATGGACTTGAGCACACTCCGGGAGAGAGCGCAGGACAGGAAGGCCTGGCGTGCTATGGTCCATGGGGTCACAGAGAGTCGGACACGACTGAACGACTGAACAACAACAACCTTCAGAGGCACATTTGATGGTGACCTGGAAGAGGGCCTTCTTGGTGGCCACCCCCAGGCTATGGAACTCCCTCCCAAGCGAGGCTAGGTTTGCTCCCTCTTTGATGTGATTCTGCTGGCAGGAAAAGATTGCTTTATTTAAGAAGGTCTTTAACCTGTAAGTGGGTTGGTGGGTTGGGTGCTGTTTTTAATAATATGTTTTCTGTAATTATTACGTTTTTATTGTATTTTAATTTATTGTTTTAATCTATTGTTATTATTATTATTTACATTTCTGTGTTGCCCAATAGCCAAAGCTCTCTGGGTGGTTTACAAAGACTAAAAACATTAAAAATACAATACACAGAGATTAAAAGTCATTTACATTTTTAAAAAACCGAACAGACAGTATACACAAAAGAAGCCTATATCTAAAACAACTTCAAACAAACAATCTCAAAAACAAACAAACATAACCCCAAGACATTCCAAAATTGATTAAAACTTCTCATATGCTGCCAAATGCCTGGGAGAATTGATTCTGTAAGCCAACTTGACTTCTAGTTGTATGATAGAAAGGTGGGGTACAAATTAAATACATACATACATACATATACATATATATAATTTACATGTTCGGAAGAAAGGATCCAGAACTTTGCTTTCTTAGTTTTAGAGGACTGAAGGTTACACTGCAACTTGAACGGTGTAATATTGTAAAGATGGATGTCCCATAAGAAGAACAGTAATGCTCTTCCTACATCTACTCCATTTTATCTTACGTGCATTTTGTTATTCAGTTGCACTCCATCATGGTTGAGGTGATCCATTTCCAATTATATATCTGTGCTTCTATCCTTGCCCTCCAAGATCACTGTTAGAATAGAATCAATGGGTACGGATCCCTTTCAAGTTACAGAAGTTACGCTTCTGTATCCATGGTATCTCAAAATGAATACATAGCAGAAATCTCAATGGTATAAATGAACTGACTCCTCAGCTTTCAGCCCGTGTGCTCACTTTGTTTCTCTGCTTCGTGGGACGCTTAACGACTCTACTAAAGGCAGGATGTAGTCTCCTGGCCCCTCAGATTACAAGCTCTGTCTATAGTTCTCCATGCCCAGAGTTAATGCCTTAAAAGTGCTATTTTGTTCATCACAATTGTGCTTTCTGCAGCACAATAACTCTTCTAGCACGAAGCAGCACTTGTCATCTGCTTAAGTGTCCTGAGGTACGTGTGGTTTTAATATTTCTATTCTTCTCGATGTTCTGACGTGAGCTTAACCTCTGACAAGTCTCTTGAACAGTTCCGCTGGCATGGGGAAATCAGCCAGAGGATTTCATAATTGAAGATGAAGTTTAACATATGAAAAGGCGAAAGGAAATGAGTGGAACTATTCAGATAGAAGTGAATAATGGGTGTGTGGGAAAAGATGGGACTTTCAGAGAGCACGTTTCAGATAATGTTTCTGTCAGGAAATGAGGAAAATAATTGTGAATATTCAAAGAGTGACATTCTCAAGGGGAACAAAAGTTATTTAAAGGCTTCATTTCAATCCAAGTGAGAAACTTAAGGTAAAACCACTCCTGTAACACTGGTTGACACTAGCAGAACAAACCACACATTATTACTGCTAGGAATTTCATTCCTTGGCTTGTCATGTTAGCCAGGCTACTGCAGATGGCATCATTTGGAAAAAGAGAGGAATCACTGAGTGAGTTTTGTTATACAGAATCAAGGCTACAACCTATATCTACTTATTTGGGAGTAAGGCTCATTTAACTCAGTGGGACTTACTTCTGAGTAGACATGTATTTCACTCTAAAAGAACCTATGTTCTTGGTATGCATGTCAAAAACCGACATAAATCCTTTTGCTTATAAAGGGTTTCTATTTAACACTTAATTAATATCACTGCAGCTATTACAAAAGTGCTTTCCCATCCCTACCATGTCCCATTGGGTCATGTGGGGTGGGGATGGTGTTGCATCTATCTTGGAGGGAAAGAGTGCAACATAAGGTGTGCAGACACACCTAGCATCCAGATGGTAGTTTATTTATTTATTTAATTTTATTTACAATATTTATATACTGCTCCATATCAGAAGATTTTGTAGCAGTGAACAACATGATAATAATAAAACAACAGGTTAAAAGAGTTAAAACATTTTTAAAAATGACAAACCTCAACAAAGTGGAATTTAATAAACCATGGCTGGTCATGCATCGAAGGCCTCTTGGAATAAGTAACGTCTTCAGGAGGCACCAGAAGGAACACAATGTTGGCACCTGCCTGACCTCTAAAAGGCAGGGAATTCCACAGGAAAGGGGCCACCACACTGAAGGCTCTTTTCCTGGTGGACTCCAACCAGGCCATGGGTCAATGTGGAACCACCAGGAACATGCACTCTGATAACCTCAGTGACCAGGCCAGTTGGTTAGGAAGGAGGTGCTCTCTCAGGTATCCTGGTCTCAAGTTGTTTAGGGCTTTGTACACTAGTACTAATACCTTAAACCTGGACTGGTAGTGAATAGGCAGCCAGTGCAGTTCCCTCAGCAAAGGAGTTTAGGGATGTACGAAAGTCACTTACCTTTTCGCAGGTGTGATTCACAGTGGGGGAAGGCACTCCGTCCCTCCCCCCAGAATCCTTCCTGGCTGGCTCCGCTCTGCGGTGGCTATGTGGAGCCACCAGCCAGGGCTGTCCACAGCCAGAATTCCAGCCATGGCCAGGCTGCTGCGGAGGCAGATGGTGGCCACCGTAGCAGCCACCATTTGTATCCTGCCAGGCTGCTGTGATAGGCTATGTAAGTATTTATGTAGCCTATCACGGCAAAGAGCAGGAATGCAAATGGTGGCTTTTACCATTTGCGTGGCTGCCTTTACCGTGATAGGCTACGTAAATACTTACATAGCCTATCACGGAAAGAGCAGCAGTGGCGCAAATGGCGTAGCGGCCGCTGTTTGCATCCCTGCTCCACTGAATCCCTGCGTGGTGGCCACCATTTGCATGGCTGCCTTTGCCATGATAGGCTACATAAATACTTACGTAGCCTATCACGGAAAGAGCAGCGGTGCAAACGGCGTAGCAGCCGTTTACTACGGCAGCCTGGCTGGACGGCAGCCTGGCTGGACGCAAATGGCAGCCGCTATGGCGGCCACCATTTGAATCCGCAGCAGCTGGCTGAAAGACCAGCTTCTGCCGCCACCGCCGCCAGAGCTGCCACTGCTGGAACATCCGCCCCAGATAAGCTTCATCCCGGGGGAGATTCCGCGGGGGGGGGGTAGGGAGTGGGAGGTGATTCTGCCACAGATTTCGAGGGGCCTAATGCCAGTGCATTCGGCCTCACTGAAATCCGTGGCAGAATTCTCCGCCATCCCTATGAGGACTACCCAGATTCCAGGGGTGGACGAAAGTCACTTACCTTTCGTCGAAGCTTGTTCGTGGTGGGGGGGAGGCGCTTCGCTGCTCCCTCTGCGAAGTTCAGGCCGGGGGGGAGGCTTCCCGCCTCGCCCGGCCGTGAACTCAAAAGTTTTTTTAAAAAAAAAAACCACGCCCCCGTGATAGGCTACGTGACGATTAACGTAGCCTATCACGGCTAGATCTGCAAAGTCAGCCGTGATAGGCTACGTTAATTGTCACGTAGCCTATCACGGGTGACTTAAAAAAAAAAAAAAAGCACGTATGCTAATGGCGGCCCCCATAGGGAGCCGCCATTCGTGTTCCTTATTTGGTCGCCGTAGTCTACGTAAATCTTTACGTAGACTACAGCGACCAAATAAGGAACGGGAATGGCGGCTCCCTATGGGGGCCGCCATTATCCGTATGCATTTTTTTTTTTTTAAGTCACCCGTGATAGGCTACGTGACGATTTACGTAGCCTATCATGGCTGACTTTGCAAATCTAGCCGTGATAGGCTACGTTAATCGTCACGTAGCCTATCACGGGGGCGTTTTTTTTTCTTTTATTGGAATGGCGGCGGCGGCAGCCGGTCGAAAGACCGGCTGCCGCTCCTGCCCCGCACGAACACCCGCCGAACCGCCGGCTGGACCCACCGCCGGGAGGGACATTCGGCGAAGGTTAGTCCTGTCCCAGGGGGGGTGCGGGGGGCAGGGGGTGCGGAGGATTTCTCTCCGAAACTTGTTTGGGGGGCCGAACACGTTGGCGCTCGGCCCCCCGAAGTTTCAGGGAGAAATTCTCCGCCATCCCTACCAGATTCTTTGCAATAAATAAATACGTAATGGGCTCAAATTGCAGAGCAGATTTAGCTGGAAGTAAGGCAAAACGTTCTCATAAAAGTGGTTGTAAAACAAATTTAGAGAAGTCTGCTTTTCTGTGAAGACTGGTTTGGCAAGTCCTCCCAGTTAAAGTGGTTGAGACTGGCTGGTATGTGAAAGAACTTATCCGATATTTTTAGCATGGTCCCTAGGTATCGATACTTTAAGGAAATAAATATTTTCCCTTCTTTATTCCCTCATCATTTCACATTATGGAACTGAAGAGCCTATTCTATAGAGACAGATGATCTTAAATAAGCACTTCACCTTAAGATATTGGTTGTCTGGAAACCCTAAAAAGGTAAAGGTAAAGGTGTCCCCAAGCAGTTGTGTCCGACTCTAGGGTGCGGTGCTCATCCCCGTTTCTAAGCCGAAGAGCCAGCGCTGTCCGAAGACGCTTCCGTGGTCATGTGGCCGGCATGACTGAACACCGAGGTTCACGGAACGCTGTTACCTTTCCTGCCGAGGCAGTGCCTATTTATCTACTTGCAATTTCTTGCTTTCAAACTGCTAGGTTGGCAGGAGCTGGGACTGAAGATGGGAGCTCACTCCGTTACGCAGCACTCGGGTCTTGAACTGCTGTCCTGCCGACCTTCCGGTCTGCAGTTCAGCGTCTTAACCACTAAGCCACCGCGGCCCCTATGCAACTGGAAACCCTAGTTGCAGTCATTTATGCAAAACAATGCTTCTCCTTCTCAAGTCTACAGTCTTGAATTACTGATAATTTTCTTCTTTGGAGAAGGCTGGGCAGACATTCCTTACCATTGAGCAAGCAGAAAGCTAACACATTAAATTAAATCAACAAGGAAATATATTAGATCAGCATCTGAGCTCTAAGAAGTGTCTACTTTTATCGGTAATAATGAAGTTTGACAGCTGTAGGATCAATCATCTTATTAAAAGTTCCCCCTCTCATTCTCCTCAACAAAGCTTTTCTAGTTTACAATTGCTCCAGCAAGTGCTGCCATAAGAACCAGATTTTCTCCAAGTGGATTAGATTACTCTGGAATACACACCTTTTGGATAGACAATTTGTAAGGACTAAGGGTGATAATTATACTAATATTGATGGGCACTCTTTTAATTCTTCCTGTATGCTCAGACCGTTATTTGACCAGGCTACTTCTCTAAAGTCAGAAAACAGATGCATACTTTCTGTCTCTGATGAGCTGAATTCCCCACAACTCTGCTTACACCTCAGCCAATTCCCTTCCATGCCACCAACTCCCATCTGCACTGCCAATTCCCTTCTGCAAGTGGTGTGCCCTGCCAATTCCATTGTGCAAGTGGGACCAACTACTTATGCAAGGGAGATTTCGCACTTGCTAGAGGAAGCCTCTTCTGGAAGGAAGCAAGTCAGTGGAACTCCCTAATGTGAGCTCCCCTGCCTCCTTCCAGAAGTGCACATTTCCTGTAGTTTTGGGTTACCCCAGAAGCACTAAACCAATTTTGCGCAAGTGGTGGTGGGGCCACTTGGACAATGGAACTGGTGGGGCATAAGAAAATCAGCATGGGCATAAGCACACCATTGGATTCTGTCTATAGACTCCTGAGAGTTGAAGGAAGCTCCTTTCTTTTTTATTATTTGCAGGTCATCATGGCTGGAAAGTACTGGGGTGGGGAAGGAGCTGTTCTTGAGCTGGGGCAATCTGGATCTGGCATCTTCCCTCCTGCACCATTGGCACTCTGTTTCCTCTGCAAGCCTTGCAGACTGAACTTTGTGTTTCAGGGACACCATCTAAGCTGTGGTACCATCCAGCCTAAACATGGAATCCACCAAGCCCTATAAAGCTTTAACCTTAGAACTTGTTCTTCAGACTGGGCAACTAGTCTCATGTGTATGTGTGTGAGGATTCTGTCTAACTGCCTACTTTGAATCTCAACTCTTTCCTGGCTTTGAGTACACAATTGTTTCTAGTCCTCTTGATCTTGTATTGCTGCCTTGATACTTGGCCCCTGCCTGTTTTGGACCACACACCTAGTTCTGACCCACTGAGACTTCTCCTGGTCCCAAAACCCGGCTTCCTGGAACCTGACCCACTCCAGAGTGTGAAATATCCAACTTCTAAAAATGCTTTATTTATGCAATGTTTACATTTTTTTCCCACAGCAAATGTACATTATGCACATATGAGATATCCCAGTCAAAGGCAGTGAGGCAGTTCAGAAATAAAAAGAAGAAAGCAATCTGCTAATACATCGCCCAATTAAATGTCATCACAAGAAATACAAAACAGAACTAGCATATTTTTTCTCATTGCCCATATATACTACATCTGATGATGAATACATCTAGGGATGTTAGAGAAATCTGCAATGGATTCAAATGAGTTTGGATTTCTATGAATCTGACCTAAAGAATCCACAGTGGACTGGCTTTTACCAAGTCATGTGGATTATGTCTACTTAGGGATGTCGGAGAATTTCTCCACGAATCTCCGGGAGGCCGAATGCCAACGCATTCGGCCCCCTGAAATTGGTGGAGAGACGGTCCGCCACCTCCCCCACCCCCCTGGAATGGGACTTACCTTGAGCGAATTTCCCTGGAGCTGGTGGCTCCCGGCGGCGGTTCAGCGGTGTTGCAGCGGTGGCGGCGGCAACGGGTCTTCTGACCGGCTGCCACCGCCGCCATTTCCAAGTGAAAAAAAAAACAAACACAAGCAAACGTGATAGGCTACGTAAAGATTTATGTAGCCTATCATGGCTAGATTTTCCAAAAACACCGTGATAGGCTACGTAAATCTTTACGTAGCCTATGACGGCTGACTTTGGGGGGGGGAAGTGCGTACGCAAATGGTGGCTCCCATGGGCACCGCCATTTGCGTTCCTTATTTTGGCACGGGTAGTCTACGTTAAGATTTACGTAGTCTACGGTGAAAATAAGGGCAACGCAAATAGTGTTGCCCTTATTTTCACCGTAGTCTACGTAAATCTTTACGTAGACTACCCGTGCCAAAATAAGGAACGCAAATGGCAGTGCCCATGGGCGCTGCCATTTGCATACGCGCTTTTTTTCCCCCCCCAAAGTCAGCGGTGATAGGCTACGTAAAGATTTACCTAGCCTATCATGGTGTTTTTGGAAAATCTAGCCATGATAGGCTACGTAAATCCTTACGTACTACATGCAGACTGGTTTTTTACTTGGGGGGGGGGGATTTGGACAAATGCAGACTTGCGGTAATGTGTATTTGCGCAAACGGAATGAAATTCTCATAATCCCTAAAAAGATCTGATTCCTTCAGTGAACAGATGACAGAATGTAAGATGGCTGACAATCCATGAACCACAGACAGCATAGATTTAGCCAAATCTGTACATCCCTAACTACACCATTCATACCAGAGAGCTATCATTCAACTTGTCCCTCTGCATTATCAGATTTCTTACTTCAAAAAGAATTTACATTCATGTGGAGTACAGAATATGTTGTCAGATGTATAATAATGATAATAATAATAATAATAATAATAATTTGAATGCAAAACGTCCTTGATAACTAATTCTTTTTACTCTGTTGCAGAGTTGGTTCCATATGTTCTGTGGCATTCCAAAATAAATAAACAAAACATTGAGCTTCTTTCTTTCTTTCTTTCTTTCTTTCTTTCTTTCTTTCTTTCTTTCTACTAAACCCTTTAGCTGCATGCCATGACTCCTTTAGACCATGTATTTTAGCTATTCACATAACTTCAGGTGCTATTGTGAGCATGCATCCTTCAGTAGACAAATAGACACCTTGACTTCCCTACTAAATGGCAGCAAAACTTTAACTCAGTCTACCCACAATCTGGCTAACATTAGCCATGATTAAGTCCTATTGAAAGTAATAGGAATTAGAACTAAGTTTAGCTGAATTGGTTTGGAACTGAAAATTAGACCTATATATGTGAATACAGCACAGATAATTCCAGTTCTGTGAACCTAGAAGAATATGTGTACAGCAATGGTGCTGTAATCCAGATTGAAACTAAAATGTAAAGGGATGCATATAAAGCATTGGATAGATGTTGGAGGTGTGGATGTTCCATCTTGATCTATTTTATATTCTGAGGCAATGTTATAGGTAGGGATGGAGCAGGCACTTGGCTCACTCCAGGTTGTTGTTGTTTATTCAGTCAGTCGCTTCCGACTCTTTGTGACTTCATGGACCAGCCCACGCCAGAGCTTCCTGTTGGCCGTCGTCACCCCCAGCTCCCCCAAGGTCGAGTCCGTCACCTCCAGAATATCATCCATCCATCTTGCCCTTGGTTGGCCCCTCTTCCTTTTGCCTTCCACTTTCCCTAGCATAAGCATCTTCTCCAGGGTATCCTGTCTTCTCATCATGTGGCCAAAGTACTTCAGTTTTGCCTTTAATATCCTTCCCTCAAGTGAGCAGTCTGGCTTGATTTCCTGGAGTATGGACTGGGTTGATCTTCTTGCAGTCCAAGGCACTCTCAGAATTTTCCTCCAGCAAATTTTCACTCCATTTTCACTCCAGGATTCTGAAGGAATCCCCTCAGGTCATGTCTCTGGGCTGTGCTGACTGAGCCACTGCCCCTTCTTGTGCCTCCCCATGCCCACCAAACTGCCTTCACCTATCCTGAGCCATCACTAAGTGTCGTTCCCACAGTCACCATTTTGCAGGAAAAAATGGTACCTCAGGAACTTCCCTAAATGTAATATTGCACACATAGGGCAGTAAAGGCCCCATCTGCACAAAATTACAGGCAGAGGAGGAGCTCCATTTCAAAGTGTTCCTTGCAAAAATTGGGGGGTGGGTGGGGTGAGGGGGAATCCCACCCACCCACCATGGGTCCTTTGGGCAACAGGACCCATGACAGAGGGATTCGCCCCCACCCCCTGATTTTTGCGAGGAGCACCTTGAAAATCTAAAGTGAATGGACAATTCACTTATATTAGATTTTCAAAGTGCTCCTTAAAAAATTCAGGGGGCAGGGTGGAGAGAATCCCACTCCCCACCGTGGGTCCTTTGGGCAACAGGACCCATGATAGGGGGTGGTATCCCCCCAATTTTTGCGAGGAGCACCTTGAAAATCTAAAGTGAATGGACAATTCCCTTAAAATAGATTTTCAAAGTGCTCCTTAAAAAATTCAGGGGGCAGGGTGGAGGGAATCCCACTCTCCACCATGGGTCCTTTGGGCAACAGGACCCATGATGGGGGGTGGGGTGGTATCCCTCCCCCCGATTTTTATGAGGAGCACCTTGAAAATCTAATGTAAGTGAATTGTCCATTCACTTTAGATTTTCAAGGTGCTCCTCACAAAAATCGGGGGTGGTGATGGAATTAAATCCACCACCCTCTACCAAGGTCTGTGGGAGAAAACCTGTCTTTGGTGGTGGGGGGGGTGGATTTCATCCCCCAAAAGGCATTTCCCCCCCTGCCCAGCTGAAAGATCTGTCTCCCTGCCTGTCTTTCAAAAGGTAAGCGGCTAGAAGGATCCTCTGTCCAGCTGGGGGGAAATGCCTTTTGGGGGAGAAGACAGTGTGTGGTGGGGGGAGAGAGGATGCCCCGCTGGTAGGGACCCCTTTGGGTTTCTCCCAAGCCCACTCCACCCTGCCCCCTGCTTTTCATATGTTTAAAATGTCGTTGCTCTGTTCTTGCACAAGAATGGAACGAAGACATCAAACATTTGCTGTGCCCCATTTCTTCTGAGGAAGCAAGAGTGCCAGGCACAGGGAGAGGGAGGGGTGCTCTCTCCCACCCCTCCCCGTGCCTGGCACCCTCACTTCCTCAAAAGAAATGGGGCACTTTCCCAGCTCTATGCAAGGCTCCCTTTCTCTCCTTTGCTTTTGAGAGCTGTCAGTTTTTTGACAGCTCTCAAGAGCAGCGTGGACGGCTTGCTGGGCACAGGACTGCTCAACTAGTGGGTCCCAGCTAGTGCAGAGGCTCGTTGAGTGTGTCTGGGGAGCATGAGTGGGGGCAGCAGCTTGGCAAGCACCTGAGGAAGCCAGGCACAAGCGAGTCCATCCATCCCTAATTATAGGGATGTACATTTCTGCAGGACATACTAAATGCTACACTGCCACTTATATGAAACTAGTGCTGTGCCAAATCATGCCCCCTATTCTTGGGATCTTTTTTCTCTCCCTGCTAAAGAGGCTTTGTTCTTCTGCCTCTTTCACAGGGAGAGGGAGAATTTTGAATAATTTTGCATTGTGGAGGGGGATTGGGTTGCTACATAACTTTTTAGGGTTTGGGAGGTGGCTGAAGGATCTTCTTTCTATTTTTAATTATTCTTCTTTTACTTGAAAAACACCAGCACAAGACTCTTTGCATACAGGCTTCTCCAGCCCAGGAACACTTCTTGTGCAAAGACTTGCAAAGAGTCCTGGCCTGATACAAGCAAGAACAAATGAGACTTTTAGAGCTTTAGAAAGACTCCTGTCTTGCTTGCTCTATGTTGCTCCAAAGAAGAACAGATTTTTTTCTAAAACTGAAAAGCCCCATTTGCTCTTGCTTTGCAAAGAAACTTCTGCAGCCTGGGAGCCCTTCCTGAATACCTATAGGAGAGGGCAAGGTCATGTGGTCTCCTGGGAGTTCAGAAAGAGCTGCTGGGCTGGAGAAGCCCCTTGATCAAGAGTCCTGGGCTCCTGCCAAGTGCAGGGATGTTTTAAAAAATAGAAGAAAGACCCCTCAGCCACTGCCTACACTTGAAAAGGTAAGTGGAAATCCTGTCCTTCTCCCCAAAGAGAAAGTTCTTTGAAATTCTCACCTCTCCCAGCCTCTTTCACCAGAGTTTCTGTTTCACTCCCACCCCCCTATGAAATGCCCAAACTGGAAGAATCAAAATATTCAGCACAGAATTATATAACATAACCTGCCATATCTACTTTTGTTGTATTTCTTGAACCTCATAAAATTCATGATGAAACCAGAAGATAAAGAACTTGCTGGCAATTGCAACATTCCACTGACTGAATGGAGGACAAGGAGGTGATATTTGCCAATTTCCCTCTCCCCTTCCAGTCTCCTGAAAATCTGCTCTAAGGGACTGGAGAGACTCCAGAAAAGTGAGGGTAGCACTGGGGACTGCAGAGGGAGGGTTATTATGCTGCTATTATTTTTGGATTTTTTTATTTTTTTCAAATGAACCAACGCGGCTACGCTACTGGCAATTTTTTGGTGGGAGGTCTTTTTTGAGAGAGTATTTAATACTGAACTTAGATGTTCAGGGAATAGTAGAACCGAATCCTAGAACCAGAGGAAGAAGATAATCTACCAGCTAATGATCAGATTGTGTTTAAGGTGGTAGGATCAAAATGGCCTCCCACCACTAGGTAACACCACTCAATTTGGATTCTATTGACTCTTTAGCTAATTCTACACCTACCATTAATCTCCAGCTTTGCTAATATAAGAACTACCACATTTTACTACTTCTGCTTTCTGCATTACAAGGGATATGTGTGTTCTGATTTGTGCTAGATACCCCCCCCCCCCACACACACACACACACACACACAATTGGCTTTTATATTTTCAAAAAGAAAGCAGCCATTGTTACTTAACCCAGCATGCTTTGCTGCAAACTGAGATCTGTTTGCACCAGGCATGGTCTCTAACCTAATTAAGGCCACAACTTTAAATACACTTACTAGGAAGTAAGCACCATTGGACACAGTTTACTTCTGAGTAAACATGGATAGGGCTATATTCCACATCTGAAAAAAACATTCGGTCTTAAAGCTGTTACAAATGGCAGACTTGGCTTTTTCATCCAGGCCATGTACATTCTACATCATCCTGTCCCCCTGCCACTACTTTTTTGGTTTGTTTATTTTTTGTTGCTTAACATCCAGCCTGAAGAAGAGTTCTGGTGAACCCAGAAAGTTGTTCACTATTTTGTGATGCTTCAGTTGGTAGTGCTGTTGTTTGGTGGTGATATTGCTTACAAAGATGTTTTCCGGTGATTAAACCTTTCAGCTGTGTGATTTCAATTCTCTTTAAAAAGAGAGGGCAAGCAAAAGAGAGAAGAAGAAGAAGAAGAAGAAGAAGAAGAAGAAGAAGAAGAAGAAGAAGAAGAAGACAAGTTTGGGAAGCATGAGTTACTGACAGTTTTCACTCCCTCATGCCAAACACTTCACATATTGTCATGGCAACTTGAGTCAGGGTTTTCTATCAGCCTTCAATTTGCTGTAGTGATGATCCCATTTCCTGCAAATTGGGGATGTTGGTCCTCTGCTTTGCCCTCAAAGCTCTTGTTCTTTTGTGCTGAGGTGAGGGAGAGGGTAGAACTGTAACATAAATTAGAGGGAGGCCCTAGTCTGGAAGGAGGCCTAGAGACAAAAGACAAGGCCACTGTTAGCAGAAAATAACTTATCCACCTGGACTGTTGCCAGTGTTAAGTGTGTGTAACATACTGGACCAGTGCCAGATCCTGAAGAAAACGATCTATTGTCATTCTTAATTTCCCCAATGACCCACATAAATGGGCAAACACATTCTGTTCCCATAATCCAGTTTCACACGATAAGCAAAGGTCAGAATAGCATCTGTTAGTACATCTTGCAGTTGCCTGCTTAGCCATGCACAGTTTGTGGACCTTCTGGAACAGAATTTGAGTTAGCTACTCAAGCCACACTGAAAGTACCATTCCTCCACAAATCTGTGACACAGTCAGAAAAAGAAAGGTTTGTGAATTTTGTTAAAGATCTGCTAAAAGGAGTCAAAGAATTTCATGGAAACTTGATAGGGAATGGACGGATCTATCTATTTCACTTCCTATAACATTCATATTTTTTTTAAAGCACATGTTTGTCCCATCACATTTCAACATCTGTTTGTGAATTTTTTTTAAAGCCCACATTAAAATTTGTATGAATTTTCATGTGCATGAATGTTTGCATGAATTTTTGTGTGCCTGAAAATTCATGCACAGTTTTGTATGCAGTTTTCTCTAAAGGATATATCTTTGAATGCATTTTTGGATCAGACAACTACCTGACAAAATCTGGAAAATGACGATAAGGGATAATTGCATTTCAGTTTGTGTGTTACTTCCGGAAATATGAATTAGGTTGGTTTGTATTAAAACGTAAACCAAACAAATGTTGCTCCACCCCTAAACCTGGAACACTGTTTCTTTAAATGGCCCTTAAACTAGGGCTGTGCACTGCTTTTGTTGGAATACCAAATAACAAGGCAAAGCAGGCTGCTGGATCAGAACAGCACCCCGAAGCAAAGCGGCTCATTGATGAGGCACCTCAGTCCGCCTTGGAGATTCATAGCTCTTCTGATGGCTTCTGAGCAGGCCAGACAGGCTGGATCCAAATGTGTAAACTTGAGAGAGATCTGGGAGGGGGAGAAGAGGAGGAGGGAGGAGGGAAGGGGAGAGGAGGAGGAGGGAGGAGTGAGCTGTGGCGAATGGCAACTCTAGTTGCCAAATTAGGGATGAATAGAACCCAGCAGTATCCAATCAGTGACAGTGGTGGAGGAGCGGTGGTGGTGGAGGAATACTGGAGTGAAGAGATCAGCCTGCGGTTGTTCATTATGTGAGAGAGCACACGCTGTTTAGGTGGTAGTTTTGTTGTTAGAGAGGGAGAACCTGTGTTGCAGCTTTGTGTTTATTCTTTATTAATTCCACTATTATCTTTCTTTGTTTTGTAGATTCTTCATTTTAAAAACCAAACATTTAGTACTTAGTCTGAGTTTCCTCCCTGGTTCTTAGTATCTCCCCACCCCACCCTTCTGTAACAGGTTTTACCTTTCATTCTTCTTGTTTGTTCATTTAAAAAACCAGAACATTTCACTTTAGTTGCTTTGCCTCATTCTTTAGCTTTCCCCCCTTCTCAATTCTCTCTCAACCATTAGTTTGCCCTTACTAGGGATGTCAGAGAATTCCACCATGGACTCCATAGCCGCCACCATTTGCGTCCCTGTATTTTGCCGGGATAGGCTACATAAATATTTACGTAGCCTTTCACGGCAAAAAACCCACAAAAAACAGCAAACGCAAATGGCGGCTATGGAGGCCACCATTTGTGTTCCTTTTTTTTTGGTTGCCATTTTAGCCTATGTAAATATTTACGTAGGCTATTATGGCAAAAAAAAAAAAAAAAAGGAACGCAAATAGCGTAGTGGCTGCCATTTGCGTTCCCCCCTCTTTTTTTGCCATAATAGCCTATGTAAATATTTATGTAGGCTAAAACAGCAAAAAAAAAAAAAAGGAAATGTAAAAATGGCGGCCGCCGTAGCCACCACCATTTGTGTTCCCTTAGTTAAGCCATGATAGGCTATGTAAATACTTACGTAGCTTATCACAGCCTCCACAGGGACGCAAATGGCATCCCTACATTAGCCGTGATAGGCTACGTAAGTATTTACATAGCCTATCACGGCTACATGGAAGAAGCGAATGGCGGCCGCAGACGTGGCCACCATTCACAAGTCAGAGTGGATGGCAGCAGGTAGGTGCTCCATTCTGGGCCCATTTCGCAGGGTGGGGGGCAGGGGGCTTCATTCCGCCACAGATTTTGGGGGGCTGAATGCACTGGCATTTGGCCTCACCGAGATCCGTGGCGGAATTCTCTGACATCCCTAGTAGTAGGGCATCACAGTGCAGAGGCAAGTTGCAGCGCCTGGAGGTCACTGTTCAAGGAGGCTGGTGCAGGCAGCAGTGGTAGCACTGTTGCCAAAGGAGCACCATCTTCTGTAGTGGAAGAGGGTTAGGGATGGCAGAGAATTCCACCACGGATTTCAGTGAGGCTGAATGCACTCGCATTCAGCCCCCGGAATCTGTGGCAGAACGGCCTCCCATCCCCCGCCACCCCACAGAATCCCCCCGGAACAAAACTTACCTGTGGTGGGGGCGGTGGCTTCGACGGTGGCTGGTCTTTCGGCTGGCTGCTGCGGATGCCATTTGCATCCTGCCAAGCTGCCATGATTGGCTACATAAGTATTTATGTAGCCTATCATGGTAAAGACAGCCATGCAAATGGTGGCCACTATGCCACCATTTATAAATACTTACATAGCCTAACATGGTAAAGGCAGCTACGTAAATGGCATAGTGGCCACCATTTGCATGGCTGCCTTTACCGTGATAGTATCACGGCAGCTTGGCAGGATGCAAATGGTGGCCTCAGCAGCCAGCCGAAAGACCAGCCGCTGCCGCCACTGGAGCCACCGCCACCGGAGCCTATCATGGAAAGAGCAGTGGCGCAAACGACGTAGCGGCCGCCGTTTGCGCCCCTGCTCTTTGCTATGATAGGCTACGTAAATACTTACGTAGCCTATCTGCGGTTGCAGTTGGCCCTAGCTGGCGGCTCCACGGAGCCGCTGAAGAGCAGAGCCGACCCAGGGAGGATTCGGGGGGGAGGGATGGAGCGCCTCCCCCCCACCGTGAATCCAAGCTGCGAAAAGGTACATAAGTGACTTTCGTACATCCCTAAAGAGGGTAGCCTGCTGATGGATGTTACACCAGAGTTGTCTGATGTCCTCAGTGTGGTGGAGGGTGAAGAGGAGGAGATCCACAAGGGTGTGGGGGAGGATGAACTGCAGGCAGAAGATCCAGCACTTGACCCCTCTTCCATTGTTCACCCTGCTGATGTGGTGACCCCTGAGACTCAAAGTAAGCAGTCTGTCTCCACAGAAACATCAGGATACCATCATGTGGGACCACTAGGAGGTGGGAGCGGATCCCAGCACTGCTGTGTGCAGCCACTGCAAGGTGTCTCTGAGCAGAGGGAAACAGCCAGGGCTCTACAGCACCAGCAGCCTGCTCCTGCACTTAAGGAGGCAGCACCAATCGGTCTCACTTGGGGAAGAGGCCCCCACATCCCAGCAGGCCGGCAGCAGGGGCAAGTAGAAGGCTGGTAGTGCCCAAACTCCTGCAAACTCTCCATCTCTCACCCCCAAGAGGCTTAGGCAGGCAGGCAGGCATGGAGGAGATAGGGTGGAGGAGATACGGGTCCAGAAAGTGAAGGTTTCCAGCACCTGACCAGATCAACAACTGCATATATAAAGATAAACTAGATAAGGATGTGCGCTTTGCTACACTCTCAATTCCTTTGGTTCACTTGCATTATTTTTTAAAAATTAAAACTGTCTGAAATTTGGCAGGTGTGGTATGACATTTTTTTAAAATTAAGATATAAATTAAATATAAAATATTCACTTTGTGTGTGTTAAAAAAAAAAGCACATTAGCACAAAAACTACTCCTGCCTGTTTTTCCAGGTAATGTGTATTCCAAATTCAGCCAAAGACGGCCTGAGGTCATTCACTGTGAAGCTGAATAGGAAAGTCGTACTATGGGAGAGGGGTTATTTTATTATTTATTTATTTATTTATTTATTTATTTCTATACCGCCCAATAGCCGAAGCTCTCTGCACTTCAGAGAAACCTATAGCAGAGATTGGGGATAGTGACCTCCTCCTAACCACTGCTTAAATACCTAACTTCTCTGATTATCCCCTTATGACCTTTTGTTTGAGTTTGAGTTCCTGGGAACAGCACATTTACCTGTGCCTAGCACACAAACTACTAGGCCAAACTGTCTGAAATTTGGCAGATGGGATCCCCTCCATGGAGGCTGACAGATCTCCAAATTCCATGTGTTTCTCATAAAAACTGAAAAAAAAGTTATGGCCATTTCTATTTTCCAATGCAAGTCAATTAGGGGTGGACGAAAGTCACTTACCTTTTCTCGCAGCTTGTTCGCGGTGGGGGGGAGCGCTTCGCTGCTCCCCCCGCGAAGTTCAGGCCAGGGGGGGAGGCTTCCCGCCTCGCCCGGCCGAAATTCAGGCCGGGGGGGAGGCTTCCCGCCTCACCCAGCCGAAATTCAGGCCGGGGAGGAGGCTTGCCGCCTCGCCCGGCCGCGAACGCGAAAGTAAAAAAAAAACAAAAAAAATGCTTCACTGATCTGCAAAGTCAGCCATGATAGGCTACGTGAATCGTCACGTAGCCTATCATGGGTGACTTTAAAAAAAAAAAGCGCGTACGCGAATGGCGGCCCCCATAGGGAGCCGCCATTCGCGTTCCTTATTTAGTTGCTGTAGTCTACGTAAATGTTTACGTAGACTATGGCGACCAAATAAGGAAGGGGAATGGCATCTCCCTATGGGGGCTGCCATTATCCGTACACACTTTTTTAATTATTTTTAAAGTCACCCGTGATAGGCTACGTGACGATTCACGTAGCCTATCACGGCTGACTTTGCAAATCTAGCCGTGATAGGCTACGTGAATCGTCACGTAGCCTATCAGGGGACGTTTTGTTTTTTTTCTTTTATTGCAATGGTGGCGGCGGCAGCCGGTCGAAAGACCGGCTGCCGCTCCCGCCCCGCTCGAACACCCGATGAACCGCCAGCTGGACCCGCCGCCGGGAGGGACATTCAGGGAAGGTAAGTCCCGTCCCGGGGGGGGGCGGGGTGCGGGGGGGGCGGAGGATTTCTCCCCGAAACTTGTTCGGGGGGTCGAACACGTTGGTGCTCGGCCCCCCGAAGTTTGGGGGAGAAATTCTCCGCCATCCCTAAAGTCAATGGGAAAACACCATATCAGAATGATTAAGAATCTCGCTTTGAATCCAAATCCAAAGCGAAGCAGATGGGGTATGAATCAGTCGGAAGCAAAGTGGGGCTTCTTTGGAAGGTCCAAACCAACATCCATGCGGGGGGTGTGTGTCCGTGCACAGCCCTATCTTAAAGATCTTGATGTTCCATTCTGCTTTTAAATTAATGGATGTTGATTTTTTTTTAATCAATTGGGTTTTTACTGTTACTGGTTTTGTTTTTTTAAACGCTGCTGTTTGAGATAGAAGTATTTCAGACTGTATTTTTTCCTTGTAAACCCTGTCAAAAAGCAGCATAACATAACATTATTTTAAACAAATTAAATAAAATGAACGAAACAAAATAAATATTTCCTGACAGATAAAGGGTAAAATCCAACATAAGTCCTACTTAGAGTAGACCCATTAAAGTGAATGGGATTTAAGCTAGTCATGATTAATGTAAGTCCCATTTATTCCAGTGGGTCTACTCTAAGTAGGACTTATGTTGAATCTTACCCAAAGCTGGTGTGCTTTATTTTACCTTCAGCTTGTAGCTCATCTTCATAGGATGCTGAGATTTATTGTAATTAGAACATTCCTTCCCAACATAATCTTTGTTATGATGCATTTTTATTAGAGCTGTGCACAAATGGCCTTGTGAATTTCTTCACCTTACTTGTGGGAAGAGAAATTTGGGAGACAGTTTCACCGAATTTCTCCAAGGGAAGGAGAAATTCTCAACAGTTTTTCTCAGGTAGGGCTCCCCTAGGGATGTACGAATCCCTTATCTTGCTCTGCTGAGGGGCATCCATGGTGGGGGGGAGGCGCTCTGTCCCTCCCTCTGGAATCCTGCCCGGCCAGCTCCGCTCTGCGGCCAAGCCACGGAGCCGCCAGCCGGCTCCGGCCACCTGCAGCCCGACATCCGGCCACTGGGCAGCCCTGCATGGACGTAAATGGCGGCTGTCGTAGCCACCGCCATTTGTGTCCCTGTATTGAGCCATGATAGGCTACGTAAGTATTTACGTAGCCTATCATGGCAGGGGGGAAAAAATACCCAGTGTACGCAAATGGTGGTAGCCGCCACCATTTGCATACCCTGGGGTTCCCCCCCCCCGCCGTGATAGGCTACATAAATACTTATGTAGCCTATCATGGCCTCCGCAGGGATGCAAATGATGTCCCTGCATTAGCCGTGATAGGCTACATAAGTATTTATGTAACCTATCACGGCTTGAAGAGGAGGAAGTGAATGGTGGCTGTAGGACAGCCGCCATTCGCAAAGCAGTGCAGATGGGAGCAGGTAAGTGCTCCGTTTCGTGCACCTTTCGTGGGGTGGGGGCGGTGGGGACTTCGTTCTGTGACGGGTTTTGGGGGGCCGAATACACTGGCATTCAGCCTCACCGAGATCCATTGTGGAATTCTCTGAAATCCCTAGGCTTCCCATTGTCAGGGCTTGTAGCACAGCTTCTTTCTTTTTTAGTAAGAGGGTTTTCATGCTGAAACAGCATCAACTGTCTTGGCAGGCTGGCCCCCAATTTGCATCCACCACAATGCAGGTGGGGGCAGTGTTGTGTCTGGCTCCAGAGATGAGGTGGAGCTAGTGCTCTGCCAAAATCTGCCCTTCCTGAAAGTTTTCTAACCCCATGAAAGCGGCTTCCATTGTTCTGTCTCATTCAGGATGTTTTATTATTTATTCGTGTGGTATTTTTGAGCTTACCTACTCGTACCTAGCCTCCCAGGCTGCCTGCACATCTGATCTGAAAGAGCCCTATGGAAAGAATTACCTCATTGTGCCTTAAACTGGGCTTTAATTGAAGTGTAGGAACTTGAGGAGGCTACAGGCTGCCAGAGAGATGAAAAACTGGACATTTGCACTCACTCCTCAGTAGGGATGTCAGAGAATTCCGCCATGGATCTCGGTCAGGCCGAATGCCAGTTCATTCGGCCCCCCAAACTCCGTGGCAGAAAGGCCTGCCCCCCCACGCCCCCCGCGGATCCCCCCCAGGAAGAGACTTACCCAGGGCGGATGTTCCAGACGGCGGTGGCTTCAGCAGTGGCGGTGGCTGGTTTTCTAACCGGCTGCCGCCGCCATTTGCAGTCTTCCCCCCCCATTCGTGATAGGCTACGTAAAGACTTACATAGCGTATCACGTCTGGGTTAAAAAAAAAACCACGTACACAAATGGCAGCGGCTACGGCCACCTCCATTTGCATTCCCTAATTTTGGTTGTCTTAGTCTACGTAAATATTTATGTAGACTAAGATGGTGAAACTAAGGGGGAATGCAAATAGCATCTGCTATGCTATTTGCATTCCCCCTTAGTTTCGCCATCTTAGTCTACATAAATATTTACATAGACTAAGACAACCAAAAATAGGGAACGCAAATGGCGGCGGCCATAGCCGCTGCCATTTGCATAAGTGTTTTTTTTTTTAACCCAGACGTGATAGGCTACGTAAGTCTTTATGTAGCCTATCATGGCTGAATACAGGGATGCAAACAGCGGCGGCTATGGCCGCCGCCATTTGCGTCCCTGCTAGCCAGCGGCCGGATGTCCGGCTGCTGGTGGAGCCGGCCAGCGGCTCCGTGGAATCCCCGCGGAGCGGAGCCGGCTGGCCAGGATTCCAGGGGGAGGTGTGGAGCGCCTCCCCCCCCGGCGAGGATTCCAGGGGGAGGGTCGGAGCACCTCCCCCCCCAGCGGAACCCGGCGGAGCCAGGTAAGGGGGGTTTCGTACATCCCCACTCCTCAGCTACCTCCTAAGTAAGGTAAGCTCAAAAACCCCAACCCCAGCCCATGATAATTTCTCCAAAATTTATTCACAATTGCATTTCTTTTTGAAAGCAGTTTCTCTTCTATCAAATTGAATGAGAATGGTCAAAAAAAATGTGGGAGGAATTTTTGGCACAGCACTAGTTTTTTTTATCTAAATGAGGAAGGACTTGAGATACGTTCAGAATCTGTGATTGAGCATCAAGATAACCAATGCATAGCATGTACAATTAAAAAAGGGTATGTTCCCCTCCCCACCCACCCCCACCCCCACCCCAAACTCACCCCCTCCTGAAGGCAAATGGTAAACACAAAGTTACCAATATATTTCTTTGTTTAACCTTTGGAGCCAATTCACCCTTGATATTTTAACACTGCCAAAACCCATTGTATTTCCTGCAACAAAGTCAAACTAAAGTTTGAATTTGATTCCTGGAACGTGGATGGCCAGAAGGAAAAAATCAATAGGGGATGACAGCTGAATACTGAGAATAGTAATAGTTAAAAATAGAAGAACAAATGGAGAATGAAAACAGACAAACTGAAGTATTCTAGACCTGATGCTGAATTGTATCCCTACTCAGCAGTGTCACATGCAGCACATTTTAGATTCCACACAACAGTGTTCCTAGACCTGCACAATTAATATGCAATGCAGTTGCCCTCTGTCAGTAGCACTGGTCAGATTATGTTCCAAGAACCGGGGCGGGGAACTTGTTTTTGGGCCCGAGGACTGCATTGCCTTCTAGGGAACCTTCTAAGGAATTCAAGAGGAGGCCCTTGCAAAACATGGACAGGGTCAAAGCTAAAGTGTGCAGGCCCACCCCACACTCTCTCTTTCATACACATACACATCCAGACATAACATCCATACACCCATTCTCATAAATAACATACACACACACATTCATACTCACACATCTAACACACACACACACACATTCATAAATCCACTTAAGATGCAATCCTATGGCCTCTAGTCAGCGGCTAGATGGCAATAGGATAGGTCAGTTCCCAGAGAACCAACCTCCAGCCCCACTCACACTGCCTCGTAGGCAATGTGGATTGGCCCTGTGATTCGTGTTCCTAAGAGGAATGTGGTGCAGCAAAAACAGGGCATTCCTTGGGCAAGGCGGGGAAGGCAGAAGTGCCATTATGACTCTTCCTATGCGTTGTCCGGCATCTGCCCCCTGCTCCAACATCCCATGGCTAGACAGCCGAAATCAGCTCTCTAGTTGCGAATGCAGGGCTGCTGAAGCGTGAAGGAGGTGAGGAGATAGCATTGATCTCTTTAGAAATTAATGACTACTAGGGATGTGCATCATTTGAAAATCTGGCCCTATTTGGGCCCACCCAGCACAGCTTGCTGAGCAGTTTTTCCTGAAAGCTGGGAACTGTTTTTAGTTCTTTTGTAAATAGATATTTATGCAAATTGCAGCAGCAATTTGCATAATTTGCACAAATTTCAGCTGCAATTTGCTTAATTTGAGCAAATTGTGCAAATTACACCTGCAATTTGTGTAAATTAAGCAAATTACAGCTCAAATTTGTGCAAATTATGCAAATTGTACCTGCAATTTACACAACTTTCTATTTACAAAAGAACTCCAGAACATCTGCGAGCTGGCTTGACCTGATGCAGATCAAGTCTGGCCAGCTTGTGGGGAAGCGAGACAAAGTCCAGGGGGGCTGAGCTGATGAAAGCTCAGTGAGCTCCACCTCTGTATGGATTCCTCCAACATCCCTACTTCTAACAGAAAACTTACATTGTAGTGCCAACTGAAATGAAGCTGAAACCAGGCCACTGAGAAACAAGAGGGGGAGTCAGCTAAGGGTGTGCCCCAAATTCAATTTGGATCCCAAAATTCCAGTTTTCAGTCAAATAGATGGAGGGCTTTCTGTTCTTGGTGCCTTTACAGTTTGTGTTTTTCTTGTAAAGTGGATGCCTATAACTTTTTATGTTTATATTGTGGATTACATGTGTAGCCACAATAGACCCTTCTGAGGGGATGAAGCATGCCACATTTCAGACAGATAGGTGCAGGTAGGGATGGCAGAGAATTCCGCCACGGATTTCAGTGAGGCCGAATGCACTGGCATTCAGCCCCCCAAAACCTGTGGTGGAATGACATCCCACCCCCCGCCCCCCCGCGGAATCCCCCCCCGGGATGAAGCTTACCTGGGGCAGATGTTCCGGCAGCAGTGGCTTCGGCGGTGGCTCCGGCAGTGGTGGCAGCTGGTCTCTTGGCCAGCTGCTGTGGACTCAAATGGCAGCCACTGTAGCAGCCGCTATTTGTGTCTGGCCAGGCTACTGTGATAGGCTACGTAAGTATTTACATAGCCTAACACGGCAAAGGCAGCCATGCAAATGGCGGCCACCATGCCATTTGCGTAGCTGCCTTTGCCATGATAGGCTATGTAAATACTTACGTAGCCTATCATGGCAAGTTAAAAACACACACAACCGCGTACGCAAATGGCGGCGGCTATGGCGGCCGCCATTTGCGTTCCCTTTTTTCGGTGTTTTAGCCTACGTAAATATTTACATAAGCTATTACGGTGAAAAAAAGGGGAACACAAATAGCGTAGTGGGCACTATTTGCGTTCCTTTTTTTTCCCCGCCGTAATAGCTTACGTAAATATTTACATAGGCTAAAACGACGGGGGGGAAAAGGAAGGCAAATGGCGCCCAGTACGCTATTTGTGTTTGCCTTTTTTTCACCGTAATAGCTTATGTAAATATTTATGTAGGCTAAAACACCGAAAAAAAGGGAACACAAATGGCAGGCGCCGTAGCCGCCACCATTTGCGTACGTGGGTTTTTTCCCCCCGGATGGCTGCCCAGTTGCCGGATGTCTGGCTGTGGGCGGCTCTGGCTGGCGGCTCCGTGGAATCTCTGTGGAGCGGAGCCAGCTGGATTAGGATTTCAGGGGGAGGTGCGGAGTGCCTCCCCCCCACCGCGAATCACCCTGTTGAAAAGGTAAGTGACTTTCGTACAACCCTAGGTTCAGGGGGTGTTGTGCAAGGGAAGTTTTTAAAGTTTGAGAAGGGAATGTATTTGCTTGTACACACACCCTGTGCTTTGGGGGAAAATTTGTATGGAAATGGCAGCTGCTGTAGAGGTGACCCAAGGTACACAGGCTGTAAAAATTCAGAAGGAAGGGTGCAAGGGGTTTCTGTGCAGGGGATCTTTAATGTCCCTGGGGAACCTGGGGAAAGTTCCCTGGGGAAAGAAATTCATGCTTAAGGGAACCCTAAGGTTTTCGGATCATAAATACAAAAAAAAAAATTAACAAATAAAATTTTAGGGGGCAAAAAAACCCCCACAACTGCAAAACAGCCCAATGAGGATGGAACATGCTCAGTAGCTATGAAATGATGAGTGTCAACTGGGAAATTTAATTAAAGAAAAACTGGATTGGATGGAATGGAGTATCCTGAAGGAGGGCATGACTGGAAGGCTGACTGGCTGAAATGAACCCTGCACAGGAGGACTCCTTTTCGAATGGAGGACTTGTCACTGCTTATTGTTCAAAGTAACATAGACTGTCATTTTGCTTGTAGTGAGGGACTTCTCTCGTGTGCATAAATATATGGGAACACTTTCTCATTTGTAAAAAGGCACATTTCTAGACTTGCCCAAAAGAGTTATATGAATTCACCCTTTCAGCTCTTTGAATTTTCACCCATGCATTATAATTGGATACACAGAGCATTGGTGTTAAGGGGTAGTTCTGGATAGGCTACAAATCTGTCATTTGACTGGCTGCTTTAATACCAACATTTGAATACTGAATTTGGAATCAAATGCCAATTTCAAGGGTCAGACACCAGCTCTGACCTTGGTATTTGAAATCTGACTATAGCTATCCGAATAATAAAAGCTACCTCTGAATCCATCGCTGCTTATCTGGAGGCAAATTTTTGAGCACTAAATTACTTTTGGTCCTATAAATGCATTCTAGTGAAATATGTTCATTCCCACTTGGAGTCAAGTACAGCACCTTATCTGTTAACTTTTGCTAGACGTTTTAATGTTGATATTTCTAGTTGAAGATCACACACTGAAATACATTTTAGAAAGAGGGTGCTGTTTTAATTATTGATTTATGGATACCATGGGTTTTTATGAATCATTTGTACAGAATCATCTCCTACTAATAAAAGGTCATGTGATAGTATGCAACTGTCTCTCATAGTATATCAATTTTTAAAACCCACCACAAAATTTAGATAGTTAATACTGGATTTGTTTTGGTATTAAAATTCTCCTTGAAACACCCTCATTTTTCCTTGCCCCCTTCTCTCTCATTTGTTATCTTCCCTTTTGTAGTCATCGGCTTTCTTTCAATGATAATAAGGTTGTTGATGCACATAATTTTATTTACATGTGACATTTCATCAACAGGGATTAGACTACTAATGTAAATGAATGCCTTTTTGTTTCACACCATTGTGGGGAAAGTAAACAAAAAGTTTTCCAGATCCACCTGTGAACTGTATTTAAGGCAGTCCTAACAAGTGGAACAGCTATTCCCTCTCTGCTAGGGATGTCAGAGAATTCCGTGATGGATCTCGGTGAGGCCGAATGCCGAATGCCCCCGATATCCAATGCGGAACAAAGCCCCTGCCTCCCCAACCCATGAAAGGCACACGGGACGAAGTCCCCACCGCCCCCACCCCATGAAAGGCACGTGAAACAGAGCACTTACCTGCTCCCATCCGTGCTGCTTTGTGAATGGCGTCCATCCTGGCTGCCATTCACTTCCTCCTCTTCCTAGCCGTGATAGGCTACGTAAATACTTACCCTGCAGAGGCTGTGATAGGCTACATAAGTATTTATGTAGCCTATCACAGCGGTGGGGGGGGAACCCCAGCATACGCAAATGGCTATTTGCGTTGCCCTTATTTTCGCCGTAGTCTACGTAAATCTTTACGTAGACTACAGGGACCAAATAAGGAACGCGAATGGCGGCTCCCTATGGGGGCCGCCATTTGCGTACGCACTTTTTTTTTTTCTTTTCAAAGTCATCCGTGATAGGCTACGTGACGATTAATGTAGCCTATCATGGCTGACTTTGCAAATCTAGCCATGATAGGCTACGTTAATCGTTACGTAGCCTATCACAGGGGCATTTTTTTTTTTTTTTACTTTTCTTGTAATGGTGGCGGCAGCAGCCGGTCAAAAGACCGGCTGCCGCCCCCGCCCCTGACGAAGACCTGCTGAACCGCTGCCGGGACCCGCCACCGGGAGCGACATTCGTAAAAGGTAAGTCCCATCCCGGGGGGGGGGGGCGGGGGGGCGGAGAATTTCTCCCTGAACCTTCGGAGGACCGAATGCATTGGCACTCGGCCCCCCGAAGTTTCGGGGAGAAATTCTCCCCCATCCCTATGTATGCTGGGTTTTTTTCCCCCCTGCTGTGATAGGCTATGTAAGTATTTTTGTAGCCTATCATGGCAGGGGGGAAAAAACCCAGCGTACGCAAATGACGGCAGCTACTGCCATTTGCATATGCTGGGGTTTTCCCCCCTGCTGTGATAGGCTATGTAAATGTTTACGTAGCCTATCACGGCTCAATACAGGGATGCAAATGGCGGCAGCTACAACAGCCACCATTTGCGTCCCTGCAGGGCTGCCCAGCGGCCGGATGTCCAGCTGCGGGCGGCTGGAGCTGGCTGGCGGCTCTGCGGCTTGGCTGCGGAGTGGAACCGGCCGGGCAGGATTCCGGGGGGAGGGACAGAGCGCCTCTCCCCCACCGCGGATGCCCCTGCACAGAGCCAGGTAAGGGATTCGTACATCCCTACTCTCTGCTATGGTTTAGTTGACAGGCTGTTTCTTGGAATACCAATCAATGCATCTTTGATTCTGTATTCCTTTATTGAAAGGATTATATCAACTCCCTGGCCTTGCACTCTCTGATGTTTCCTCTTCAAATTCAAAACTTGCAGAAAGATATCAAGCACTTGCCACCACTCCAAAGATGTATCTTAATACTAGATACTTTTCTTTCTGCCCTATAGGCATTTGGAGGTGCCTCTTTTTATCCTATGAGATTATTGGGCATTCTCCTACAAGCCCCAAACATCTGTTTAACAGCAGCATAGAGCAACACAGCACTTATGGTACAATCTAGTGCTGTGCCAAATATTTTTGACCATTCTCATTCAATTTTTGAGAAAAGAAATTCCTTTAGAAAAGAAATTCAAAGGATGAGAAATTTCATAGAAATTCTCATGGGGTGGGCTTGAGGTTCTTGTGCTTACCTTACTTGTGAGGTGGCTGAGGAGTGTGCATGAGTGCCCTGTTGGTCATTGTACAGTAAGCTCTGTGGTGGCCTGTAGCCTCCTCGAATTCCCACACTTCAGTTAAAGCCATCATGAGAAGACGCCATAAGGCAATTCCTCCCATGGGGCTTTTCAGTTCAGGAAGTGCAGGTGGCCTGGGAGGCTGCAGAGCAATGGGAAGATACATAATAGAGAGAGAAAATCCACACGACACCCTCAGCCACCTCGCAGTGATTAGGTAAGCTCAAAAAATACTACCAAAAGGAATTCAAAATTCTGCCTCAGAAAAGTGGAAGCCTCAACACAGTTGATGCTGTTGCCACCTACAGAAGCAGTGCAATAAACAAAAATCCTTAGGAAAAAAAGAAAGGACCTCTGCTACAACCCCTGCCAATAGTGAGCACTATCTGTGACAAACTGTTGGAGAATGACTCTTCCCCTAGGAGAAATTCAGTGAAATTGTCCTCCCAATGAATCTGCCCACAAATAGGCTGGAGAATTTTGAGATGCCATTTGCACACAGCTCTAGTACAATCCCATACACATAAACCCACACCACTGAATTCAATGGGGCTTAATTCTGAGTACACATGTATAGGATTGTGCTGCACAGCACATAGACAGACACTAAAGGATCACATCCACAAGCAAACCGGTGCAGGTGATTTGGGGAAAAAAAATTACAAGTAAAAATTAATCTCAAAGTATCTCCCCCCACCCCATGGGAATAAGTTCTATACTTTTTTTCAGTTACAGGAGCCAAAGTCTAATTTATAAAATTATATCTAAGAGCTTAGAAGACAGATATTTAGTCTCCATTACCCTGAAGTTCATGTTGACAGAGCCCTTTGCTTTTGCTTTATTGAAGGGATCTTTTGGTCTGTATCTTTTCTGTAGTATCATGCCAGATGTCTTGCATCTTGTTTGTATCTTTTGTTTCTTGATCAACTTCATTAGGGGTAAGTAAGACATTTGGGGGATATCATATGCATAATGCTTTTAAATGATACCCCTATTGAGTGCAGTTCCACCATGGGTTAAAACCTAATGTGACCTCTGCAGGGGAACTGTAGAACTTAACACAATCCTCAGAGTCAATGTAAGTATATTTCAGTTTAATGGGGGGTGAAATGGAATGTTTGGGGGCTAAAAAAAAGTGGTTAGGCTGTTTCACATTCTTATTCACAGCTTTTAAAATGGCCTCTAATACACTTATAGTTACATCATCATTTAGAAAAAAAAGAAAGAGCAAGAAGATAACCAAATCATTCAGATGACTGGACCTTGGATTGGTTTGGATGTTGAAGAGGTCCTTATTAAATAACCCATTTTGGAATACACACAGCATATGCTAGCACTTGCCATCACCCAGACTTGTCCCCTCAGTATTTGTTTATTCAAGTAATACATGTTTGTTCTCCTTTCACCTTTCCTTTCAGATCAATCCCAATTTAATTGGATCCATGTCTTGTGTGTGTGAAAAGACATTAACCTGTGTACAATTCAGCAAATCTTCTTAAATCACCCAAATCTCCCTTAAAAGAGGTAGTAAACATATGCATTAAAAATGAATGGAGTAATGATGTTCATGAGCCCCCACAATTAATTGGATTTCATTTTCTACTGTGATGGATTCCTGAACTTCGTGGGCACTGACCAAATATACATTTGCTTGCCTTTTCTCATGTAAGGTAATTGGATTATCAGGTAGATTGAGTCTTTAATCCATTTGATAAAGTGAGACAAATGTCTCCTAATACACTAGGTATGGAGTAGCTTTAGAAAAGAGGCTACAGGAAAAAGAAGAGAGAAAAAAATACATCATTAACATTGATATCCACGCTGCCATTTACAGGGCGTAGTAGGATGTTTTTCTTCATCTCCGCCTAGATGCTTGTAAAAAAGAGTCAAATGGGAGAACGGAAGCTTATAGTGTTGGGGCAAGAGTACAAAACAAATACAATGAAAGTACAGTCAAGTTTCAAGGCTATGAATTGGGTAGCCTTTCTTCAGGGGAAGGGGATTTTAAAAGCATTCCCTGTTTAGCAGATGCAGGCAGGGATGCCAGTGGGAGGGAGGAGGCCAGGTGTCCTACTTTACAGATGACAGTCCTCTATTTTGGAGAGGTGGCAGAGGGCAGTCCTCTGTTTGAAACTGTCCCCTATTTGGTAGGCTCTCCAGTGCAGCCCAAGTTTGGTGTAAAGTAGGGATGTCCGGATTTTGTGGAATTTAATGGATTATGCAGTGTCATTCTTTCCGGTGTCCATTCACAGATTTTTTTTTTTCATTATGTGGAAAAATACACAAATAATTCCACAAGAGGGTTCACAACAATTTTCGTAATTTACGTTAGTATGTAACTTTTAGCGCATTGTCCCCCACTCCATTCAACTTTCCCCCAAGTATATTTTCTAGTCTCGGCAGTAACTTGCATATTTTCCTACGAATAAATATGCATAAATTTCAGGAAAGTTAAAAAAAAAAAAATCTGAAAGATCTGAAAGAACCATAAGGAGAGAGCAGCAGGGGCCTTGAAGTTGCCCATCCACAGTTAGCACCTGGAGCATAGACTGAGCAGGCACACAGGTCACCTGGTCACAGTCTTCCCCATTATGGTGAGATGTATTCTATTTCTTCTTCTATTATCTCCATTATTTCTAATGGTGCCCCTATACGCATATATTTGCATATGCAGATGAATTGCGTATTGGTGTCCTCTTTTTTGGTGATGCAATTCTTCTCTTTTGGGGCCACGTAAGTGGCCACCCCTGGGGGGAGGGATCTCACTTGTGTATTTCAAGCCACATTTGATTATTCTGAGGTAAATAGAGTAACCGTAAGAAATGCTCTTAAAAATGAATTTATCTCTTGTGTTTTGTGTTTATATTTATCCAAGAGCATGGCCTTTGAATGCTGCTGTGAGTCTAGCCCTCCCCCCTCCCAAATTAAACTGGAAATGCCACTGTGCCAGCCAGCAGGTTTTGGCCCCAGGTGAGTATTAGGGCTGCAAGAGACAGCAACTGCGCACAGGCTTCTGAGTTATGCTAGGGTAACATGTAGCTTAATTACTGTCTTCTGCCTATGCCACTGATTCTGACATACATCTTGCACTTCTCCACCCAAACAGAGATGTGGCTGCATTCCAGCCATCATCATTTTGCTGAATATAGAGCACGAAAGGGAACAATGACTGCAGCGGCAGAATGTGGGGAGAATCCTGTGCACCTTCCTCCCCATTAGTGACAGAGAAGTATGTAGGAGGTGACTTGGCCTCAAAGGAGGTGGGTGGTTGCCCCTATGTGGTCTAGATGGGCAACAGATCCAGATGGAGGTCTCTTAGCAGTGACTCAGAAGACATTGTGTAGCTATTCTGTCTTTTCTCCCTTGTCAGATTTTTTTTTTCCTGCTAAGAAAAGAGATGGAAGAAGCAGAGGGAAAGCTTGGGAGGTAACAAATGGAAGAGGACATTGTTTGGATCTGCTGTAAAATTCTGTGAATGAGGCAGGGCAATTGCACAATAAATGCCTCAACCGGAAGAACCCGATGTTTCGTTACTCCTTTTAATTTAATCAACTCTCCTTATGTTTTAAGCTGTTTTATCTCTTTATTCTTCCTCTTGAAAAAGTAAAATAACATATCACAGGAAGACATAGGACTTGATGGACTAAAGTAGATTCAATACAAGACCTGGTTCAACTTGCATATGGATCACTACCTCACTATAGACTTACAGAATTGCATAAGTATATGGATCACCATCTAGTGGTTTCTGGGAATCCTTGCACAATTCAGCAGACCTGTGCATTCTTTCTTGTTGTTAATATTTCCATCAGCAAAAGGAATTAGGGACAGAGATTTTTGTTTTCACTGAGCCTACCATTTTATCAATGCAAATCCACAGGCAGCCCCATAAGGTGCTGAAATTATGACTGCAGCCATCATGCATATAAAATATCCCTATTCCAATTTCACCCCTCCCTCCAGGTTCCTATTCAACTCCAGAAATTTCACTATGTTTTGAATAAATGTTCACAGCTGGAGTTTGTAGCAATAACAGAGATTACTTTCCAGAGATAACTCTGGCAAGTTATCTGATTGCTTTTCTTGTATTATTCCATAAAGGATGTTTAGAAATGTGCAGTGTTGCTCTTTATTTGGTAGAATGAGTTTTGATTCCCAAAGGAAACTGGAAATTCTCCATTCTCCATTGGGATCAATGACAATGACCATTGGTAGTTGATTGTTTCATCACTCATAGCTTCATTCTCTTTCCTCAAAGGTGTGTACCTTTGGATAGTTTGGAGTGGGCAGGCTAAAACTGATATCATTTTCAGGAGGCCAAGATCTTACATTCCATGTTCCTGACATCTAGGCAGTAACTCCTTCCCACATTTTTATTTCAGTACTTTTGTGCACTGCAACTAGAAGCAGCAGTGCTGTCAGCATGTCAGAATGTCATTTCCCTCAGAATGCCTCTGCAGAAGAACACTACAGCATGTCTACATCCTTCCATGGGCATTGATGGAGGGGTGGGTGGGTTGTCTGTCTCCAAAATATGTCCCTGGAAGGATGCTATGCCATGATGTAGTTAGAGATGGCATGAGAGTCTGAGGATGCGGGGGGAGTCTGATGGACTCCCCTCCCCCCGCCTGGCCACCTGGACCCCATTCGCCAGGCTGCAGGGGGCTTGTTTGCAAGAGGCCCTTTACCTCTTCAATGTTGAGTCATTGGCCCTTTAAGGCAGCCATAGATGCAACATTAGATTTGTGGAAGTAATGGAGCCATGATTTGCAGAAGTAACAGAGTCGCACAATAGTGACTTGGTAAGGTGATGGATTGCCCTGCAGTGCTTCCCGGGCAGTCGCCGAGCCATCCCACAGCTCCTGCAGGGCAGCTCGTGTGGGCGGGTGGGTGGTGACAGTGGCTCGTCCATCACCCTAAAGGACCAGATGGAGAAGAGTCCATCCATCCCTAGATGTGGTATCCTTCTACAAAAGCATTTTGGGTGAAAATCACCCCACAGTGCACCTGGCGCAGAGCATAAGCATGCGAGGGGAGGGTACACTTTATGGGGTCTCAGAGATCCAAGGTGGTTGACCCAGCCTGCAATGCCATTACCATGAAAGGAAATGAAGAAGAGGCTAAACAGTAGACCATTGAAGAGACTCATGGAAACTTACAGAACAATCCTACCGGGGGGGGGGGGGAGATCAGGAGGCAGAGGAGCTACTTTATTCAAATCCTTGCTGTGACATGCTCTCAAGAACTATCAGTCCAAGGGCAGGAGGGAGGGACTACTAGTGGGATAGACAAAGCACCATAATAATCAGGGACATTGATCCCAGGGAGAGTGGGTGCCCATGTTCCTGATAATTTTTACAAGGCCACAGTATCTATGAGGAAATGTCTAGTTCACAGTCACATACACATACCATGGCATGTCTGGCATGTCTGGCTACACAGGGAGATAATTCATGATTTTGCAATGAAAAGGGACACAAAAATAAAGCTTTAGAGTGAATTGGTCAGTTTATTAACAACAACACATCATCAGTATAATGCATTTAGAACCAAACCAAAAAGTCTGTAGGACTCTTCTTCACAGTGGCTGTTACATTAAATAAAAATAGCAAACAGTGGGGGTGTTTGGGGGCTTGGTAGAAAAGCCCAAGTGTGAGCCATGTTGTAATTTCAGAAATGTAGAACATGTAATTTCAGAATTTAAATGGAAACATTTTCTTCACGACTCATGAGATTGCATGTATGGAATGGGATTGGGGTATGTGTGTGGAGCGGGCCCCTATTACAAACTAGTATTGGGGGCCCCACAAGAATGTTTGGGTCCTGGCTAGGAGAACTGGTTGCACTTGCCATATTGGCCCCACATTATTATTTTTTTTTTAAGTTGCCCTTGCCTAGCTGTGTCAGGAACATGAAACAGTCATGCAAAACTAAGTCACAGCCTGAACCATATATCAATTCTTGCCCAACTGACAGGGGTCATGGTTATTTTCTCTCCCCTTTTCATACCCCAGCCCATTTGTCAGAAAACTTGCTGACAAAAATTCCATCCTAGCACTACCCCAGACAGGGCTGAGAAAGACTCCCCGACATCTTCAGCATCTTTCAGACTCCTGCCTGAAACCCTGAAGAGCTCCTGCTGCTAGTCAGTGCACTGTGGATGATGATACTAAGCTAGATAAACCAATGGTTTGACTTGGTATAAAGCAGCTTCCTGGGTTTCTATGAGTAGGCATGTGCTGTAAGTCCAATGTCTGCAGCCAGGGTGGTAAACCTAGTTGTAGTGAAAGAGTTGTCATGTGAGGGTTAGCAAAGCTGCAGTTGCCAAAGTTCCTCCTTTGACATAACTTTTATTCGGAGATCGAGTGGTGGTTTTAGTGTCAGCCCAGAATATATTTATGATTGTAGAACTCATGCAGCATTTACTTATTTTTGTTGTTATTCAGTCGCTAAGTCGTGTCCAACTCTTCGTGACCCCATGGACCATAGCATGCCAGGCCTTCCTGTCCTCCGCTCTCTCCCGGAGTGTGCTCAAGTCCATATTCATTGCATCGGTGATGCTATCTAGCCATCTCATCCTTTGCCGTCCCCTTCTCCTTTTGCCTTCAATCTTTCCCAGAATCAGGAGTCTTTTCCAGGGAGTTTTCTCTTCGCATTAGGTGGCCAAAATATTTGAGCTTCAGCTTCAGGATCTGTCCTTCCAATGAGCAGTCAGGGTTGATTTCCTTTAGGATGGACTGATCTGACCTCCTTGCAGTCCAGGGGACTCGTAAGAGTCTTTTCCAACACCACAGTTTGAAGGCATCAGTTCTTTGGCGCTCAGCCTTCCTTATAGTCCAGCTCTCATACACTACCATAAAACATGTTAGCAATACTGCAGAGGTCTCATGAATCTGGCAATTTAATTTCATCTCAAGTATCCCTTGATTTTTAAATTTTATTTTATTTTTGGGTTCTCGGGAGTTCAGTTTCTTCTGGTGTCTTGGAGATGACACATCATTGCACCAAGATTATGCCTGACAACCATGGTTACTGGGCCCTCTTCCCAGTCCCCATGCCCAGCTTGGGTTTTACCTAGGGATCTATGGATTTTGTTAAATCTGTTCCATCCACAGTTCTTGGATTGTCAGGTGTCTTTCATTCCATCAACTGCTCACTGACAGACCTGGATTTTTTCTAGGAGTATTTCATTCTACTTGCGCTAAGTCCCACGTACACTAATGTGTCCTTGTGCAAGTCTGCAAATGTGGAAATCCACATTAACTAATCTACATTAGTGCTAATTCACATTACTTAATGCAAATTTGCACAAATCTCACTGACAGGGTGATCAAATGTTAGAAAGCACTAGTGATGGTTGAACTTACCCCAGGTGAATTAATTATTTCCTTGGAAATTAATGAATTCTCCCATGTCAGGTTAGAGTTCTCCTTTAATACAAATTCTTGCTCCATGTATATGAGATTTTGTGGATGAATAATATCAAAGTACATCTTGGGAGCTGTAGTTTGGATATGCGAAGTGCAACATGATGTCATTCATCACCATGCTAAGTACCCTCTTCCTGCTTTCACGTGGCCTGCCTGTGTGATGTCATGTTTACTCACCATCACTAATCACTAGCAGAGGTGTACAAAATTATGCATGGTGTGGAGAATGTGGAAAGGGAGATTTTTTCTCTCTCTTTCATAATACTAGAACCTGGGTCATCCCATGAAGCTGATTGGTGTGAGACTGAGGACAGATAAAAGGAAGTACTTCTTCACACAGAGCATAATTAAACCATGGAATTCACTACCACAAGATGTAGGGATGTCCATTGGCCACCAATTTGGATGGCTTTAAAAGGGGTTAGACAAATTCATGGAGGAGAAGGCTATCAAGGGCTACTAGTCCTGATGGCTATGTGCTACCTCCAGTATCAGAGGCAGTACGCCTATGTGCACTAGTTGCTGGGGAAAATGGGAGGGAGGGTGCTGTTGCAATTGCGAGCTGCTTGTGGTTTCCCAACCAACAGCTGTGTGGCCACTGTGTGAACAGAATGCTGGACTAGATGGACCCTTGGTCTGATCCAGCAGGGCTCTTCTTATGTTCTTACAAGTATATGGAGGAGAGAAGATGGACCTGCAGAGTCCTGAACTAGAGCTGTGGTGGCACCAATGATGAGGAAAGTAGTGGTGATCACTCAAGGGTTAAACCAACCAACGCAGTGCATGCGTAGAAACGGTGTTTAGATTCAGACACTACGAGCTTGGAACCAATTCTGAGCTTAGCAGTGAATTCATAATACTTCAATCTAGACTTGTTACAAAAGTAAGAATTACGAAGGGATGGGTATTGACCAATGAGCCAACTACTTGCAAAATCCAGTGGTATCACTAGAAAGAACTGGGCTCTTTTTTCCCCTAATGTTTATATAGAACAGGGAATTTTGGCAGATGCATTTCATCATTCATGACTAAAATAAAGGTACCCCTACAGAAATTCCCTCTTCACATAACTAAGTATAGGATCCCTGTCCTCCTTAGGATCAGCTCACGCCTTCTTAGCAGCATAGGATGCAACATGGTACCAGGCAGAGCCAGCCCTAGGCAGAGTGAGGTGCTCACTTCAAGTGGCAAATACTAGGTGGCAGGTAGAAATGGCAAGGTGTTGGAGGACAGAGCTGTGCATGGCACACAGCCTGTCCTACAACCCCTAAGCTACACTGCTACCCTGAGGCACAGTGCAGGATGCAGTCTGGCAGTGTTGACATAAGGTTCAACTGTCTATCTGGGTGGCTTTGTATATGGAATAGTGTACGTGTAAGATACACGTTGTTTGCTTCAGGAAGCAACATCATTACCTGATCCATTTTAGTGGAAAGGGTAGGGCATGAACCTAGGACCCTCTGCATGCAAAGCATGTTCTCTACCTGTGGAATTGTGATAGGTGAATTCCATGCTGGGAGATGGAGTAGAGGCATGAAAAGGAGCTGTGAGGAAGAGGAAGTGGAGGGAAGAGTCAGGGTGGTTGCAGAGTGATGGAGTCAATTTTAGTTTCCAGTTTCAGGGAAGACCTGGGGTAAAGAAGCTTTTCATGATTTGTCTCTGATGTTTTGGGATTCTTACAATACAACACTACCATTGTATTAACCTCCCTGTGAGTTTATGGCCCTTAGTAGTGTTAATGCCTCACAGCTAGGGATGGCAGAGAATTTCCCCCCAAACAAGTTTTGGGGAGAAATCCTCTGCAGCCCCCCCCCGCCCCCCCCCCGGGACGGGACTTACCTTCACCGAATGTCCCTCCTGGTGGCTGGTCCGGCCGGCGGTTCGGCGGGTGTTCGAGCGAGGCGGGAGTGGCAGCCAGTCTTTCGACCGGCTGCCGCCGCCGCCATTGCCATGAAAGAAAAAAAAAAAAACGCCCCCTGATAGGCTACATGACGATTAACGTAGCCTATCACGGCTAGATTTGCAAAGTCAGCCGTGATAGGCTACGTGAATCGTCACGTAGCCTATCACGGGTGACTTTAAAAAAAAAAAAAAGAGTGTACGGATAATGGCGGCCCCCATAGGGAGCCGCCATTCCCGTTCCTTATTTGGTGGCTGTAGTCTACGTAAATGTTTACGTAGACTACGGCGAAAATAAGGGCAACGCTATTTGCGTTGCCCTTATTTTCGCTGTAGTCTACGTAAACATTTACGTAGACTACAGCGACTAAATAAGGAATGCGAATGGTGGCTCCCTATGGGGGCCACCATTCGCGTACGTGCTTTTTTTTTTTTTTTTAAAGTCACCCATGATAGGCTACGTGACGATTCATGTAGCCTATCACGGCTGACTTTGCAGATCTAGCCGTGATAGGCTACGTGAATCATCACGTAGCCTATCCGGGGGCGTTTTTTTTTTTACTTTCGCGTTCGCGGCCGGGCGAGGGGAGGCGCCTCCTCCCCGGCCTGCATTTCGGCCGGGCGAGGCGGGAAGCCTCCCCCCCCGGCCTGAACTTAGCGGGGGGAGCAGCGAAGCGCCTCCCCCCAACTGCGAACGGCCTTTGACGACAGGTAAGTGACTTTCGCCCACCCCTACTCACAGCAGGATAAAATGGCTGAATGTATGTTCAGATTCCTCAGTTCTGAACTATCCAAACCATCCAATAGCAAACCCTGTTGCTATTAAAATAGGCAGGGAGGGATAAAGTCTAAGGCTGCATTTTCTTGGGAGTAAATCCTCCTAACTTGAGTAGGATTTACTTCTGGCCAAACACACACAGTCTCATACTGTCAGTTTTCAACATAACTTAATGCTGAGACAAAATGGCCCCAGCAACAGCTCATTTATTGTGGAAACATGAACATATCCAGTTTCTGCACAACAAGGTGGAAGATGGGCTTCTTCCTAACTGCCTCTTTTGGAAATCCATGAATATTAATAGACTGGCTAATGAACCAAAAAAAAGCCCAAGCCCTGACAGTGTGTGATATGTGTAACCTTTTTGGTGTGCTTGTTGGCTTGGTAATCTTTCTGCTTTGTCTAATTCATGGGCATATTTTTCTTCCTATCATTTGTTTTAGTGCATTAAGTTAAAGTGCTTCTGTGGGGGATTCAGTTGATTAATGACTAATTTCCATCATGTGTGCACTCAAGAGCAACCTGCCATCATAGAGTTTGTGTGCAAATAAATCATATTAAAAATCTGAAACCACATGACGGTGTGTGTGCATGTGTGTTTAAAGGCATAAACAGATGAGACTGTAGGAAAAACAAGGACACATTCTCCGACTGTAAGAGTTTGAAAGACTGATTAGATACCAGGATGTGTGGGATAGGCCACAGATCTGTATCCTGACCCCCAGAGCTTCAGTGAAATTTGTTCTCTAGTTGTTGCCAGAGTGGATATGGGACTGTTTGTGATGATTAGGGATGGACGGAACACTTACCTTCCGTTCCGTTCTGTTTCCGCTGGGGGGGGCAGCGGGGACTTCATCCTGCGCGCCTTTCATGGGTTGGGGGGGCGGGGGCTTCATTCCGCGATGGATTTCAGGGGACCGAATGCACTGGCCTCACTGAGATCCATTGCGGAATTCTCTGACATCCCTAGTGATGATACTGGATAGCAGGCATGACGGCTTTTCATAGAATCATAGAATAGTAGGGTTGGAAGGGGCATATAAGACCAATGAGTCCAAAACCCTGCTCAATGCAGGAATCCAAGTCAGAGCACCCCTGACAGATGGCTGTCCAGCTTTTTCTCAAATGCCTCCAGTGTGGCAGAGCCCACTACCTCCCTAGGTAATGAGGAGGAGGGCTTTTTCTGCTGTGGCACCCTGGCTCTGGAATGAGCTCCCTAGTGAGGTTTGCCTGGCACCTACATTGTATTCCTTTCGGCGCCAGGTGAAGACCTTTTTATTTTCCCAGGCATTTTAGCATTTTAGCTTTCTAAATTTTTAGCTTTGCTGTTTTAAATCTGTATTTTAAATAGGGATGTCAGAGAATTCCGCCACGAATCTCGGGGAGGCCGAATGCCAGCGCATTCGGCCCCCCGAAATCGGTGGCAGAATAGTCTGCCCCCCCACCCCCCAGGGACGGGACTTACCTTGGGTGGATCTTCCTGGTGGCGGCGGTGCGGCGGCGGTGCAGCGGTGCAGCGGCGGCGGCCGGTCTTCCGACTGGCTACCGCCACCGCCATTTCCAGTTAAAAAAACAAAAAACAAAAGAAGTGATAGGCTACGTAAAGATTTATGTAGCCTATCACGGCTAGATTTTTAAAAAACACCGTGATAGGCTACGTAAATGTTTACGTAGCCTATCACGGCTGATTTAAAAGAAAAAAAACGCTACGCTTTTTGCTACGCTACGCTATTTGCGTTCCCCTTATTTTCGGGAACCTCCCCACCACCATGAATGTCACCCTTTGAAAAGGTAAGTGACTTTCGTACATCCCTAATTTTAAACTCCTGCACAGCTGCTAGGTTTTATTGTGGTTGTATTGTTATATTGTGGTTTTAATGTTCTATATATTTTAAATTGTTTTATTGTGTGCTATCTGGTTTTAATTTTTGTGAACCACCCAGAGAGTTTGGCTATTGGGCGGTATAGAAATTAAATACATACATACATACATAAATAGGTGATTGGTTCCATTGTCATATTGCTCTAACATTCAGGAAGCTTTTCCTGATGTTCAGCTGGAATCTGGCTTCCTGTAACTTGAGCCCATGATTCCGAGTCCTGTACTCTGGGATGATCGAGAAGAGATCCTGGCCTTCCTCTCTGTGACATCCTTTCAAGTACTTGAAGAGCGCTATCATATCTCCCCTAGGGATGTACAAAAGCCACTTACCTTTTCGAACAGTGACATTCGCAGTGGGGGGGAGGCGCTCTGTCCCTCCCCCCGAAATTCTCTCCGGTTGGAGCTGCCGGCCAGGGCTGCCCGCAGCCGGACATCCGGCCACTAGGCAGCCTGCAGGGATGCAAATGGCAGCGGCTACTGTGGCTGCCATTTGCATTCCTTTTTTTTTTTGCCGTGATAGGTTACGTAAATATTTACATAGGCTATCACGGCTAAGGATGTACGAAAGTCACTTACCTTTTCGCGGATTCTGTTCATGGTGGGGGGGGAGGCATTCTGTCCCTCCCCCCGGAATCCACGATGGGGGGGAGGTGATCCGGTCCTCCCCTACGGAATCCTCGATGGCCAGCTCTGCTCTGCGGTGGCTCCGCGGAGAAGCTGGCCAGGCCAGGGCCATCCGCAGCTGGATTTCCAGTCGCGATGGCTGCTGGGTAACCCCCCCCCCCACAAAAATGGCATACGCAAATGGTGGTGGCTATGGCTGCTGCCATTTGCGTTCCTTATTTTTCGCCGTCTTAGTCTATCTAAATATTTACGTAGACTATTACGGCGAAAATAAAGGGGAACACAAATAGCGTAGTGGGTGCTACTTGCGTCCCTTTTTGATTCGCCGTTTTAACCTATGTAAATATTTATGTAGTGAAAAATAAGGAATGCAAGTGGCGGCAGCCATAGCCGCCGCCATTTGCATACGTGTTTTATTTTTTTTTACCGGGATGTGATAGGCTATGTAAGTCTTTATGTAGCCTATCATGTCTCTGTAAAAAAAAAAAAAAAAACCCTAACGACCAGACTGCAAATGGCGGTGGCGGCAGCCGGTCGGAAGACCAGCTGCCGAAGCCGCTGCCACCGGAGCCACCGCCACCTGGCACATCCACCCCAGGTAAGTCTCATGCCAAGGGGGATCCGCGGGGGGGCAGGAGGTGGCAGGCCGTTCCACCACAGATTTTGGGGGGCCGAATGCACTCGCATTCAGCCTCACCGAGATCCATGGCAGAATTCTCTGACATCCCTAATCACAGCCAAAAAAAAAAAAAAAGGAACGCAAATGGTGGCCCCCGTAGCTGCCGCCATTTGCATTTCCTTGTTTTTGCCATGGTTGCATGGTTAATGCAAATGGTGTTCCTGCGTTAGCCATGATAGGCTATGGAAGTATTTACATAGCCTATCATGGCTATAGTGATGAAGCGAATGGCGGCCATGGCCACGGCCACAATTCTCAAGTCAGCACGAATGGCAGCAGGTACGTCTCCCGTTTCGTGCTCCTTTCGCGGGGTGGGGGGGCTTCGTTCCACCATGGATTTTGGGGGGCCAAATGCATTGGCATTCGGCCTCACTGAGATCTGTGGCAGAATTCTCTGACATCCCTAATCTCCCCTCAGTCTTCTCTTCTCAAGGCCAAACATGCCCTGTTTTTTCAGGCTCTCCTCATCGGGCTTTTTTTCCAGTCCCGTGATCATCTTTGTTGCCCTCCTCGGAACCCTCTCCGGTTTGTCTTAGGGATGATGGAGAATTCTGCCATGGATTTCAGTGAGGCTGAATGCATTGGCATTCGGCCCCCTGAAACCCATGGCAGAACAGCCTCCCCCCTGCCACCCCACAGAATCCCCCCAGAACGAAACTTACCTGGGGCTCCAGCGGTGGTGGCTGGTCTTTTGGCCGGCTGCTGCGGCTGCCATTTGCGTCCTGCCAAGCTGCCGTGACAGGCTACATAAGTATTTACATAGCCTATCATGGCAAAGAGCAGGGATGCAAACGGCGGCCGCTACACCGTTTGTGCCACTGCTCTTTCCGTGATAGGCTACATAAGTATTTACGTAGCCTATCACGGTAAAGGCAGCCATGTAAATGGTGTAGTGGCCGCCATTTGCGTGGCTGCCTTTACCGACCCTGCTCTGGTGTAGTGGCCACCATTTGCGTCCCTATCTCTTTGTCGTGATAGGCTACGTAAATACTTATGTAGCCTATCATGGCAGCCTGGCTGGATGCAAATGGCAGCTGCTACGGCGGCCGCCATTTGCGTCCGGAGCAGCCCAGCCACGGCCGGAACTCCAGCTGTGGACGGCCCTGGCCGGTGACTCTGTGGAGCTGCCATGTAGCGAAGCCAACCAGAGAGGATTCCGGGGGGAGGGATAGAGCGCCTCTCCCCTCACCGCGAATCACACCTGCAAAAAAGTAAGTGACTTTCGTACATCCCTAGACTTTGTCTGCATCCTTCTTAAAGTGCGGTGCCCAGAACTGGACACAGTACTCCAGATGAGGCCTAACAAGTGCTGAGTAGAGGGGAACTAGTACTTCCCAGGATTTGGAAGCTATGCTTCTATTAATGCAGCCCCAAATATCATTTGCCTTTTTTGCAGCCACATCACATTGTTTTCACCCAGTCATCCACATTCCTTCATTCTTAGCCTACATTTACACCAGGGGTAAAAATCCAACATAAGTCATACTTAGAGTAGACTCATTGAAATGAATGGAAGTTCAGTTAGTCCCACGTGCATAGTATGCAACTCGTTACCTGGGAATTGAGGTACAAAATGGGGAAAAGTCCGCCGTCTGAAGGATAACTGTGTTCTGATCCAGATATTAGTCTGGGAAATGCAGTGTAAGTCAGTTTGCTTAAAACTCCAGAGTGAACCAAATTCTTTCCCATCCTTAAAACTCAGACAAGAGCTGCTTTATGGGAAAAGAGCAGGCCATTCTATCACCCTACGTGTAGGGATGGTGGAGAAGTCTGCCACAGATCTCAGTGCCAATGCCAATGCATTCGGTCTCCCAAAATCCATGGTGGAACAAAGCCCCCCTCCCCACCACCCTGCGAAAGTTGCGCGAAACAGAGCACCTACCTGGTGCCGTTCACTCTGCTTTGCGAATGGGGGCCGCATTTGCGGCTGCCATTCGCTTCATGATTTTTGTCGTGATAGACTACGTGAATACTTACATAGCCTATCACAGCTAACGCAGGGACATCATTTGCGTCCCTGCAGAGGCCGTGATAGGCTACATAAATATTTACATAGCCTATCACGGCGAAAAAAAGGGACGTAAATGGCGGCTATGGCGGCTGCCATTTGTGTCCCTGCGCAGCCCAGCGGCAGCCAGATGTCGCTGTGGATGGCCCCGGCCAGCCGGAGGCTCTGCAGAGTTGCCGCAGAGCAGAGCCGGCCGACGAGGATTTCGGGGGGAGGGACGGAGCACCTCCCCCCTACCACAGATGTCACAAAACAAAACAGGTGAGTTGTTTCGTACATCCCTACCTATGTGTGAAAAATAATGACAGCTCTGAACACAATTAGAATAATAAAGGGACCATAAAATATGGCCGCACACCACTTAAGCTTAGAGAGGCTTCAGCCCTCTGAAGTCAATTCATGTGCATACACACCAGCTTAAGCAGGTTGTAGAGTACACTAATCATGTATAGAGCAGTATCCAACTGTGTCATTCCATCAGCGCTAGTGGAAACTAGGTTCCAAAGTATGCACAAGAGTGGAATCCAACTAATGCTAGGTTTGTGCAAGCGCAGTTGCACAATCAGTTGCACTTAACTCTTGTGCAACCAGTTGCACATTCTACTTGCACAGTCCATTGTGCAACCAGTTGCGCAACTGCTTGCACAACCAGTTGTGCAAGTGTAATGGGCAACTGCTTGAGCAACAGAAAGATTCGATGGAGCTTTGCCAGTAGTATTTGAGTTTGTGGAATAACACCATTGGATACCAAGCATAATCTAGAGTTGAAGTCTTAGCAGTAGGGGTGGATGAAAGTCACTTACCTGTCCTCGAAGATTTCCCGTGGTGGGGGGGAGGCACTTCGTTGCTCCCCCCGTGAAGTTCAGGCCGGGGGGGGGAGGCTTCCTGCCTCGCCCGGCCGAAATTCAGCCCGGGGGGGAGGCTTCCCGCGTCTTCCGGCCGAAATTCAGGCCAGGGAGGAGGTGCCTCGCCTGGCCGTGAACTAAACAGTTAAAAAAAAAAACGCCCCCGTGATAGGCTACGTGACGATTAACGTAGCCTATCATGGCTAGATCTGCAAATCTAGCCGTGATAGGCTACGTAAATCGCCATTTAGCCTATCATGGGTGACTTTAAAAAAAAAAAAAGCACGTACGCAAATGGCGGCCCCCATAGGGAGCCGCCATTCGCGTTCCTTATTTGGTCGCTGTAGTCTACGTAAATCTTTACGTAGACTACGGCAAAAATAAGAGCAACGCAAATAGTGTTGCCCTTATTTTCACCGTAGTCTACGTAAATCTTTACGTAGACTACAGTGACCAAATAAGGAATGGGAATGGAGGCTCCCTATGGGGGCCGCCATTATCCGTACGCGCTTTTTTTTTTTTTAAGTCACCCGTGATAGGCTAAGTGACGATTTACGTAGCCTATCATGGCTGACTTTGCAAATCTAGCCGTGATAGGCTACGTTAATCGTCACGTAGCCTATCACGGGGGCATTTTTTTTTGTCTTTTATTGCAATAGCAGTGGCGGCGGCAGCCGGTCGAAGGATCGGCTGCCGCCTCCGCCCCTGACGAAGACCTGCCGAACCGCCGGCCGGACCCGCCGCCGGGAGGGACATTCGGCAAAGGTAAGTCCCGTCCGGGGGGGGGTGCGGGGGGGTGCAGAGAATTTCTCCCCGAAACTTGTTCGGGGGGCCGAACACATTGGCGCTCGGCCCCCCGAAGTTTTGGGTAGGGGTGGACGAAAGTCACTTACCTGTCGTCGAAGGCCGTTCGCGGTGGGGGGGAGCGCTTCGCTGCTCCCCCCGCGAACTTCAGGCCGGCGGGGGAGGCTTCCCACCTCGCCCGGCCAAAATTCAGGCCGGGGGGGAGGCTTCCCGCCTTGCCCGGCTGAAATTCAGGCCGGGGAGGAGGCGCCTCGCCTCGCCCGGCCGCGAACGCGAAAGTAAAAAACAAAACAAAACACTTCCCCTGATAGGCTACGTGACGATTCACGTAGCCTATCATGGCTAGATCTGCAAAGTCAGCCGTGATAGGCTACGTGAATCGTCACGTAGCCTATCACGGGTGACTTAAAAAAAAAAAGCACGTACACGAATGGCGGCCCCCATAGGTAGCCGCCATTCGCGTTCCTTATTTAGTCGCTGTAGTCTACGTAAACGTTTACGTAGACTACAGCGACCAAATAAGGAACGGGAATGGCGGCTCCCTATGGGGGCCGCCATTATCCGTACACTCTTTTTTTTTTTTTTTTAAGTCACCCGTGATAGGCTACGTGACGATTCACGTAGCCTATCACGGCTGACTTTGCAAATCTAGCCGTGATAGGCTACGTGAATCGTCACGTAGCCTATCAGGGGGAGTTTTTTTTTTCTTTCATAGCAATGGCGGCGGCGACAGCCGGTCGAAAGACCAGCTCCCGCTCCCGCCTCGCTCGAACACCCACCGAACCGCCGGCCGGACCAGCCACCAGGAGGGACATTCGGTGAAGGTAAGTCCTGTCCCGGGGGGGGGTGCGGGGGGCGGGGGGGTGCGGAGGATTTCTCCCTGAAACTTGTTCGGGGGGCCGAACACGTTGGAGCTCAGCCCCTGGAAGTTTCGGGGAGAAATTCTCTGCCACCCCTAGTTTCGGGGAGAAATTCTCCGCCATCCCTACTCAGCAGTGTAAATGCTGAGTCCCCATGAAAAAGTTCACCTACTATATGACGTTACTTTGGTGCATTCAACTTTCTTCCCTACGGATGAGGATTGTGCCTGAGATGTTGTACTTGAGAAACTGTCAAGCCACAATCTCAATGACATTTTGGTCAAAGTTGCTACTGTGCATATGTCTGGATGAATGAATCCCACCAGTGGAATGGAAGACAAGACAATTTTATTTGATTCCTTCTTCCCCTGTAGCCCCCTATCCCCCCAAAAAATCTGCTCCAGAAGCCTGGAGGACTCTTCAGAATAGGGGGCACTAGGGGCAGTAGAGGGAGGGGGAAATTGGTGAAAATTGCTCCCCCCCCATTTCCACTGAGCAGAACTCAGCCTCTGGAATCAAATTCTGGCTCCAAACCACAAAGTGCAGGAGCTGAAGGAATGTGAACAGCCCCCCACTCCTCCTCTGTCTTGCCAACGAGTTTACCAAGCTGCTCGCCTGCATAAAGTGTTTGTGTGTGTGGGAAACTCATGGCATCAAACAGCTGTCACTCTCTGGAGTCAACACCATTGCACATTGCAACAAGGCCTGGTGGTTATTCGAGAAGGTGCTGAATGCATGGAGAGACTGCGGGTCCTTGTTGGTTCAACCAGAATCAGGGTTGGTGTTTTTTTTTAATGAATGAGAGAGACAAAGTCACAAAAAGAACTTAGGATTTAAAATTACAATGAATAAACAAATAAATGAACAGTTTAATTCTCACTGTCACTGTGAACCAACCAAAGACACTGCAAGTATAATTGAAATAATTAGTAATTATATAAAACTGAGTGTTCAAATATTTCATGTAAATTATCTCAGTAATCCTAAAACATCCCTATAAAATAAGTCAGTATTATTGTTCCCACATTATAGATGGGACATGAGGCAAGGGGTGGAGGGGGGAAAAAGAGGAGAGTGATCTAGTCATCTAGGAGATTCTTGGCTAGGTGAAATTTGAACCAGGGGCTGCCTGACTTTCTTAGCCACTGATGCTTGGATAATCTGCCTTTAGGGGGCAGTGTGGCACAGTAGATAGAGACAGAGCAGGGCAGCAGGCTGCAGGCATGATAGATCCCTGTACAAATCCAGGCAGCTCTGCACTTCACACAGCAAACATTTTCGCACTGTGTATTCATTAGTGTTATACTGCAGTTCTTGGCAACATACACAGAAAGTATGGATTTCAAACCCATGTACACAAATCCTTAAGCAATAGTCTACACACATCTGGAGACCCTGGCCCAGAAATCATTGAATCATCCAGGAGAATTATTATTAGGCTCCTAATAAAATGTTGCTTGATTGGCCCAGCAGCCATTCACACACAAACACACACAGTCACACACACACACACACATACACACACTTTGTTGATGATAAAATAATCACTATTCTGTAAAACTATTACTTTGCTTCTTGTCATCCGGTTTCCAAAGTTTTATTTAGACAATTCACTAGTGCCTTTAATAGCTGCACGTGAAGCAAAGCTTTAGCAGGGGGGTTGTTTTGTTTTGTTTTACTGTTTTGTTTCCCAGTCGGTGCATCTGGATGCTGGGGAAAGCTTCACCAAGAGCACTTTGGTGAACAGTGCAACCCTCTACTCACAAGTAAGTCCCATTGTTCTCAATGGGGCTGACACCTAGATTAGTGTGTAGGACTGCAGCCTAGACATTCTGTTTAAAATCACCTATCATCACTCACGCTAACATTCTATCCCCTCCTTTGTCACAACTTTACTTCCCCTTCACCACTTTATGGCATCCAGGACATATTTTATAGATGGTCCTTTGCCAAGTTTCTACTTGTCACAGAACACAGGAAACCTATCAGTAAAACAACAACTTGACAGTGTTACACCCAGTGGTGTACTTAGGGCAGGACTTTGGGGCAGAGGTTCAGGGCCCCACTCAGCAGAATGAAGGCCCCCCAAACACAGCACAGCTGGCTTACCACATTTTGAAGTGAAGTAATTCTAGTTGGAGAAATCCATTTGGGGAGTGGAGTTTGACAAGTTTACCTACGTTTGGACCCCCAGACTTCATTCCAGTTCCCGCTGCAGTGCCTGATTTGGTCTGCAGTGAGGTGGACCAGTTTGCAGATTTTCCAGGCAATTTGCACATCCCCCCCTCCCACAGGTTCTGCAATTCGTGCAAATTGTAGAACCTGTAAAAATGTGCAAAAAGGTTCCTGGAGTTCGGGGAAAATCCTGCAGTTTGGTTCACAAATGCAAATCCAATCATGCATGCTGCGGAACTCCATCGAGCCAAAAAAAAGAACTAGATTTCAAAGACATCCCTAAGTAATACACATTGCATCTAAAGATGCCCCCCAGGCCCCACCCCTATAAAATCATTAAGTTCAGAGTCTAAATCACCTACGTACACCACTGGCTAAACCTTGCTTCCATTCCCCGTTCCCCTCACACATACACCAGTAAGTAGTTTTGTTGCACAAAGGTATCAAAAGGAAACCTTGGCAAATAAAATGAAAATGTAAAAAAAAAAGAAAAGATAAAAGAAGAAGATAAATCTTATATTTTGCCCTTATAAAAGCCACTTGGGATTTCGCTCTTCACAAATAACCTTTGGGATTGAATTTCAAAGATGGGCTGAAATACCAAAAAAAAAGATGAGGTTTTATCACCCAGGGATTTGAGAATGGGTGTATTCCCCCCCCCCACACACACACACACACCAGTCCCCAAGCTGATGACCTGAATATATGAGTAAAAGTAAGATGGTGATTCAACCAGAGAAGAAGGTGAAAATTTTCTGCAAAAATATGAATATCAAAGGAGGTAATTTAAAATCAAATATTATTTCATGAGAAGCCAAATTAATGTATATCATGCTGGGGAAAAGAAAAGGCTTTACTGAAAAAGATTACATTTTCTTTAGCCTGTTTGAAGACACCAGTGTTGAACTCCTATCACAAAACAAAATCAATGTTATTTTTCTTAAGAGGTGCTTGCTTTGTGCTGAAATGTACAATCAAGACAGGAGCGCAACTCTATCTGATCAAACCCCAGTGGTCCTTAGATCCTGACTTCCAGTTCCACAGACTTGACTTCTTTCAGTGCCGTTTAATGTCTCTGTCCTGTTTCCCTGGCATAGACAATCTGCTGTCACAGTGATGAGTCTTCTTTCAACCCCAAAAGAGATAAAACTTCTCCCTGAGCTGCCTTTTCCTCACCCTGTTTCTCTGACCAGACTCATTGTTGTCACTCTTGCTGCATTATCCTCAAGGATGCTAGAGCAGTGGCGGCGGGCAGACTTAAGGATTGCGGGATCTATTTTGTTTTCTGCTAGAATGCTGAGATTTACCAACCACAGCCAGCCACAAAATGGCGCCTCAGGGGGAGATCCATTATCTACTGCAGCAGCCCATGAACCATACACTGGGATATATACAAATCCACTTATGGGTTACCATAGATCAGGAATTCTAACACATCACTCTAAAACCTCCAAGCAGAGCTGAACAAAGGCCTAGTGAAAAACAGTCTATTAGTTCTCCTGTTCTACAGATGAAGAACACTGAAGATGAGAGATATAAGCAAATTAGCTAGGGATGTATGAAAGTCACTTACCTTTAACAAAATTTGATTCGTGGGGGGGGGAGGCGCTCCGTCCCTCCCCCCGAAATTCTGGCTGGGGGGGAGGTGCTCCATCCCTTCCCCCTGAAATTCTGGTGGGGGGGAGGCGCTCCATCCCTCCCCCCCGAAATTCTGGCCGGGGGGGAGGCACTCCGTTCCTCCACCCCTGAATCCTGGCCGGCCAGGCCCGCAAATGGCAGCGGCCGTAGCCACTGCCGTTTGCATCCCTGCAGTCAGCTGTGATAGGCTACGTAAATGTTTACGTAGCCTATCACAGCTGAGTAAAACAAAAAACAAAAACCGCACGTATGCAAATGGCGGCACCCATGGGCGCCACCATTTTCGTTCCTTATTTTGGCATGTCTAGTCTACGTAAACATACACATGTACTATGGCGAAAATAAGGGGAACGCAAATAGTGTAGCGTCTACGCTATTTGAGTTCCCCTTATTTTCGCTGTAGTCTACGTAAATGTTTACGTAGACTAGACATGCCAAAATAAGGAACACAAATGGCGGTGCCCATGGGCACCGCCATTTGCGTACACGCGGTTTTTGGGGGGTTTTTTTACTCAGCCATGATAGGCTACGTAAACATTTACGTAGCCTATCACGGTACTTTTTAAAAATCTAGCCGTGATAGGCTACGTAAATCTTTACGTAGCCTATCACGTTTTTTGTTGTTGTTGTTGTTTTACTGGAAATGGCGGCAGTAGCAGCCGGTCGGAAGACCGGCCGCTGCAGCCACGGCCGCCGAACTGCCACCGAACCGCTGCTGCAGCCACCGCCACCAGGAGGATTCGCCCAAGTTAAGTCCTATCCCAGGGGGGCGGGGGGGCAGACTGTTTCACCACCAATTTTGGGGGGCCGAATGCACTGGCATTCGGCCTCCCCAAGATTCGTGGCGAAATTCTCTGACATCCCTAAAATTAGCACAAGTCCAGCCATGGCAAAGGTTTATTGTTGTACTTGTTGTTTTGCCCTTTTGCTCTCATTGAAGTCAGAACCCTCTGGAGCTCTTAGTCACTGGAGGTATTCAAGCAGAGACTGGACAGCTATTTGTCAGGGATGCTTCAAACTGGATTCCTGTAGGGATGTACGAAAGTGACTTACCTGTTCGCGGATTATGTTGATGGTGGGGGGGAGGCGTTCTGTCCCTCCTCCCGGAATCCTCGAATGGCCAGCTGTGCTCCGCAGCAGCTCCGTGGAGCAGCCGGCCAGGCATGGCCAGGCCAGAGCCGTCCGCAGCTGGATTTCCGGCCGTGGAGGACTCTGGGTAAAAAAAACAAAAACAAAAACCGCATACGCAAATGGCGGTGGCTACAGCCGCCGCCATTTGCGTTCCTTCTTTTTGGCCGTCTTAATCTACGTAAATATTTACGTAGACTATGACGGCGAAAATAAAGGGGAACGCAAATAGCATGGCGGGAGCTATTTATGTCTGTTTTTCATTCACCGTTTTAGCCTACGTAAATCTTTACGTAGTCTAAAACGGCAAATCAAAAGGGGACGCAAATAGTGCCTGCTACGCTATTTGCGTTCCCCTTTATTTTCGCCCTCATAGTCTATGTAAATATTTATGTAGATTAAGATGGTAAAAAGAAGGAATGCAAATGGCGGAGGCCGTAGCCGCCGCCATTTGCATATGCAGTTTTTTTTTTAAAAAAAAACACCCAACCATGATAGGTTACGTCAAGATTTACATAGCCTATCATGTCGTTTTTTGGGTTTTTTTTAAACCTAGCCATGATAGGCTACGTAAATCTTTATGTAGCCTATCACGTCTTTTTTTTTTTTTTTTTTACACAAGCCTGGAAATGGTGGTGGCGGCAGCCAGTCGGAGCCACCGCTGGAGCCGCCGCCGCCTGGAAGATCCGCCCCAGGTGAGTCTCGTCCTGGGGGGAATCCGTGGGGGGGTGGAGGGGGTAGGCCGTTCCTTCACTGAGTTCGGGGGGCCGAATGCACTGGCATTCGGACTCACCAAGATCCGTGGCAGAATTCTCTGACATCCCTAGATTCCTGCACTGAGTCCAACCCCCTGCTCAATGCAGGAATCCAAGTCAGAGCATCCCTGAGAAATGGCTGTCCAGCCTCGTCTTGAATGCCTCCAGTGTGGGAGAGCCCACCACCTCCCTAGGTAATTGGTTCCATTGTCATACTGCTCTAACAGTCAGGAAGTTTCTCCTGATGTTCAGCTGGAATCTGTCGTCCTGTAACTTGAGCCCATGATTCTGTGTTCTGCACTCTGGGATGATAGAGAAGAAATCCGGGCCTTCCTCTCTGTGACAACCTTTTAAGTACTTGAAGAACGCTATCCTCTCTCCCTTCAGTCTACTCTTCTCAAGGCTAAACATGCCCAGTTCTTTCAGTCTCTCCTCATTGGGGATGTACGAAACATCTACCTGGCTCCGTGCTGGGCAATCTGCAGTGGGGGGGAGGCGCTCTGTCCCTCCCCCCCGGAATCCTTGATGGGGAGAGGCGATCCGGTCCTCCCCCCTGGAATCCTGCCCGGCCAAGCTGTGGAGCCGCCGGCCGTCTCCGGCCGCCCACAGCCAGACATCTGGCCGCTGGGCAGCCCTGCAGGGACGCAAATGGCGGCTGTTGTAGCCGCCGCCATTTGCGTCCCTGTATTGAGCCGTGATAGGCTACATAAATACTTACGTAGCCTATCACGGCAAGGGGAAAAAAACCCAGTGTACGCAAATGGTGGTAGCCGCCACCATTTGCGTATGCTGGGTTTTTTTCCCCTGGCATGATAGGCTACGTAAATACTTATGTAGCCTATCATGGCCTCCGCAGGGACTCAAATGACGTCCCTGCATTAGCCGTGATAGGCTACATAAGTATTTACGTACCCAATCATGGCTATGAAGGGGCCATGAAGCAGAAGCAGCAGACGATAGCAGGTAAGTGCTCCATTTCGCGTGCCTTTTGTGGGTTGGGGGGGCGGGGGCTTCGTTCTGCTATAGATTTCGGGGGGAAAATGCACTGGCATTCGGCCTCACCGAGATCCGTCGTGGAATTCTCTGACATCCCTACTCCTTGTAGGGCTTTGTTTCCAGTCCCCTGATCTTCTTTGTTGCCCTCCTCTGAACCTTCTCCAGCTTGTCTGCATCCTTCTTAAAGTGCCGTGCCCAGAACTGGACACAGTACTCCAGATGAGACCTAACCAGTGCTGAGTAGAGGGGAACTAGTACTTCCTGGGATTTGGAAGCTATGCTTCTACTAATGCAGCCCAAAACAGCATTTGCCTTTTTTGTAGCTACATCACATTGTTGGCTCATATTCAGGTTGTGATCGACAACAATTCCAAGATCTTTCTCGCTTGTAGTGTTGTTGAGCCACGTATCCCCCAACTTGTAACTGTGAATTTGGTTTCTTTTTCCTAGGTGCAGAACTTGGCATTTATCCCTATCAAATGTCATTCTGTTGTTTTCTGCCCAGCGCTCCAGTCTATCCAGATCACTTTGAATTTTGTTTCTGTCTTCCAAAGTATTAGCTATCCCACCCAATTTTGTGTCATCCGCAAATTTGATCTGCATTCCCTGTACCTCCTCATCCAAGTCATTACTAAAAATGTTGAGGAGCACTGGGCCTAGGACTGAGCCCTACGGTACCCCGCTCATTACCTCTCCCCAGTTTGGGAAGTTCCCATTGATAAGCACTCCTTGAGTCCTGTTCTGTAACTAACTGTGGATCCACCGGATCGCTGTTTCATCTAGCCCACTTTGAGCTGGTTTGCTCATCAGGATATCATGGGGCACCCATGTTGAAAGCTTTGCTGAAGTCGAGGTATATTATGTCCATGGCATTCCCACAGTCCACAATTCTCATTTCCCCATGGCAGACCTCCCTCTGGACCAGACTTCAGGGGGTTCACACATCCCTAGTAGCAACCAAGTCAGAATCCTGCTGACTTCAAAATCTACTGGAATGAGGCACTCTCCCAACACAGCTGTGATTCCTGGCTAGCTGCATACCTGCTTTCTTGTCTACCTAAAAGGAGTATCATCTCCCTCAGAAGGCACCCCCCCCGCTCCATACCAATCATTAACATTTTCTAGTGGGAACCAACTCTATACTCATTAGACCCATGAGCATTTGTCATGTGTGGCCTTTTAAAAAAATGGATACAATGGGTAGCCTGGCCCTCCTTGCTTTTTTTTTAGGATGGTTAATTCTCATGCAGACTGTGGAAGGTTTTGGGCATCATTGAATTAAGCACTAATAGGAAAATATCAGCCTGAGCCAGGGATAGTTTTTGTGTGTCTTTGAGTCTTTTGCTGTAAGGGGTGGGCAACTTGTGGCCACCAGATGTTTTGGCCTACAACTCCCATCCTCCCTAGCCAGTGTAGACAATGGTGACAGATGATTGCAGCAATTTTTGTGAACCACCCAGAGAGCTTTGGCTATTGGGCGGTATAGAAATAAATAAATAAATAAATCTAGAGCCAAAGCATCTGGAGGCCCACAAGTTGCCCACCCCTATGCTAGACAAGGCATTAAAATAGTATTCCACATACAGCACACACACACACACACACAATATGGCTCATGGCTCAGAACTCTCCCCCTTACCCAATGGCCATGGCACTGTGGCTTATTGTGCCCCACCTGGATCTCTGTCCCTCTTCCCTCAACAAACCTTCAGGCACCCTATGTTGAGGGCCCCACCCCACCATGGTCTCTTGAATTCTCAGGGAACTCTGCTTCCTGGATCTTGGTAAGTTGTTTGTTCCTCCTCTATTTTTGATAGCCAGCCTCAGGAGAACTGCATATTTGCCTGATATCTACCACCATGGTGGCTGGGATGTAGGAAGCCCTCCGCTGATTCCTAAGGGAGAAAATCCTCCACCTTAGTGGTATTGTAGGCAACCACAAGGTCACTGAATATCAGCCTGAGTACCAACCTGGTGACCTCCATTCGACTATACCTCCCATCATTTTCAGCCAGCATGGCCAATGGCTATGTTGGCTGGGGATGACAGGAGTTGTAGCCCAACAATACATCTAGAGGACATTGGGTTGGGGAAGGGTGATCTAGAATCTTGGAAAGTGCAGGCCAGGAAGACCCACTCTATCTCCTGTGGGATCATTGCTATTTCCTTTCAAGAGGCTTTGTGATCTAGCAGTGAAGAAGTTTCTCCACCTCAGTCTCCGCCTAACTTTCTCCACCTCTCAGGAACAAAAATGCATACAGAGAGAAATGTTTGTGTTTTTGTTTTTGTTTTTTACTTTTCTTGCACTTCCTCCCTCTCCATTAAACATATCAATGTGATTCTTGCAGTGTTTATTTATAAAGAAAATTTATTCTGTTTGGGGGTGACATTTATGCTGATTATCCTCACAGCCTTTTCACTGCCTCTGCCTTTTACAGCTGTTGTATTTCTTTAGGGCTGCTGCTGTTCTTCCCATTTTAGAAGGGGAGTATTTTATTGGGATGGCCATCTGATAAAATGGTTTGGGCTGAGATATATATATATATATATATATATATATATATATATATATCACACACATAGAAAATCAAGGCAGAAAAGGTTTCCAATTAATGTTTCACCTTTTATAGGCAATGCAGATTTATGATTTATAGCCATCATCATCCCATGGGTTAATGAAATATAGGGCTAATTTTTGGTACCATATTAGCCAAGATGGTTATCAAACTGAGAGCATAGAGTCAGCAAATGCGGTTCAAATGGTGACATAGATTCCAAGATTAAGTACTTGGTTTCAATTCTGTACTCAGGGAAGAGACCATAGCTCAGTGGTGGACCATGTGTTTAACATGCAGAAGGTCCCACATTCAACCCCTTGCACCTCCAGTTAAAAGACTGGATGTGAAAGACCTCTTCCTGAGACCCTGGAGAGCCACTGTCAGCCATAGTAGGCCAGACAGTACTAAGCTACATGGACAAAGAGTCTCCAGGGTAGCTTCCAATGTTCCAGCTTTCATGCATCTGCCCTGGCAGGGAAGTGGCTTCCTTGTGGCACAATCCCATGCGACGGCAAGGTGTGTGAGAATTGCAGAGCCACATGGGTGACCCCAATTGCATGGGTCTCTCCAGACCATTCTCACCCAAATGGAAACCCATACCTGCTTCTTATCTCTTTCCCTAACTTTTTTTGTGTTTTGCTGGGTTTAAACAAGAACATTGGGTCAGGGAATTGGGTAGACAGACAGCTTTTGAGGGATATATGATGGCAGAAGAACTGTAAAGCATTAGCAGAGCCCTTCAGTGAGAGTGGCATAGTCTGGGGCAGCCTTCGCCAACCCAGTGCCCTCCTTCAACTACAACTCCCAGTATTCTTGGCCATGCTGGCTTGTGCTGATGGGAACTGAAGTGCAAAATATCTGGGGAACAGGTAATCAGGTTGGGAAAATCTGATCTGGCAGATATAAGTGGGTGATCTATCTGATGTTCCTTAGGCAGGGGAGCTACAGGTTTTGATAGATTATATATCTTTGTGTGTGGTGTGATGGGATATAATTAAGAAAATGTTTGGATGTTATTGGGCCACCCTGAGTACTATCTTTGGCAGAAAGGCAGGGTACAATTCAAATCAATATAATAAATATTGGAGGAAAAGAGAGAGAAATGTAGAGCAATTGTTTTGGAAATGCTTCAGAAGTGATGTATCTCTAATCAAGAACTGAATCCTTCAGTCAGCACACCTTCCTCTCGCTCTCCATAGCTACCAAATGATTTCCCCCTCCTTTGGGTAATGCACCCTGAAACCTAGCATTACAAATGCTGAAGATGATATCCTGCCACTGGTAATGCTGGAGTCAATTGGGTTATGTATATGTGTGTGTCAGTTACTGGGTATCTTAATGTTGGATCCTTCAGTACTCCATGACATTGATGGAGATGTGTGCATGAACTGAGGCTACTGGGGAAAAACAGAGTTGGGTGAGCAAAAAAAAAGAGAGACTTTTTAGCCCTGCTCAGGCATTCTAGATACGAGGATGATCAACACACCAGAAGGAAGAGCATGCTAGCCTCGCCCCCTCTACACTGCACTATTTGCCTTTTACACCTGGAGGGTGACTTTGTGAAGAGGAAAGCCTCCTATATCTGTGGGGGCTTGCCACATGTCCTGGAATGCTGGAAAATCAGTGCTCTCCTTCTTCACATATTTTCCCCAGATTTAGAACACCTGAATAGGACTTTAGTCTCTCTCTCCCTTCTCCACATAGGCTGTGAAGGACGGTAGTCAATCCTTTTATGATGCCCGTATAAATGCATGATTCTAAGGATGTATGAAAGTCACTAACCTTTTCGAAGGGTGACATTCGCGGTGGGGGGGAGGTGCTCCGTCCCTCCCCCAGAAATTCTGTCCAGCCAGCTCCACTCCATGGAGATTCCATGGAGCCGCCTGCAGCCAGACATTTGGCCGCTGGGCAGCCTGCAGGGACAGAAATAGCAGCTGCCCAGCCGTAGCCACCGCCATTTGCGTCCGCTTTTTTTTTTTTTGCTGTGATAGGCTACGTAAATACTTACGTAGTGCAAAATACTTACGTAGTATGCAAAATACTACGTAAATACTTACGTAGCCTATCATGGCCTCCACAAGGATGCAAATGGCGTCCCTGCGTTAGCCATGATAGGCTACGTAATTATTTACGTAGCCTATCATGGCTATAATGAGGAAGCGAATGGTGGCCGCAGATGCGGCCGCCATTCACAAGTCAGCGCGGATGGCAGCAGGTAAGTGCTCTGTTTCGCGTGCCTTTCATGGGGTGGGGGGCTTTGTTCCGCTACGGATTTTGGAGGGCCGAATGCACTGGCATTCGACTTCACCGAGATCCGTGGCGGAATTCTCTGACATCCCTACATGATTCTGAATTGTAAGAATCCTGTAAAAAGATTCTCAAAGTACTTCAACACAGGGAGTTCTGTCTAAGGAAATCAATTAATATCACATGCTTTGCAGTTATTTTCTCCCCCCCCCACACTGCATGAACAAATACACCAAAATGCAGGCAGTAAAAGCTTACAGGTACAGTTCCCAATTAAGCAAAACTACTAATGCTCTCTTGGTGGTGCTTATTTATAAACACAATTTATTCTTGTTTCTCACAACTGGCCAGGCAATGGCTGCTGCTATCAGAAAGCTTTCAATGACTAGATGTTTTATGGCCACCATATTTCCTTTGCTACATTCCACCTTAGAAATAAAATGTTTCATTGGCATGTCCATCCAATAAAATATGTCCCTCCAGACATATATTTACTCAGGGAGTATTTGAAAAGTAAATGCATGTAATATTTAAGGCAGTGAGCAAGGCCAGCAGCAGTAAATCCATGAGGTTGGTAAGATGCAGAATGAAGAAGACAGTTGGTGCAAGATGTCATTCATGGTTGTTGATGCACATGCTTCTATAGTACTGGCTAGGTTCAACAAATTGACACTTGAACAAGTCAGTAGAATATCTAAGCACATGCTTAGAGGTAAGGTTGGTGCAAAAGCCAAATCCCAGAAAACAAGGATGATACCCAACCTGTTCTGAGTCCAGACCTAAATTGCTGGTGAATTAGGAATGTGCAAAACTCCCATAAGAAAATTTTGGTTACCTCCAAGCTCTGAATTTCACTTTAGGTAAACTCCAGTAACAACCTGAACATAAGGATGTTCAGAAAGCCCCTGAAAATGTACGCTACCTTATCGATGCTATCTGTGCTCAACATTTCACATGGAAAAATGGTGAAGGCAAAAAATGGCTTTTAAGAGAGGAGATGAAAAGCTGCCTGAAAACCACCCTACCATTGCTATGATAATCTGATTTGTATTTTTCCACACTTGTTCACAGCCTTGATCTACCACAGCAACATTTATTTCACTGCTTTTTTTCCTGAGTAATCCCAGCCAACAAGGATTGATGTCAATGTGAGGATGTCACAATACCATGAAGCCAATCAGGTGTGATTGGCTACATGATGTTAGAGAAGGACAACAAAGCCAAAGGCATTACCCTCACTATGAATGGTTGTCGGGGGGCAGGGTGTGCATGCTTGTTGCCAGAACAACTGGGCTGACTCTTCTAATTTTGCATGGTGTACTGGTATGCCCAGCCTCACTGTGGATAGTGAAGTAGCAAGACAGAGAACTTTGTTTTGGTTGTCTTGGCAACAGAGCACTTTCTCTTTTTCCTGGACACCCACAAACATTTTCACATCCTTTCACAGCACCCCTGCAAAGAGTCACCAAAACAGAAGTGCTTGTCACAGGGGAAAAAAATGGAACATGCCCCCCCTTTCAGTGCTGAGAAAAACCATTTTAGCTTTCCTTGGGAATTCTCAGATGTTTCCCATGAGAAGGAACACCTATGTTCACCTTGGATGTCACTTTTGGTGAAATGTTGACAGCATCTTTTCTATTCTATCTCCTCCTTTTTTATCAACAATTTTCCATCCTTTAGAGAGAGAAGCTGCCCTCCTATGTTTGTTCTTTCTCAAGCTCAAGTTAGCTTTCCATGAAGATTAAGCATTTCCTGAACAAACATTGCTGTTTTTCAGCTTGCGAATATGGCATCTCTTTCATTATCTCTCTCGGGAAAACTTCATATTAAATCAATAGTCCCTTCTTCAAATGATAGTCCATTTAAAATACAAATCCTCTGGTTGTTTAATTGGAATGTGTCTCAGGAGTGTGCCTTTTTCCTGCAAAATAATAAAAGTAAAGAAATAAAGATGCAGGGGGTATATGAGCACCATTATGATTTGTATTTATTATTTAATTTTATACCACCCCTCAATCATATTCCCAGGATGGTTTTACAAAAAGAACAACTCAATTGAAATGCAAATACACCCCCTCCCCCAGTATCAATCAAAAGCCAGAGAATCAGAAAAGCAGCATCCTTGCAATCACTAATGTGAGTTTGCATTCCCATTTCATCATAAGCATGCACAAAAAGATTGGGGAAATCATCCAATTGCTACTTTTCAAGTAGCCTGAGTATGAGAGGGTGATAAATAGGCATTGGGTTAATCAATCTATTGAATGACTAAACTGTACAAACTCTGGGTAGTTTGAGGACTAGATAACAGGACTTGTCCTGCTCTAGAGCAAGTCTTGGCTGTTTGCAAGCACTATAGAGATTGAGGCAATTGAGTAGTCAAGTTGGCAAGCAAAGGGTCAAGCACACAGGTTTCATTCCAAGGGGGTCTAAGCTAAGGCAGGAGTAGTCAACAATCCAGGCAGAGGTCAGAACACAGGCAGGCAGGCAGGCAGGCAGGCAGGATCATGCAACAGCAGGAGTAATCAAGATAACAAGCCAACACAGTAAATCAGTCAGGTGCATTACACAGTCCAGAAGCAGGGTCATTGACTCATTGAGCAGTCAAGAAGGTCAGGAAACAGAGCATCAGACAGGGCACAATTCAGGAGGCAAGATACATGGCAGTGACTGGATGGACCAAGTTGTTCCAACCCTTGCTGAGTTTCCAGTGAAGGCTTTTAAGCCCAAATCCAGCCAGACTCCATGCAGAGCTCAGTTGTAGCAATCAGAGCTCCCTTTCCTGAGCCTACTCCTGAGAAGTCCATTTCTCCTGAGGAGACCTTTCCTGGAGACAAGCACTCCTTTGCACAGGAGCCCTGCTAGCCTGTTGCTTGAGGAGATGATGCTCCCCGGGATTAGGGGGTGGCTATGCCTCAGAGGCAGAGTCCCTCTTGCCTGACAAGGGTGGCCCTGCAGCCACTTCCCCTGAGGGTTCAGGCTCCTGTGGCAGTCCCTGGTCTGGTGTATCCTGGGCTTCTGGGGCCTCTACCTCTGAGGAGGAGGACTCCAGATGGGGCATGACAGGACACAGGGGAAAAGGAAGTTAAAAGGTGGAGGTTGACAAAAACTCCAGCCAGGGCCAGCCCAAGACATTTTGCTGTCTGTGGTGAAGGACACGAGGATGCCTCTCTCTGCCATTCCATATACAGATACTTACTGCACTAGCACTTGAACACTGGCAATGGGACAGCATCCTCTGTCAAGGGCAGCAGGCTAGTTTAGGGGGCTTAGGACAGGCCACATGGTGCATACACCGCTCTGACCTCCAACAGAAGGGCCTGACTCCAGCAAGGCACAGGGTGTGTAGGACAGAGAGCTGGGAGATCCATCTAGATGATGACATCTATCAGGAGAACATTTCAGGGTGAGCCTGTTTTCCTTCAAGAAAACTTCAGGAACCTAACAGTGGAATGGATCCAGATGAAGGCATGTACAACTGAGTTGGTGGTAGTGGACTTCTCAACCCCTTCCTCCCCACAGCAGCCCCTCCAGCATCCTGAAAATTATACACAGAGGTCTGGGAATCTTGCTGAATGAGGAGAGCTCTGGTGCTGGAAGAAAGGCGCAACCCCGAAATTGGACAGAAAGACTTTCCATGAATCAATGTAGGGATGGGAAGCAGGTGATGTTTGAGCTTGTTGAGGTTCTCCAAATTCCTCCTTGAAGCTTGGTTCACCTCATTTGAATTCCCAAATACGAGCATCTTTTCCCCCCAAATTGGGAAAATGCACATTTCCTTCCATAAACTAAAGCATGAAAATGCAGGGGGAGGGGGACTGCACATTTGCGCAAGTGTAGATTTTTGGAAATGCACACTTTTAACTGTGAATGCAAGTTCAGGAAATGGCAAAGATTTCCCAAGAACTGTACTTCTGCTTGTGTTTGCATTCAGGGTTGTGAACAGGACACAATTTGCAAACAGGAATGAAATGTTCATACATTTCAACATGAATGTTGCCCTTCCATCAGCAGAAGGCAGATCATGTACCCAACCCCATATCTCACATTGTTCCCCAACATTCCTGCAAAGCCCACCCAACTGTGGCAGATGAGGACACTCCAAATCCAGCCAAGAGGATCAAGATAGGAGCTTCCTCTCCAGATGGCTTTCCTTTCCCATTGGTTGAGCATGCCAGCACAACTCCTTAGGAAAGTGGCCTTCTGTTTCACTTGACTGCTACCATTTTGTGAATCTGTTGCACATCTGTCTTGTTTTCATCCATCAGATACCTTTGTGGTGCATGTTGTAGTCCTATAATTGTGGGTGTGATTTTTATCCGATGAGGATCTCGCCTGCAGAATGAAAGAGCAGCAGACATCACTTAAGTGAGGGAATTATTTGACTACATATTGTTGTTCAGTCACTAAGTCATGTCCAACTCTTTGTGACCCCATTGACCATAGCACACCAGGCCTTCCTGTCCTCCGCTCTCTCCCGGAGTGTGCTCAAGTCCATATTCATTGCATCGGTGATGCTATCTAGCCATCTCATCCTCTGCCGTCCCCTTCTCCTTTTGCCTTCAATCTTGCCCAGAATCAGGAGTCTTTTCCAGGGAGTTTTCTCTTTGCATTAGGTGGCCAAAATATTTGAGCTTCAGCTTCAGTATCTGTCCTTCCAATGAGCAGTCAGGGTTGATTTCCTTTAGGATGGACTGATTTGACCTCCTTGCAGTCCAGGGGACTCGTAAGAGTCTTCTCCAGCACCACAGTTCAAAAGCATCGATTGCTCGGTGCCCAGCCTTCCTTATAGTCCAGCTCTCACAGCCATATGTTGCTACTGGGAAAACCATAGCTTGGATTATACGAACCTTTGTCGGCAAGGTGATGTCTCTGCTTCTTACTATGCTATCTAGGTTTGCCATAGCTTTCCTCCCAAGGAGCAAGCGTCTTTTAATTTCATGGCTACAGTCACCATCTGCGGTGATCTTGGAGCCCAAGAAAATAAAATCTGTCACTGCTTCCATTTCTGCCCCTTCTATATGCCAGGAAATGATGGGGCCAGATACCATGATCTTAGTTTTTGTAATGTTGAGTTTCAAACCAGCTTTTACACTCTCCACCTTCACCCTCAACAAGAGGCTGTTTAGATCCTCTTCGCTTTCTGCCATTAGGGTGGTTTCGTCTGCGTATCTGAGGTTGTTGATAATTCTCCCAGCAATCTTAATTCCGACCTGTGATTAATCCAACCTGGCATTTCTCATGATGTACTCTGCATATAAATTAAATAAGCAGGGCGACAATATGCAGCCTTGGCGTACTCCTTTCCCAATTTTGAACCAATCAGTTGTTCCATGTCTGGTTCTTACTGTTGCTTCTTGACCCTCATACAGGTTTCTCAGGAGACAGGTAAGGTGGTCTGGTACTCCCATCACTTTAAGAATTTGCCACAGTTTGTTGTGATCCACACAATCAAAGGCTTTAGCGTAGTCAATGAAGCAGAAATAGACATTTTTCTGGAATTCTCTTGCTTTCTCCACGATCCAGTGAATGTTGGCGATTTGATCTCTAGTTCCTCTGCCTCTTCGAAACCCAGCTTGTACTTCTGGTAGTTCTCGGTTCACATACTGCTGAAGCCTAGCTTGTAGGATTTTGAGCATAACCTTGCTGGCATGTGAAATGAGCGCAATTGTATAGTAGTTTGGACACTCTTTGGCATTGCCCTTCTTTGGAATTGGACTGTAAACTGACCTTTCCCAGTCTTGTGGCCATTGTTGAGTGTTCCAAATGTGTTGGCATATTGAGTGCAGCACTTTAACAGCATCATCTTTTAGAATTTAAATAGCTCAGCTGGAAGACTGTCATCTCTGCTAGCTTTGTTGTTAGTAATGCTTCCTAAAGCCCACTTGACTTCACTCTCTAGGATATCATCTGGCTCAAGTTCAGTGACCGCACTATCATGGCTATCAGGGACATTCAAATCTTTCCTGTATAGTTCTTCTGTGTATTCTTTCCACCTCTTCTTAATCTCATCTGCTTCTGTTAGGTCCCTGCCTTCTTTGTCCTTTATCATGCCCATCTTTGCACAAAACATTCCCTTGATATCTCCAATTTTCATGAAGAGATCTCTAGTCTTTCCCATTCTATTGTTTTCTTCCATTTCTTTGCATTGTTCATTTAAGAAGGCCTTCTTGTCTCTCCTTGCTATTCTCTGGAAATCTGCATTCAGTTGGGTATATCTTCCCCTTTCTCCCTTGCTTTTCACTTCCCTTCTTTCCTCAGCTACTTGTAAAGCCTCATCAGACAGCCACTTGGCTTTCTTGCATTTCTTTTTCTTTGGGATGGATTGAGTTACGGACCTCCATCCATAGTTCTTCAGGCACTCTGTCTATCAGGTCTAATCCCTTAAATCTATTCCTCACCTCCACTGTATATTCATAAGGGATATGATTTAGGTCATATCTGAATGGTTTAGTGTTTTCCCTATGTTCTTCCATTTAGCTTTCTAAATTTTTATCTTTGCTGTTTTAAATCTGTATTTTAAACTCCTGTACTACTGCTAGGTTTTATTGTGGTTGTATTGTTATATTGTGGTTTTAATGTTCTATATATTTTAAATTGTTTTATTGTGTGTTGTTTGGTTTTAGTTTTTGTGAACCGCCCAGAGAGCTTCGGCTATTGGGTGGTATAGAAATGAAATAAATAAATAAATAAATTCAGCTGAAATTTTGCAACAAGAAGCTCATGATCTGAGCCAGTCAGCTCCAGGTCTTGTTTTTACTGACTGGATAGAGCTTCTCCATCTTTGGCTGCAAAGGACATAATCAATCTGATTTCGATATTGACCATCTGGTGATGTCCATGTGTACAGTCGTCTCTTGTGCTGTTGGAAAAGAGTGTTTGCTATGATCAGCGTGTTCTCTTGGCAAAACTCTATTAGCTTTTGTCCTGCTTCATTTTGTACACCAATGCCATGCCTGCCTGTTATTCCGGTGATTTCTTGACTTCCTACTTTAGCATTCCAATCCCCTATGATGAAAAGGACATCTTTTTTGGGTGTTAGTTCAAGAAGGTGTTGTAGGTCTTCATAGAACCAATCAACCTCAGTTTCTTCAGCATCAGTGGTTGGGGCATAGACTTGAATTACTGTGATGTTGAATGGTTTGCCTTGGATTTGTACTGAGATCATTCCATCATTTTTGAGATTGTACCCCAGTACTGCTTTTCCCACCCTTTTGTTGACTATGAGTGCTACTCCATTTCTTCTAAGGGTTCTTGCCCACAGTAGTAGATATGATGGTCACCTGAATTAAATTTGCCCATGCTTGTCCATTTTAGTTTGCTGATTCCCAAGATTTCGATGTTCAATCTTGCCATCTCATGTTTGACCACCTCCAGCTTGCCTTGATTCATTGATCTTACATTCCAGGTTCCTAAACAATATTGTTCTTTACAGCATCGGATTTTCTTTTCACCACCAGACACATCCACAGCAGAGTGTCCTTTTGGCTTTGGCCCAGCCGCTTCACTCTTTCTGGCGCTACTTGGAAATACCCTCTGCTCTTCCCCAGTAGTATATTGGACACCTTCCGACCTGAGGGGCTCATCTTCTGGCGTCATCTCTTTTAGCCTTGTGATATGTTCCATGGGGTTTTCATGGCAAGAATACTGGACTGGGTTTCCATTTCCTTCTCCAGTGGACCACACTTTGTCAGAACTCTCTGCCATGACCTGTCCGTCTTGGGTGGCCCTGCACGGCATAGCTTATGGCTTCACTGAGTTACGCAAGCCCCTTTGCCACAACAAGGGAGTATCTACAGCACTTTGCTTTCTTTGAATCAGCACCTCATATTCTCTGTGGCCCTGCAATCTTTATCACTTCAGGAGGAGCAGAAAGAGCAAATCCTAAATGTTAAGCACATAATATGTATACAATTAAACCACTTTCCCTCAGAGCTATTTTCTCCCTCTTCCCACCAGCCTCCTTCCTCCTTCCTGCATCCATATTTAAAATCTTAATCCTCCCTTTCTGACAAATGAATCTTTCTCATGCACCAGCACTGGCTGTGACACTACAAGCAAGAAGATTATGCTTAAAAGCAGGCAACAAAGGAGGCAGCAAAGGAGCATGTACTCTCAAGAGTTCATTACATTCCTGTTTCTTGTGCACATAGAAATAAAGAATTATCAAAAGGTAAAAAAGACACACACAGCTCCTGAACTGGGAAACAAATGTGAGGATTAAAACAGCAGGACAGCGAATGCTTATAAATGGAGGCCTCAGCATTTCACACAGAGTTGACATCAATTCTGCAATAAGAGTGCTGTGAAAGTTCACAACAGGAATGCACTGCAGATTCATAGCTCTCAACACTACATTTGTTTTTGCCTACTGGTTTTGCTTTGTTTAAGTTCAACCTCACTATTACACTGAATCTTTGAATGTAGGTAGGGAAGGGGTAGTTTGCTGTGATGAAGTGAGGGAACACCGAGAGTTCTTGTCTTGAAACCAGGGCCTGCATTAAGGGTAGGCCCAGTCATCAATCACCTACCAAGGGCCCACACCCCAGCAAGGCCCACTGACAAGAACCCCCTGGACTTGCTCCTCCTCTTCACCACTGCAATCTGCTTGTTCACCTGCCTCTCACTCTGGCCCAGACAACAGTGGTAGTGAGAAATAGGGGCGGTAGGTTACACTGCCTACTTGCTCACTGGCCCTCTCTGCCTGTCCAGCAAGTGGTAGCAATGATGAGAAAGAGGTTTAGGAGGAATAGCAGCTGGGGACAATGATGATGAGAAAGTAGACTCAATGAGGGAGGGGGCCCTTTGAGGGTGTCTTGCCCAAGGGCCTTCAAAAACCAGGAGCTGGCACTGCTTGACCAAAACAGACATGTTGCATCCAGCTTGGCTAGTCCATGAACAGAAGGGTTCCTTCTGGTCACAAAGGGCACTGTCTGTGATCCAGTGAAAGCTCCCTGCTAGAGGACGTGGACAGGAGGTGATTTCTGCCATGTCTCCTTCCCCCTGCAGCTGCCTGCATTGCCACTTATCCTGCTCAAGCACACCTCTGGAGCAGGTTTTCAGAAGGCAGCGGCACTGGCAGGGGAGGCTGCGGGGGGGGGGGTGCTGCTGAAGGGAAAAGAGAAAAAGGACTAGTTAGAAATGAAACCCCTTGTAATGTCTGGTCTGGCTCCAGCCCTCGATAAGTTACAATTTCCAATCACACGCATTTCCTCAAGTGCTAATAGCTATTTTAATGCCTACGCCAGTGGCTGTTCATCTTCGCTAACAGCATTTTATTTAAAAAGGCAACTTTTGTATTAAAACATAAATTAGCTAATTCATTATAAATTCAAGTTTGATTTATAAAGCAATATTGCCTATTAAATAATGCCAGATGGTACCCATGAGGAATTAATTTCCAACAACAGAATCTCATATGATTAAGGGGACTAGAGAAATGTATAAAATAGATACTGGGAACAGATTTCCACCGCAGAAATGTGAAATCAACTACCATTGTTTGGAAACTAGAGTGGGCAGAAGAGGTGGAATTACCCATCAAACCAAGAATGCTGCTTTCAAAGAGGTTTGTATCCAGTGCTACAGAGGATAATGAGAAGTATACTGTGGAATACTCCATTTCATGAATTCAGCCTACCAAATAGGGACGTCAGAGAATTCCACCATGGATCTCAGTGAGACCGAATGCCAGTGCATTCGGCCCCCTGAACTCCATGGCAGAACGGCCTGCCACCCCCCCACCCCCCACGGATCCCCCCCAGGATGAGACTTACCTGGGGCGGATCTTCCGGGCGGCAGCAGCGGCTCTGGCAGTGGCTTCGGTGGCGGCGGCTGCGGCTGCGGCAGCTGGTCTTCCGACAGGCTGCTACCACCGCCATTTCCAGTCTTGTAAAAGAAAAGAAAAAAAAAAGACGTGATAGACTACGTAAAGATTTACATAGCCTATCATGGCTAGGTTTTAAAAAAACAACAACGTGTTTTACATTTCCAAGCTTGCAATGTGATTTGTGAGTCAAAAGAACTGTGAAAAGCATCTGTACATTTGAAAAATGCACATAAAAAGATGTGTACTTTTGAAAAATACCCATATGCTCTTTAATCAATGAGAGAAGAATCTGTACATTTCAAAGATGACACAATTGATGTGTACATTTGGAATAGTACACATGAAAATACAGATGGATTTTCATGCAAAAAACCAAAAACAATGCTCACAATCTGATACGGACATGAGCCGGAACCCGGAACGAGCTTCGAGATGGAATTTGGAGAATTTTGGTGAGCTCACGTTTTTCTGATTCACACATCCCTAGAGTATGTATAACACTAACTTAGAGTTGAATGAGGCGAATATGGAGCTTCATGGCAGTGCCCCCTTTGTTATGGAATGCTCTCCCTTGGAAAAGTTGCCTGGCCCTTTCATTGTTGTTGTTTTTGGTGTTGTTGTTAACACTTAGATTTGGACTTTTTTGGTACCTTACCTTTCCTAATCTGTGGTATACATTCTATCTGAACTTCCATTATAGTGTGTTTGAATTCAGCCTCCAAGAGTGCTGAAATGACTGGGCCTTCCTAAACCTCCCTCCTGTTTAGAAGTTCCCTATTTTAGAATTAAATGTAGCCATGTTGAACTTTCTGAGCAACTTTCCTTTTACATATGTACTTAATGTAATAGCACTATGGTCACTGAAATGCACATTTTAAAGAGATGTATATTTAACAGATGCATATTATTTTAACAAATAGTTTCCTTTCTTAACATTTGGCTGGTGACTTTCCTGAGAAGGCAGAGCACATTCCTAAAAGGTATTTACAAGTAGGAATGTCAGAGAAATCTGCAACAGAACCAAAGGAGTTTGGATTTTCTTGAATCTGGCCTGTGGATTCTGCAATGGACTGGCTTTCACCCTGTTGGGTGGATTCCACAGACTTGCAGACCGTTTTTCTAATGTTCCTGAGTATTGTGCATATTTCACCATAGAAAAATATGCAAAATTAAAAAAAAAACCAGCCAAAAATGCACTTTCCCCCCAAAGGCTAAAGCGTGAAAATGTGCATTTGGGGAGAATTTGTGCATTTCCGCAAGTGCAAATGTGCGCAAATGTGAATTTGTGCAAATTTGGGGAACACATCTATTTCCATGGATGAGTGGATCATGACAGGCACCCGACAATCCATGAAACATAGACAGAATGCATTTTACACAATCCGTACATTTAAAGGCATAAGAAACGTGGCTCCATTATGTCCCCTTTTATAGTGCAAACATCATCTGAGTGTGCTTCCGTTAGGAGAACATGCCTTTTCATTTGTTTGTTTGTTACATTTATGTGCCACCATTTCCTCCAAGGAGCCCAGGACATGATCCTCCCCTTCTTTATTCTCAGAACAACCTTGTGACGAAAGTTTGGCTGAGTCAATGACTGGCCCGAGGCCACCTAGTAAGCTCTATGCCTGTGTGGGGAGTTGAACCTGGGTCTCCCCAGTCCCAGCCCAGCACTCTGACCTCTACACCACAGCAGCTTTGTTTTAAACATATTGTAGTAAGCTCTATGCTATAGTAGAGCTATAGTAGAGCTATAGTAAGCTCTATGCCTGTGTGGGGAGTTGAACCTGGGTCTCCCCAGTCCCAGCCCAGCACTCTGACCTCTACACCACAGCAGCTTTGTTTTAAACATATTGTTGTTTGCCACTCCCTAATGGGCTAGATCGGATGATACTTGTCCCTGTGCAGATGCCCTCTCCGGTCACCCAGTGCACTGTCCCCACCTTCGCCATCCCTGGACATCTTCCTTGTGGCTGGCTGTTTGCATGGAGACTCTGGCTGATGTGGGAAGCTATCTGTGCTGTTAGAAGGGAGAAGCTGCTGTTTGCCTTACCATACCATTTCACCACTGCTTGCTGGTGAAAGCTTTATTGCAGGGGTGTGGAACCAGTGGTCCTCCAGAGGCTGTTGGACTGCAGCTCCAATCCCCTCTGACCATGCTGGCTGGGGCTGATGGGATTTGGAGTCCAATAACATCTGCAGGGCCACACATTCCCCATGCCTGCTTTACTGAGTGAAGATTGATGACTTTTTGCTTGGGACAAGGTATGCAGAGTTTACAATCCGATCATTGAATGAACATGCACAAATAATACACACTGTATAGGGAATGGTTGCCATTTTTTTAACCTGTCTTGTATCATTTTCCAAACAAGGGCTGAAAGGTCCCTATTACACAGCATGCATTAAAGATCTCAAAGTATAATAATCTCGGTATATATGTGCTTTTACATGGAAATGTAATCTTTTCCCATTGCTATTTGCTTCTCTTCTATGCAGCTTTTTATACCTTAATTCAGGAGGGACCCCCTATCCCCCTAAAAAAAACACAGACATTTCACTCCCTTCTCTTTTTGTCAGAAGCATTTTTGTGGAAAATCATAAAAAAGCAAAAGAAAGGGTGAGGAGAGTGAGTGAATTTTACAAAGCCATATTTGTGAAGCAGGAGATGGCTCTGACTATTAAAGTAAAGTCAATGCAATTTAATCCATTGCAGGCATCTGAAATGTTGCCTGCAGCTATACAACCTTGGGATGTGGTCTTGTCACATTTCATAAACTAAGAAGAACTGAGCCTGGTCTTTCTTTGTGTGATAGTCATTCTATGGAGGAGATCAAGAGGGACAGAGTAGGGCATGTATATAATTGGGGATACATTTAAAGGGATCCTACATGGTGACAGACATCTAATGTTTATTTGTCTACCAGTACAATTCAATCCATAGATGACCATACAATTGCTATTAAAAATCCCCTTGCACTGTCCCTTTAGGCACTGGCACAAGAGTGGAGAATCCTCCAGATGTGTTGGACTTCAACTCCCACCAGTCCCAGCCAGCATGACCAGTGATCAGGAGTGCTGGGAGTTGTAGTCCAAAACATCATGGATGGTTGAGGAAGGCTGAGTTACAGTATGGCAGAGGAGGAATGGCACCAGACAAAGGGGGAGTGGCCTTCTGGGGAACCCCAGAGGGCCATATTGTGACCTAAGGCAGGCCAGAGTTGGCCTGCAGGCCAGAGGTTCAACACCCCTGATCTAAGGGTTTCATACCAGGATCCCTTTCAAGTATGTGGACATTCCTTGTATTGGAATCCCACACTCACTCAGAGGTCAGTCCCACCAGCAAACAAGCTCCCCATCACCGAAGTTCCCACTCCAGTGTTCTAGCTCTCTACGCATGAGGACAGAGTGATGTGCTCCATTCTGTAGCCCTATTCATACTTTCTCCACACATGTACAAAATGGAGAGGAGAAGAGGGCAATGTCACCAGGTCTGCTACCTTGTCATGAATTAATGGAGTGTGATATTTGCAAAGGGGCACCTACTTCCATACAGGTGCCACAGATGTAACACTGAACATGTGTTCATCGAGGGGGCAGGGCCAGCAATACCCATGACATTGGGAATGGGGCCAGTGGGGCCCTTCTCTATGCACTGAGTAGAGGAGTCTGAATGGGGCTACAGAATGGGGCAAATCACAGAACTAGAGCACACAAGTGGGACTTTTGCTGATGGTAACTGAAGTGAAAGAGCACTTTGCACAAGGGGTGGGGGGGCTTTGCATAAACAGCAACACTCCAAGGCTAACAAAAAATATAGAAAACACGTGTTACCAGGAGTCCATAGATTTTGGCAGGCCTTCCTCGCCAACCCAATGCTTGTGATTGCTGAGACCCTCCTCCAAGGGGCGGGATCTTTTTCCTGACCACATGCAGTGCCTCCAAAGCTCAGCACAACTCTGAAAGAAGAGCTGGGGCTTGTTTTGTCATTGTGCTTCAGGGGCTCTTGGTTCACCTCAGAAGTGCAGCACCTGAATGACAATACTCGGCATTCCTCTCTAGTAGAGATGTACAGACTCTTTAAAATCCATTCCATCTGTGTTTCGTGGACTGTCAGGTGTCTTTCGTTCCGTTGTCAGCCCATTGATGGAACTGGATCCTTTTTGTTTCCAAATTTGTGCAAATTCACAGTTGTGCATTTTGACATGTGTGTAAATGCAGATTCCCCCAAATGTGCCTTTTCATGCTTTAGCCTGTGGCGGAAATGCACATTTTTGGCTGGTTTTGTTTTGTTTTAAATGTGTTTTTTTCTTTTCAATTTCCAGTTATTTCCAGAAGGCAGGAAATAACATTTCCAGTTGAATTTCCATTTTTTTTTATTAAAAAAAAGAAAAACACAACAACAACAGAAACACAACAGCAATACACATATACTAAAATATCTCTTAAGATTGTAAGATGTCTACCTTTGGTTCCCCTTACACAACAAATGCTTATTTTTCTTATTCTCTAGTTCTCATCTTAGTTGTATATATCATAAATGGAGTTCGCAGACATTATCTCCTTTCAAAATTGCATATTTTTCCATGATGAAATTTGTGCAAAATTCAGGAAAGTTAGGAAATCAGTCCACAAGTGTGTGGAATCTGCCCGGCAGGGGAAAAGTCAGCCTGCTGCAGAAACAACGAATCGGATTCATGAAAATCCAAACTCATTTGGTTCTGTACTGGCATAACAACCCTCCTTTACTGAAGAGGTAGGCCTAGGGTTCACCATGCAAGTTCAGTTTTCAGCAAGGGCGTCTCTTGACTATGATCGCCCAAATGTAGGTAAGCTTCTATCATACCCCAATGAAAGCAGCAATGTAGTGGAACCAGGACTCGCAGGGAAACAGTGCTGGCAGTTTTTGATTGGCAGGAACAGGAAGCTGACATCACCTGCCACTTCCTCTGGAATTCCCTGTTCCTTCTGAAATTAGCTACAATTCTCACAGTAGCTGGGGCCGGAGGGAATCAATTTTCACATCAACAAGATATTGTTCCCTGTTGTAATCCCTGGTGGGGCTTGGCCCTGAATGAGCAATTAAGACCAATAAGCTTTACAAAACACCTGCTCCTGGTGGAGATAAAATTGCTAGAACTGGTTTGATGGTATGAATCAACACAACTGCTTGCATTTTTTAAAACTCTCCTTGGTGCATGGCTATGGAGACTGTCATGATGAGTGCCTGTAGTTCAAAATTCACCACTACACCCTGCCATTAAATTAATGAAGAGGATAACCACATGTGTTCATAAAAGCCAGTACTTCCATGGCACTACTGCACTGTCACTCCTACTGAAACACTCATTATAATATATTCTTCCTTGCAGGATAGGAGCTAGGCTACAGAACTGTCAGGAGGTGCCATGGCCTAAGTGAGTTGTGACTGCCCAGTGCAGTAAGCCACTGAACTCCACGTTGAAGCATGTGCCTTTGCAGTCATGCAGTGTAGTATTTTCAGTAGTGCTGTGCCAAAAATTTCTCCCACATTTTTTTTTTTTTTACCATTCTCATTCATTTTGATAGACAAGAAATTGCTTTCGAAAAGAAATTCAAAGGAGGAGAAATTTCGGGGAAATTATCATGGGTTGGGTTTGGGGTTCTTGTGCTTACCTTACTTATGAGGTGGCTGAGGAGTGTGCATGAGTGTCCTCTCTGTCATTATGTAATAATCTCTGTGGTAGCCTGTAGCATCCTTGGCTTCCTGAACTTCAGTTAAAGCCATCATGAGGAAGACATCATGAGGCAATTCCTCGCATGGGGCTTTTTCAGTTCAGAAAGTGCAGGTGGCCTGGGAGGCCGCAGAGCAATGGAAAAATGTGTAATAGAGAGAGAAGACACACACAGCACCCTTGGCCCCCTCGCAGTGATTAGGTAAGCTCAAAAATACCACCAAAAGAAATTCTAAATTCTGCTTCAAAAAAGTGGAAGCCTCGACACAGTTGATGTTGTTGCCATCTGCAGAAACAGTGCAATGAACTAAAAACCCTTAGGTAAAAGGAAAGAACCTGTGCTACAACCCTTGCCAATAGGGAGCCCTATCTGTGAGAAACTGTTGAGAATTTCTCCTCCCCTAGGAGAAATTTGTTGAAATTGTCCCCCAGTTTCTCTGTCCACAAATAGGCTGGAGAATTTGAGAGGCCATTTGTGCTCACAGCTCTAACATTTAGGCCTTGGACTGACCCTGGATAGCCAGACTAGCTATTGAATGTTCCTGTACCAGTTAACACTGTGAGAGAGCTTCCTCTTCCAGTTAAGGCTTGCTTGAGCAACTAGAGATAGTATTCCAGTGCAATTTCTGCACTGGATGAGTGATTATTGTATTAATAACTAACTGCATTGTCTCCCTCAGCAGATGAATGTTCACATGCAGCAGTCAATAGGGCTGTGCATGGACCCCCTCAATTCACTTCGGAGGCCAATTTGGATCTTCTGAATCAGCCCTGATTCACTTCAGACTGATTTGGACTCAATCTAATTCGCTTCAGATTTGTATCCGAATTGAGACTGAGATTTCCAAATTATTCAGATTTTACGTTTTCCCATTGACTTGCATTGTGAAACAGAAATGACCATACATTTTTCAGTTTTTATGAGAGATAAATGAAATTTGGTGATCTGGCAGCCCTGATAGAGGTCACTGAACCTGTTGAATTCTAGACACTTTGGCCCAGTAGTTTTTGTGCTAGGCACTGGTAAAATTTGCTTTTTTCAAGGAAGTCTCTCAAAGCAAAGAGCTATAATTCTTCAGTGCTTCCACAGAAGTGCATGATATTTGGACACCTGGCAGCCCCAATGGAGGTGACTGATCCTGCCAAACTTCAGACAGTTTGGTCTTGTAATTTTTGTGCTAGCCAAATTTCCTTTTCTCAGAAACGAAAACAAAAGGTAAAAAAATCCAAAAAACCTGTCAGCCACAAAGGGGATTAGAGATTACCTGGAAAAATCATGCTGACTGATTCAGTGGGGCTTATTTATTAATTGCACTGCTGCACTTTCTCTACTGTATATAATTTTATAAACCTTCCCCCTTATTTGCCTTTCTTCCAAATTAAATAGCCCAAACATTGAAGCCTTTTATTGAAGAGTTGTTCCAGCCCACTGATCATTTCGGCAGCCCTTTTTCCCAGGAAGAGTATGATGAAACAAACATTAAAAATACATATAGCCTAGCCTGATCATATTCTTCTTATGGTCATTTGATGTGCACAAGGGAAAACAAATGACAGGCAAAGTGTCTTAGAAAATCAGTAAAAGTGATGATGCTTCATATTATGTGTATTGTGTGTAGTGCTTTTCCACACAGTATATATTGGACTGTGCATTAGTGTACTGCTTTGGCCACACACTGTTTGCTTGTACACACTAATGTGTATGGCGCACTCAAACAGCACATGAACATGTGTGTGCATGCGTGCGCGCGCACACACACACACACACACACTACCAAAAGAAAAAGCAGATACAGCAAGAAAAATCTGAACGGAAGGACATCTAGTAGTACCAGCCTTTCTTAAGGATTCACTAGCCCTGTTCAGGCATTCTCCTTCACACAGTCCCCACTGCAGGAGGGGAGACAGCAGGGACATGCTCACCAGCTCCACCACTCTGTTGCATATTAGGGATGGCGGAGAATTTCTCCCCGAAACTTCGGGGGGCCGAGCGCCAACGTGTTCGGCCCCCTGAACAAGTTTCGGGGAGAAATCCTCCGCACCCCCCCACCCCCCCCGGGACGGGACTTACCTTCCCTGAATGTCCCTCCCGGCGGCGGGTCCGGCTGGCGGTTCGTCCGGTGTTCGAGCGGGGCGGGAGCGGCAGCCGGTCTTTCGACCGGCTGCCGCCCCCGCCATTGCAATGAAAGAAAAAAAAAAAACGTCCCCTGATAGGCTACGTGACGATTCACGTAGCCTATCACGGCTAGATTTGCAAAGTCAGCCGTGATAGGCTACGTGAATCGTCACGTAGCCTATCACGGGTGACTTTAAAAAAAAAAAAAAGTATGTACGGATAATGGCGGCCCCCATAGGGAGCCGCCATTCCCCTTCCTTATTTGGTCGCTGTAGTCTACGTCAATGTTTACATAGACTACAGCGAAAATAAGGGCAACGCTATTTGCGTTGCCCTTATTTTCGCCGTAGTCTGTGTAAGCATTGACGTAGACTATAGCAACTAAATAAGGAACGCGAATGGCGGCTCCCTATGGGGGCCGCCATTCGCGTACGCGCTTTTTTTTTTTTTTAAAGTCACCCGTGATAGGCTACGTGATGATTCACATAGCCTATCACGGCTGACTTTCCAGATCTAGCCGTGATAGACTACGTGAATCGTCACGTAGCCTATCAAGGGACGTTGTTTTTTTGTTTTTTTTACTTTCGTGTTCGCGGCCGGGCGAGGTGGGAAGCCTCCCCCCCCGGCCTGAATTTCGGCCGGGTGAGGCGGGAAGCCTCCCCCCCCCGGCCTGAAATTCGCGGGGGGAGCAGCGAAGCGCTCCCCCCCACCGCGAACAAGCTGCGAGAAAAGGTAAGTGACTTTCGTCCACCCCTAGTTGCATTCCCCATAACCCTCTGAGCACCTGAACATCTGAAGCGGGGAGCTAGCTCTATGCATTTGGGCTCCCCATACAAATGCGCCATCAGGTTTCTAAATTGCGCAAGGAGTTTGCATGCATCACATAGTCTCCTTGCTTGCATGCATCACACAGTCTCCTCCAGTACCAGAGGCAGTAAGCCTATGTACACCAGTTGCTGGGGAACATGGGTGGGAGGGTGCTGTTGTACTCATGCCCTGCTTGTGGGTTCCTGGTCAACAGCTGGTTGGCCACTGTGTGAACAGAATGCTGGACTAGATGGGCCCTTGGTCTGATCCAGCATGGCTCTCCTTATGTTCTTACGCTTCCAATGTTCAGCCCCAACATGAGGGGGACAGTAGGCCCAGGAAGTCAGGAACATGACAAAGGGGGTGCACCCACTCTCCCCCCTTACACAATGGGGAACACATGAGGGGTGATGCCCAAAGAAGGCAACTCACTCACTATCTCACTCCAACTGAATATTTCTAGCCACAGAAATTACCTGCTGCAGCTGCTAACCATGACACATTACTGCTGCTATGTTTGTCTTATCTTTCCCAAGCCAATCACAAGTGGGGATGTATGGATCTGTCTATATCTGGCCTGTGTCACTGTCCTATGTATTCAATCATCAGTCTGTTCTGTTAATTTCCATGTCATTCTGCAGTTTAAAACGTAACACATACACACCGAAGAAAAATTGCATTTCACTTTGTATGCAACTTTTCCCAACACACAGATTTTGTATCTTTCCAAAATATACACCTCTTCTATGCATTTTCCCCTAACATACACAGCTTTGTACAAAACTGTCCTTAATATATGCATTGTTTTCTATGTATGCTTGAGCAAAGAATTGCGTTCATGGAGAAATGTGGAATCCGAAAGATAACTGAGTTCCAAACCACATCTTAGTCCAGAAAGTGAAACTTAGGTCCATTCATTTAGAATAGACCAAACAAAATTCTCCCCCATCTCTGTTCTCCAGGCACAGAGGCAAGGGATGGTCCCCACCCCCAGTGACATGCAGATCATAAGTCAGGCCTGCTGCCATCACCAGTGCCCATCCACATCAGTGCCATCTTTTTTGTATGCTTGTTTTGTTCCAGGAGGGCTGCTGTACCTTCCAAAGCTGCTGGGCAAGTGCAGGCCAGCAGTGTAGATGCAGTGGTGGTGACAGCTGTAGCTGTTGCTCTTCTGTAGGGGTGCAGAACCTCAGCCTCAGAGGGCCAATCTTGCCTGCCTGGGGTCCAGTCCAGGCCTCTGGGGTTCCCCAGATGACATGCCCATTTCCCCTGGCCCCACCCTCCTTTCCCCAAATTACCAGTCATTTGATGATTTCTCAGGCTTCATGCAGTATCCCCCCCCCCCTTCTAAGAGACTAAAATGCATCTCCTAAGACTTCGTTACTGGAAGCAAGATCTTAAAGCTAATGTATTTGGGGGAGGGTGGCCTGCCTCCCCATCCCCCATTTTGTCTTTGGCCAAGCCAAATGGAATTTAGCCCCTAAGAGCATCCTGAAATAAAATCTGGTCTTTGGGCTGAAAGTGGTTTGTCACCCTTGTACTAAATCATTTATCAGGGAGGGAGGGCCATTGGAACTAGAATCATGTAGGTGACCTGCACAACCCAATGTATGCTCAGTTTTCCTTATTTGTTGGATTTTTTCCCGTTGTGTTTTCCAGACAAAGCTCTTCTGTCTCAGGCACAGAGCCATGCAGTAACAGACCCCAAGCCCCAGTCTCTATGTTGCTTTCAAAAGTCACCCCCTCACTGATGTCGCTCAGTAAAAGTTGTGTCTATTTCAGGAGTGTCTCTGAGGGTTTGCAGAATAGGGATCTTCCCTCATCCCTGCTTGTTACTCATCTCAGTTGTCTTCCAGCTGGGGACTCACAATAAGCCACCCTTGCTGAACATGAGCAATTGTCAGATGCAGGCACCCAACTGCTCACATTCCCTCTGGTTATTGCTGTGATAAACTGGGCACTTGGGTTTCATGAAGTGAAGGGTGAAATTGGGGGGGGGGGTGAACAATCAAGTCTGTTTGGGCACCAGCTGCTGGCAATAAACCCATGAAGAAGCTATGGGTGGATGGGATGAAAGGGGCTGCAGTTTCTCAAGGAAACTTTAGTGGAGGAGGTGGTGTGGACTCTTTCTGGCAGCATACTTGGGCCATGTGTGGGTGTAGGGATTGGGCCCAGCAATTCTGCAGAGGCACCCAAAAGGCATGGGTAATTTGGAGTCAGAACAGGAGGAGGTGGAAGGGTTTGCTGAAGCACCAAGGTTGCAGGAGAGTAGCAGTCCCAGAGTAGAGGTTGTCCAGGTCCAAACTAATCAGGTGGAAACATCAACTCCAGAGGCATTCCAGAAGGCTGGCCATGAACAGAAGGTCCCTCTAGAAAAAAACACCCAAAGGGATGGGTTTAACCAGCTACTCAGGTTGTTGAAGAGATGGCCGGCGCCAGTTTTTGTTGCAACTGTCTAACATAGTGCATTAACCAAAGGGAGTTGCTTGTGGTCTAAGTGGCCCTGTATTATGCAAAACTATCTAGAGACTTTGTACTTCATGGCTGTTCATGAATTCTTATTGTAACCTGAGGCACTGCTGATCCAATTATAGTTTGCATAATAAAACCAATTGTTTTGCACCTCGCCTTCTCTTATTTATCACAAAAGAGTCCCAAGGCTGGTCACTAGATGGTGGGAGATGGTATGGAATGGGTGAAGTGATGTTCTCACAGCATCTTGGTGTGGCCATATGTTAATTGCTGCCTTTCCTACATGGCTAGGAACTCTGAGAGTTACTGTGGTGGCTGCTCTGTTAGTTCTTTCCTTCTGCTATTAATGCACTTTAGATATTCAGTTGCTAGGAGAGCACTGAATATATCAGCTACTTACATTTGTGTAAGCGCTGACATACTGTCAACCTTCTTCACTGTGCAAACGTAAAAAGAAGCACTGCTGGAGCACACCATTCACTTACCAACAGTACACTGGCTGGTCTCCCATTCAAGGAAGGGTTTGTGGTGTTAAATGCTCCCCACCACCCCAATGTGAGGACAGATGTGCAGTTGCTCAGAAGTGAAATGGAAAAAATGGGGAGCTCACTTGAACATCCACTCTTGCTGCTTCTTTTGAATGCCCGCCCAGCCCTCCTGTATCAAAAAAAGATGACTGTAACGTTTCTATGCTAGTGTTCTAAAACTCTTGCAAATCCTTGTACAATAAAATCATTAATATGATATAAAACACAGTGTTAATAACACTAATTGTGATTATAGTAAGATGCCAGGACTAATTGGAAAAGGTGTTTGATCAAAAACATAACTATCAGGTTTTTCTTTCCAAATCTTGTGTGTGTGTGTGTGTGCACGCGCGCACGCACGTGAATGTTCCCTGTAATGAATGTAAATGTGTAAAGAACTGAGGAGCAAGGTTAGGAAAAATTATGCATGCTATTGTTTTGTTGGAACGGAAGTAGAATTAATTGCACATTTATTTAAACTATCAGTCATTTTCTGTTGGGCTCCTGCTCTCACTATGCCAAACTCTGATCTGGATTAATCTTTGTATAATAACAATGCCCTTGCAGGAGTTACATAAATAAGCAACAATAGCAAAGACAATTAGTCACTGTAGTTAACAATTTTCACCCCCCATGTACTGCTTAACTAAAAGCCCATTATCTGGGAGAGGGAATTTGGCATCCGAGGTGTCAGCAGTGGCCTTATGAAACCCTCATTTCTAGTACCATTTTGGGCCCTTTCCCATGCCACCACAGTGATGCAGAAGATGCTTTTCTGTGGCTGCCTTCCATATTTGAAAGGGTGGCCATACCAGCAGCATCAGTCATATGAGACCCACCCACCCAATTGTTGCTTATCCCCAGGGCTGACATTAGCATCTGCATCCTTGGGCAGCTGCTGGAGCCCTGTCCCCCTGGCAGCAGGGACCATCACTGTCACTTGGGTCCCCCTTTATTTATTTACTTATTTTGGCTCAGTGCTCTGGACAGCACCAGGAAGCCAAATCCAGCTGCCATTTTAATTTCCCACAATGCCTCTGAAGCAATGTTGCTCTGAGGCATAGTGGGAAATTAAAATGGCAGCCCTCAGCCACCTGATGCTGTTGCTGTCAGCCTGCCAGGTAAGCCTGCAAAGCCCACTGAAACGCATTTTGCCCAGACATCCTTCAAACATGGAGCTGGCCCTGGCTATTCCTAGACTGGCAAGAATTGGTGGGAAGAGGATCTATGTGATTGGCTCTGCTCATGTAATTTCAGTGTTTCAAACCTTACCATGGCAGTATGAGAGGAACCCTTGGAAAAGCAGGACCTGTACTGCTGCAGTACTGTATGAAGGGGTATAATTTAAGGGGCCACAAATTTATACTCTCTGGCAAATGTTATATAAATCTTAAATCTTTATCACATTAATGTATGGGCACCTAGGTGGCAGGAGGAGATGGAGCATAGTTCTATATGTCCATGTATCATAGAACAAATCAGTAAGGAGGGTCTACAAGCCACAACATGATCCAGGAGCAAGTTCAGAAGCAGTCAAGCATGGCTGCTTTATTTTTTATTTTATTTTTATGTCAAATGGCCTCTTATGTACACAAAGGAGCCTTACCATAAAGAACAGTAGGTGCAGCAGATTGCAGAAGGAGTACAATTATCCAGCCACTACTTTCAATCTTTATGTATCCTTTTCAAAAAATAAAGATGGCTTCAGTCCAGAGAAGGGAGTATTTTTTTTTAATTTAATAAATACCTTTAAATTTAATAAATACTTTTTATTTTATTTTATTTTTTATTTTTTGCTGTAGGTAGGAAAAGACTGGCAGTGGTGACTCATCTTCTGCCCCTTTTCTGAAGTCAGGCTGGACATTTTGTGGGTGTAGTGGAAAAAGTGGGACTCGAGGCTTCTGACTTACCTGCCTGATCTCTGCCACCTCCTCCTCCCCTGGCACCGCTGCAGGCCTTTTCAAGATATCTCCAGGTATCTTGAAAGGCTGCCAATCTACCTGTCTGATCATACCCTGTGGTAGGAATGGGGAAGAAATTTGTTCGGTTTGCTTTTTCATGCAAACATAGCTAGTTTTGCACTTTTGAACCAACACTCGGACTGAAACCCAGTTATCCTTTGAAATTTGCACTTCTCCAAACTTTGCAGTGGAGTTCTCTGATCAAAAATGTACACAAAAATGTGTATATTAGGGAAAATAATATTCAGACATGCATTATATTAGGAAGGTTGCTTGTAAAAATTGCACAAAATGTTTACATACAAAAATGCATACATTAGGAGAAATGTGCACAAAAATGCATGTCCATCTTCCATACAAATTTGGGGCGGGGGAGATCTCATGGTTTGGGATGAAGCAAATTTACAATTGGAAGAACGAAAAATCAAAATTGACAGATCCATCCATTACTACTCCGTGGCCTTCTTTTTGCACAGCAGCATCAACAGTTGCATCTCCCCTTCCCCCTGGAGGTCTGCTTCCATCTCTCCTGCTTCCATCACTCGTCCCCTTCTTCTTTCACTTTCAGCCCCTTTCTCTTCTCTTGTTTTATTTGTGATTCATCATTTCCTCTTCAAGTCATCCATCATTTTACTTTCCTACCTCTTACGGTGCAATCCTATGGACTGTGCCCTCACCGCTCAGAAGCCCCTGAACTTGGAAGCTTCTGAGATTCCTTTGCCCCTCTGGGCTGAAGCCAGCAGGGTGGGAGGAGCAACGGAGACCATCACTGCTTCCCTGTCCTCTGATCGCCTTTCTTTTTGCTAGATAGGCCTTTCAGCCCATCTATCAAGGGTGCTTTGGAGGGGGAGGAAGGAGGCTAGAGGAGGTTCTGGGTAAATCATATCCTGGTTGTTGGGGAATGCTGGGAATTGTAGGCCTTTTTTCTGTCTAAGCATGCATAGGATTGTGCTCTTAGAATATGCTTCACTTTGAGCCACTCTACTAAGTTTTATCTAAAGTTCATATCACCTGAGGAGCACCTTGCATCATCTGACTGTTGATGTTCTTCTCCTCCTCATCACACAATCAGTCTGCCTTTCTGCCCACCAGACATTTGAGGTGGCTCACAAGTCCCCATCATCCATGCTAGAGCTCTACAAATGTAGGTTGCTCTACTCAGACATCCACACTCAATGCATTGAGATCAAGAAGGAGGGATGTGGAGGAATGCGCTATCAGGGGTGGGGCCAATGGCATGGCCCACAGCCCCTTCTCCATGTGAAGCCCTCACCATATTGTTGCAGAACCCAGAGTCAGAGAGACCATGGAGTGAAGGAAAAAGAGATTCTTTATTTAACGCGCGGGCTTAAGGCTGGAATCATTTCCAAAGAGCCAGAAGCCCCGATTTATATCAGCACATTGGTTTTATAGACATTGTGACACATATGAAACGGCTCCTCCTCCCCCTCCCGTGTGGGGTTGCTGTCCTCAACATTTCTTCTCTTAGCACTATTGTTTATAATACAAGAACTGGGTTATAGGGTAGCCATGACAAGGAGAGAACAGAAGAAAACAGCAGAGAACAAGATATACAATTGTGTGACCTTTGACAAGATAAGGAATTCCTGTGTCTCGTCAGCTTACAACAGTATATTCAAGGGAGAAAGAGCTCAGCAAGAACATGAAGCATGAGACTGCATGAGGCTACTTAGTCTGACCCCCGATATGGCTGCTACATTCCCCCCTTAAATGCATAATTTCATTACAATTATAGCATTTCTGATAACTATACAAAGCTTTTTGTGACATACATATTACTTAGCCTCTTGTTGGGCTATTAGAGCGTAGAGGCAGCAGTTTTACTAGCTGAGACATAAAACAGATTGGTTAAACAGCGCATAAGACAAGGAATGCAGAGACATAACAGTATCTCTATGAACAACACTGGTAGAATTATCTTTTTGAATTTTCCCAGGATGTCTACAGACAGGTATTAGGCAAGAGCTAATAAGCCTGTTTGCAGGTATACCTCTTGGCAAACAAAAATGTTTTATTCTCGTGATGTTAGCCAGGTGAAGCCAGTAATTATCAGCAAATCGCTGGGACAAACTTTCTCTTTCAGGGGCTGGCCCCCTTTTTTGCACCTTATTAAGGAGACACAATGCAACACTACTAACACTGCAACACGCATGTTTGATCTAGGGATGGCGGAGAATTTCTCCCCGAAACTTCGGGGGGCCGAGCGCCAACGTGTTCGGCCCCCCGAACAAGTTTCGGGGAGAAATCCTCCGCCCCCCCCGCCCCCCGCCCCCCCCGGGACGGGACTTACCTTCCCTGAATGTCCCTCCCGGCGGCGGGTCCGGCTGGCGGTTCGTCCGGTATTCGAGCGGGGCGGGAGCGGCAGCCGGTCTTTCGACCGGCTGCCGCCCCCGCCATTGCAATGAAAGAAAAAAAAACAAAACGTCCCCTGATAGGCTACGTGACGATTCACGTAGCCTATCACGGCTGACTTTCCAGATCTAGCCGTGATAGGCTACGTGAATCGTCACGTAGCCTATCAGGGGACTTTTTTTTTTTTTTTACTTTCGTGTTCGCGGCCGGGCGAGGCGGGAAGCCTCCTCCCCGGCCTGAATTTCGGCCGGGCGAGGCGGGAAGCCTCCCCCCCCGGCCTGAATTTCGTCCGGGAGAGGCGGGAAGCCTCCCCCCCCGGCCTGAACTTCGCAGGGGGAGCAACGAAGCGCTCCCCCCCACCGCGAAAAAGCTGCGAGAAAAGGTAAGTGACTTTCGTTCACCCCTAGTTTGATCTTCTTTGGGATCTGACCGTACGCTGGGCAGCTATTTACCTGGCAAGCTGCAGTAGGGTCTAGTCCCCTTCTTCAATTCTCCAGTTGCAGGTCTGACTGTACGCAGGGGGACAGTCTCCCGGTGTGTCCACAGTAAGGTCTAGCCTGAGTCTTTTTACTGCTTTTTTAGAATGATTTTTAAAGGATTTTCAGGATTTCTGTTTACAGTCTACTCTCCCCCTCTCGCTCTCTTGACTTGTGTCCAATGTATCCAGGGTTTAACTCCAGCTGCTTTCATAGCTGTGGGGGTGGAAAGTATGACAGTTTTCAGTCCTCTCCATCTGGGAGTCAAAGGGTTATTTTTCCCTCTTTAACTCATACTTTAACTCTTGGTTGGAAAGGATGAACTTCTGTGATGGGAATGGCTTATTTTCTAAGACAAAGCGACGCTGGGCTTGAAGACCTTTGCTCAGTGTTTGGACTTCTTGTTTAAGGCTAACGTTTGCTTGCTCTTGATGCCGCTCCAGTGTCAATCATGAAGTCAATGTCACGGCCCCTCTCAAGCTGTCTCCCTCTTCGCCCATTCTGGCCCCTTTGGTTTTCTCCTTTGTGTATTTGATTTATTTTATTTGGGCATTCATGCCACTAATGTCCATCTTGTCCACACTGGGCACACTGGTTCTTTTTTAAGAATCTTCTGCCTCTGCCGGGTCTTCTTTTTTTTTTTCGTCCACGTCTTTTTGGGCCTCTGGGTTGAGGGAGGGGGGTATACTGGCGATAGGCATCTGAAAGACGCTCCAAGTATGCTCTGGGGCCTCGGTGGCACCTTGCAGCACTTTAGACACTTTGGTCATATTAACTGACTTCTTCATACCTGCTTTCATGGCTTCTAACAGCAGGGTTTGATACTGGGTGAGGCGCTCTAGCCCCACTTGTGTTTTGGGATTCCAGCGGGGGGGGGGGTTACTTACAAGGAGACTTTATTGGGTAACTTACATCACACAGGCATACTTAATGGTTGGATTAGACAGCTTCTCTGAACCATGAACTATTGGGCTAAATGGGTTTTATACCATACATGTTACCCATGAGGCAACACAACACTAGCAAGCATTTTCAGCATAAGCTAGAAGTGTTTGGTTCTCAGGCACAGCTTCCTGTAAACAACTTCACTTTCCAAAGTGCTTGATAACACTATTATTTATTAGTATGGGAAGACAATTTTTTTCTCTTTCTTTTGCTTTCTTTTTCTTTGCTGATCTGCCTGTATTGCAGATCATGTTTCAAACTTTTTATATAAAACTTTCTGCTCTGTGCACCAGCCTTGTCTCTTTATTTGTCTTTTTCAAGTTAAACTCACTTACTTAAACCTTTCTGCCTTACACTAGTCCCAGTGACACACATTTGGGATAGGCTCTTCTTCTCTTTCTAGTTACATTTTTTCATCTTAAAGAACTATTACATTATTGTGGCTACTTTACCCCAGGTAATAAGCTCCAGGCACAATCAGCTGCTTTTAATTTACCCTGGGGGCAACTATGGCCACGCTTCTTTTCTACAAATGTTTTTTCTTTGCCTCTTGCCTTTTCTTTTTTCTTTTTTTTCTTCCTTTTCTATCTGTCTGCTACTTTCTTTATTTCCTTCTTTTCTACTTGCCTTTGTCTTTTTTCCTTGTCATCCATCAGGAACCACACTTAGTATCATTTGGAGTTGCAACTAACACTAATCTGCAAATATCACATATATTTTATGATATCTAAGAAATCATAAAATATACACAACAAACTTTTTCTGCGATTTAACACAATGAATGGAAAACACTTTTTGCATGGTAAGGCATGATGGAGCAGATCGAGCAATCATACTGCTCTTCTGGCTGAAAGCTCAGGGCCCATTAAAATCAAGGGACGGGCATACTTACACACGCAAAGAGTTCTAGGTCACCATTTTTGCATCGGCAACTCTATGCTGCATGAGTTCTGGCAGAAGGAAATCTAAAAGTCATAGATCAAACTCAGCCTGCTGTACACTGAGCTGACTACAAACACAGACACACGGTCTACAGCGATGACCATGGCAAGTCTTTGTCAATTTAAAATTTTAGTTCATGTGCAGAGTGTCTCTAAAAAGCCCAGATGATGATGGAGGCAAACAGAGAAGGCTCTGGGCAATGAAGATGCGATGTTTCCAGCAAAGGCTCTCCACTTTTGCATCAGTTTAAAAAGGGAAAGTGTGGCCCTACACCCCTTCTGACAGACAAGGGCCTTTAACTTTTTAGCAAGGCCTCTGTCTAAACAGAGCGGCACAGCTCAGCTCTCTAGCCGTGACGCTTTAACTTGGGCAACTCTTCTGTAAATTTTATTTTACTTCTGTCAGGTTCTCACAGACATTTTAAAAACTTACTCTTTTTTTTTTTCTCTTTTAACCTGGTACACAAAAGCACTGAAACACTGAGTGCCGAAACTCAGGACGCTGGGGGGTGATGGGCATCGCTTTATACTTCCATTTTTCAGGCAGCCATTAATCTTCGGGGAGGTGGTGGGGTGATTTGCAGGACTTCAAAGGCAAGCTTCTCAGTCTGTTTGTATTTGTAAATCCCAAGCTCAAAACAGGACATGATGAGGTACAGGGCAGCTAAATCTTTGCTTTGGCACGGGCAACAAATAACTCGGGTCAGCTTTCTTCGCTGGGGTCTCAAACAGGAAAATAGTCTTAATTTAAAGTTGTAACATCACTGACAGTGTCAGCCAGCCAGCTACACAGATCTCATTGTTTTTTAAGACAGTTGCTCCAGTATCTTCTTTTCTTCTCAATTATGTTGGGTCTCCCAGCTTACACAGTTTATTGCAGCTTTCAGGAGCATGGTAGTAGTGTGATTTTGGCTTGGCCAGGAACATGCTGTCTGGTTTCTCGGTCTCTTCAGCACACACACTTAGGCAGTGTAATACTGGACACTCAAATCAGTGAGATTTCTTCATTGCAGGGAATCCCATGGCAAAAGCTTAATGGTTACGCTCTTCAGAAATCATATAGCCGATGGTCAGTAGCTACAGGCTCTATGCAATTCTAACACAGTTTAAAGCTAAACACGGTTACCTTGACAGAGATCTTTAACATGGTCTTTCCGCTTCATTCTGCTTTGGGCCAGTCTTATGGCACACTTTTCACTCGAAGAGGGGTCTAGCCTGTGCTCTGGGGGCTGATTCTTCACCTTTATTTTCTATTTTGCCTTCATCTTCTGGGTCTTCATTTTCAGTTTCTATTTCTTAGGGATTTCATCTCAATTAGGTGAGGTGATGATGTTGCACAACTCAGAACGTTGTGGGCAATTTTCCTGCCCCCCCTCTCTCGGCGTGCTAGGCTAACAGCTACTTCTTCGGCCTTACACTCTCACGCTCCCACGCTTTGTTAAAAGCCAGACTGTCCTGCAACATTTTTCTAATTAACAGCCTCAGATCTTGTTCTTTTTTTCCTCTCAGCTCGACCTTGAGCTTTTTGCTGTTTTCTCTCTCTATTCTGAATCTTTTTTCTTTTTTAAAAAAAAACCCTTTTCTTTCTTTGTTTGACATATATCTCAAGGGGGTGCAAGTCTTGAGCAGTAGACGAGCTCGCCTCCTCTTTTTTGTGAGAATACATCTTTTTAAGGGTCACTGCCGATTTTATTAAATCTTCTGCCCAACACTTTAATTCTTCAGTTTCTTTTATTAATGCTGATTGAGGTGTAAGAGGGGAACCTCCCAATCCCATAGAGATGAAAGTCTCGGCAGACAATATCTGGGAGTTGAGGACCGTAGCTGAAATCGGCGAATTACTGCCGGTGGGGCTTGAAACTGATGGCGACAGTTCTAAGTCAAAGCGAGGGGCAATGCCTCTGTAGGGGGGATGGCAGGGGCTCAGGAGCCACAGGATCTGGATCTCGATGGGGCGGTCTCACAGTAACATGGGCCCGTGGTGGAAGCAGGGCATAAGCAGGTGGAAACGCCATTAGCTCTGCCAGATCTTCACACGGGGCGTCTAACACTGGTTGTAATTTCTTTTTGGCCAATTTTTCTTTTCTGAGCACCAAAACTTTTGCCTGGGATTCCAGGCATTTCTTTAGCCATGGAGGAGAAGCGCGGACTATGGAATCCCACGAGTTTATGTAGGGAAATTGGTCGGGGTGCCCAGGTCTCCCAACCATAATGGCATATACACGGCTGATTTTGCTGGGTTCTAAAGAGCCTTTAGTAGGCCATCCTACACCAAAAGACGGCCTCTCTATTTTATACAAAGTCTGCAACCGTTGAGGATTCATGGGGGGGTCCCCATAATCTCCACTAAAACCTTTCTTAAAATTTGCTAGCATACATCCCAAGGGGGTGCAAGATTTGCTTCCCCCACCACCCATAGCTTCCCTCCTAAATTGAAGACAGACACAATTAGGGAATGGAAATTGGTCAGTGAGTAAGGGGTCTCACTGGCCGACACAAGAGGATTTTACACACCATCCACTTTGCTACTGGCCTGGGCACCCGGACAGTCAACGGTATGCGTCAGAAACCGCAGTAGCCACTCACACAATCATCAATCTCTCCACTGCATCCATATGTCCCTGCCACCCACTTTTCCCACTTTTTACCAGAGCGGAAAGCGGCTTCCCCAGCTTCCTCAGCTTCCTACTGAGTACTGGCGTGCTGGGTACTGGCGCCCACTCGGGGGTGTGATCAGGCCCCCCTTCTAACTGCAAGGAGTAGGTTCTTTTGTATATGTATACCACCAACACTGACCTTCTTCATAAGGCGGGGCCCTCTTTTTTTCTGCCCAGTGGCCTTTCTCCCTAAAGGCGGGGCCCTCTTTTTCCCATATACTTGTCTTTCTCCTGAAGGCTTCCAATGTGGGTTTCAACTCAATTGCAGCTGCGATACAGGCAGGGCTCAAGTTCCTTCCTCCACTTCCCAAGGTTCTCTTGCCACTCGCTGCCGTTTGGGCGATCCCGGTGCAGGCTTTCTCCCATTCACTCGACAAAAAGTTCGGTGGTGCCAAGAAAGGGAGGCATGCACGGAGCTCGTCTTCCCGGTACGGCAATCAAGAGCAGGCAAATGCCACCTGTCTGGCTCAGAGCCTGCCACATCTGAGTCACGGCACCATTTATGTTGCAGAACCCAGAGTCAGAGAGACCATAGAGTGAAGGAAAAAGAGATTCTTTATTTAACGCGCGGAGTTAAGGCTGGAATCATTTCCAAAGAGCCAGAAGCCCCGAAATACATCAGCACATTGTTTTTATAGACATTGTGACACATATGAAACGGCTCCTCCTCCCCCTTCCATGTGGGGTTGCAGTCCTCAACATTTCTTCTCTTAGCACTATTGTTTATAATACAAGAACTGGGTTATAGGGTAGCCATGATAAGGAGAGAACAGAAGAGAACAGCAGAGAACAAGATATACAATTGTATGACCTTTGACAACATAAGGAATTCCTGTGTCTCGTCAGCTTACAACAATATATTCAAGGGAGAAAGAGCTCAGCAAGAACATGAAGCATGAGACTGCATGAGGCTACTTAGTCTGACCCCCGATATTGCTGCTACAATATGTACAACACATTGCGGTAGCTGCGGACATGACATAAAATGCATAGATGAGGGCCTTCTTGGTGGCTGTTTTGAGGCTCTAAGGGAAGCAAGGCTAGCACCACCTTCATTTTCCTCCATTGTCCTTCTACCAGCGGGCAAAGATATTTTTATTCAGGCAGGCTTTTGGTGGTTAAGCTTCTTTTGTTTGCTGAACTAGGTTTTAAGTGATAGGTGTGGTTTATTGCTGTTTTCTTTTTTAGCTGATGTGTTTTAATATGTTTTTAACTGATCTATTTTAACTGATGTGGTTCTGTTGTAATTAAGGTACATTTTATGTGTACTTTATTATACGTTCTTTATTATGGTTATATGCCTTGACCACCATTTTTAGTGGAAAGGCAGGATATAAAGGGAGGGGCCATATGTCATGGCAGAGAACATACTTTGCATGCAGAATGTCCCAGATTCAGTCCCTGGCATCTTCAAGTAAGGCTAGGAAAGAATCCTGCCTGAAAACCTGGAAAGCCACTGCCAATCAGTGTTGACAATACTGGGCCAGATGGACCAAGGATCTGACTCTGTATAAAGCAACTTCCTATGTTCCTATATATTAAATAATGATGGTGGTGGTGATGATGATGATATATTAAAATTCTACATTGTACATATAAAAGACCATTAAATGACCTTTCATTGGGAGAAACAACTTCTCAGGTATCACTTCTTGTTGTGAGAAATCTGATGGTTTCATTTTAACATTGGTTGGCTTAGTTGGTACCTCTCAACTCCCTGTGCCTTTCCACTTGATGGGAAAGCAGAAGTAACCCACATGTGAAATAAACTGAATTTCACTTCTTCAGTACTGCTTCCAGAAGGGGCCATAGCTCAGCGGTGGAACCCCTAGCCTTTGCATGCAGAAGGTCCCAGGTTTGATCCCTGGCATCTCCAGGTAGACTGACAACCAAGGTCCGCATAGTTAAAGCAATGGTATTCCCCGTAGTAACCTATGGCTGCAAGAGCTGGACCATAAGGAAGGCTGAGTGAAGGAAGATGGATGCTTTTGAACTGTGGTGCTGGAGGAAAATTCTGAGAGTGCCTTGGACTGCAAGAAGATCAAACCAGTCCATACTCCAGGAAATAAAGCCAGACTGCTCACTTGAGGGAAGGATCTTAAAGGCAAAACTGAAGTACTTTGGCCACATCATGAGAAGACAGGACACCCTGGAGAAGATGCTGATGCTAGGGAAAGTGGAAGGCAAAAGGAAGAGGGGCTGACCAAGGGCAAGGTGGATGGATGATATTCTGGAGGTGACGGACTCGACCTTGGGGGAGCTGAGGGTGGCAACAGCTGACAGGAAGCTCTGGCATGGACTGGTCCATGAAGTCACGAAGAGTCGGAAGTGACTGACCAAATAAACAACAAAATCTCCAGGTAGGGCTGGAAAAACTCCTGCCTGAAGCCCTGGAGATCCGCTGCTGGTCAGTATCAACAGTATTATTCAGCTAGATGGACCAAAGGTCTGACTCAGTATAAGGCAGCTTCCTATGTTCCTAAGTGAAATTATAGCAAAGATGTAGTCAGACTCATGAGTTAGTCACAGGCAACCAAACAAACAACATCTAAGGTTTGAACTGAAATCCAAACTAAATTGAGGCATGCTTGCTTTTATGGCCTTGAGCAGCGACTATTTCATATGTGGATTGTTCATTCCAGCTCCATGGACTTTGATAGAACTAAAGCTGATCAGGACCTTATAGAAATAGGCTCACATCCCAGTAAGCTTGCATGTTTCATGTCTCCAAGGGAAACATTATGAAAGACACTTTTGGATGTTACTCTCTCATCAGAACCACATTTTAAGTTGAACAATCAAATAGTCCTTGTGCTGCTAATTAAAATTCAGTGGTGAATCCCTTTAATCATCAGCTGCATTGAAAATTCTTACTTTGCTTTTCTGCATTTATCCTGGCAATAAAGTGCTGAAGAGCTCATCAGCTTTGGAAGGAAGATGACATTTTTTTCTCATGTATATAACCATTAAACTGATAAATAGGCAAGGCACCATATAGTTATCTGTATTAACACTGCAGCCTCTGTCACCGTTAAGAACCCTTAGCAGGAGACTGAGCTGAGAAACACAAATGGGTAAAAGAAAACAAAAGGAAAGATGTCAGCAACTACTTTCTTAAGTCCAGCTCTTTTTCTTCATTTCCTTTCCTCACTTAGCTGTCACCTTAAATCACTTCCCTTCAAATGGTTCTCTGACTCACTTGGTTGCTTAAAAAAAAAAGAACTGAGATAATTGAGTGTGTTCGTTTCTGTAGACAATTAACAGCCTTATTTGCTTTCCCTTTGTTGGATTGTCATTGTAGTTGGAGGCTGCTTTGAATGCAAGATGCAGATGTTCTGTTCCTTTATCTATCATGATCACAAGATTTTAAAGCTGAAAGATGGCTGATAAAGCCGTCTTCTGCAACGAGACTTGAAGACCATTGAAGGCACATCAAGAATCCACTGTGAAAAAAAAAGGGGGGGGGAAGGGACACTGGTCATTTCAAAACTGACCTGTGAGATCATTA